>NC_084641.1:2364647-2999647 GCF_019802595.1 Syngnathoides biaculeatus | reverse complement strand
CGTGAATGAGAAAAGTGGAGGGGGAAGAGTGAGGCTACAGGGAGAAGAGATAGCGAGGGTGGATGACTTCAAATACTTGGGGTCAACAATCCAGAGCAATGGTGAGTGTGGTAAGGAAGTGAAGAAACGGGTCCAAGCAGGTTGGAACAGCTGGCGAAAGGTGTCTGGTGTGTTATGTGACAGAAGAGTGTCTGCTAGGATGAAGGGCAAAGTTTACAAAACAGTGGTGAGGCCGGCCATGATGTACGGATTAGAGACAGTGGCACTGAAGAAACAACAGGAAGCAGAACTGGAGGTGGCAGAAATGAAGATGTTGAGGTTCTCGCTCGGAGTGACCAGGTTGGATAGGATTAGAAATGAGCTCATTAGAGGGACAGCCAAAGCTGGATGTTTTGGAGACAAGATTCGAGAGAGCAGACTTCGATGGTTTGGACATGTTCAGAGGCGAGAGAGTGAGTATATTGGTAGAAGGATGCTGAGAATGGAGCTCCCAGGCAAAAGAGCGAGAGGAAGACCAAAGAGAAGGTTTATGGATGTGGTGAGGGAAGACATGAGGGCAGTTGGGGTTAGAGAGGAAGATGCAGGAGATAGGCTAAGATGGCAAAAGATGACACGCTGTGGCGACCCCTAACGGGACAAGCCGAAAGGAAAAGAAGAAGTTGCTTGAGCTTGAAGTCATTCAAAAAATGATCCCAGGTTGTGAGTGGAGAGTACCCAAAATCCCTTCTTTCACTTTCTGTCCTAGTGTTTGGAACAGTGAAGTTTTAGACGTCGACGTGATCATTCGCCAGAAAACATTGTTTACAGCACATTTCGAGATACAATCCAAATGGTATTTTTATGTTGGTATGTCATCAAGTTTCTCAAACCGCCCATAAATTACACCAAATGATCAGATTCTACCTGCACACTCCTCATGCTTCAGATATCACATCACGGCATTAGAAATCCAATTCCTCAGACGCACTAGCAGGCTGCCATTTGGAGCTTTTTATCCTGTAATTTCACTTCAAGGCACCCACTGATGTGGTCTGCATGGGGGAGGTAGGGTGTGCATGAATCCATGGCTGACTCAAGCCAGAGATTAAAACAAAATTTCTCATATGACAGCGACACACAGTGTGAAATTATTGTACTGCCTCGCACCATGACGGACTGTTTTAAAGAAACAGTCAGATCAGGAAAAAGTCCACATCACAATTTGCTATATTAATCGTGTTTAAAAAAAAATGCCAGCGTTCATGTTCAGGTGCATCCATGCTTTCTAGGTCAAGTTCTTAGTTTATGGCTTGTCTAGGGAAGTTGTTGTCTTTCCTGCATTTGGATTGAGTTACTGCTTGACTGACGTCACAAAGGTAGGGCAGATGTCACTAGAAAATAATGTTTTTCAACTTCATTTTGCATTCTCTGCATTGCTTCCTGAGTGGTGAAATGAGACTAGAATTTTATACAAATAATATTAGAGTAAAAAAGGTATCTTGTTCTATATTGTTAAAATGAACTTTTTTTCTTGACAATATACGAGTAACCATAAATGTGTTCTTTTTTTCCTTGCGCGTTTCCTTTTCCCCTCACCTTTTCAACATGGGCTTTATACTCACAATTGATGAAGGCTACCTGAATGTCTTTTTAACCTGCTGAAGAAAGAGATAATTGTTTATCCAGAATATAATAAAAACATGTTTTGTATTGTTTCAAAATGAACAAAGCACAAATTGGAAAGTGGGTCCTGGGTCTGAGAATGATTTGATTGTCAAAGAAGACGTTTGTCAGCATGTGGCACAAAAAGCCAAACAGAGTTTCCACCTTAATTACTGTTTATCATTCCATGGTTTGATATTTATGGCTTAGACACTTTTTTTTTCTTTTTTTTTTTTTTTTTAAATACTCCCTGTGCGTTCCAACTTACAATGGATAGAAAAAATCTATAGACCCTAAATGCCAGGATTTTGTGACAGGAAAAAAATGAGAGAAAAAATTTCCAAACTTTGACCTGCATTATTGTGACTTATAATATGTATATAAAGTAAACAGATAAAATAATGTGGCTTCAAAACTGTGCCCATATTACTGTGGATGTTTCCAGAATTACACACTCACATTCAAGCTCATGTTAGAAGGGAGGCATCAAACATCTGTGACCATTTAAAAGTCCACTGATGAACCCCAAATACATTTTAGAGATTGTATTTCTTTCTTGTGTAAAACGGAAAGTTTTGTGTTCACACCAAAAGGTATTCGGAACTGTTCATAATTCCTTCCTCCTTGACGAATACCCAAGTTCCAACTGATGAAAACCTGCCCCAAATCACGAGGCCAGCATCACCATGCTTCACTGTACCTCAGGTGTTCTTTTGTTGTGATTCTTCAGTGGTGAACAGTGTTTGTTCCAAACATACCTCGTGGAAATATGGCCAAAAAGTTCAACCTGGAATTTTAAGAGGGGTATGTAATATTCACTGTACAAAGTACAGTACTGTATTCCGTATATGCCACTGAAACCACCTGTACTCTCACTTAAGGATTGCTTTGATGCTGTGATATTAAGGGTCATTGAGAGTGGCATCAATCTTAAAGCACTATGTATATATTATAATGAATAACTTAACCTGAAAGTAAATGAAATGCATATGACGGGAAAAAGTTCACTGATAGTGTAGCGGTTTACATGCCTGACTTTAGTGCGGGCAGCGTGGGATCAATTCCCACTCAGTGATGGTGTTTATATGTGCCCTGTGACTGACTGGCAACTAGTTCAGAGTGTAGTTTGCCTTTCGCCTAATGTTAGCTGGGATAGGCTCCCACGACCCTTGTGAGGATTAGCGACTAGGACAATGGATGGATGGATGGATGGATGGATGAACAAGAAAGCAGGATTTCCCTTAAAGCTGTAGGAACCCCAGTTACTGTATGCTACTTAAATAGCCTCATCATTGGTGGGCCCGGCAAGACACGGCACAGTGGCTCAGGCCTCTCACAGTGTGGTGAGAGGTGCTGGCCTGTGTGTGTTGTGTGTGCATGTGAAATCACAACAGTCCACTAATTACATTGTCTGTACATACACATACACACACACCACTGACATTCACTAGCTAACCTTTGGAGAAATAATTCTTGTGGGATTTCCCCAACAACCTGTATGTGGATGTTGGATTGATTGTTTATTTATTGATTTATTTTGGATCCAACAAGATTTCAGCTTTTTTGGGTTGCCATGTGAACGTAATCTGGGGCCTTCGGAATCAGTACTGCTAGTATATGGAGGTATAACTTGAACTATGAAAGCAAAGGCGCACATTTGAACATTTGAAATTTGTCCTCAAAGGGCCAGGACCTCTGATTGGTGGATCAGTGGAGGGATAAATTTGACTGGCAAAACATGTATGTAGAGATATCTTTGTACATTAACACGTGTATTAATAATCAGCAACTGTGGTGACTATGATATCTTGAAACTGTTTCTCTTTTTGCTATTTTATTAGATAACTATTTCTGAACAGCTCCTGATGGTGTACCTAGCACAGTTGCATGGTGCTACACTATATAGTAGTGTGTTTTTGTATGGTTTTGATTGTTTCTATGATTGACATAGTTGTGGTGTGATTATTCATGTGGATTCAGTTTAGCAAGTACCCACTGAAGGCCAACGTACCAAATGCACATCTGCCACTGTCTACATGATGTTTAATGTACATAGAGTCTGAGATACATTTACATATGGGGCTGTACTTTCATGACTGGCGTAAAACTAGCACTGCCTGTGGTTTAACTTTAGAAGGAGGGAGTTTATGCCTAATGTTGGTAATTTCATAAACCAGCAAACAATGAGGCAATTCAAAATAAGATGTCTGCACTGGTGTGAGCGTTTTCACAGACCATTTTTATCCTATCCAGACAAAGCACCTCCGCTCTTTCTCTTTAAATGCAGATCAAATAGTCTTTAAAAAATAAATAAATAAATAAAGATGATGATGATGATGATGATGATGATAAAAATAGATTGAGTTCTTCAGTGATTTAGAGAGTTTACCATTAGCCAGATGATCGCAATGCATGCATGTCTGTCTGCCTGCGTGTATCACAACCAAATTTACCAAAATCACCTTTGACCACCTGCACCAGAACTTACGTAGGTGTCGTCCCAGAAGCTGTAAGTATAGATGGACTTTCTCCCACTAAATTCTCACTACACCAAATGCATCTCCAAGAACACACCCTCGCTGTCCCAAAACACCCACCTTGGTGGTGACCAGTCTGCCAATTTGGCGAATACATGCAGCAAGTCTTGCAGTGGGACAAAAACCAAAATAAGCTCGACCGCAGCGTCTACGAAAATACAGCTAATGGTAACTATCTATCCATCCATCCATCCATTATCCAAGACCCTTATCCTCACAAGGGTCACGGAAGAGCCGAAACCTATCCCAGCTAGCTTCGGGCGAAAGGCAGACTATACCCTGAACTGGTCGCCAGTCAGTTGCAGAACAGATATCGACACCATCACTGAGCGATCCCACGCTGCCTGCACCAAAGTCACAGGCATGTGTACCACTACACCATCAGTGACTCTCCCCATGGTCATTATAAGAAATGTAAAACAGGACTGTGAACTCGGGTCTGGGGGATGTAGTGAGCCCTTTCTGCACTTGTGAAGACAGCTATGGGCCCCAGAGGTTACGCAGTTGGGACATTGTGCAGCCTCAGCAAATTTACTCAAAACGCTCTCAGAAAGCAGCAGCAACACACACACGATGGGATCCTTTCAGGGGGCAGTACATACACCGGAGGGATGTGGGCCAGGCCAACAGAAATTTATGACAGCCTGAAAAAAATCGGTGACCATATCACAAGTAAACGCCAAGACAGTCCGGAACTTTGTCGCCTTCCCTCCCTAAACCATCAACCCCCACAAGACTCTCTCTTCTTATGCCGTAACAATATGCGTACATGTGACAAACAAAAGCACCAAGGAGCTTTTGGCAAGCCAACATCATCTTAACAATGAGTTTTCCGTTTGAAATCACTCTCACTGATATATGCTGCTCGAGTTCATGATGGAAATGAAAGTCTACACACCCCTGTTCAAATGCCAGATTGCTGTCTATAAAAAATTGATACCAAGATAGAGAGTTTCAATACGTTTCATTTGAGATATCTTTTAGATTTAATCCCTTTGCAAGCGGAAATAAAAATAAGTGTAATATTATGTGTGGACAAGTGAGGACACTCTCTTATAAATGGGATGTGGCTTGTGTTAAGAATTAATCATTTGCACTCAAACCTATGTATGCTCAGTGGGAGTCAGCACACACTTGTCAAAATTTAGAGTGCCTCTGATTTACACCAGATAAAGTTCTAATGTTCTAGTTGGCCTTTCCTGCCATTTTTTTCTTCTGAATTTCATCCATCTTGACTAAGCCTTAGTTCCAGCTGAAGAAAAACAGCTTCTCCACCAACATGTTTCATGCTACGTAAGATGTTCGTTAGCCGATGATTTGGTGCGTTCGCACCAGATATAACTTTTGTAACTGTAGCAACAAAGTTCTACCTTGGTTTTACCGAACATGAACAATTATGTCTTAAAAATCTTAACTTTGTGTGACCAGTAACATTTGCCGTGACGCAGACACAACAAGATTACAAGCCTCACGTGAAGCATTAATGGTGGCATTTCCACTTCTTATGTGGGGATGCTTTCACTCCGAATAGTTTACAGGACTAATAGTGCAAAGGATATTTTATGACTAACCATTTATGGTACATTAAAATCAAACTTTATTGCCTTTGGAGCCTAGTATAAAGTATTTTTTATACATGTCTGCATTGGTGTTTGCACAAAGTTAATTAAGACAAATGTAGTGATTTGTCAAAACTTTAAAGAGAATAAATAAGTAATTTTTCCATTTTTTGTAGTGTGCCCATTTTGTTGTTGTTCTTGTTTTTAGCATTTCCTTCCTCCTAACATGAGCATTGGCACTATGGACTCAGCCTTTTATTATTTGAACAAGTTGGGACACGGAATTTTTTTTTTCACGAAGACACTTAACAAAGTGACCATTCAACAAGTAGTGTCTCAAAACTAAGATCACTGAAGTAAGGCTATGAAGGACACAGACACCAGACACCAACCTGCTTTGTGTGTGTGTGTTAGGACAGAAGATTTTGCTGCAAACACTAAGAAACGCTGACTTTTTTTTAACACACAGGTGTGTGCAGCCATTGCCTCAGGCTTCAGGCATTCGCAAGCCTGCCGTTTTAAACGGCTCAAGCGTGCCAAATGTTCTCCGCCGTGCAGAAGAAATTAATGCCTTAAAAGATTGGACTTACCCTTTGACGAATCAAACACATCAGTCAACGTCATTATTAGCGCAATGCACACTGGGTGGTCCTTCTAACGCTCCAACTTTTCATGTCAAGTCCATGTCCAATTTCAAGGGCCTCTTCCTCTTCCTCCCCAACAGATAAGACCCTCGGATACTCTCAGACACTTTTTTACATTCCCAAGATGACTTAGACTCACATTCCTTTCAAATGGACTGTAAAGCCTGGCAGGAGATGGTCGGAGAAGCTCAGCTACACACATGCACACAGGTTGCTACTAGAGACGGCTGGGAGAAGTCATACTTTGGTCACATGATCCAAAATGAAAAAGAAACAAGGAAAGGGTTGCATTACACTCCAAAATGTGTCACACAAACACACGCACAATGATTGAGTAGCAGGTCATCTCTCGACAGTTGTGGGGCAAGGAAGGTGGAAGGAGGCCTTTTGCTTCTAAATGTGTCAGCACTAGTGGGCAATAAACAAAGCGCAAAGTCCATAGTACAAATGCTTTGTTACTGCGCTCAAAGTAGATTTCTGTATTTCAGAATTATAGTGGCATCTTGAGGTACGAGTAACCTGACCCAATTTTCCAGATATAAACCATTGTCGGATGATTTTTTTTAAATGGTTTCCAGAAAATAACTTTCTGGTGGGAGTGAACGCAAGTTATCTTAACAACCAGCAGTTTGGCATAATGAGCAAATCTTTGAAAAAGTTGTTTCATGCCAATCCCATTCAAAATGTATTCTCAAACTAACCATTAAAAGAAGAGAATTCCCAACAACGTAACTCTGTCTTTAAATCTTCTTAGATTAATGTGACGTGAAATGCCATAGAAGGGCGAACGCAGGGGTTATTTTTAATCCCTGTAAAGCATACAGACTCAGTTTATGTACAAACTACACTTCAGATCAAGATGGGATGTTGTGTAAAACACACAATGATTAGCAAGTCCTTTGCAAACTCCAGCATATTCAATTGACTACACTGCATATACAAGATATTTAATGTTCAAACTGACAAACTTTATTTATTCCTACAAACATTGACTCGTTTAGAATTTCATGCCTGCAACATGTTGGAAAAGACCTGGGATGGGGAACGTTTCCAACGGTGTCACATCACCTTTCCTTTCAATAAAACTCAACTGAAGGCACAATTTGTTGAAGCTTTGTTGCTGGAATTCTTCTCCAATCATGTCTGATGTACAGCTTCAACAGTCAGCAGTATCTGCTGTGGTTCTTTCTTTCTTTTTCTTTCTTTCTTTCTTTCTTTCAGCTTGTCCCATTATGGGCTCACCACAGTGTGTCACATCATAATGCACCTCATACATTTTCAGTTGGGCTTCCCTGAAAAAGACCTTGTTTGGATGGCTGCGTATGTTGCCATTGACAATTTGCTCACAAGGTTGTTTGCAAAGTGGTGAACCTCGCCTCATTCTTTCTTGTAAACAATTGAGGCTTTCGTGGAGGCTCCTTTTAAACCCATAACACTCAAGACACCCACTTGTTCACATGTGGAATGTTGCAAACAGCTGTTTTTTTCCAGCATTCATCAACTTTTGCTGCCCCAATCCCATCTTTTTGAGAAAACATTGCAGGCATCAAAATTTAAAATTATTTGCCAATAAAGATCAGTAGTTTAAATATACTGTATGCATATGCTGTATTGTCTTTGGACCACATTCAATGGAATATGGGTTGAAAAGGATTTGCAAATCATTGTACTGTATTCTGATTTTAAGTACATTTTACACAACAACCAAATTTTATATGTATTGGGCTTTGTAAACATGACGCCTGCAGCCATGGGGCAGCTACGCTGAAAATCGTTATCCCAGAGACTACTGCAATATCTGCACACATTTGATATGACCGAACATTTAGTCATCACCATGGCAGACAGTCAACTCAGTTTACCCTCTCATGCCAGACTGCCGATGAGTCACAGTGGCCAAAGTGTTCAATTGCACACCCGAACCTGTTGAATGTGCCTTCACAAGCTGAGCCGTCTCCTCTAAAGCCTGCAGGTGAGATGCAAACGTCGCATGTTGAATATCGGAGCAGCTCGGAGCCGTGTACAGCTTGTAACAAGCTCGCATGCAACATGATCATACCCCAGACATGCGCTTACCTGCCCTGCCGTTCAACAAATCTTTGGTGCACTGTAAGCGACATATTCGTCTCACATAATATTAGTAGTAGTGGTAGGAGTATTACTAACAAGCAAAAAGCTTGATGTTATCGCAACAGTGCTGTGTAGAAAGTCAGTTCGGCAAAGCAAAACAGACAGTTTAGCTAAATCACTGACATTTCTGTGCAACTGGAGTCAGTGCACAATCTACAAGTATAAATACCGCAAAGCATGTGATACGTAATAGTGTAGTTGTCACTAGCGGTCTGGCCACATAGCGCCTTGGCCTATGAGTTTAATTCATTACTAGACCATCCTTGTAACTCAAAACACTCATCTTAAATCATCTTTCACAAATAAAATGTTTGGAAATGCCATTAATCACAAATAATAAGTAGTAAGCCTTAATCTTGTACTTTGTGAAAACGTACAATAATGAAGTTTGACAAATTCTTACTTGCAGGTCAAAAAAAAAAATCTGACCAAACTGTACTTGTACTACTTTTGTTGTTAAAACAGCGAATGTAACAATGATACAAGAATGTTGGAAATGTATCAAGGATTGTCATTTCTGAATAAACCTAAAAAACAAAAAAAAACACTGTACACTAAGTATACTGTACTGTCATGTTTGAATACCTGAAGGCAGCAAGCAGTATAGCATGGCCGCTGGACAGAGGCCGCCAGCGCTAGCGTGAAGGTTCCGCAGGCCGTTCAGGGCTTGTCCATCGCTGCCTTCTGTCCTCACTGCTCCCTTCTTTTGGAAACTCTTCTTCCACTCCTTTCACTTGCTCGGGAAAACAAAAAAGAGGTCAGCAGCTCACAATGTAGATCTCCTGCTGACAAATGTCTCTCTTCTCACTCCTTTCCCCTTCTTCCTTCCTTCACTCCCTCTCTCTCCACCTCTTTCTCACTCTATCTCACTTTCAGCTTCTGTTGGGTACTCTCTGGCTCTCATTTTCTTTCATTCTCCTCCCCCCTGCTCGCCCTCCCTATGACTGGGATGGGTATTGGTTGCAGCACCTGCCTGAGAAGGAGGAGACATGCAGGTTTTCCTTGTTGAGCAATGTTCACTTTCTGATATTTTACTTACTGTATGTATAAAGCAGGGGTGGGTAAAGTATGGCCCGGGGGCCTCATTTTTTAATCCAGCCCACAGATCATTTACATTATCGAGAAACCACTCAAGAAACAGTTGTCTAGATTCAGAAACTCTATTCCTGGGTTGTTTGTCCATCCATCCGTCCTACACTACTTATCAGAGGTTGGGTCCCAGGGGCAGTAGCTTTAGCAGGGATGCCAAGACTCCGCTTTCCCCAGTCACTCCATCCAACTCTTCCAAGGGGATGGTGAGGTGTTCCCGGGCCAGCCAAGAGACATAGTCTCTCCAGCACGTTCTGGGTTGTCCACAGGGTCTCTTTCAGTCTTCTAATACAGAGGAGCAGCAGCTCTACTCTGAGCACCTCCCGGAGGATCGAGCTTCTCGCTCAATCGCTAAGGGAGAGCCCGGGCGCTCTGCAGAGGACAGTCATTTCGACAGCTTGCGGGTCCGGGATTGAACCTGAGACCTCACAACTGTGAGGCCAAGGCTTTACCAGCTGATCCACCGTGCTGCCCATTTGCAAATCATGTTCAACCTATGTTTAAAGGTCAAGTGTCATGCCTATAAACATTCTAAAATAGATATGGTAATGAAAAATACACAACATTATTCACTTCAATGTTTATATGAAAAATAAATATGAGCGGAGAGCGCGTTATCCATGGACACAAAGTTGCAGAAGTCTCATTCGACATTCAAGTGGTAGCCATATTCGCTGCATCTTCTGTGCGTGATGGCACACTGGGACATTCACCATTTAGAAGACGCTGTGCCACCTGATATGGGAGACGAACAACAGAAATATTTGGATTTTTCCAACAGCCCTTTTGACACGGAGGCTCTTTTCAGAGAAGAGAACATCTCACAATCAAGTGAAGTGACCAGGGTAATATTACCCTATCATTTGGAGCCATATTTAGATATGTGGATTACGGCCAAACCGCCTCCCCGCCCGATCCACTTCCGCGGTGGCAATGAACAACAGCGCCCGCAAGCGATGACGACGCCACGGCCAAAACGTCTCCCCCGTCCGATCCACCCTGGCGGCTCCGCATCAGCCGATCACGGGTTTGGCCAGGGTGGCACATCAACACATTTAGCACACCTGATTTACGGATTACGTACCCCCCGAACTATTGTTTTTTTACCAACTCTAAACACACCTACCTGTCATTTGGAACCCACGAAGCTCTTGTCCTTGGCACCCATGCAATCCATTTTTCACAACGAACCAGGTCTCTTGGAAACTTACGAAGGGTAAATCCATCCTCCCGAGTGTTCAAGCAATATCCGGTAATACGAGCCAGCATTTTGGCTAACATGAAGGAACAATGAGCTACCTTCCCGCAGGTAAAACTAATTGAAACATATGAGCCCGCCTGATTGCGCTCCTGCCCTGTACGTTACTTCCTGCTTCTGCTGGAAAACAAATCCCTTGAGAGGATTTTCATGGCGGGAGTTACAAAAAGCCATGTATGTCAAAATCATGTTTTGTGGTGGGAAAAAAAACGGATGGGTCCATACCGGCTGTGTTTTTTTTAAATTATCATTATTAAAAACATACTAAAAATTATGCATTTCATGTCAGTGGACCTTTAATTGAATGTACTACAAAGAGAAGATAGTTATTAAACTTTAGTATTTTTAGCAAATAACTTTGAATCATAATTTAATGGCTGCAACACATTTTAAAAAACTGCGATAGAGTCATATTTACTACTGTGTTACATCACCTTTGCTCTCTTCGCCCGACGTCCCAACTACCGCTGCTGCACCGGACTGCCTGCTCGATCCCCGACCTCGGCATATAATAAACGTTTCTCCTTGAACTACCTGGCATCGTCCGAGTCCTGCATTTGGGTCCTACTCTCGTTCCGATGGGACGTGACAAATATGAAATGATGGCTACTTTCAAAAGTGTCTGGTGACACTCGAAGGCTTTCACAATAAATTATTTTTTGTCACTGATGTTACCAGATGTACAGAAATGGAATACAGGTCATTTGAAATGTCTGGTAATTTTGTAAAAAGAAAATAAAAGAACAGGGTTGTCTAAGAGTGACATTAATATTGTTTATCTTTACAGATATTCAATACTTACTGCAAAAAGTCTCCATAATCCATGCCGAGTGGCAAATTGTGTGACAGTTTTTTGGTGAATCAAGAATTGTATATAGAATTAGGAATTGTTGGCAAAAGCCTTACCCACAATAAATATGCCAATCCTGCGAGCCATTGCCCTCACCATGCTGTCCAATCCGACCAGAAGCGCCACCTACAGGCCTGCAGGAGAACAAAGAAGGAAGTTCACAGTTTCAGGGAGGCTTCAAGTCACTAAACTCACTCGTGTCATTTTCTGCAAACACTACTTGTTGTAAAAAACACACAGGGACCATTCGTTTAAGTTTAAAATTAGTGACGGCCACATGACACCAAGGCTTGGTCGTCCTGAAGAAAAGTGATTTGAAAAATTTGTGTCGGTGATTGTATCGAAAGACCAGTGTCACATTTGAAGCTTCAACGTCATTGGTGTTTCCGTGTTTACACTTCATTCCTTCACAATATTTTAAAGCATTTCATTGAGTCATGGCATTTCAACCCAGTCCGAGCCAATGAAAGCTTGACAGGTTTGACAGAATTGAGTGGTTTGGCACCAGAGTAGCTGTATAAAATGCATCATTGAGGAAATAACGATTTGGAGACTTAGTGTATTGTGGCATGTCAACCATACAAGTCCACAAATGACAAACTATTTGAAGGTTTTCCATAAAAGCACCACGCATGCATGCAGACACATACACACAGACAAAACATCCATACATTTTCTGAACCGCTTATCCTCACAAGGGTTGCGGGAGTGCTGAAGCCTACACCCTGTACTGGTTGCCAGCCAATCGCAGGGCACATGGAGACAGAGAACAGTCGCACTCACAATCACACCCAGGAGCTATTTAGAGTCTCCAATGAAATCATGTTTTGGCAATGTGGGAGGAAACTGGAGGGCCGGAGAAAACCCATCCAGGCACAGGGAGAACATGCAAACTCCACACAGGCAGGACCAGGATTTGAAACAAGGACTGTGAGACCAAAGCTCTACGGATGCTTCATTTGCCCAGCACTGGTTTAAAATAAAACATACAACTGAGGAAAGACCGTAATCAGAAGTGATTAGGGATGGAATCTCAAGACCTTAAAATAATTTACTGGATTAATATAACATAACTAAATTAAGAATAAAATAAACAAATAACATATAACTAAAATGGACAGCAAAAATTTCAAACTCAGAAATAGTCATTTCCAATTTCAACTGATATTAGTAAAACATGATATAAAACAGTATTTAGATTTTTTCATCAATAAAAATTCTTGATCTGACAAACTTTATCTGAAGAAAAGTTAAATGCACTGGCCTGTCAAGGAATAAACATGAACGGTCTATACCCCCAATGTTTTGAAAATGCTGAAAATTTAGTTCAACATAATCGGCGTTAGGGGCAACAAGCTAGTGATACATTGTAACAAACATTCCTGTTAGCGATTGTGATGTTATAATCTAGTGTAATTTACGGCTGTATCGATATTGTCAATCCATTAAAGGAGAAATCCAGTGCTTTGCATGAACAGTGTATCCAATAGGTCACTTGCACAACTTCAGACCAAGTGCATTGTGGGTAAGATTTTTTTGTGTGTCGGCCATGTTGGGTGGTTGGAAACGGTTCTTGAAGTTTGTCTATATACCAGCATCGCATTCATTGTATTTGCACTTTCTATCGCGTTTTCCAAGTATTTCGAGAATCTGTCGGCTGATCTGAAACCCTACTACAGGCTGAAAATCAGTTTATGTGAGGATCTGGACCCGTATAGTCTATCGAAGGCTGATTTTGCGACTGAAAAATGTTGGCCGAGAGTGGAATACCCCGACATTGTGAACTACTTGGTGCTTACAACCAACAGCCTTACTAGCCAACAGATGAAGGCCAACAAGTCCTTGGAGGCTGACAATTACTTTGTAAGCGGGTGGATTCAGAGTGTCCTCTGCAAAACGTTGTCTGAAGAAAAGGTTTTAATTGTTGCCTGAGTAAGTAACTTGTAATCACCCGGGACAGAGTGCATAACTCACTGTTGTTGTTGTTTTTTCTCCTTAGCCATTATGGCCTTTTCAGGTCCGACAAATCGGACCGATTAGGGAAAAAGATCTTTGACAAATAAATATTACACCATCTTTTAAATTTATTTGAAGGAGCATTAAGTAATGTGACAATAATTAAAATGTACAAGGTGTAAATTACTAAGTACTAACAAATTATAGAGTGAATGTCTGAATGTAGCCCTAATAGTAATACTAGCCCTAATACAACAGTAGCGGCTTTCTATTTGTTCACATTTGCCGTACTCAAATGTCAGCCGCTACTGTTGTATTAGGGCTAGCGTGAATGATGCCCTGTCAACTTCTTGTTCACAGGTTAATCATTCTCAGGGGATGTCTGCCACGCCATTGACCGCCTGGGTCCTCGTAAAACATGACGGGGAAATCATAACAGCGCACTGCAACTGCATGGCTGGGTAAGTACATTTAATCCCGGTATATGTAGTTTGTCACCAGTTATAATTTTATGTGAAATGTAATATAGTTCGGTATGAATAAGAATGTCAAACTCATCTGTGCTGGCAAAAAGTTGAAAAACAAACGTTGATGGAAAAAACCTTGATTACTGTCTCAGCTTGCAAATATTAATAATTTACTTAATGAGGATTACTGAATTCCAGCATTCATTATTATCAACACTCACGAAGGTAGTTTTCTGTTTTTGTTTTTTCATAATGATCTGTTACATGCTCTTTCTTGTGGCATTTTTTAAATAAATGAACTACACGGTAATATGGAAGATTAAACAGCAGACAAGAGGAAATTGTACTTTGTTGCATGAGGCCATACATTATGTACACATGTAGACAAATGTACTTTAAATATTGTGTGGAGTGTAGCGTAGTGGTATAAGGCACTCATCATTCAGCTGTTCGGACCTAAGAAGCTCTGGATCAAGTTCAGCTTCCTTTGCAGATTGTGCATGAATCTTTCGCTCTGTTTCTGGGGCCTTTGTAGTCAAGTGGTTGATGGGACTGGTGGGCGTTTATACGCAGGGGCAACCTAATCATGTTGTCTAGATTATTCGCCTTCATGCTTGGGGCATTTCCTTTTTTTTCTCAGTGCGTGAAATTTAATGTATGTCATTTGTGGGAGAGTCTGAAGTGCTCGGCATAGGCCTTTGGTTCTCTCCAGGTACATTTTGACTATTGATAATTGCGTGAGAATATAAAATGAAAATGTGTCATTAATGTTATTTTACAGATGAAGTGAAAGCTGTTCTCATGTTGGAGCTTGGCTGTTTTACCTTGAAGCAGGTGCTAACCTGAATGGACCCAGTGCATGTACAGCGGAGAAAAATAAATGGATTATGCCACCTAGCTTGAAGAAGGTAAATGGAATTGTGATAATGGATGTATTCCAGCAGCACGTCAGTTAAAGTGTCAGCCGTGTAGGTTGTTTCATTCAGTTTTGAGATCCTGTCTAGTACGTAAAGGTACCATGTACTTATGAAATGCCATTTGTTAAAGGAGAAGACCGCCGATTTTTAAAGTATCATTGATCTGTGACGTCACGTGTGCAGAGCTACCAAATTGCATTCCCATTTCAGTCTTTCCCCAAAAATGCATAAAAATAAAGAAAAGCATATTTGGAATCTGCATGAGGAGGCCTTTCATCTGAGCCCACGTTAAAAATCGCTCTGTTTTGTGCTTATTGTGTAAACAGTAGTTTCCTGTCATGATCCTGCCGCTCCAGCCCGGGCTGTGCGGGTGTCCGCGGTTGCTCTGATTGGGAGGTGCACACCTGCGCCTTATGCAGCCTGATTATGCTGTGTATTTATATGACCCCGATGACGACTGGCCGGCGCCAGTTCGTTGAGCTTCATGTCCCGTTCCAGCACTCTCGTATCCCTGATCGACAACCTGTGTGTACCGACCTTCGCCCGTTCTCCGACCAACCTTGTAAGCCTGACTCCTTCGTTACTTCTGCCTGCCTTGATCGTTCTCCTGTGTACCGACTCCTGCCTGCCCGTTCACCTGCTCTCTTCCCCCGACGTCCCAACTACCGCTGCTGCACCGGACTGCCTGCTCGATCCCCGACCTCGGCATATAATAAACGTTTCTCCTTGAACTACCTTGCATCGTCCGAGTCCTGCATTTGGGTCCTACCCCCGTTCCGATGTTTCGTGACATTTCCGTTAGATGCAATAATGTTTTTTACCTGCTGTTGAAATCAGCTTACATGTAGTTCACTTTCATTTTTCTTATAATGATTGGTTGTCCGCAGTGGTGAAATTTCAGACAAGTTTACTATAAAAAAAAACACTGTTTTATACCTTTATGCATTACCGTAATAATGTTTTAGGTTCCATATCTGCCGGTGAAGGAAATTGACTTTTCCTCGGCCAAACGTCAAAAGTCGATTCATCAAGGAGGAGCAGTTTTGAGCCCTCTGTCTGAAGAGAGGAGAAGTCGCAGTACTCACACTGCTGACATGGAACCAACGCTGCAGGAAGTTAACGACTTCTATGAGGCTATCTCCAATTGTGGAACCAAACGAGCAATCTTGTCATTGATTCCTGGCTAAAAAAAAATCGGTACCCAGGTTCACTCAACTGTGCCACAAAAGCAACGAGGTAAATATCCCTGGCTGTCTTGTATTAGGCATTTTTTACAATAGAATTTGTTTACTTCATTTATGGTAAATAATTTATAATCCTTTGTTCATACTAAGTTTAACTCTGCCAAAACCGGTCTATTACTCTATAAAAGTAGTGGTAGGTATATTTTTAATGCTCATTCAGATATCATATGTCACTTTTCATTCAAGGATATTTCTTTGCTTTTAATAACGTTCTTATTGCTATGGAGTCATCCCTTAATTGTTTTCAATGTTTTACAGATGGGGAATACAGCACGAGAAAGTTGCGAGATTCAAATATGAGACGTTCATGGCTGATGACCATACCACTTTTGCTGTAATTGAAACAGGGCTCCATCTCAACTCACGGTGGCCATTTCTTGGTGCATCTCCAGATGGTCTGGTCCAGTGTTCTTGCTGTGGCATGGGTGTTTGTGAAATTAAGGTGTGTTGAATTAACATAGTATTGGATCTTACGACAATGGATCCCGAAGCTGTCTGAGACTTAAGTCAAACTAAGTCTAAACTTCAAAACAGTCTACAGTGCTTAAATTAATATTACCATATAAAACTGATTCTATTTTAAACCACAGGCCAACTGTTTAATTTTGTGGTAAAAAAACAAACATTTTGGTACATATACAAATCGAAGTTCAGGATAGATGCCTTCAGTTAAGACTAAGAATTCAGTCTCAGAGGGTTTCGTATTAAAAGTTTCAACTCAAGCAGAATGATTTTTTTTTTAACTTTAGTTCCTCTGAAAGACAATTCAGATACATGTAATTCATCCATTTTACTACATGTCCCAATTTTTTTTTTTTTTTCAGTGCCCATTCTCGGCTAGAGATCTGACTGTAGATGAGGCAGTCAAAAGTCCCAATTGTTGCCTTGTATCTAATGCCAACAATGCATATCACTTGTCTCGAAACCACCCTTACTATTATCTGCTGTACCAAACTGGATTCCACGACCCATAATCGGAACTGTCTTGAGTATGGTTATAAACACCAATCAATGAAACAAAACAGAATGAATAAAGGGTTAAAAAGTCTTTACGTGCTCTGTACTTTTACATACTCTTAATGAAACTTTTTTTTTTCCCCCAGATTCAGGCTCAACTCCATGTATCAGGCAGATTGTGACTTCATTTTTTGTACATCGAAGGACTTCTACGTTGAACGAATACAACTTGATTTCGAGATGTGGGAAGAACCTGTTGAGAAGGCAGAGCTTTTTTTTTTTTTTCGTCGAGCAATCCTTCCTGAGTTAATGGGATGAGTGTTTAAGATCTGCAGTCACCAGCAACACACGTACTGCCCAGCATGCCTGATGCCGGACAACAAAGGCCATGTATATGTGGAAGAAAGCTGAGAAGCAAAATTGTTCTGTGCTTCTCCAGACTGTCAAATTAAGACATTCCACTTATGTGTGAATTTAGGATGACACCAAGGCACCAGTGGTTTTGTAATCAATGTGAGAACGAGGAAAATTAAGTAACAAAGACGGTGATAGTTTTATTGACTATGAAAATAACAAACTACATATATAACTGAAACACTAAAATATTTATTTCAGTGATATGATTTGTACACAAACTTTTCTGACACATGTATGTAAATAAAATAAAGTGATGGTCCATAGAGAAACTTGGTCTTGTACATCCCCTATTGTGCATATATATATATATATGGGTTACATTGTAAATAAGATCTACACTTCAGCCGTCGAAAATATATTAAACATAAAATTACATATTATACTCAAGGAAAAAAGGGGAACATGGTGTGCTTTTTTTCCTTGAGAAAAAAATATATTCATAAAGCGTGTGTGTGTGTGTGTATATATATATATATATATATATATATATATATATATATATATATATAAAAACCTGTAAATATTTCAACTTCTTTCAATAACCCATGATGTCTTGAAGTTGCAGTCTCTGCTGAGACGGTGAGTTTAGTATGACCAAGCTTCAATGTAGGCGCCCAGTCTTGGTGTTCAGGTGGGAACAGTGGAGCAGGCTGACATATCAAAGTAAGTAAAGTAAGTTTCTTTCGGCTTGTCCCTTTCGGGGTCACCACAGCGTGTCATCTCAGATGAACGCACATAAATGTTTGGCACTTTTTCTCCGCCGGATGCCCTTCCTGGCGCAACCCTTCTTAGGGAGTGGAGGCCCCAGTGGGATATGAACCCACAACCCCTGATTTACCAAACCAGTGCTCATATAGAATAGGGTTATATTCCAGATTCAGGCCTTGACTTAATTACATAAGTATATATATTTACTTTGTCACATTTGCCATTTTACATTTTAAGGTACTCGTACCTAAAATATCACCCTGGTAGGTAGTCCAACAGCGCGTATGACAGAAATACTAGCCTGAAACCTAAATACCTAATTTATCATTTTGACATTAGCTGAGTATACCAAACAAATGTCAAAATAACAAAAAAAATGGTATTTTATGGGCTGGCTCGGACAGTTTTGGTCGGACTATTTACGCATAGTAACCTGCATAGTGTATTTCACCAAAACTTCATTGTTCTCATTTCTACAAAACGTGATTATGTGGGTAGGTGCTACATGCATACTCGTGTTGTTTTTAATATATATATATGGTATATTTCCTTCTGAAAAATAATTTGACGTTTACAGACAGTAAACAGACAGCAAACACACAACACACATTCATACGTTTGTATCCTAAACTGTAGATGAAAAGCCTGTCACTGGCGGCCGATTTCGATCGGCGGCCGAGTTGGATGTACATGTACATGTAGACCTATCAAACACCATTAGTCTTGTAATATAAAACACAGCAAACAACACTTACATGTAAAGATAGCGGTCGGAGGATATAGTCAAAGTGCAATACTTGGCTTAAACTTACCACTTATGAAGTGATCGCTGCACACACGACTTGAAACTGTGGGACGAGTGAGATCTGCATACGAAATATTACTTCGCTTGCCGTTGGCTCGACATTTCTTCTGTTTGGGGTCCTTGGTGCGTAATTATTTTCAGAAATCGGAAAAATCGTCTGTTCCCTTCTTTGCTGAACTTGTTATAAGAGCCAATAACACAACACGTGTGCACCATCGTCTCAGAAGTCAAAAACGTCTCATGTAATCTAATGTAAACAGCGAAATGAGACCTCCCAATATGGCGGCCAGAAAAAATTCAAACGAATGTGACGTCACCTGCAAGTCACCTATAGGTCATGTAATATGTACCCTATTTTGACAATGTGAGGCAATTACTAATTTTCAGGGGCACTGCCATTTTCACGAGTCACATGATATACATGGGCGTATGTGACGTGCACTGTGCCGTTCCAAACGCTCGATTACATGGGACACCATTAATCCCAGTGCTGATTTCTCAGATTTATCCTCATCTGATGAAGAAATAGCAGTATCGGTTGATCGGGAAGACGGAGGAATACTTTCATACAGATTAGAACCTGTGGCTGTAATTAATGTTGAACATTCGGATGGCTAATGTCCTCCGCCGCCCGCTTCATTAGCCCCGGATGTCGAAGCTCGGCTAAAGGCCCCCGCAGACGTTGAAGCTCGGCTCGCGGCCCGCCACTGGCGCTCGTGGCCGAAGTGTTGAGGATTCTTTATATGTAGATGTATGTTTGTTTGTTTGTGTACCTTGCATAACTGCATGAGCCAATATTGCACAACACAACATAATTAACTATAAACATATTTTGTAACTACCTTGAGTTCACGTTGATGATCACTAAACGCCATACGAATGAGGTGTGCGTCACTCACGTCAGTGGATTCGTTCAACTGCAGTGAGAAACACTCACAATCTCCGATGTCCTTCCACACACCAGCCATGGCTTCACAACACTGTGTAACTGTACTCGATACAGCTGCAGGTATTTTATTGAAGATGATATTTCCGCCTTGTTTCTAAAAGATCATCTTGGAAGGAATTCTTGTTATTAAAGATGATGTGACGAACCCGGAAACGATGTTTCAGTGGTGGCTTTCACTCTTAAACGACATTGTGTGAAAAGTGACTGCTGTGCGGCCAGTTGGGATTTTAGTTCGTTACTGTTGTCGTCGGTGTCGTATTTTCCATAAACTGTGCGAAAATGCCGCTCCACATTTCACTGCACTGGCAGACGAAGCAAACGCACTTCGAAAATGACATCGTGAAAATGTTGTCCGCCTCCTATTCCAAATGAAAGTGATAAGTTTTTATCTTCTTCATTGAAGGATCCATAGTCATGTTCATTAGGATTTCTTAAACGAGAGCTTAACAAATTCATGGGTAGGGTGGCAATTTTTTGCCTGATTGAGATAAAAGCTTCCTAACAGGCCACAATCAAGGAAATGTCTTATTTTTCGTTTAACGCATAAAACAAAGGGCAAAAAAGATGTACCCTTTCGCAGGCAGCGTCCCAACAGGTATGTTATCCGTTCTGTGAAGTAGTACATTGTAGAGATATCTTTTTTAATGAATTCTTATTCTAGAACGACACTTGCACATTAATAATACTGATGGATTAGCATTTTGATGACAAACTTGGTTGCATACTGACCTTTCTCCCTTTCTTCTCTTGGAAAACGCTCCATGTGTACTTGAGGCTGCCTTGTTGGGTCACGAAGAAAAGGGAAATAACTCCGTGCTAACTTTGACCGGATGAGTTACCCTCTCCTGATACGAAATTATGGCTTCAGATTAAAACACTTAAATATTTTGATATACTGAAGGATATAATATGTGAAAAATCATGATGTCCACGAATTAGTTGAAATAAGCAGGGAACTCACTGACAGCGTGTTTTCCTGGACTGTGTTGTATGGACATCCCGTCGCGATCTACAGGCTATATACTTTCTATTTACACCGATAAAAAAATGCTAGCCACAGCTGTACAAGCTCTGCTTATGTTACACTTTTAAGGGCTGGAGTCACCCAATTCTTTGTGCAGCATATTAAAGTTATTTTATTTAAAGTTATTTCTGTAAACAGTACAGAATACACGTTTATCTCACAGCATATAAATAGCATCCGCTAACAGTTCTCACACGCCATACGTTTCAATGTACTGCAGCTTCTTCTGCGAATTCTAAATCACACACCATGTAACCGAACAAATGTATTGGACAAAACTCTTTGAAACAATAGTTCAAATAAGTGAGTTCTATTCTAATCCCGGTGTTCATGAACATAGAAAAATCCAATATGACACGTTGAACTTTAACAATAAAACAGCTGGATTAAACATAAAAATCATTCAATCAAACACCCTTGCCGATCTTTCGCCCTTATTGTGAACTAACAGGACGTTACACACTCTCCTCCTGTCCTATAGTTCTTTATCATGTTCAATTAACGTGTCTAAACTTAGAAATACTATACAAGTTTGACAGCAATGCATCCCAAACGCAGCAACGACCCCCCCCCCCACTCCCGTGTATTTTACCTGTAAACAGCACATAAATCGCATCCGCTAACAGTTCCCACGCGCCATACGTTTCAATGTTCTGCAGCTTCTGCGAATGAGGTGGGCGGCATCGGCTGTCTGCTGCAACACAGCGCCCCTGCTGGCGAATTACTGTTACGAATACGAATAAAACAAGACAACACAGAACTGTCATTTCAAACTTGTAAATGACCTTCCCAATACAGCCTCGTAGCCAAAAGGGCCATGTACCCAAGTGGAGAGGGGGAAATCCAAGCGTGCAACCCAGTGACGTGGTCTCCCACACACATGAGCTCCACAAAAAATAAAATGACGCCACATCGAATTTAGTAAGCCCAAACAGGGGATATAAAAAAACACGACAAAATAACTAAGCAAAGAGGCTTCCTATTTGAGAATTGAAGTTTAAATTGAGACCGTAAATGGAGATCCATAATGCACAGTGGGATCAAAAGATGATAAAATAACTTGAAAGTGGGGTCAGTGGTGGGTAAAGTCACCAAATATTGTATTCAAGTCAAATTAAAAAGTACACATCCAAATATTTACCTGAGTACGAGTACATTGGGTCCTATGATAACATTATTTGCTTTATTGGCCATAAATGTTAAAAATGTAAATGGCACACACCTCACCCACAGCCCCCCAAAAAACTGTAGAAATATCTGCGACTTACCGGAAGGTGTTTTCTCGCGTTCGAAGTGTGCTGAAATTCCCGAATGTAGACGATCAACCTGCCACTGAAAGTAGCTTGTACTGCGGTATGAGGAATATTCTAATTTAACATTCTGGTGGGAGGAAAAGAGGGATTGAGGAGGAGGAGGGGAGTGTTATGTGCTAGCTAGCCAATCCGGTTGTTAAACCGAAACGGATGGGAGTGACTTGCTAATCGACCCCTCCGTACAGGGCACTTAACCACGCCTCCTGAAGTTACGTCACCCCACGTGTGCTAACCTCAGACAAACATTAGACAAAATAGCGTCGCAGGAAGAAAAGTCGAGAGCGAAATTGTCCGATTTACCAGATGATTTTTCACTCGCATTCTTACCGAATAGTGAAATATCGTTGAAAAGCAGACAGCAGGGCTTCAAGTATTTCAGCGAGGGGTATTTCAATGGTATTTCCATCCACATCGACGGAGAAACCATTGATATTAGCGCGAGATCTTTCCGGAGTCAGAGGAAGACCGAGAAGCCACATTATATAATATATTATAAACTAAAGACGAATTCATTGACAGTTTCCTATTTTCGTGTTACCTATCACACTTGTGTGCAGAATCTGTATGTCTATCTGTATAGCCGTTTGTGAACCGCCGTATGAAGGAAAAGAAGGCGAGGCTTGATTTACGAGTTGTTTCTCTCGTTTTCTTTGTGTAACGTCACGCGCTCCCCTCAATAATTATTCTTGAATTAGTGCCGAACCTACGTAAGTCCCGACCGAGTATGACAATCACTACTTTAGTGTCCTCAAACATCCTTCCTTCAGTCTTGTCAACCACATCCTGGGAGGCCTTCGTCCGGAGCGGTTGCATGCTGTTGTCTGGTTCCTGCTTCGCCGTTGGGTTCCTCCTCGAGGATGTCCACCCAAATCACCCCGTGGGGACCCTGGTGCTTGGCGTCCGGGTCGTCCTCCTGACCAGTCCAGCCGGAGGCCTCGCTTCTGGTGGCCTGGACGGCCATCAGACAGACTAGGGTTGGTTGGGTGGGGAGGGTGGGGGGGTGCCATCCCCCGGACCCTTTTCCACCCGTCCCTGGACATGTTAATTTTTGTGTGGTTTTTTTTGTTCAGGCACGTCTGGGAGCCGCGCCTTAGAGGGGGATACTGTCATGGTTCTGCCGGTCCAGCCCTGGCTTGGTGGGTCCCAGCACACCGGCGCTGATGATGAAGCGCACACCTGCGGCTCATCATTGATTAACCCCTGTATTTATAGGACCCAGGGGACAACTGGTGGTTGCCATATCGTCGCAACTTATGCCCCGTTCCTGCACTCCCATACTCTTAATCGTCAACCCTGGTGTACCGACCTCTGCCTGTCCTCCGACCGACACCGTAAGCTTGACGTCTTTGATACTCCTGCCTTCTCTGATCGATCTTCCGTGTACCGACCCCTGCCTCCCTGCGGACCTACTCTCTATGCCCGACATCCTGATTACCGCTGCCCCACTTGACTGTCTGGCTGATCCCCGACTTTGAACCGAATAAACACTTTTCCCAAACTACCTTTGCGTCTCCGGAGTCCTGCATTTGGGTCCTCCCTCTGTACCGATGGGTCGTGACAATATATAATTTACCTTAGAATATATTTTCGATATTTACTGCTGAATGGTTTGTCAATAGAGTCTCATATACAAATCAACCACACTTTATGTACCATTCCTAAATGAGACATCATAATTTGTAAATATACTCAGCAAAAGGGATTTGAAACGCTTCTCTTAAGTACAGTTATATTTCATCAACATTGTTTACTTGCATTCAGAGTATCATCTTTAAATTGGTTTGCTTATAAATTGTACATCGCTCGATGACGAGGCAGGTGAAAATGGAAGCCCTTCATCTGCGCTGGAAACTCGACAACATTATTACATACAACAACATTAGAATTACTTCCCGGAAGAGTTCATTTGTCCCAGCCAATGGGTTTTGCTCTTTCCTCAGTCGTTATGACAGGTTTATTTTCACGATCGGGCCAGCAGATGGGAGTCCAACCATCTGTCTTCCTCCACTTGTACGAGGTCGGCTAGCTTTAACAGTCGCAATTGTAATTGCGCAGAAATTTGAAAGAGGTCTTACCTTATACGGTCATGTATAACATAACCTGCCACAATGCTGAAGGGAATTTCAGAATTTCAAACAAATGGCCAACAGTGCATGGATACAAAGTAACTGATCGAATCAGGATTGTTTGGATGAAATAATTGGAAAAAAATGGTCAATTTGGCATTGAGTTGTTTTCACATGATGTCACCCATTGGGCTGCCATTTTCGATCCCTGAGCTCAGTTACTCATACATAGGCAAGGTGGACGACATTATGTTTCTAACTGCATTTATTGAAGACGCAACCGACAGCACATAAAGCCCAGACCGACTATTAGGCTATCTGGCATACACACATCATGGGACTCGGGACTGCGTAACAAAGGCGCAGTATTGTGCCCTTGATCTTTTACTCTATCTGACAGAAATCGCGTTAGGTAGAGAGGTTAAATGGCGTCGCGGAGTGGTGTATGGGTAATTCAGCAAAAAGTGTGACGTCATATTTGACAACATATTTGGCTTTGGCACTCCAAAAATAATGCAACAATTACATATATATATATATATATATATATATATATATATATATATATATATATATATATATGGAGAGAGAGAGAAGCACTGTAGTGGGGAAAAAATGGTCCTGAAAAGGGAATCATTAGGTTGAGCACAGGCTTTTGTATTTGTGTTGTGTTTGTTTTTTTCATTGTTGTTCAACTTGATAGTAAGCATAACCCAAACTTAGCTCCTAAAGCAAGCACAAAGTGAATTTTTTCTAAAAGGCACACCACTCTGAACAGACAATGACATCATCCATTTTCTGAGCTGCTTATCCTCATATGGGTTGTGGGAGTGCTGGAGCCTATCCCAGTCATCAACGGGTAGGAGGCGGGGTACACCCTGAACTGGTCGCCAGGCAATCTCAGGGCACAGAGAGACAAACAGCCCCACTCGCAATCACACCTAGGGGCAATTTAGTGTGACAATGACGTACTGTTGCAAATTATTTGAGCATCTTGGAGCCTTATCTCACATGACCCTTGAGTTTGGGTTTGTTTGCTTTTTTTCCTGGGGCAGGAGAATGTTGTAGCTCTATAGAAGTGGATGTTGTTTATAAATGCTTTACATTTTTTCTTTTGAATGTTAAACTGTTTTTTCTTTGTCACAATAAATGTACAACAGAAAATGAAGGTTTTTTTAAAAAAAAAATACTGAACAATAACATATCCAAGAATAATCCAGAAGATGCTGGGCAATGCTGATGGTCTTATTTCCTGAAGTTTTATTACACTTACTGGTCTGAATAATGTGGGGGTTCATAGAACAGCTCAAATCAACCAAAATTAACAACTAACATCATGGACATGAAACATGGCCCAAATTAAGAGATGGTTGCTAAAATATATCTTATGTGGTTTATTTGTTTCTTAATCCTAATTTAGACACTAATTAATATGTATACAGTAATGCTGGTTTTCATTGAGGATTTAAATGTGGGATCGGTCAAACTGTTGAAGGGAGAGTAAATTTAGTCCCAGGAAAAATTAAAATATATAGTTTCCTCTGCGCAGAGCGTCCATATTCATTTTATATTTGAACAGTTGTGCATTGAAAGGGCAGCACCTACGTGAAGTCGTCTGAAGGCTCACCTTGCTCATGCTGTTTGTGAGTAAAGGTAAACTATTTCACACAAAAAGCCTATAAAAACCATTCAAATTCTGTCATCAGAGATAATCTACATAACTGCAAGTCCATAGTGATTAATGTGATTCTATTTTGACTCCTGCCATTGCAATGACCATCTTTTGTATGTGAAAGGTTCTCATGTTTTTGGGGTCCCCCCCCCCACTAACCCCCCCCCCACACTCACCCCCCCCCCCCCCCCCGTGGCAATTGATTGTGAGAGAACGACATCATTGTCGGCGTGCTTGACTAACTCATTTCCTGGTGAACAAGACGAAAAAGCAGATGTGGCGAATGGAGGAAAGCTGCTGCTCACACGCCCGTGCAGCGGGTTTCCTCTCTTGAGCTCCGCCGCACAGCGACTGCAGCACTTGAGCGCTTAAGGGAAAATGGGGCTCATCGAGGTCTTCGGGGTGATGTGTAAGTCGCGAGCGCAGCCATCCACTCCCCCATGACCACACGTGCGGTTTTCATCCCCGATTTTGTTTTGGACAGATTTCACTGTGGTTTGTGCAGCTCAGGATTATGTGGACTACGAGGATGGTGAGCATTTTTTGTGCTTTTTAAAAAAAAAAAAGATCTTACAGTTGTATTTTCGTTTTAACTGTATGTATTCCGCATTATATTCTCCTGCGATTTGTGTTTTTGATTGGCGAGCAAGCCGCTGAAGCAATTGACAACAATGTTGAGGAAGTCACGCACAAGAAACATGAAGTTCTTTGTTCTCATGCGTCTAACGCTTCCTGACGGAATTTTAGAACAGGTCTTTTTCATCATAATCTGCCACATTCTGTGATAGGCTTTCAAACTTTTATCATTCTTTTTCATCCAGGTTTCAGTCAGACAAAACTTGAGGCAGCTGTTTGTGCTCACGTTGATTTCAATGATGTTCCTCTTTAGCTGGGTACACACGTGATGATTAACATCTTAGCAAATTTTTCAAAGTGTATTTTATGTCACAATCACAAAGTCATTGCCTCAGTGTCAACCACAGCTATGTAAGAATTTGCTGAAGTGGTTGAACATTTATGATTGTCAGCCTCAGCAGCTAACGGAGGAAAAATTGAAAGAGAATCGCGTCAGATCATCTCTTAGCGAAATCCGATAATCAGGATCTTGCGAATTGTGATCAGAAACGGAGATTTTTTAAATTGGCTCCATGACCGTGATCTGACTTTTTTAGTACATCATCTTATTGAAAATCCGTGTTTGCTTCATCCAAAATGTGGACAACCACCTTAGTCTTGACGCAATGTTTAAATTGCATAATGCAGAGTGTTCTCATCTTCCCTCTACTAGTCACTGCCATGTTCATGGACAGAACCGGCACGCCATCCCCTGACAACTCTTCCATCTACGGTGAGGAAAAGCAACAACAAAAATGTTCTTGCTAAGGCCCATTACTTCTTCGAATCAGGCATTGGAGATGAGAGTGATTTGATTTAGTTTCCCTATTTGTACTCTAAGATGTTCAAAAAGTTGAAAGGTCATTGTGTATTCAAATTTCAACCGTGCTCGTTTCCTCCCCACCAGGAGTCACCGCCACACTCAGCAACACGTTTCCAACTAGCAAAGCGTCAACTCAGCCCAAGATTGTTTATGGTGAGCATCTTGTGACAAATGAACGTGCAGCACTGAGCAAAAAAAAAGGAAGGGACAAAAAAAAAAAACAAGCCACATTACGCCAAGATTGAATCGTACAAACAATAATTGATTTGAATTGAAACGTGTGTAGATTACTCTTGAACTGAAATAGGGATCATCTCCACTGTGTATTATTTGCACACATTTGTAGAGCCTCCAGTCCCATCGCTGCACCTGCTGTCCCCCTGGGGGGACGTGTTCCCCTTTGAGAAAGCAGTCTTTGAGTGTCGTGTCAATGACAGCACTGAGTGGACCTTCACTTGGTCCAGAAATGGACACCCGGTGCAAGAGGGAGACCGAAACGTGTCTTTAATTTCGCTGGCCCGAGCGGCGTTAACGATCACTGCAGCATCTCAGGCGGACGGTGGACTTTACGACTGTCAAGCTCATCACAAACTAAAAGGCGATTCCCTCAGTAGTAACCTACTTGAACTGAAAGTGTATGGTAAGTTTCACATCACTCTATCCCTGTCTTTGTTAAAATAATATGATCACTTTGGGGTAACACTTTGGTTCAGCTGGAAAGCATTGGCCTCACAGTTCTGAGGTCCCAGTTTTGATTCCGGACCCGCCTGTATGGAGTTTGCATGTTTCCCCCCGTGCCTGCGTGGGTTTTCTCCGGGCACTCCGGTTTCCTCCCACATCCCAAAAACATGCAACAGTAACTGAACACTCTAAATTGCCCCTAGGTGTGATTGTGAGTGTGGCTGTTTGTCTCGATGTGCCCTGCAATTGGCGGGGAACCAGTGAAGGGTGTACTCAGCCTCCTACCCATTGACAGCTGGGACAAGGCTCCAGCACTCCTTTGACCCTCGTGAGGATAAGCAGCTAAGAAAACGGATGGATCGATGTTAACTTCGATGTCTTCTTACTGTTTAGAAAACACACCCATCCCGGCGTTGGTTCCTGACCCAAAGTTGGAGCAAATGTTCCCCGGAGAGTCTGTCACCTTCCAGTGCATGATCAACGTGTCGTCTGGATGGGAATATCTGTGGTACCATAATGACAAGGAAATCCAACGATGTCATAATAACATATGTGAAATAGTTTCTTTAGCGCTCTCTGACAGTGGGCAATACCACTGCAAAGCCAAGAGAGGGGGAGAAAGTCCTTTCTACACAGAGAAGAGTAAAATATTCAACCTGCAGGTGTCTGGTAAGGATCATTGAGCGGTTCACCAGCTCCCTTACGGCCTCTCAGTCTGCTTGGTTCCTACTGTCACCTGTTTCGCTTCAGAACCACCCAGACCAAGTCTCAAGTTGAGGACTTCCTGGTCAGATGTCTTCCAAATGGAAAGCGTGGCGATGACTTGTGACGTGGGCAGCCCCGATTGGACATTCACTTGGCACAGAAACGCAACTGAGCTCCGAGAGGACCCAGCGGTGGTCCTGAGTTTGGGGGGAGTTCTTCTCAACATCACGTCCGCTTCTCGAGCCCACCAAGGACTATATGCTTGCAAAGCGCACCTCGAGTCCAGGAGAGTCAGCTCTGATTTCAGCAACATGGAGAGCATCACAGTTTATGGTAAATGAGGACACGTACCAGATTTTTCTTCAGATAAAACCTTTTTGAAAAGTAACAATCGGGCATTTTAGCAACATGTTCATGGATTCCAGTGTACAACAAATGACCTTGTTGATCATTACACTGATGACAGGGCTTCTAATTTGGTCTTGCTTTTAATCACTGTGTAATGTCTTTGTATCACATGTTCCTTCATGAATATACTGCTCATCAGTGCTTCCCAACCATTATTAAGCCAGCCATATTTTACCGAACATGAGAAAAATATCATGGTACACCACCAGACAAAATATATATGTTTATACATTTGCTGAAAAAAAATAATGGCATCAACTCAATTTACTCACATTTACTTTATGTAAAATCTGGATCAGTTTTGTTTAACAGGTGTTATTTTATTGTATGAATGGACATGGATGCATACCCAGGTTAATTTTATCTTCTACTGCTTTGTGGATTAACATTTAATATTTATTCTCCCTGTGACTACACCTCACTAGCATGGAGACATGAGGAGCTATTAGTTTTAGTAAATAAATAAATGATCGATTCTGCAACAATTAAGTGAAACTGGATAATGCCTGGGAATCACTGTTGTAGGTGATGCTGACTAATAATTGAATTATGAAGCAATTTATTGCATGTTTTTTTTTAATTTATAGAAAATATTCCGAAACCGTCCCTGAGAAAGGATCCAGTTTTGAACTCAATGTACATTGGTGAAACCATCACATTCACCTGCCAAGTTCACATGGGGTCCGGATGGCTGTACAGCTGGTTCAGAGACGGAAATGAGCTCGCAGTTGCTGACGCGAGCCTCCGAATCCACCTCAGCCCTCACGAGAGGGGGACCTACTGGTGCAAGGCCACCAGAGGGCAAAGAACGTCAACGGACATCAGCGAGCGCATCACTCAAGATGTTCTGGGTGGGTTCCGTAAAACTGGCTGGCAAACATTACCCGTTGAGTTGAAAGGCCTTTTGAAAGTTCTGGAACAGCATTGCTTATGCACCTTGCTTCCTTTCCAAGCTGTTTTTAATTCTGTTGAAACAGGATGTGGTACTGTGAAGGGAGGGGACGGAAATGAGTACTAGGCGGTGGATATTAAACCGAGGCTGGTGGCGGTGACCTGTTTCGATTTTCTACTTGGTCAGCTTTTCTCGGAAATCTTGTTTTAGTGCAAAACTTTTTGGAAAAGGTGAAATCCATTTTTAGTAGACAGGCTGATTGAAAAAAAAAAAAGCTATTAAACTCATTTCTGATTGTAGGCCGCACAGTCCGAGGAGAAATTCATAAAACTGTCATGTCAAACTGGAATCAATATTTAAATTACATTTGGCCAAGTAGATATTGTTCAGTACTTCCCTTGATTTCTTGTTTAAGTCAAATGCAGGAGGTTGGCATCTATGTCAAATTCCAATATGGTTGTTATCCAACTTTTTTTTTTTTTTTGTCAGAAGTTGTCAGAAGGCTTTGCGCTCAAATGTCCTTTTCAGAAGAATCGTGTGATCTTTGGTACAAAATGGCAAACTGGACAGTATGTGTGCTTTTTTTTTCAGCAATTCCTCTTCCATCTTTGACGCTGAGCAGTCAGTGGGCTGATGTGTTCCCCACTGAAAGCGTGTTAATGAGCTGCGCCATGGCCGATGGCTCCGGCTGGACGTATATGTGGCGCCGCGACGACGAGGTGTTGTCCAGCGACGACACAGTGTATTTAGGGCCAGGGGGAGCCAACCTGAGCATCGCCTCGGCTTCAGCCTCTCACCGAGGACGATACAGCTGCTCGGGGAAGCTCCCGAGCAGGTCTGTTAGCAGCAAGTTCACATCGGGAGTGACCCTCAGAGTTTATGGTGAGTCCTCTTTCTTTGAACAAGGGTACCTTGACTTATGAGTGGTACGACTTGCAACATTTACAAGTTACAGTACTGTTTTACTATTTTTTTTTTTCGCTTCGAGGTACACACAAACCTGATAAATGAACCTCAGACACTCCATCACTAGATGGCAAGAAGTTGAATTAAAAAAAGTGGATAGTTGGTTTAGTGTAATAAATTATACCTACGCACAAATACAACTCATTTTACTAAATTCCACTCCAACAAAAATTAACTGTGGCTCACATATCGCTCATACTCATGAATACTGCAAGCTGGTTTATTTTTCAAAACTCCATTTTTTTTCTTCCTTTAATCTGCTCTCCTTACACAAATCCTTTATTGAGTGCCATATTAATTACTGTAATGGGCAAACACTTTCCGCTTTCATCCGAAGAAATTAGTGTCTGAAAGAAAATGATTCAAGTCATAACCTGACCTGGTTGTGACACTCCCACACGTTCTGTCTCCCTTGCCGTAATCTCCCGAGGCCTGCGAAGTTCAATGCTCATCAAAATGAAACCATAATGTACCAAATGGTCTGTAACCAGAATCCCAGAAAAACTGTTCAATTCTTTACCTTCTATTTCATGTCAAAATTACTACTTTTTTTAACACCATGCTATAGTGTAGCGTTCTGTTGTTATTCTTTGTTTTGTTTTTTTAATGATGGGGATGCGTAGGAACTGTTTAATGGCATTTCAGTTCATTGACGTAAGAGCGTGGTCACTGAACAAATGAAATGCATAACTGAATGTACCACGTCATTTGGGAAATGGCATCCCACGCACGAATTAATGTTTTCCCCTCAGACAGGAAGCCCAAAGCCAAATTGGAGCAGGACCCAGAACACATGGTCTTGCACACGGGAGATCCTGTCTCCTACAGCTGTCGTGTCAATGTCTCCTCTGGATGGGAGTACGTGTGGTACAAAGATGACACTCAACTTGGCGTATCTGGAATGAACTACACCATAGATTCTCTGAGGAAAACAAACGCTGGATCGTACAAATGTCAAGCAATCAGAGTGAAAGCTATTGATATCTTCAAGACGGAACAAAGTCGGACTTTGAAGCTCCAAGTTGATGGTATATTTGTTCATTTCCCCTTTAAAAGCCACCTGCTCTATTGTGTTTGAATGAAAAACCTTTGTATGAAATGTGATTATTTCTACAGAACGGCCAACAGCAAATATAATTGTGTTGACTGGTTGGTCTGAGGTATTTTCCACAGACAGCCTCGTCCTAACGTGTGAGGTGAAGGGCAGTAAGGACGTGTGGAACTACACATGGTAATAACTTAATAACTAAGCCACTTTCATTCACGCTGTTTATAAAACACACTGTATAGTATAGATAGCTACACAATTACATGACATCCAATACAAGAGTTTGAAGAAAACGTATGCCTGTGAAAATAATAATGCTCCCTGAATTGAAACTCTATCAACCTCAAGCAACCTGGTGGGGACAGATGGCTTTCCCACCGAATTTTGGTTCTGCTCAATATGTCCCAAAATGGGGCTTTTCACCTTGCATTCCATCACATACAGACCCCCCCCCCAAAAAAAAAAAACATGGAAATGTATTTCTTTCCATAATTCCATTTTTTTAAATCTTTCATAGATTGTAGCTTCATGGCCCCCCAATGGAAACAATTCCATGTATGTATTTGTTTATTTTTTTTCATATGGTCTCGCAGCTTATAAACCCAACAAAACCAGAAATTCGTAAAATTAGAATACTGTTAAGAAATGACCAATTATTTTCCAGTTTTCATAGAAAAAAAGAAATTAGGATTACATTAAATCAATTGAAATATGGAACTTTCAAAACGGGTTCTTCATCTTCACTGGTTGGGATTGAGGCAGTTAGCCTGTGGCATTGGCTGCGAGTTATGTAAAGCCAGATTTTCTTCATCCTTGCCGGACGTTGCTCCTCATTTTCCTCTTCATAAGGTTGGTTTAGATCCAACGAGTTGGACGGTCAGTCCATCGCTGTGATGCCATTGTTATTAACGTAGGATTTGGTGTTTCTGGCAGTATAGTCGGAGTGAAGGTGCTGTTGGAGGATGAAATCTGAATCTCCACACAGATCCTCAGCAGAACGAATCACAAAGTCCTCTAAAATGTTCTGGTAGACAACGATCTTGGATTGAAGAAAGTGGTGTTTACCAAAACCTGCACTGGACATTTCTCCCCAATCCTCACTGACTGTGGCTATTTCACACTGGACCTCAAGCAGCTTGGCTTCTGTTCCTCTCCCATCTTCCTCTAAACCCTCGGACCTTACTTTGATTGGAGAAGAGGACTTCGGACCACTGGCCGACAGTCGAGTCCTTTTACTCCTTGGCCAAGTTGAGACTGTCCCTGAGCCTGAGTCAATATTAAGCCAATATAAGGAGCAAATTGTTTAAATTGTGGGCCAAGAATTTATAATTGATAAAAATTCAACTTTTTAAATGGAATTATGGAAGCAATGATATTCACATTTTTTGGAAAGGGTCTGAAAGTATTTGTTCATGTGGAGCTCTACTGTGTTTAATTTTACCACACTTATACCGGATGTCATTAGATTGTCCAGGTGTACCTAATGTGGTGGCCTGCGTGTGAAATATTCCATGTCGACAAACAGGTTCAGCAAAGGACAACAGCTCGTGAACTCGTCATCCGACAGATACACGGTTACTCCTCAAAATGACCCTGAGCAGAGCCAATACATTTGCCAGGGTATTCGCAGCGGGCGGCCTTCCTACTCCAAAGGCAGCGCTCCTCTCACTACTAGAAACCTGCGTACGTTTTGAATGGCGCGTGGAATGCGTGATGGGGTTACATCAGTAAGCGCTTCATTACCTTTACTTTTGGCTTTAATTACCTGCAGTACTGAAGAGGCGGGTGCTCCTTTCCATCTCCGGCTGCATTGTGTTCGGCATCGCTGCAGTTTTCTTTGGCTGCCTGGTTCTGAGACTCACCAGAAAACCAGGTGTGCTGACCGTTTTGAGCAGGGATTCTCAAACCTTTTGGGGTCCAGGGAAACTTTACAGGGGAGAAGTTCTTAAATCAATTTCAATATTAATCAGTGGTTGCTATGTGACGCACTCTGCTTCCTGAACTTTGTACTTTTTAAAGGATACAACCAAATGTACCGCAAATCTAATTATTTCAAGTCCACTTCCGGGGTCCCTCGACCCCAGTTTGAGAAACACTGCTTTTGAGGAATTTCAAAGGTGTCAAATATGAGACTGTAACTGGGTGTTTTTTGGATCGTGCAGCGGACGATGATGAGGGACCGGAGGAGGGTGAGCTCTTCCTCACCATGGCTCAGCTCAAGGACCGTGATGGTATGGCGACACAGCCCAGTGTCCATTTCTTCAATCTAGATGACTTATTTGGAACTTCTTTGAGAAACAACATTCACGGCTCGACTCGGGCGAGGCATAGACACTCTTGCATTTAAGTTCCTCTCTCGTGTTTGCAGATGCTCCTTGTCCGCTGGTTGATTACGTCACAGATGTGGAATTAAATGCTCCAGCAAAAGGTACAAGGCAGCTGAATTCGTCTTTTAGTGTCATTTGTTCGCTCCTCATTGAAGCTTGCTCAAATCGAATTCTCCTTGCAGAAGAGGTAGACATTATTCACACTGAAGAAACAGTGACGTCGCAAGATGACCAAGGTAAGATGATGCGGTGTACAACGTGGTAGTTACGATGAAAAAAAATACACTAATGGGCCCTGTCTGCTTTCTGTCTATGTCCACAAGCTGTGACAACGAACAGCAGTGAAAAACATCCAGAGGTTGAAGGCAGCCTGGTTTCCTTTCAGCACTGAGCCACCAAACGTGTTTGTGTTAAAGTTTTTGAAACCTTCATGCACCAACCATGGGAAAAGCTTGTTTAAAAAAGAATGTGGTTGCTGTTGGGAGGAATCCTCGCATCTTCCAAATCACTGCTTTTCCGGGGGTAAAAAAAAACCCGGCATCCTGCTTGTGTGACCAACCACCACATCATTCAAGTTGTATATGTATTACAGTACTTTATATTAAATACCGTTGAGCACTAACATCAACACACCAACGCAAAATCACAGTCATCCTCTAATTAGATACGCAAAAAGAATAAAAATGCTGTCATTGCTTAAAATAGTAGAATTTGGCACCACATCAAAACACCCCCCCACACACACAGACACACACAAAAAATATCTTTACAACTTTGGTTACATTATCTTCCCTAACTCATTTCAAAGCTCTTAGAGCCTTGATCTGATAGAATACATAAACAATGAGCTGACTAAAACGTGTATAGGCGGATATAAATCTGCAGACAAATTTACCTTCGTGGCTGACCTGTTCCTTCTCCACCAAAGCATTAGGCCACTTGATACTCAGAAGGTCAACAATCCCGCATTGCATCACTGGACCTACGCATTGCCCCGCGCAACTCCTCTGCATATCTCGTGATTGGCCCGTTTTAGTCACATGCTGTGATCACGTACTCACCGTTCCTTCCACCGCCACATCGCACCCATAGTGTACGCTGCCGGCTTCTTGATCGATTTTGCGGCATAATTAAACATATCATCTGGTCATTTAGGTCCATTTGTGCAAGCGGATACTCTTCTACGGTCACCGTTGTTGTTGTTTTGTTCCTTGTTCGGAAAAGGGAAGTAAACAGGGCTACCTGAAATGACCAGAAAGTGCTGCGGGAACTCCACGCTGTCATCCTAGCCAATACAAGCCGTGGCGACACCTCTGACTTGGAGAAGAACTGCAGCACATTTTTAAAACTGCACGCATGGGTTGCCCTGGAGTATAAAGGCAAACTCCGCACGCGATGTCAGCGCGGTCGCTGCACGTGTGAGTATAAAGAGGCCTTTAGACTAGCTTATGCAAATCTAACCTACCCATTTTTATTTGTTATTGCCTAAAAAGCAGCCATATTTTCAGTCTTGAGCAAACATAGTGCACACAGGTCCGGGAGATTGAAGGAAGAGGCGGAGTTTTGCTTCTCAGACAGTTAATAGGTTTCTTCTCAAGCAATTTTTAATACTTTAATTGACATATGGCTTGAGGATAGACGAATATTATCATATTGTGAAAGGATATTAAATTGGCCATTATTGGTCATACGAGGTTTCCAAACAACAGCAACGATATGAGTGTGGACATCAGAAGAGAAAAAAAGGAAATATTTAACTGGTGGTGCAAATGGAAAGTCAAATGTCCACTGATCAAGACTGCAAATTATATTATTTGCTTTGAATTGTATTTTTGTTCATGAACTAATTCAGGTACTGTTACAATATTTTCGAACGTTGTTTTGTCAGGGTTTTCTTCGTACTGTACTGTATTATGTCACCCGAGGGCTGTACATACACTTGTTGCAACAAACGACAGATTAGACAGTTGTGATAAAGTTGAAGGACATGAAACTGTGCCTTTAATGTAAATGTGACACCAGTTTGTTCTCTGTCTAATGTGACTGCTTGGATAATATGTGATGAATTAAAGCTACAGTAAAAAAAAATTAAATACATTTGAAGTAAAACTTTGTCTCCCAATGAAATCATCACCACAAAATGTTCAAAATTTTCCACTGGAGGAGAAACCTTGTCCACACCTGTAACGGGAGGGGGGGGGGGTAGGTTGGGGGGAAGACAATATTTAGAAACTGAAAGACTTAGAAACAATACAAATTGATCTGTCTGACTTGCTTCTACTTGAGGATGTCAGCCAGTTTCTCCACGTAGTAGCTGTAGTTCTCCTGACAGTCCTCCCAGGGCGTGAAGCTTTGGTCCTCCTTTTCGACGTAGGTCTCCCAAACATGCTGGAAGTCAGAGGGCTTCATCATCCTCAGTTTGCAGCCAGCGTTCGCCAGAGCCTTCAGCCCCTCCACTATTTCTGGCTCCTCGCATTCAAAGAGCCGAGAGCAGAATATACATAGACGGAGCTTCTTGCGTTGCCGGAGGATGTTGGCCAGCTTGGTTGCGCAGGCCACGCAGGGACTGGATGTCACGTACCACGTGACGTCGTATTCCTGGGAGGGGTTACTGTCAGGAAGTACCTTTTAGGATAAGAGGGGAAGAAATTGATCAGGACTTCACACACCGGTTCAGTTCTGGTTAAATCGGAAATTCACGGAGTAAACCAATGGAGCTGCAACAAGGGAAATTGGTCCAGACAAGAATGTTCTTTTCTGTATTGCCAATTCTGTGATGTATTTCTAAAATGATTTTTTTGTACAGTCAAATAACTGATAAACTGAGTAAACTTCCTTAAGTCATTGTACATACTAAAACTCATTCTCAACCCACCTTCCCAGTTATAACATGGATGTTTGACTTTTAAAGCCGTCAATGGCAGTGAACGGGTTTGAATGATTGAGCACGTTGGACTCCATGTACACTGTCATTCCAACATGTGCTGTCAAATTTACAACCCTATTATTTCTTTTCAATTCACTTTTCAAACTCCAAACTGAAAGTTTAGACATTATTTTATCTGGTTTCTCGCCAAACATTCTACAAACAAAGTGGGAAAAACTGTGTCAGCTATAGACCAAATGATACACGTTTAATGGGTTCCCTTATGAGAAAGGATAAAAGCATCACCAGCTGGAGCTGGAGCACATTACTTGCTGAAAGAAGGCCTCTTCAGCATGAGCTGTAGCATGTTCATCCTCCAGGTATCCTGTTAGTGGCTCTGTGCTGCCCCCTTGCGTGTCCACTCGGTAGCACAGCAGAGTCTTGTTCCTGCCGGACGAGTACTCCACGTTCCTAAACTGAAACTTGAAGTAGAACGGGCTCATCTGCGCTCTGGATGGAATTAAAAAAACAAGAAAAAAAAGTGCGTAAATCTAAGAGCACATTGCAAGCTTTTTCAGGAAGCCCACAGAGGGTGTTCTTATAGATTTGGTCAGAAAAGAAAAACGGGGGCGGGGGGGGGAGTAATTGCATAAGTAGTTGCACATTGTACTTAAGTAGAAGATAGATATTTGTGTAAAAAAAAAAGGGGGGGGGGAATATTGACTAAACTCCTATATGCCTACTTGAATACAATAAAAAAATAAACAAATGTGTATTACTAGCAATTATAATCAATTGCTGTTTTGAAAAATGTGCACCGTTAGAAAAAAAGTCACACAAAATAGTTTCCCTCCGAATTCACGAAGAAGTCAAATGGCATTAAAATACAGCGAGCTGGCGAGCTGGCATTGGCTCGACCTCATTGCTGTCAAATGCTAAAACTGTGGCGACTGACAACAACAACAAAAATAGTTTGATTAAAAAAAAACACTACTTTTAAGTGGGTTTTGGGGGCATCAGAGTGAGAATATTTGAACGTCAGAAGCTGGTTATTTTTAGGCTGGCACAAAATACTTCTTGTATCCAATATCAAACAATTCGCTCGTAAAAGACCACACAGGCTTCCACCTGGTGGTCATCCTCCGTGTCGCTGTTATTCCTGTTTTCCCCCTGACTTTCCAGGCCCCAGGAGCTCAGTAAATCAAGATCTCAACCACTTTTTTTTTTTCCTCTTTACGGTGTGTCATCATCTGCAAAGTTTGAAGTAAATGTGAAAAGCTGCAGATATCTTTACCATAAAAGCAAAACGTCTGTAAAAAAGAAAACAAGTATGGATACCTCAAAAAATCTACATAAGTATTTGTATTCTGTTACTTTCACTGTTATGAATCTTGAAGGAATGGAATGAATATGTCAACAAATGTGATTTTCCACTCGCCCAGTCTCTGCTGTACACCTAAGTACACCAGGGAAAAAAACCTGAACTTCTGTGCTTTATCCTTATTCTACCTGTCACTGAAAGCATGTATGCAGACAAGGAACATATAACACCAAGTAAGAGAGCAGCTTACCCACCCTGTGACGATCTCAAATGGCGGCAGTTCAATGGGTTCAAACTCCCCATTTCCGTCACTTTTCTTGACCTGCATGCCCGCTGCCCCAGCAACTTCCCCGTTCTTCTTGTCCTCACCCCCCGGGCACGGCTCAGGTGCTATCTCTGGCTTTTTGACAACTTTGTCCTGCTTTTTCCCACATTTGGCCTTTTCCTTCTCCTTTTCGTCATTGGTTTTGTTTTCCACCTTTTCCTTTCGCTTCACACTGACCCGGCTGGTTCTGTCGGCCATGATTTTGTCGGAGCAAGTGCGAGCGTCGGATGAGGACAGAAGAGGAGAGAGAGCAGATGCAAGTGGACTGATAACCCGAGTGCATCAACAGAAATAGAAGCTATTGTCATCTGAGTCGGACCGTGCGCGTCTGGCTAGGGTAGGCTCAGCAAACCCGCTCCTCCCTCTCAGCCCCCATCCATGCTCTGGATACTGAAAGGGCAAGAGATAACAAGACGGAGTATTTTGAATGCCATACGTACTACTGGCAACCCTGTAAAGAGAGCATTTGGACCGAGGGGCCTCCAACTCCATATTTCCTCCCATTTCCAGCCCCCTCGTATGTCAGAACCAGGTGTCTCAATACTTTTTGTCAACATTCAGTGCGTGAATTAGCCTGCGACCCCATGAAACAAAACAGACCATACAGTCCCCGACCTCTCCTAACTGTCAGCGGTCAGCAACAGGCAGGTTATTAATAAACCGTGTGTTTATCCATATGTGTGTGTGTGTGTGTGTGTGTGTGTGTGTGTGTGTGTGCAGGGTTACCAAGGCTCTCCCAACACAGAACCATAACTTTTGTTTTTGGCCACTGGACTGTCCTGTGGCGCTAAGAAATAAGCCACCTAAGCCGCCAGCCCCCTAAATAGTGGAGTCCAGACAAACATGATGCCGCTCTGTTATAAATAGCAAAGGGGAAATGGAGGGGTGGGCCAGTGTGCATACACGCCTGTGTAGAATCACGCCACGAAAAGGTCCAGTATTAATATCGTCAGTCAAGTAAGGGAGGGGAAGAATTGGGTTTTGCAACCACTGAAGTAAGATGAATATGGCTCCTTTGCTATCACTTGGCGTGAGGCGCAGCGAGCAGGGGCCTTCGATTACAATTTCCTCACGTCCCTCAGCCTCTCTCTCGGCCAAGTAATTCATTTGAGAGAGGCCGGCTCGTCTAACGCAAATGGATGAGCTGTCATCCAAGGGAAGAAGGGGAGAAGAAAGACAGCAGGCGGGGGGGGGGGTGTAAATACACCAGTAGAATAAGCATTAGGAAAAAAAAAATCATCACGGGTAATAGAAACAAGTACACAGATGTCATACTGTGAAAAAGTCACAACATCTACCTAGGACAAGTTACTGTTGAATACAAGAACTCATGATGCCTTACACGCCATAACCACAGACCCCTTGGATCATAGAACCTACGGCACATGTCATCCTACTACAGACAACAGCTTCCACCGTAAATCCTACTTTACCAAAGACCCCAAGACGCTTACAAGAACTCATGATGCCTTCCGTACTGGCACCTGTGACCCCTTCACCAAAGCACCCAAGACACCTGAAACCCTACAACCAATGATACATTAGACCCTTGGACCGACACCTTTCACCAGATCCAACATCTTCTATCTCACTTCTTCCACACTAGAACCAATAACACTTTGCAACCTACAAGGTGTGACACCTTATTTAAAACACGACTACTTGAAGCCCCTACAACGCCTTTATACCCGTTCTAAAACCTACAGTGTGACACGTACTTAATCTATGACACCTTACACCGTTTCATCAACAACACTTTACACAGTGAGAAGCTACAACACCCTAAGGATGTAGAACCGATGAAACCTTTAACCTGAAAGCTACACCTGCAGTACCTACAACCCCTAAAACCAAACAACCAAAGACAATTTACATCATAGAAGTTACACCACTTTCGTCCTTAAGAGCCTATAATGCCTTACACCTAAAACCCAACACCTTAGACCCTTCAACTAAAGACACCTTACACCCTAGAACCTACGGCACACTCCATCCTTTATTTATAGTAAAAATGTAGACAGCCTATAGCCATCAACGTCTGAAAACCTACCAACCTTACACCATAGCAAGACACATTATTTATCGAGAAGTAAAAATCTGTCCAAAAGTGGCAGTATAATAATATGATGCCTACGCATTGTTCAAAGGTGTACAATAGGAAGTAAAGGTAATTTATTAAGTGCATGTGATGAGGCATACACAGAGAAGCAAAATGTCGATGTTAGTGGGTAATGCATTGTCATATAGGCTTTTTAAAAAAAAAAAATCAAATCACTTTTTGTAGTTATATATGTCACCTAACAAGTAATCATATGCAAAAAGGTTATGTTCAATGTAGTATTTGGTTTGAAAATGGGTTCATTGTCTTGGGGACTGACTGGATAAAGATAGTGAGGATAAGTACAGTAGCTCCCTTCATTCCTTACTTAGCATGTAGTGTGACATTTTGTATAAGGCTCCAAAGACCGATACTATGTCCATAACAATCTGTAATTGGCTTTGAGGTAGATGAGTGTCTCCAGGTTCTTTGGTAAGAAACGTCCTCTCTCCGGCCGGAGACAACATTCGGCTTTGCTGAAGATGTTTTCCACCACCGTGCTGCAAGCAGGTATGGTCAATGTTTTCTTGGCCACCTGGGCAAGGAGCGGGAAGTCAATTGCTTTTCGTCGCCAGTAATGCAAAGCTTCTTCATCTGTGGGTTCCTCTCGCAAGTAGATGGCTAGCTCCTGCTCCAGGCTCTTGGCCTGCGTCATGGGTCTCTGTTTGATGAACGAGAACAGCTTGCAGGGCCGAGCCAGCGACGACACGGGCGATGGTGCTGGCGCTGGAGACGTGCGGGACTGAATAAGTCGTTCCGTGTTGGAGTCTGTGGAATATTTGGACAATTCTTCCAGAAGAACTTGTCTGTGCCACTCGGGGTCGCTGCTCCATGTGAGCTTGAACTGGGGGTCGAGGGTTGTGGCGGTGATATAAAGTGGGTCCTCCAGGATCGGGGCGAGCCGACGCTCCGCGGCCTGGCTGAGGCTCGCCATGAGGGAGGGACAATGCGGGGTTGACGTCTCCGAGAGATGCTTGCGAAGGCCCAGAACGCATGGGAGTGCCAGACTGATGGATACATGTCTGTCTGTCTGTGCGTCTGTCTGCCGTTCCCCACAAACCATGTCCCATGCTTCCATGAAAGGCTCCAAAGTGTCAGCGAGCTCCCTCAGCAGCGCCGTCTCTAGAACACCAAGCAACATTTCCCCAGGACCGCTCATCTCCTCTAAAACGTCCACCGACTCCAGCAGCTGACGGAGCACCTGCATCCCAACACACCATAAACCGTTAGACGACAATCTTAACATTTGGCTGTATTTACTTCACGATATCCTACACAGTTTTAGTGCTTTGGGGAAGAACAAGAAATTGTAGCAGCAGAAGAGATTGATTGGAGAATTTTCATCCTTGGCCATCTTGCTTCTATCTCATTCAACAAATAGGACAGGTGTCAATGGGAAGTGACGGTGCTCTGTGTTAGGATCCAGGAGCAGTTAGAGGTCAGTGTCTTGCTCAAGGCCAGTGACACTGCTCCAGAAGTGAACTAAAACTATCTGCAGCAGGGGTCACCAAGATGATACCCATAAACATAAGCAGCCTCTTTGGAACCACAGGAGTAACCTACAGGCCTATTTGAAAATAGTTCACCAGTGACTGGACATTGTGATTTCCTAGGAATGTTCTAAAAATGATCATTTGAAAATTTAAATGTGTCACACGACGACGGCGAGTCTGCTTGTGAGTGTCTGGGCATGAGCTGTGGGTGACAACAGGCCCACCATAACTATGCACTTTGTTTTTGTGTTTTCCTGTTCACCTTGATGCTCATCTTCCCAACATGCAAGGTCATTACAGTAAGCAAAGACACTGTAATACCTATTAAAAACAATCTCAATACGATGTGAAAACAAGCAAAACTCCCTGAAAATTACTACATCTTCTTTCAACCTTATGCATTTTGTATTTAAAAGGAATTCATAAGTTGCAGACAGGAAACGGGAAAATTGTCCTTGCAATTACTTGAGTAGAATAAAGCAATTAGTCATCTCATATCTGTACCTTTAGCTGGGCAGCCCAGTCTCGACTCCGCGGCGATGTGTTTCCTTGTCCCCAAACCACCATTCCGGGACCTTCAAACACCTGACTCAATTTTTCCGGTGGAACCACCGTTGTGATGTAGCTATAGAAGCGGCCGGCTTTGGCCAGCGCAGAAGCGAGCTGCGTACAAGAATGTAAACCCTCCCTGACACAAAGGCTCAGAGAGCGAGAGAAGCAGTCCACCCGGCATACACCGAGACCCCGGTCCCACGAGTCTTCCCATGCTTCCTCTCCCACATGACCATTCCTAACGGTTCCCTCTAGGTGGCTACGGCTTTCGGCATCGTCTTCGTCATCCTCCTCTTGGCAGAAACCGGGGAGACAGCACGGCTTCACGGTGGTGGTGGCGAGAAGCGGATCAGCAACCACACGGAAGGCTCTTCCAAACACACCGTGAGAGTGACATACTTCGTCGAAATCGGAAAGAACCCGATTGCAGGTGAGGGGAAGGCACGCCAGGAGAGCTGAGCGCATCTGCCACTCCAATGACAGGAAGTGGCATGTGACACCAAGGTAACTAAAGAAAGAGAGGTCAACTCATAACCATCGGATAATAACGACGATGACGGTACTACTAGTGTTTGTTTGTGTCTGGCGTCCTTACCCTAATGGGGCTGCGGATGAGGCTCTCCAGACATCCAAGCTGAGGCTGAGGGCGTGAGCTGAAGCCAGAGCCTGACGGATAGTCAGCTGAGCCTGGTAGGTGTAGGCCGGGAGGAGCTGGTTCTGGATGTAGTGCTGGGGATCCGGGGTGTAACGTGGCTCCAGAAGCTGAAGCAGCACTCTGAAGCCGTGGTTCTCTACCATGGAAACTGGCTGCAGATCGTGAACGATCATTTTAGTGATCGCCTCACTTATCATCACCTGTGGTTATCATCATGTGAAACAAGAAGGTCAGTTATTTGTGTCATGCTGCATACATCTTAAATGCTGAAACACCATTTAACACTGTATCGACTAAGTTCACCACTGCATAGCTTTCAGTCTTTGCAATTTTTCAGTTATTATCTTTGAACATGTATAATGTTCGGAGAAGCAAATCTCTCAGTTCGCTAAAGAAAAATCCAGTGTGTGTAGTTTGTTTCTTTCAACCCGTTTTAACGGCTATATCCGCCTTCAATACTATCAGCAATGGGATTATTTCTGTTTCGTAGGACCTAAAAGGAGATTGCACCTTCAATTTGTTTGGACCTGTAACAATGACAATAAGCCAAAAGTAGCGTCTGATGTGACTGGCCATCCTCCAATTGGTCAACCACATCCCGGCCAAGTTATACTCAATACTCAATAGTGGAGTTGTGGCTCTAGATGTGCTGACGTGCCATAACCTACCTGACGTGGATCATGCTTGTCAAACTTGCTCACTCCTCCTCCTCCTCCTCTGTCCAATGTTCCCAGGCCTCCAGCACCTCCACCCACTCCAACTCGGGTGGCCATCGGGAGAGCGTAGCGGCCATTCCCTCCGTTGGGCGTCAAAGTGTGCATGGGCGCAGAGGGGTAGCCTTCTCTCTTCATGTCCTTCCTTTTGACAAAGTCATCATACATGGCCTGGTGCTTGCGCTGCACGGAAGCCACAAGAACGTTACTGCACTGACTATACGACCACACGGGGGCCATTGCACAATTGGAGGAGAATTTAGCCAACAACGTCTTGGAAAAACTAAACATTTTGTTCTGTTTTTTTTTTCTTTCTTTCAAGAAATACAAATAATAACCCATCGTATGATTTTATTCCCCCAGTTTAACCATCAACATAATACTTTTTTTTGGGGGGGAGGGTTATTTCTTATGTTTAGCTGTTTGGCACAACTCTCAGATAAGCTATCATCCAAAACAAAAATCAAAAAATTCCTGGAAAAGCTAAGTATTTTTGTAAAAAAAAAAAAAAAGAAAAATTTTTAAAGTCATTTTATTCCATTCATTTTCGATACATACATGTCCCCGCGCCCCAACTTTACAGTTCAGTTCTCTTCCTAACGTTCTAATGCTTTTATGTCCGCTGCCATTGAATGCAACCAGACCATTCACCGCAGGTGAGACAAACATGGAATTTTTGAGCAAAACAGCCTCCAAAAGACACAAAAGCTTGCATGGATTTAAAAAAAAAAAAAAAAAAAAAAAAACATCACAATGTCGGTTGACAAAACCTCATACTTTGATAATGTATCTTATTCGTAATAAATTATCAGGAAACGTTCAGGGATCATGTGGAACGAGTCGCTCGTTTTTGTCCTTACTGCATCACCGACAACACTTGCAGATGAAAAGTTCGTAGTACAGTCGCACTGTATATATCAATAAGTAAGTTGAGTGATCCGAGAGACTCCAAGTTGAAAATGAGTGAATAGAACTAATTATTCATTTGTATTTTTAACTCCCCACGTTGGCATGAAGTTATTCTATTTGTGGGATTAGTGAATTGACTGTAGTCTCACGTGTTGACCGTTTCGTGTCCTTCCGAAAATGTCCAGATTTCAACCATGGACCTGACACACGAGTTTTGGGACCAACCTGTTTGATTCAAAACATGTGGGGGGGAATTGTAAAAATATTGATCACTTTGACTAAATCCAAGCTGATGTTCACGAATTTGCTGACACATTTTTCGCCACTTCCACGGACGACCCCCCTCTTCTTCCGAAGTAATGATTTATACGCCCCTGGGGGGACTGAGGCCTGGGTGGGCACAAAATGTCCTCCAAATCGGGAATGACCAGCTTTCAATATCCTGATTGTTCTTTAACGTTCCGTTTTGGGGGGAATTACCTTAAGATGCGTGACGAAATTGGACGTGACGCTGCGTTTGGCCTGGATTCTTGTGCCACACGCCTTGCAGTTGGATTCGATTTTTCCATTCTCGCCCTCGAACACAATATGAAAGTAATCCAAAATAGACACCTTGGAAACGGACGCCATGGGCGCAAACACTCCCGACAGTCTGCGCCCGAACGGAGTTACACGTTCAAGGACGATGATGATGATGGTGGTGATGATGATGATGATGAGATGATGATGATGATGATGATGACAGCGGTCCTTCGTCGCTCTTTTTCATGGACGCAGACCGGCGGGTGTTTACATCCCGGCCCCGCGGTCACAAAAAAATAAAAAATAAAAATGCGGGGGGTCGGGGGCGTCCCAGAAAACAACAACAACAACAATAAGACAAGCGCAGTAGATGGATCCCTTCCACATCCGGCAAGCAAATGCAAGACACTCTGCGGATGTGATCGGCAGCACAACAGCGAGGGGACATCCGCTGTTCGGACACAGCAGGACAAGGCGCGCGCGCGTGCGCGACTTCGGAAACGGAAGTACACGGAAATTTCATTTCCGGTTGGCGCTTGAACCGATTCGTTGTCCGGTTTTCTCTGTACGTCACTCCGCGATTTTCACATAATATTGATGTATCTGCAGCACATCTATCCTTACAATAGTGCAGAATACTGTCTGCTCTGTATTGTACTCCAACTACGACTAAACTGCACAACTGTAAATAACTACCAAATGCAGTATGTGCTTCTCAATCTTGTAACACTAAGTACTACTCACTATAAAAACTACCACACTCTCGGCAGCATCGTCACACCTGCCATTAAAATACAGTAAGGGCGCATTACAATCAAGACAGGTTTTATTTCCTATGAAAAGAAAAGACATTCAATATTTTAGGTCACTGCAAGTTGACAGTTTGCACATTTTTACGCTCTAAATTTAGGAAAATTAACATGAATACATGTTTACAAACAGCTCTTAAATTTTAAATGTCAGTGTAATGTACTAAAAGAAATACAACTAAAGGTATTGGGCATTAATAGTTTTCAGTTCCATGTAGCCTCACTTTGCTCGAAAACGCTTCAATAAATTAGCAGTGCTAAACTAGGATTAGCACTTGGGTTAAGTGTTAGTCACACCTGCCACATTCATACCGTTATTCGTTCATATATTAACAATCACTGTTATCCGTTTGATATTTTCACTTTTTTGGCGTGCACAATCAATTAAAAATTTTAAAATCTGTGATAAAGCTGTCAAGCAGAAATGTTGGGATTCCGTGACGCTTCCTAATTCTCAGTTGACAGAGTCCCTTCACTCAGCTTTTGCTTGATAGTCTTCTGCCCAGTTGCGAGTAAAGGAGGGACAGGCATTCATTTTGCTTTCCAGAGGTGAATATTGCAAATATAGTTTCAGTAAAACTCCAGAAGCACAAACTAACAAGTCAGCACAAGACTACAGTGATGTACACAGGCAACTGGCTACGAATGTGCCACAAGCGCAAGGCAAATGATTCACACCTCCTTGGTTGTGCCTTGTCTCTGATAGACTGTTCTTCCTCAGGCACAGTGGTTATTGCAAACTCCTCCGCTTTATCCGGAAAATTGTCCAATCAGTGTCTGGGTGATCCCCAAAGGTTTAATCAAAGTAGCCAGACTTGTCTTGATTTTACAATGTGTTTTTTGTAAATTTTCTTCCACAACAGATTTTATTACGCACAGTTAACAACACATTTACAATGAAACAAGACCAATAAATCAAGAACAACCAAAAGATAATTTTCATCTTCAGCATCCTCTGAGGTCCCCCTTTTTCTTCTTTCTCTCATCTTTCTCCTGAAAGCGGCGCATTAGCTCTTGCCTTGTGTTCAAAATCTGCACCTGAAGAGTTGCAATCTCGGCAGACAGCTCAATGACTAAAAAAAAAAGAGAGCGAGAGACAGAACAAAGACGGGCCTTGAATAAATCATCTGCAGTGTAATCTTGCCCATGTGCAGAAATTAGCTCCACCCTGACAATACAAAGAGAGTCTCAGTCAAGATCCTTGACTTCAACATACTTGCTCCACATCAATTACAACGTCCCCATTATCTAATATAAATTTCATGTGAATGTCGCCGTCGGAGTAGTTTTCTGGCATCTTAAGAGTGCTATACATGGTTCCTACACCGTTGACACTTGACAATTCCACACTTTTTTCCACAGACCCCTAATTGCCAGACTTCTCAGTAGAAAATTCTGATTCTTATCCGAAACATTTTCCAGATTTTAGTGAGGTAATGGAGCTTGTTATGTAACTGATTATGACAGGACACCTTTTGTGCTTTTATTCCCCTGAAATATTCCCCTGTACCTGCGTCGGTTTTGCCTTGGCACTCCGTTTTCCTCCCACAACCCAAAAACACGCAACATTAATTGGACACTCTAAATTGCCCCTAGATGTAATTGTGAGTGCGGCTGTTTGTCTCTATGTGCCCTGTGATTGGCTGGCAACCAGTTCAGGGTGTAGCCCGCTTCCTGCTCGTTGACAGCTGGGATAGGCAACAGCATTCCCCGTGACCTTTGTGAGGATAAGCAGCTAGGAAGATGGCTGGATGGATGGATACTAAATGTAATTTAATTCATATAATGACAATTTCATCAGTGCATATTATCATCTGATGAAGTGTTTTAAAAACATGGACTGTTGGGGGTTGTTTTTTATGGTTGTATTTTTTTTTTTTTTTTACCGTGTGTTTAAGAAAATACAGGAATTTTATCTAGGCGGCACGGTGGATCAGCTGGTAAAGCCTTGACCTCACAGTTCTGAGGTGCTGGGTTTAATCCCGGCCTTGCCTGTGTGGAGTTTGCATGTTCTCCCCGTGCCTGCGGTTGTTTTCTCTGGTCACTCTGATTTCCTCCCACATCCCAAAAACATGCAACATTAATTGGATACTTAAAATTGCCCCAAGGTGTGATTGTGAGTGCTGTTATATGTCTCAATGTGCCCTGCGATTGGCTGGCAACCAGCTCAGCCTGCCGCCCCTTGACAGCTGTGATAGGGTCCAGCAGTCCCCTCGACCTTTGTGAGGATAAGCGGCAAAGAAAATGGATGAATGGATGGAGGAGTTTTAAATCAAATTCCTTACTTTGAACCATGGTGAGGGCTTACATGAGCTCAGAAATGAATTTTCTTTTACTTGGACAAAGTCTATTTCGAATTTGGTTCATCACCTTGTTTGAATGACATCTGGGCTTGTTTCAGAGATTGTGGCACCAAAATGCCAAACCAATGAAGTGGGTTTTGCTGAGGATTCTCTTCAGTTTTTGAGGCTGGGAGGTCTTCGTGGGATTTTTTATGACTCAACTCTTCAACTGCTTCCATTTCACCACTGCCTTTTGTAGGTTTTATTCTTCTTCTGATGCCTGTGGGAGCAGGAAAGAAATGTAAAACGACAAAAACGGTGTAAAATGATTTGACATAAATTTTCATAGTCCTACCTTCCTCTTGTGGGCCAATGACTTCAACAGGTGCATTGGTGTTGTGACACTCACTATTATACTTCGGTGACTCACTGCTGAATTCAACATTGTCATGAGCGAGTGTTCTGTACACACAAAGTCATATCACTACGCATGGAAAAACTAACAGTCGTCCTCTTTGAATAAGTGAGAAATGATTTAACAGTCACTGTGATGTAACGGGCGTGTTTGCGCCCGCGCGCCATCACACATGCAAATCTGCACAGTCAAGCACAAAAAAATCATGCACGTAAAATTTGTTACGAGTAGAAATGCATAGATATTGAAAGACGTCGCTTATTTTGTGGAGTCCTGACATTAATTCACGCATTTATTTCATAAACGTTGGTAACAAAACAAGCCTGCTCCAAAACAATCAGTTTTCACCCGGGAAGAGGAAATCCAATTTAACCATACGGAGCATGTTCGGAAGTGATGCAAAAAGCGAATGTTCCGAGCTTCTTCACGCACTGCGAGCGCATTTACGTCGAAAGTCATCAACATCATGAGCCATGTCAAAGGAAATTCAGTTACATTGAAAACATTTCTGGGATATAACACAGGTCATGTTTCAGTATCTAACTATAATAAGTATGAGACTGTGATTTACTTTAACTTGAACCTAAGTTCTCACGTTAGACTAGTCTGTCCATATATCTAAATGTGAACGGTCATTTTCCGCCATGGAACCGCATTATCTTGAAGTTGTTTTTTCCCCCCGTAATTTAGTAATATACCGGTATTTTTGTTTTTTTTTATTTTAATTTGCAGTAATATTAATCTGTTAATGTGAAAAATCCTCCAAGGCATTGACATCACGTCAGTATCATTGGACTAGCAGTATCATGTATGACTTATCTTTTTTATTTATTTTTTTATTTATAACAAGTGTTTATTATAAAAGATAGATAAATTATGAATTTATTTATTCTGATAACTCCCAAATGTCATTTTATGCATAGGCAATAAGTTATTTAAGGTCTTGAGATTCCATCCTGAATCACACCCGCAACTTTATATCTGCGGGCATGACTGACCACATGTGTACATTTTTTTCAAATGTGAGTGGCTGATTTAATATCTGAATCATACTTGATTTCTCACCTTACATGAAGAGAAACCTGTGGCTTTATCTCACTTGCATACTGAAGAGCTGACACTTGTTTGTTCCCCATGGAATATCGCGCCTTAGAAATGAAGAACCATCCCTGCGGAGAGCAGGGAGATAATTGTCAGACTGCACGACAGACTGTAGCAAAAGGAGACATTCGAAGACATGAGGAAACATACATCAAATCACCTACATAACTGTTAAGTATCGACCAATTCGCAAATCGAAAACAAAGCTATCTTTGCGTCGCTACCTGCTCAATGAGGGTGTTGAGACGAGCTCGTTTTTCCTCCAATAATTCCAATTGGTCCATGAAAGTGAGAATCTTTTCATCCAGTAATTGAGCAGATTCGTCCATATGTGCAGTATATATAGAGATATGTATTTTTTAAACTGGATTCTCGTCTTTGGAATTCTCGAGCACTAACAGAAATTTACGTTATGGCCAATAAACTTCCGCAATTTGTCACGTGCTATCTCACGTGATATTGCATCCTCAATGCTTTTTTTTTTTTACTGGCTGTCACGGAGTTCCACGCACAGACATATGAGCGAGTTGGCTTGTTAATGTAAGACGTCATGCGTTTGCCATCTTTTGTGTGGCAAATGTGCCCTGTAAACCAAAGCAATTCTATTGATTTTCTTAGTGAGATTCAGAAAGAGAGGGAAAAAACAGAACCTCAATACATTAGCCGCAAAACCGGTGAATTACATGGGTAAAATATTGTTACATTCAAATCTCATCTTTAGATGTAATTGTTACAGTAGCCTTGATCTGAGGGTTCAAGGATGTTTCTGCGGACATCAAGGGACACACTCGTCATGGTGTCTGTGGTCTAATTATTTTTCCAGTTCACGAAGTTAATAATTGCACAAATAACAGTTATCTAATATCTGACGTGTAACGTAAATGATGCTTGTATTACCCAGCAAATATTCAGGTGTACAACGTTGTTTTCCGTCGACCCAGCGTCAGGCAGGTGGGATGATTTTAAAACAATTTAAAAAACGAAACTAAAAATAAAAATAGACCAGTTCCCATACCGGGAGTCGAACCCGGGCCGCCTGGGTGAAAACCAGGAATCCTAACCGCTAGACCATATGGGACCGTATGCATTGCCCTACGAAATGGTAAATATAGTAATCAGAGCAGATGACAGGGGTATATTGCTATACTTTATATTTTGAACAAAGAAAAAAAAACTGTATCTCGTGGAAAAAAAAACTAGATACGTCAAGCAACCACAATACTGCCAGGGTTTTATGATTCAGAACTTATTGACTTATATCACATTGTCAATGTGACGGACAACTCACCCGGTAGCTCGCCGTGATCGTATAGTGGTTAGTACTCTGCGTTGTGGCCGCAGCAACCCCGGTTCGAATCCGGGTCACGGCAGGGTTGAAGTCCCTGACACGGCTTGGGTGATCTCTTTTTTTCCCCCTCTCTGTTCTGTCATTTAACACCATGACTGACGACTTCATTTTTTTTTTTATCTTTTCGTCCACACAAATGTGTCAGACGATGCACGTGTAACCCTTGGGATAGCCTGGTGAATAAGAAATACCAAAGAACTCGACCAATAAGAGCCCTACAACGTATTTCAATCCATTCACGTTCACAAGTGGAGTGAAATGCATTTACCTGGTGGAACCGAATGAAGGCAACATTTTTGGGTTTGTCACAAATGTGCAGCGCTCTAAGTGCTGTTGAGTAATGTCTTTTGTAATTGGTTTGTTTCGACGATGTCGTCAATGTTCCGAGACGACAAACCAATAGTCTAGCCAGTCGCCATCACGTGCTATGTGGCCCAACGAAAAGTGCAGTCTGATTGGTCAGCCTTGAGAGTTGCACGGTTCGAGATACGCATGAAGCTTCCTTAAACTGCAGCATTTCTTTCCGAAGATTGGGAGGTTTCCTCTTCGTCAAAAGTAAGAACAAAACGCGCACGTGAAAAGTGAAAAATATGTTCCCAGCTCTAGGTTCATTTCTCCTCATTGATGAAGTTAAAAATGTGTCAGCTATAATATTTAGTTCGCAAACATGCTCTCAGCCGACCCGTGTCCTCCAAACCAGGTGATGGAAGCCGGCTCATCCTCAGCACTTGTCCATCCCTACTGGCCCAAGGATCTCGTCATCCCCGCGTATGTGGCCAACGATCGATCCATGGCAGAGATCCTGACGTTCCTTGCGTGTGCGTCCGCTGCCTTTCTGCTCGTTACCTGGATGGTGGCCGGACGGCTGGGCACCCCGAGACGCCTGGCGGTGTGCTGGTTCGCCGTCTGCGGCTTCATCCACAGCGTGCTTGAGGGCTGGTTCTCCCTCTACTACGATGTTATTCCGGGAGACCAAAGTTTCCTGTCGCAGTTGTGTGAGTGCCAAGACGTGTTTTCGCTGCTTGCTGACAAAATGTTTGAGCTTTGGAGCAAAATTCACAACAGTTGTTTTTGGCCACTTTCCCTCCATCCAACCATCCATTTTCTTTGCCGCGTATCCTCACGAGGGTCGGAGAGTGCTGGAGCATATCCCAGCTGTCAGCAGGCAGGAGGCGGGGTACACCCTGAACAGGTTGCCAGCCAATCGCAGGGCACATGGAGAGAGACAACAATCGCACTCACAATCACACCGAGGGGAAATTTAGAGTGTCAAATTAATGTTGCATGTTTTCTGGAAGTGCCTGAAGAAAACCCACGCAGGTAATCGGAGAACATGCAAACTCCACACAGGCGGGGCGGAGATCGAATCCAGGTCCTCAGAACTGTGGGGCCAATGCTTTACCAGCTGATCCACTGTGCCGCGTATAATTGATCAGGTTTTCATATCTTTCTCGCAGGGAAGGAATACTCCAAAGGGGACAGTCGATATGTAATGTGAGTTTGTGATGGCACGCAAATCAAATGTTAACACTGAGCTCTACCGAGTGGATCCCAACATGTTTGTTGTGTGTTCAGCGCTGATAACTTCACAGTTTGCATGGAGACGGTGACCGCGTGGTTGTGGGGACCATTCAGCTTTTGGGCCGTGTTTGCCTTCTTGACTGACAAGCCCTACAGATTTGTCCTGCAGCTCATCCTTTCCGTCGGTAAGTACACGCTGCCCCCGTTTCCTGTGCTGTACGATGTCTGACGGGCCCATCCGATGCTGTCCTCTTCCAGGCCAGCTGTATGGAGCCGTGCTCTACTTCTTCTTGGAGCACAGAGAGGGCTACGCTCACAGTGAGCTGGGACACCCCATCTACTTCTGGTTCTACTTTGTGTTCATGAACGTTCTGTGGATCGTCATACCGCTGGTCCTCATTGCGGACGCCTGGCGACAGCTGTCTGCGGCCCAGACGCGTTCAGATGGGGGAAAGTCTCACAAGTCAAAGAGCCGATAGGATGACAAAGCACACAAAAAACACATGATGACAAAAAAATGATTGGCCCTGTTTGTTTGAAATAAGTGATATGTGGGACTCAATCTTTTAATAAAAGATTTCGCAATGTGGTCTGATTTCAGGTCAAGATCATTCCAGAAAACATTTCAGAACGTGGTCTTGATACAAATAAAAATTTTCAGTTATATATATATGGTTAATCATAATGGTAATATCCATCCATTTTCTTCACCGCGTATCCTCAAAAGTGTCGGGGAGTGCTGGAGACTATCCCAGTTGTCAGCAGGCAGGAGGCAGGGTACACCCTGAACTGGTTGCCAGCCAATCGCAGGGTACATGGAGAGAGACAACAGTCGCACTCACAATCACACCGAGGGGAAATTTAGAGCGTCCAATTATTGTTGCATGTTATTGGAATGTGGGAGGAAACCAGAGTCCTGGAGGAAACCCACGCAGGCACGGGGAGAACGTGCAAACAAACTCCACACAGGCAGGTCCAGGATTGGTCCGGGACCTCAGAACTGTGAGGCCAACGCTTTAGTGGCTGAGCCATCATATGTGCATTATTATAAATATAATTATTAGTTATTGGAAGATCCCACACCACTCGCCGAAATAGCTCAGTTGGGAGAGCGTTAGACTGAAGATCTAAAGGTCCCTGGTTCGATCCCGGGTTTCGGCATTTTGCCCCTCGTTACGTGCGACATCTAGTGGCTTCTTATGAGAAAAGCGCGCACATCAAAACCGACAAGCTGCGGCTACTTCTGAACTAATTAGCGTCAAAAAATAGTCATTGGTAGGTCGATTAAAAGTCTTATTATAGAGATGCACTACACAGTTTCAGAGCAAAACATTTGAGGAACCAGATTATGGAACAAAATACAGAAATCATTTTGAATGTAGAAAAGAGTATCAGATCGAGTGGATGAAAAATGGAAAGGCAGTTGGTCCTGATGACATACCGGTAGAGGTATGGAACCAATTTGGAGAGATGGCTGTGGAGTTTTTGACCAACTTATTCAACAGAATACTAGTACAGGACATGTATGATGCCAGGAGAACAATGGTGAGGTGTGCCTTAGGTGTGAAAGAAAGAATTTAAAGTGGAGGTGGGACTGCATCTGGGATCAGCTCTGAGCCCCTTCCTGTTTGCAGTGGTAATGGATAGGCTGACAGATGAGGTTAGACTGGAATCCCCTTGGACCATCATGTTCGCATATGATATTGTGATATGCAGGGAGCATGCAGAGGAACAATTAGAAAGATGGAGACATGCACTGGAAAGGAGAGGAATGAAGATTACCCGAAGTAAAATAGAATATATGTGCGTGAATGAGAAATCAGAAAGTGGAGGGGGAAGAGTGAGGCTACAGGGAGAAGAGATAGCGGGGGTGGACGACTTCAAATACTTGGGGTCAACAATACAGAGCAATGGAGAGTGTGGTCAGGAAGTGAAGAAACGGGTCCAAGGAGGTTGGAACAGCTGGCGAAAGGTGTCTGGTGTGTTATGTGACAGAAGAGTGTCTGCTAGGATGAAGGGCAAAGTTTACAAAACAGTGGTGAGGCCGGCCATGATGTACGGATTAGAGACGGTGGCACTGAAGAAACAACAGGAAGCAGAAATGGAGGTGGCAGAAATGAAGATGTTGAGGTTCTCGCTCGTAGTGACCAGGTTGGATAGGATTAGAAATGAGCTCATTCGAGGGACAGCCAAAGCTGGATGTTTTGGAGACAAGATTCGAGAGAGCAGACTTCGATGGTTTGGACATGTTCAGAGGCGAGAGAGTGAGTATATCGGTAGAAGGGTGATGAGGATGGAGCTCCCAGGCAAAAGAGCGAGAGGAAGACCAAAGAGAAGGTTTATGGATGTGGTGAGGGAAGACATGAGGGCAGTTGGGGTTAGAGAGGAAGATGCAGGAGATAGGCTAAGATGGCAAAAGATGACACGCTGTGGCGACCCCTAACGAGACAAGCCGAAAGGAAAAGAATTTTGAATGTAGAAATCAGGATGGAACCTACAAAAATTATATTCCCAAATGTTTAATGAATTTACATGATGTAAGAGTACTGAAATTAATTAACTTTTCTACCAGTCTAATTTAAACGATTGTCCGGTAAATTTTTTCGGCACCTGAGCAACACAATTTTATTTATTGAGCACATGAAAAAAAAAAACCATCTGAAACAAAAAAATAAGTGAACATAGAATTTAATGTTCACAATCGCTTTGAGAAACAAAAACAAATGACATCACTAAAGGATATAGTCTCATGCTGTGCCATAGTATATAAAAAAAATTAAAAAAAATAAAATGTGGCCATTATCCAATGTGCACCGAAGCGTAGCTCCATTGTTTGGGACCAGTAATAGTAAAACGTTTCATCTCCTCTGAGCTTCGAAATGGACTTGGGCGCCACCACGGTCAGCTGGCCACTTGACCTGAAGAACCAGGAAAAAGCAGAGGAATGCAGCAACTCAAAGGAAAGGAAATGGCAGGCAGCCAGGAGGGGATGGAAAACACAGGTTGCAGTGATGCCCATAAATTGACATAAGATGGCAAAACTGGACATATGTGAACCATTCTTTAAAGAAAAAGGGACTATGAAAAACTTTTTTAATGGGATTCTGGTATGTATCACAGATTCAAAGAGCTGCTGTGTAAACAATGAAAAAAAAAAGTGCATCAATTTGCAAAGCAATATGCCAATCACACAGTAGCCATCTTATGTCCCTACAACACACCACTGAGTGCTAATTCTGTGAAATTTGCACATCATGAATAATTTACAAATAGTTTTATGCCTGTGTCAATATAGCAGCAAGAGTCAAACAGGTCGTGAGAAAATGATTCAGACTTCCTCTTCTGTAAACATGAGGAAAGGTGCTACTAACAGCAGAGATGCACACAAAACACAACAATTGTCATGAGTACTGCAGTATCGAGATGCTAACGGCGTCCTAGCTAAACATTTTACTAAGTCTCTGTCCCAACTGCGCATTGGATTGCTTCTCTTGACTTGCGATGTCTTTTAACGCCTTCACAGCAGCCGTGGAATCCGGCTGCAGCTTGAGGAGTTCTCTGAAGGCCAGCCGGGCCTCCTCCAGCTCATTCACCATCTGGCAGGCCTGGCCGAGTCGGTACCAAGCTTTAGCGCCCCCCGGTACTAGCCGTGTGGCCTTAGCAGCACTTTCTTTAGCCCGCACTGGCTGCTTCAGTTTGAGCTGGCACAACGACAAGTTGGAGTGAAGTTCCGCTTTCATGCTTTGCACTTGATCTACAGTGGGGCAGCTCGGTTCATCTTCAGCTGTTGTCGCGCTTCGTTCTTCCGTTTGGCGCTCTTTTCTGTCTGCCTCACAGCCCTGAAGGGCGATGACGAGTTTCAGGGCGCGACTGTAGCTGTCCGCTGCTCCCCACACGTCTCCGCTTCTGAACCTCTGGCCTCCTCTCTCCTTATGGGACCTCACCCACTCCCATTTTTCGCCAGGTGACATCTGCCAGGATTCCTTCCCCGGTGTGAAATCACTGAGTTCCACGGTGGCACGTATTTCCTGCATGGGCTGCGAAGGACACAGCTCTGCTCCATTCGCTGGAGTGAGACGTATCTGAGTAGCAAGACAAAAAAAAAGCTAGACTGGCTTTGCATGTGCGGGAAGAACTAATGCTCCGATGCGGCACACCACGACAACCTCATTAGCGTGCAGCGGGATTGGCCAACTTTGTCGTGCATACTCAAGTCTTTCTCACAGTCTATTATATTATCAGTAACAGGTCATAGAAATCAGAATCAGAACATCTCCATTGTTCTGTAAAGGGAACTTGGATTTGGAATAGGACACTGCTCAGTCAGACAAAAAAAAAAAAAAAAAAACTATAAAACAAACACTGTACCCGTACACATGATCACAAAGGGAAAAAAGTGCAACATGCAGATATGCTAATTGGCAAAAATTGTGCAACAACATGAGGAACCTATAAGCAAATTGCCTTCAAGTACATCAATTGCGAAGGGGATCACTTGGGGTCTATTTGTCCCCCTCGAGGTAGGTTGAAACTGATGGCCCGAGGGCAAAAATTCAAACTCATTTTGGAGCGGGTGATTAGGACAGTTTGTGATGGCTTTAGTTTTTGTGTATTACGGAAAGACTTTTCAGAATCTATTGGCCAAGTGTCACCTAAGGTCACACCTAAGGGAAATTTAGTGTCCAATTAATGTCACATGTTTTTGGGATGTGGGAAATCAAGAGTAAGAAAAAAAGACACACCCAATGGTGCCATCAACCGTTCTTGGTTCATCAAAGGTTCCAGTACCTCAGTACCTGTAACAGTGATCACCTATCGCCCCATGTGGTAGTTCTCATTGATATGACCATTGTCAATGTCTTCACATAACAGTCTACAGAAAAACAGATTCTAACTACAATTGCAACTATATACACAAATGTCTTCTACTGATGTCTGTCTCAGCACCCCTACTCTAGCTCCTTGAGCCTACCCAGTGCCTCCTCTTTTTGTTGCTGCACGGGTGCCAAAGTGGCTCTCTTGTCCTTTGCTCTGCCTCTGAGTGCATTGACCTCGGTGTTAAACCTCAGATTCCTCTTTTCTTCTGCCTCCTCACACAGCCAGTCAGCGTTTTCAATAGGTGTAGATATGTCAGTCTCTATTCTGGCTTTGAGGCAGTAGAGATGAAAAGTGGGCAGCGATGCCAAATGTAGCCAGGTACGAAGTCTTCCTTTCCCCACAGTGGTAGTTTTTAGCAATGCCACTGTCTGGGAACATGACTGCAAACACTTTCGAATTAGTTTCACAAGATTTGTAACTGTAATGGCTGCAGATCACTTTTAAAGTCCACACGATCTCTGCCTTTAACGAGTCCGTCTTCGTGTATTGAACTACGTTCATAAAGCCTGACTTCTGGCTGGTTGAAGTCGATGGCTGGACAACTGTAGGTCCGCATGCACTGCCAGTACCACTGCCTGAAGTTGATGCTTCATTATCTTGATATTTTAGAAACAGATTCATACCAACGGAAGATGAGAGAGTCTTTGCCAAATCAGCACGTCTCCTGTTTTTCCGGTGCGACCCCAGCGCTTTGACGCCCATCTTTTCAAGCTGGTAACTTTGCTTGCACAGATGGCAGTAAAACATGTGCCGATCTTTTGGATCTCGACGAACCCAGCTCCCAAACTCCTTACTTTCAACCCAAGCTTCTTGAAAAATGCACTTCCCCGTGATACAAGTTGGATCGATGAAAGAACTACGCTACGTCGTAACGAAGACGAAATGAAATGCCTACTCACGGAAACAAACAATGGAATATCGACAAGATGGCGACTAGTTGTCAACATGGTGACTTCCGTTGACAATTTCCGGCTGTTTTGGACGCCAGACGGATCGCTATTTTTTTTTTTAAATAAAAGATTTTTTTTTTGGGGGGAGAATTTTTGCAGGAGGTCCTCCCTTTGATTTTTTTTAAATTAAGGTCTTTTTAGGGGCTTGACTGGTTTTCGCGGATTTTTAAGGACTTTTAGGAGCCGATTGGAATGGACATATTGGTAAAGGAAACAGGGGCGATGAAGAAGTGATGGGAAAGTATGGCATCCAGGAAAGGAACTTTGAAGGGCAGATGGTGGTGGACTTTGCAAAAAGGATGGAGATAGCTGTAGTGAACACTTATTTCCAGAAGAGGGAGGAACATATAGTGACCTACAAGAGCGGAGGTAGAACCACGCAGGTAGATTATATTTTGTGCAGACGATGTAATCTGAAGGAGGTTACTGACTGTAAAGTAGTGGTAGGGGAGAGTGTAGCTCGACAGCATAGGATGGTAGTATGTAGGATGATTCTGGTGGTGGGTAGGAAGATTAAGAAGACAAAGGTAGAGCAGAGAACCATGTGGTGGAAGCTGAGAAAGGAAGAATGTTGTGCGGCCTTCCGGAAAGAGGTGAGACAGGCTCTCGATGGACAACCGAAGCTCCCGGAAGACTGGACGACGACAGCCAAGGTGATCAGAGAGACAGGCAGGCGAGTACTTGGTGTGTCATCTGGTAGGAAAGGGGAGAAGGAGACTTGGTGGTGGAACCCCAAAATACAGGGAGTCATACAAGGAAAGAGATTAGCGAAGAAGAAGTGGGATACTGAGAGGACTGAGGAGAGGCGAAAGGAGTACATCGAGATGCGACGTAGGGCAAAGGTAGAGGTGGCAAAGGCTAAACAAGAGGCATATGAAGACATGTACACCGGGTTGGACACGAAAGAAGGAGAAAAGGATCTCTACAGGCTGGCCAGACAGAAGGATAGAGATGGGAAGGATGTGCAGCAGGTCAGGGTGATTAAGGATAGAGACGTAAATGTGTTGACTGGTGCCAGTAGTGTGCTAAATAGATGGAAAGAATACTTTGAGAAGTTGATGAATGAAGAAAATGAGAGAGAAGGAAGAGTTGAAGAGGCAAGAGTGAAGGACCAGGAAGTGGAAATGATTACTAAGGGGGAAGTCAGAAAGGCACTACAAAGGATGAAAAATGGAAAGGCAGTTGGTCCTGATGACATACCGGTAAAGGTATGGAAGCAATTTGGAGAGATGGCTGTGGAGTTTTTGACCAACTTATTCAACAGAATACTAGCGGGCGAAAAGATGCCTGAAGAATGGAGGGAAAGTGTTCTAGCTCCCATTTTTAAGAACAAAGGGGATGTTCAGAGCTGTGGGAACTATAGAGGAATAAAGTTGATGAGCCACACAATGAAGTTATGGGAAAGAGTAGTGGAGGCTAGACTCAGGACAGAAGTAAGTATCTGCGAGCAACAGTATGGTTTCATGCCTAGAAAGAGTACCACAGATGTATTATTTGCCTTGAGGATGCTCGTGGAAAAGTACAGAGAAGGTCAGAAGGAGCTACATTGTGTCTTTGTGGTTCTAGAGAAAGCCAATGACAGAGTACCAAGAGAGGAACTGTGGTACTGCATGCGTTAGTCTGGTGTGGCAGAGAAGTATGTTAAAATAGTACAGAACATGTATGATGGCAGCAGAACAATGGTGAGGTGTGCCTTAGGTGTGACAGAGGAATTTAAGGTGGAGGTGGGACTGCATCAGGGATCAGCTCTGAGCCCCTTCCTGTTTGCAGTGGTAATGGATAGGCTGACAGATGAGGTTAGACTGGAATCCCCTTGGACCATGATGTTCGCAGATGATATTGTCATATGCAGTGAAAGCAGGGAGCATGCAGAGGAACAATTGGAAAGATGGAGACATGCACTGGAAAGGAGAGGAATGAAGATTAGCCGAAGTAAAAAAAGAATATATGTGCGTGAATGAGAAAAGTAGAGGGGGAAGAGTGAGGCTACAGGGAGAAGAGATAGCGGGGGTGGACGACTTCAAATACTTGGGATCAACAATACAGAGCAATGGAGAGTGTGGTCAGGAAGTGAGGAAACGGGTCCAAGGAGGTTGGAACAGCTGGCGAAAGGTGTCTGGTGTGTTATGTGACAGAAGAGTGTCTGCTCGGATGAAGGGCAAAGTTTACAAAACAGTGGTGAGGCCGGCCATGATGTACGGATTAGAGACAGTGGCACTGAAGAAACAACAGGAAGCAGAACTGGAGGTGGCAGAAATGAAGATGTTGAGGTTCTCGCTCGTAGTGACCAGGTTGGATAGGATTAGAAATGAGCTCATTCGAGGGACAGCCAAAGCTGGATGTTTTGGAGACAAGATTCGAGAGAGCAGACTTCGATGGTTTGGACATGTTCAGAGGCGAGAGAGTGAGTATATTGGTAGAAGGATGATGAGGATGGAGCTCCCAGGCAAAAGAGCGAGAGGAAGACCAAAGAGAAGGTTTATGGATGTGGTGAGGGAAGACATGAGGGCAGTTGGGGTTAGAGAGGAAGATGCAGGAGATAGGCTAAGATGGCAAAAGATGACACGCTGTGGCGACCCCTAACGGGACAAGCCGAAAGGAAAAGAAGAAGGAGCCCCTAAATGCACCTTCGAGAATTTAAGGGTTTTTAGGGACTTTTAGGGCCGCGTGCGAACCCTGCATATATCCATACCTTTCAGGCATAGTTATTGTCTCCCATTACCCCAAAATGAGACCTGAGAAGAAACAAGTGCAGTGCTCCCCAAAAATTACAACAACACTCAGCATGATGGTGTGTTGTATATTTTTTTGGGTTGTTTTTTCTATGCCAGTCCATCAAAATACTAATCTAAGTTATCAGACAAACCAAATCCTATGCAGTGATGATGATGTGTTGTTGGCGTACCTCACACGAGTCTCCTGCTCTCATGGCCTCCACGCAAGCTTCTGTAACATCACAATGACCTTCCCCAAGTCTCAGCGTGGTCCAGTCACCGAGCTCCACCTGTAAAACAGCGTCCAGCCGGCGCTGTGGTATGGCTGCTCCTGGAACATTAAGTATAACCCCTTGCTGGGTCTCATCTCGTTTTTCAGAGGGCGGTATTTCATCTTGACCCGTGTCATCTTTGAGACACACACGGACATGACACAGTGAACCCAACCTTGGCTTGTAAGCGGCTGATGGCGCTAGAAGAAGAAGAAAAAAAAGATGCTTTCCTACTGGCTGCAAAATTGAAAGAAACTCAGCGTGCGGGCACCTTCTCCTGGATTAAAAATTTTCCGTTGGCTTCCGGAGTGCGTCAGCGTCTTCTGGACTGACCAGAGGCCACGAGGACACACTGATACCCAAGAGGTGACGTCAACGCAATCGTGATGATCGGCTGCAACGTCAGCCTCTGGTGCGTCAAGAACTTGAACTGAATCCATTCCTCCAGGGAATACAGCCTCAGATTCTATAAAAGACCCACAAAAGAATCAAAATCCTTAGTTTTACACCATGCATAAATTATGGGAAATGTTTCATTTTCGTACAGTTTTTTTACATAGAGCTCGGAACGGGAGGGAGTATAGATGCTATGAATCTTTGACATCCTTCCAGGTGATCTGACACTTGTGTAGGTCGTCGAGGCGTGTTACAAGTCGTCACTCGATCGCGCAGATACAAATACGCATACCCACTTAAATTCACACCTATAAACAATTGGGTCTACGCGTAACTGCTTGTTGGTGGGGTGGGGGCGGGGGCAACCTGTAAACACTCCGCAGGCAGGTCAGTCAATTGGTTATGTTGTGAAACATTTCGTTTAAAAACATTCCACTGACACATAGATCTCAAGGATTACCCAATGCTCCAAACCAAACAGATACGAACCGCCATTCCCCGTGTAACAAAATTGCAACTCACGCAAGCACGGAGAAAACATGGAAGCTTGCTAACTGCTCCATCAGAGCTACCTGAAGGGCAGACGAGCTTACTTGGCCTGCTTTGCCCACCATAAAGATACAACAGAAACATATGCAATACACCTTCTTCCATGAAAAAGAAGTGAGCAACTGAGATAATTTCATACCATAAAAAACACTTCCTTGGCTTTCTTCTTCGCTGTTGCTTTTGCTGTTGCGACGCACTTTAAATCACTGCCACCTGTCGGGAGGGTTTGGTACTGATGTAAACACAATCCTTGCACTCCATTCGAACATGGAAGTTTGACTTTTCGACGTTTGAAAATGTAAAGTTACATCGTGCCTATCTTTTTTGGGGGGGCGGGGGCACAACTCTTATTCAAAAGAACCCCATCCAAAGTCGTACTCGGAACGTCGGAGATTTTTTTCTCCGTAACCCGAATTGGCAAAGATGGCTGATGTGAGTGTTAACAGTAAGAAGGTCCTGTAATAATTCGTCTCTCATCTTTTCTGTAAAGTGTTGTCTCACTAAATCGACCTCATACATAGTACTGTTGGACATGCATTTATGGTATTGTTGTTGGGAGTGTTTAATACCCTATTCACACTGCAGCCCGTGCTAACAGTGGCTAACACCAGTTTGGTGGCTTCGTGCTCGCCATCTCGTTTCCGCCATGGAGAATGTCTAAAAGGCAAGTGCAGTTTTGTGTGACAGTAAATGACATCATAATGACGTAATTTCGCAAAGGATTTTCATGGGTTTTACTTATTTTGTCAATGTCATATTAATAGCTGAATAAAATAAATCCTTTTTTACTCGTGAAAGACCAGTTCCTGATTTTTTTCATTTTCTAAAATGGCTTTTCTGTTGAATGTATTATCTGTATTTTTTGATTGTTTAAAAAGCGTGACCTATTAATAAATAGCAGAAAAGAAAAACTTTTTTTCCTGAGAAAGTCAAGTTTCCAGTTCCCTTTATATCTATGTGTGTATACAGTGTATACATAAGGATTTTTATATGGAATGTATTTTGTGATTTTATTTTGGGGGGTGGGACTGTATAATTAAAACTACATTTTGTCGTAATTATTCACTTTCGATTGAGAGGATGTGCGAATTTCCATGACCTGACGCCCTTCCTCACATCTAAGTCACCATTGGAGCGACTGCAGGGTGTGGTATTCTCCTTGTGCTTTTGGAGCTGCATGGTGTATTGGAGTGAGTGCTTAGGCCTGACTCCTGATCAGGAATCAGAAGCTGGAGAGAGGGGAGATGAGAATGATCAGGTGGATGTGTGTGCTGTCGCTGCGAGACAGGGAGACAAACAAGGAGTTCTGAAGCAGTCTGGGAGTGGAGGCGATCGGTGAGGTGGTGAGGAGATGGTGTCTGAGGTGATACGGCTATGTGCAAAGAAAAGATGAGGACTGAGTGAAAAGAGAGTGGCGATACAGTAGCTGACCCTGGATGTGGCAGATCATGAAAGATCTGACAGTCTGACAGGACCTGAAGCTGCTGGCCATCACCCCAAAGGTGGCCACAGTGGAGAGTTGCCTCATAGGGAAGAAGTCACAGTCAAGCGGCATCTGGACAACGGACTAAAAGCAGATGATTATGATGATGATTAATGCAACTCTATGCAGTACAATGTACTGGCATCCTTGGTATTTTGGGTTTACTCATTCAATTCCCTGATGACTTTGACCCTCCTACCTTAGCGTTACCACAGACATGCAACTCAAAATAACCCTGTCATATCTACAAATGTATTGTTCTCCTTTGTTTTCACAATTGGCTAACAATTTTACTCCCATCTTCTGAAATGAGTGGAGATTTGGATATGTCCAGTGGCCCTAAACTGCAAACCACAACTGCACATAACAGCAAAAACAACTTTAACACTAGCAAAAAAAACAAAACAAAACAAAACATGAGAACAAATAACTAAACAGCAAGTTGAAAAAGAAACTGACAAGAGGATAGCTAATCACTTTTTGTCAATTTTGAATAGAAAAAAATATACAACTATGCTGACCATACTTTCAGTTTTATTAAATGCATTTTTATATTCAAATGTACGTGGTATAAAACACTGACCAGGCAGAGATTTAGAGTGCTAAAAAAAAGGGCTCGTTTATGCATTCTTCATGAAAAGTCGATACATTAAAAAAATGTCCACATTTGGAAACAAAAACTGCAGTGTCTCCCAGAATCATTGCATTGAATCTATATTGAGTAAATGAACTGATTGCTGATTGCACCAAAGTCCTGGGTTCTTAAGAAAGACTGTTAGTTCTATATATTTTATTTTAGATTTACAATTTACATTTCCGTTTATCCAAATTCAGACCTGTGACTGCAGAGCTGTTTAGCAGGTCAATGTTTACATTTACCTGAACACTCTCATAGCTATTCTTCCAGTTGACTTCCATTTGTAAAATGGCATCAAATTGGTATTGGTATGTGAAAACTAAGCTGACAAAGCCGCGTCGAATCCCCCTGATCCAACAAAGACGTTCGATGTACGTGTCGGGCATGTGATGTCAACCAACCTAGACTTCATCTCGACATTCCACTTCATCTCCTACGCTGGATTTCATTCAGAAATCTTAAATTTAGATCAGAAAGAAGTTCTATATCTAGGCCCAAAAATCAGCAATAAAAGTTCCTTGGCCTCAATCTGGACGCTTGCTGTGTTGACGTTTCCGACTTGTCTGTAAGTGACAAACTTGCACAAGATTTTTATATATTTCATACATCACACAGCTCTGTGATGTCGCACAAGCCCCCTTGAGCCAGGCGATGTCACATAAGACACTTCATTCGCTCTAATGACACAAGCGTTTCCATTCGCAACAAATGCATCTGAATGCCACAGCCGATTTTCGGCAGAGTGTCCGTGTCCCTGAAAATATTCATCTGGAGTGGTAGGGTGCCTTGTTGTAATATAAATGGATCTCTTACCATACGGAATTCGGAGTCAGCTTGAGTGCATTTCACGTGCGGTGCTGCTGTCACAGCCAGGTGACATCACCAAATTTTTAGAAGCGCATCTGACCCAAATGGTACAATTTGGAGGGCCTGATCAACCGGATATCAAAGAGGTTGCCTTTCGATATCAAGAGCAGTGGGGTAAGTCTGACCGGTTTTAGATTTTCACGGGTAAAAAAAGGTACATGATACAAATAATCAGTAAATATGGAAACATGCCGACTAAATATGCAGCCATCTGGCTCAAGTAGAGAAACAAAGCTAGATTGTTTTAAAGCTGAGCCTTAACATATGTCCGGTTAGTTCTGTGGAGTCCAAACACTCTATTTTCAAGGTTTTGGTGCACAATATGGCAAGTGAAACTTTGTGTGTTGCCACCATGAGGCGCCTGTTTGTAGGATGAAATGAAAAGTGTTTACACCAACTTTTGACAGGTTACATTTGTGCAAAACATTTTCCCAGAATAGTCATATTCAGATGCTATCAATATAAGTTGTGTAATTCTTTGTTGTCCTTTGTAGAGAGTGACTTCTTGATGACCATCAGCAGACAAAGAGAAATTGCAGAGTTGGGAGTCAGATTGTCTACATCCTCTCTGTCCATTTCCAGATCGTTAACTCTGTTTGGGGCTGACAAACTCTCAGCGCCGGTGTCACTTCCATATGAAGAGATCCCTCTATCTGGTACTGTGGAAATATGTGGACCATCGCAGAGAAAGAAGTCACAACAGGGTGTTACAATCAGGACCCCAAGTCAAAAGGAGGGAAAGGCAGCTAAAAAGTCTCCAGCACCCGTTGTCATACAGCTGCCAGCAAAACCTTCTTCCCAGGGGACAAAAGCAAAAGTAGTGTGTAGCGAATACTCGAAAGAGGAAAGGAAAGTACTGCAGACCTTCAAACATCCCCAGCTAACAATCTCACCCAACTCCCCACAGAAAGCCTCTCCACAAAAGAAGCCCAAGGTGAAAAAGACACCCAAAACAAACAGTGACAATTTCACCTGCTCACTGGAAGACTGTTTGTATCATAAATCCAAAGATCAGTCTGATCAGGACAAGAAATTAGAGCCAGCCAGAACCGCTCCAGCTCCAACAGCCCATAAGTATCGGGGTGTTAAGAAACCCGAGGTAGGCCCTGGATCTGAGATAAGAGTCCCATATAGACCCAAAGGAGGGATGATTTTTGATCCAGAACTCTTGCCACTGAGTCCTAAGGTATAGTCTGCGACTATGATGTGTAGAATGTTTTTTCATTTAAATTTACCTCCCGGTTGCTTATTCTGATCAAATAAAGTGAGAGTGAGAATAAACTCTTAATGGTCTATAATTGATCTAAGAGTAATGACAGAATTAAATCTGTAAATAAAATCTTATGTGGAATAGTGAATGAAGGGGAACACTGAAACTTACTTGTCACTAGTGTGTTTAAAAGTTTACATGTACATAGTATATTTTTCAAATGGTGTGTTCATAGCCCCTCCTGTGTGTATTCTGCCTCTTACGCCATTGGCCAGTCATAAGGCTGAAAATGCAACATCAGAAAGCATTACAATGTCAGGCACTCAAGCCCGACATTGCATGAAATAAGAAAGTCCTCACAAGGCAGTATTCGTTGTTGCATACATGAGATAACGGCGCACATTGCAAGCCAAACAGAACGCTCACTTTTCCTCATCTGCACGCAACCACTGGAGACAGTGTCGGAAAGTCAGATTTCCAAAAGGACAGTTTTAAAGATGAATGCATGTTTGTGCCCGGCGATTGGCTGGCAACCAGTTCAGGGTGTAACTTGCCTGCTGCCCGTTGACAGCTGGGATAGGCTCCAGCACTCTAGCGACCCTTGTGAAGAAAAAGCGGCTAAGAAAATGGATGGGTGGATGCACGGTTGTGTGTGGACGAAAAGCCCAAACTGAACAAAAAAACAGACTTTTTTGAAAATGTCTTATTTGTGTGGATATGGTCCAAGGAAAAAGGCAATTCAGGTGCCCACCCCTGTATGAACACCTCAAGTAGAAAGACTTGCTGTGTGTCTGACGGTAATAAGTCCATTGTAAAAAAAAAAAAAAGTATTGTGACCATTTGAGACGCATTACGCCCATAACTACAATGCATACGTTTCCAATTACAGCATCTTGTGCGTCGCAGAGGTCAGAGAACACGGGTGATAGGTGAAGCCTGAAGTTTTTTTCCATTGTTAATTTATCCGATTGGTCTAAGTGTGGTGGTGACGTCATTGGAAACCTAGCCATTGCCAAGCCAAATACACGCAAATGATTTTGATAATTTTGGATGAAAAGAGCACAAGGACCCAAATGCTCGGTAAAAGCCTCACATGCGTGTTGGCTAATCGCTCACACGAGCTTTCCATCCTGCTCTGTTGTTTGGCTGAAGGTGAATTGTCACATCTGTGTCATCATCACCATTTGAAAGATTTGTCAAATTACAACGTAGAGAAGAAAAATATGTATGGATAACATCAGCATGCAGCAGTATTCCACACTCCACAGCGGAGACAAGCTTGACCAGGGTTTACCTGATGAAGCAAGTCGAGCAGAACAATAGCACTAGGTGGAAAAATGTGCTTTCAATGCTGCAAAGTAAGACAATGACAACATACAGCCCTGTGATGCAATGTGACCTCATAGCTGCATGATGTCACACAATATGACACAATTCCTTACATCCATCGAGGAATGCATTTAAAAGCAATTGTTGATCCTTGACACAGTCTTTGTTTCTTGCTACGGGAGGAGCGTCAGAGTGATCATGTTCTTAAAACTTAAACTAATCCATACACACGAGGTTTTCTAAAAGAACCAACCGTCGTCCTTGTCTAAAATGGATTCCAAGAATCCGTTATCATTTGGCGTCAAAAGTCTCATTGAGTGTACATCCAGGACAACAATCCTGTCCCAGCCTGATGACATCCCGAGATGTTTAGAAACACATTTAACCCACATGTCAAGGTTTGGAGGAGCAGACTTAAGTGATAATGAGGTTGCCTTTCGCTTTCAAGAGCAATGGGGTAAGTTTCGTTTGTCTCTTCCTACAAGCCGGATCTTTGCACCGCAACATGCCACACTGCTCTTAGCAGCACTGATAGTTACAAATATAATTTATGTTTATACTTTGGTTCAAACAATCCACTGCGTGTTCATGTATTACAAGTAAAGTTTGTATATTTTAGTCGAAGTCCAAGTTACACTACATAAATATTCTGATTAGTAGCGTGGCGGTTGGGGTACTTTTGGGAGATTTTTCTCATGACATACAGGGAGTCCTCGGTCTACGAATGAGATCCTTTCCTACAGTAGCGACTTCACTCGAATTTCAACTTAAGTCGGATTCCACCATTAGAGTCATAATTTAGATTAAAATACTTTGTATGAAAACAAATACTTTACATTGAAATAAGGAAGATGATGTACTTAGCATTACTGCTGAGAGGTGGACGGAGAAGAAGGGGAGGGTGTGCTTAGCTATTGCGGAGGAACCTGGTCCTCAATCCTCTCCATCTCGACAAGTATCAAAGAACCTTGTTTTGTGATCATTGTATCCGACACATTGGAACGGAACCCTTCATATGTGCTAAAATATGGGCTTTGTCTTTAATAATTGTCGCCACGGTTGATGGACTGAAGCCTTGGTGGTGTTGGTGTCTTTCCTTCAATCATTTTATGATCTTGAGCTTCGTTTCCATGGTAATGGATTTTCCTTTTGGCAGCAGAAGCACTGCTAAAAGACAGCTTTCTTTTTTGAGGCGATAATGTCTAAAAAGGAGGGCAAAAAAATGCAAAGATACTCGCGACGCACAAACACGGACAAGCATTAGCCAGACAAAATGGCGGACAGGAGACAGGCGTTGTACAGTTGAAATGTCTTAGGTCGAGACCGTCATAACGCGAGGACACCCTGTACTTGTTTATAGTTATAGAGAGTACACATGCCTCATGTGTGAAGATAAGGCAGCACTGAGTGAAAATCAGATAGTGGTCAGATCCATGGGAAATTAGTGTGAAGTAAACAGACTCAGAGTTTAAGCAAAAAGACTGGTGGTCTCCAAGTATATTTTTGAGTGTTTGGTTCTCACGATAGTTGGAAATGACGGGCAGTAGTCATGTGAATGACAACCAAAACTATTTTTCTGCTAAGGAATATTTAGCACTAGTACTGCTTTGGGAAGTTTTTAATTCCTAGTTTAGTCGCATTCTGTTGGCTTCAATCGACTCCCGGCTGGTGAATAAAATGAGGTGTTGTGAGGACGCTTCTTTTATTTCTCGGACTGTATTTAGCTTTTAAGTCCATTTGTATGTGCTTTCTGACATGGAGCACAAATCAAAGATAGGTTTGCTTCTCCCACTAGCTATCTATCTACCAAATAACTCATTGCTAGTTCTAGCTAGCTTCTCGCCTATGATTTAAAGGTAGCATTAAATATGCTTATTTGGTGATTTAATGTTGTACTGTACGTGATCAATTTGATTTCATACTTAAGTGACACTGTGCAAAAATGTATGAGAGCAAATGAAAGGTGGACCACTGACACAGATTGTGGTAGGAATTATGTGCATAACAACGATATGCTATTAATGGGGAAAAGTACAAGTACGTAATTTACACCTACTGCAATTTAGAGTCCGCATATGCATGTTTTTTTACTTTTAGGAGATGGTTAAGATACTCAAGGAAAGTTCACATGCATGAGATTGCATACTCTTTGCCCAAAGGCGTGACCTGGATACAGATTTGGCAGGGTTTAAAATGATACAGGGTCATTCACTAATTAGGCAAACCATCATGTTTCTGTGCTATAATGCAGCCTATATTAAATTGTAATGTAAATATTTGTTGTCTTTTCCAGAGTATGACTTCCTAAGAAAGATCAATATAAGGCAGGAGCCACAAGAAAGGCCAGTGCAGGAATTGGCTCCATCCTCTGCCCGAGGTCCATCCATCTCTGCCACTGTCTCATTCAATGAGACCGATGCCAAAGAAATATCTGCACCATTACCATCAGTACTAAATACAAAAGACCTATCCACTCCAGTGCCCACTACCTGTGAAGAGTATGACTTAAACCAGGTCACTGAAAGACAAGAAGCAGTTGGCAATGAGTCTTTGTCCACTATATCAAGATCATCCACTGTATCAGTCACTGTGAGCAAAAGAGGGGAAATACCAAGACCAATTTCAACATGTCAGCCACATAGGGAGATTCATGTATCTCATTCCGATGATGCATTTGGATCAGTGGCTTCACAATGTGGAGCAACCCCTTCATCTGATACAGAGAGCCTATCTAATCCAGTACCAAGTACAGAGGACACATCAGGATCAGCTGTAATTACAGAAAAAATATCTTCAATGACCTATAAAGGATCTGATATCATCATCAAGATCAACACAATACAGGATTCCCAAGAAACAGCCAGAGCTGACTCACCTATGTCCGCTGCAGCAGGTTCATCCACTCTATCAGTCATCGTGAATGTTACAGAGGAAATATCAAGACCGGTGTCATTCCCACAATCATATGAAGACATTCATGTATCTGATGCGCAATGCACATCTGGCATGTCAATGCCAAATACAGAAGACATATCAGGATCAGTATCAAATACATGGAAAGTACCACGGTTAGCGATCACTGTATCTGACACAGAGGGTACATGTGAACGATTTCAAAATGCAGAAGACATTGCCCACTCAGTGCCTGTTAAAGAAGAAATAAATCTTGGGTATGGCAGAATGGATGAAAGAACACTGAGAGTTGAATCTGTTATATCCACCATGTCAGATTCAGCCACAATATCAGTAATTCTAAACAAAACAGGGGAACTATCAGGAACAGTATCATTGCCGCAAGTACATGGAGAATTCCATGTATTTGATTCAGAGATAACACATAGACCAGTGTCACTACCACGTTCACAGGAAGAGATCTATGTATCTGATATGAAGGACATACATGGTTCAGTCTCAGCGGTACAAGCTCAAAAAGAGATATATTTATCTGATTCAGAGGAGGTATTTGGACAAGCGACAGCAACACATGAAGAGAATGGACTGCTGTCAGTGTCTCATTCACAGCAAGGCATCTGTGTACTTGAACAAGAAGGCATTTCTGGAGCAGTTTCAGCGACACAATCGCACGGTGAGGTCCCTGAATCAGACTCAGATCAGACATTTGGACAAGTGCCATTAGTACATGAAGCGATGTCTTCATCCGATACAAAGAACAGATTTGAACCAGTGCCAAATAGGGACAGCATACCGGAAACAATGCCACAACTATGTGAAGAGATCACAGTATCAAATACAAAGGACATTACTGAACTAGCTTCATTTACAGACATATCTGGATCAGAGGAAAATACAGAAGAGATAATGAGTCTCTCAATTAAAATAAACAAAAGACAGGAAACCAACAGAACGCCAAGAGAGGAATCTCCTTTACCAGCTGTATCAACTTCTTCCACTGTATCAGTGACTGTAAGTATAGCAGGGGAAATACTGGAACCAGCATCATTGCCACAATCACTTGGAGAAACGAGTGTATCTGATACAGAATTCATATCTGGATCACTTCTACTACAACAGGAAGAGAATTCCTTATCTGAAATAACTAAAGTAGTGCCAAACACAGACGCTATTTTTGAATCAGTGCCAGAACCACATGAAGAGATTTCTGAATATGAGAGAGAGGAAATATGTGAACTAGCACATTCAAAAGACATACCTGGATCAGTGGTAAATACAGAAGACTTAACACATACTGTTGCAGGTCATGACCTCTCAAACAGCATCAAAGAAGAACAAAGGACCCAAGATGAAATGGGAGATGAATCACTTATATCCAGTATGTCAAATTTGGACAATGTCTCAGTCATTGTGAGCAAAACAGAGGATATATCTGAACCACTGTCAATGCCACAATCACTTGGAGAGTTCCATGTGTCTGACACAGAGAGCATATCTGCACAATCACATGAAGAAATTCATGTCTCTGATTCTGAGGACTCATCAGCCCCAGTTTCATTGCCTGACTTACATGAAGAGCTTGATGCATGTGGGACAGAGGACATCTGTGCACCAGTCCCATTGCCACAATCACATGAAGATATTCATGTCTCAGATACAGAGGACATGTGTGCACCAGTACCATTGGCACAATCACATGAAGATATTCATCTCTCAGATACAGAGGACATAAGCGCAGCAGTGCCATTGTCACAACCGCATGAAGATAGTCATGTCTCAGACACAGAGGATACATGTGCACAAGTGCCATTGCCACAATCACATGAAGATAGTCATGTCTCAGACACAGAGGACACATGTGCACCAGTGCCATTTCCACGATCACATGAAGAGATTTATGCCTCGGACTCAGAGGATATAGCTGGACCAGAGGCCTCTCAACATGAAGAAATCCCTTTATCTGATACTGATGGCATCATGGCTGGACAGGCATCAAATACAGTGGACATACCCAGCCCAATGTCACAACCATGTGAAGCGATGAATTTATCTGATACAGCATACATATCTCAACCAGCTTCAAAAATAGAGGATATATGTACATTAGAGACAATTCCAGAAGACATATTTGATCCTGTTCCAAGCACGGTTTTAGAGTATGACTTATCCGTTAGGATCAACAAAAGACAAGAAAATAAACAAATACTAGAGGAGGAGTGTCCCATGTCCACTGTATCAAGTACATCCACCGTAACGGTTACTGTGAGCAAAACAGAAGGGGCAGTGTCAGATTCAGGACCTCTGTTAATGTCACAATCACAGGGAAAGATCAACACATCGGATACAGAGGGCTTATTAGAACAATTGCCAAATACAATGGATATATCCAGATCAGTGTCGATTACAGAAGACACATCTTCTTGCATGCCAATTACCTGTGTGGAGTCCGACATCTTTATCAAGATCAACAAAAGACAAGAACCCCAGGAAACAATTGGGGTGGAATCGCCAATGTCTGTGCCATCATGTTCATCCACAATATCAGTGATTATGAACAAAACAGAGGAAATATCGGCTTCAGTGTCATTGCCACAATCACATAAAGAGATCCATGTGTCTGATATGGAGGACAAATATATATTGTCATCGTTACATGAAGGGCTCCTCTCACCTGAACCAATATCAAACACAGGAGACATATCTGAACTTGTTCCAAATGGCCAAATTGCAGAAGACGTAGTCCTCCCTGGCCCACTTAGTTATGTAGAGTCAGACATTGTCATCAAAATCAATACATGCCAAGAAGCAGCACGAGAGGATTCGTCTACTGTGTCAGTCGTTGTGACCAAAACAGATGGGCTGGAATCACATGAAGAGATCCATATATCAGGTACAGAGAATATATTGACAGTGGTGTCATCAAATGACAAGAGCCTGTCATTTAGTACAGAAACTATATCAGGTCGAGTAACAAATACACAGGAGGACACATTGGCACGAGTCACAAATATACACGACCCATCTGGAGCAGTGTCACAATCACATGAAGACATCACTACATCTGACACAGAGTATATATCTGAACCAGTGCTAATTGCGCAAGACATATCCACTTCTGTCACAAATACCTGTGCAGAGCCTGACATTTTTATAAAGCTGAGTACAATACAAGAAACAGCAAGAGAGGACTCTCCTTTGTCAACTGTATCAAGTCTGTCACTTACTGTGAGCAAAACAGAATCTGGACCAGCGTTGTCGCAATCACATGGAGAAGTCCATGTATCTAATGCGGAGGATGTATCCAAACGATTACATGGAGAGATACAATTATCTAATATAGATGGTATATCTGAACAACCAAATACAGAAGGGATATGTGAACTGCAGAGAGAGATCACAGCCTCTGATACAATGATTATATCGGAACAAATACCAAGTACCTCGCTAGAGTATGACTTCTCTATAAAGATCAACCAAATCCAAGAGACCCAAGAAACTGTAGCAGTAGTTGAGTCTCCATCATACACAGTGTCAAGTTCCATCTCTCTATCAGTCACCATGAATGACACAGAGGAAATGTCAATCCCAGCACAATTTTCATTGGTAGAATATGATGTTATGATAAAAATTGACAATACTGAGACTCCAGCTGAGGAATATCCTATGTCAACTGTGTCAAGTTCTTCCACTGTATTAGTCAGTTTGTCAAATACAGAAGAAACGTCAGGATTGGTGTCACATCGAGAAGTTCAGGTACCTGATTGGGATGAATTATCTACTGTGCCATCACCCATAGAGGTAAAACCTGAAAAAGTGCCATCACCACCCACAGAAATCATTGAACCAATTATAGAGGAGATATCTGTACAAGAAACTCCAGTGTCTGATACAGAAGATTCGGTTCCATCACCGGAGAAAGAGACTGTTGCGGTTGAGCCAGAAGACTTAACTGTGGCATCAGAAGACAGCAAGAGCGGTTCATCTGAACACCTATCAGAGCAAAATACAGACGATATACCTTGCCCAGTGCTATCTCCACATGGAGAGATCACTTTATCTGATACAGAAGATTTGTCTGAACTCGAAAAAGACATCACAGAGTCTGATAAAGAGGAAACGGAGACTGTTCCATCCCCACTTGAAGAAACTCTGGATGTTCCAGTGGAACCAGTACCTTCACCTCAGGAAGAAGAAAATGAGGAGTCTGATGGAGAGGTCATAGTTGAGCCAGTGGAGTCAGAGGATGAAGTGATCCCTGTACTTGATGAACCTGAACCAGAGCCTGAACCGGAACCTGAACCGGAGCCTGAACCAGAGCCTGAACCAGAGCCGGAACCAGAGCCGGAACCAGAGCCGGAACCAGAGCCTGAACCAGAGCCTGAACCAGAGCCCGAACCAGAGCCCGAACCAGAGCCTGAACCGGAGCCCGAACCAGAGCCCGAACCAGAGCCCATACCATACAGAGAAAGCCCTGAACCAGTATCAGATACTGAGGTACTATCAACATCACCCAGTGAACCGCCATTCAAAGATGCTGCCACATCAACTTCATTGCCAGATATAGACGATATATCTACAGCATTTCCAGTGTCACCACCTCTTGAAGACATCGAAAAACCACAGATTGAAGAGATTCCCAAAGATCCAAAATTAACTCAAGACTCTGTAAAATCAGTCATCCCCCCTATCCTAGGTAAATCTGAGGGGCATAAAATGAAGAAACTCTCAAAGGATGAAAGGAAAGGACCCCAGCCTAAACAGCTACGGCGGCTCTCACCTATCCCACAGAAAGATGGTTCTCAGGGACCAAAGAGCGGCTTGGACAAAAAAAAAACGATATTGTCTAAGTCAAAGCCAGTGCTTTCACCTATAAAATCATGTGGTGAATCAGTGTCAAAATCAAAAGGGATACAGACCAGTTTATTGCCTGACACACAGAAAGCAAAGCTTTCGCCCATTTCTCACAAAACACCAAAATCAAAGGCTGCCCGTGGTGATTTCTTAAAAGAGGAAAGCAAAGGTTTCCAGACCCATAAACAGCGAATGCTTCCACCGATTGTGTCTCAAAAACCTAAGGGAAGAATATCATCTAGAAGAGAGAAGCAATCACCGGAAAAAAAACTGGAGCCCATCAGAATTAATTCAGGCCTTCCAAGCAGTCGGGCACCCTACAAGCCAAGGGGAGGAATGATTGTAGACCGAGAACTCATGCCACTGAGATTTAAAGCAGAGATTGAGAAGAACACTTTATTGGACTTTGCTGAAAGTAGGAAAGCTAATTTGCCAGAGATGAAAAAAACGATAAAAATTGCACAGGACTCTCTTGAGTCGTCTACGGTTTTATGCCCAAATTGTGGACATAATGCCTCCCTAATTAGATGCAGACATAAGGCATTAAAATGTGACTCTTGGAATCCATTTTTAGGGACCTAATATGAATTCTCCTGCGTGCTCTCTTTGACCGAAACTGGCCAAACATGCGCGTGGAAGTTCCCTCGCCATGACGATTTGTCAGCAGACTTCAGTTTTTTCAAGCTGAACACCTTCATTACTGACTCTGTCTGGTTCGCAGCATTGGATCCCCTCCAAGGGTATTGGCTCACATTTTCACAATCTACACATGGGACTTTTGGTACAAATCAAGCCTTGTCAACCAAAGAAATGTTCTTGATTGGACTGATGTTGTATATGCGGAGAGAGAGCTATGCACCGCTTTGCAAGGTGGTGGTAAGGGAATCCCCGGAAGCTAAAAATGATGGAAAATGTGTTGCATTTCCAGACCAGCATTCCACCATTTTCTGCAGGCGGCATTAGTGAAAGTGATGTGAAAATTCTCATCTTACAGCTTCGTTGTCGTCTGGATAACAAGTGGGGCTGACATGGTCAATCACTGTCGGCGTTATCTATAAGGGCTGACTCTACTTCTTTTGGAGGTCTGGTCCCTTTAATCGTGTGTAATTAGTTGATCCAAACGGGGGATCCAATTTTTCGAATGTCACCATCTTTGATGGTTCAGTATGCTGGAGTACTGGCATCGAAGCTATAAATGTTAACAGACTGAAACCGATCTATAGGGGTTGGGTATGTGGTTGGGTTCCAGCTCAGCCACCAATGTATTTAATCTCACTGTGTCAGTGATCTGTAGATTAAGTCATTTCTGCCAAATGCTGTCAGTTTTTCTTTGACATATCTACCTCTACCAGGACTGTTAATGTCCTGTAACATTTTATGTTGCACAGTTGACAGCACTACTGTGGTGCTTTGGTATTTTAATGTGACGTCATACATTTTTGCATTATTGTTTCTTATTTCTATGAGAATACAGTATATATTTCCACTGGGGGATGGGGTGACACTTTTTCAGATGAAAAACAAAATTAAAAAATAATAATGTGGTTTTTGTGTTTGTCTCAAACATTGAATAAGTGGTGATGTGGATGTTTTGTAAATGAAAAGACCATTTTACCACTTTACTGCTATGTATTTCCCAATAGAAGATGTGAACAAATCAATCATGTAAGGTAAACTAAAATGTTTAATTTTTAACGATCTTAGTAACGCAATAATGAGAGACACCCCCTAAGGAATCCTACTTTGCTCATAAGTGATGGGACATTGTAAATAACTGCAAATTCTATAGTGTTTCGTAGATCAAATGTGTCAGTACCACGTGCCACCAAAACACCTTTGAAAAACAAATGAGTGGACTCAATATTTTCTTTCAATTTAGTGATTATAAGAGTCATATTAATATACGGTGGTACTTGAGATACAAGTGATCCAAACCGCGTTAGTAGCCATCAACCATTTGAGTTTTTGCTTTGACTTGCGAGCCTAAACTTGTGGTGCGAGCGTTGTATAGTGGTAAGTGGCTCCATTTAATTCCCAACAGGCAGTATTTTGACTGATGTAATTTTAAAGTATTCCTAAAAAAGATATTCCTTTTAACCGTAAAACAAAAAATTACATATTGTGTATTTGAAATCACCACATATCCTCCATCTAGAATACAATAGAAAACAGCCACCCAGGCGAATAATTAATAATGGGTGAGTTGATGTTGAATTCTATTGATTTTGTGGCACCACATGATCTTTCTTGCCCGGTGCCCCACGGGGCTCCACAAAACACCCCTGAATGGAAATCTAATATGTTTGTAGCACAGTGTCCTGAACCACACTTAAGTTTTTACAACTACTGTAGTTATGGAAGTAAATAAGGGCCACCAAGATTTGAATTTGAAATGCCACAGAAAACAGGATTTGAATTTGAAATGTGAAGTGATCACATTTTCAACAGTTGCATTTCAGTGTAACTTTTCATTGTTAACAATTCAACTGGCTACAATTGGCTGTCTGAAATTCAACTGTCTAAAATTCACCCCTGTACACCCAGGCAGGGTTACTTCAGGTCAGAACCAAACAGCCAGCCAATCCAGTTACGCTTTCTTAGTGTGTGACGTCACATGACTAAGAAAGCGTAACTGTGCTTGGCTGGGTGTTCAATCTTGTTTGTGCGCACCTGTGTGTGCATGTTAGTTTTCTCGGGGTACAGTATTCCAGTTTCCTCCCACAGTCAGTAAATATCGTATGTATATTGTATACTGTAAATATACATCTAGCTCGCTATCCATTTCTTGAGCCGCTTATCCTCACAAGGGTTGCCTATCCAGCTATCTTCAGGCAGAGGCGGGGTACAACCTGAACTGGTTGATGTTTGGAGAACTGTATCATAATATTCTCAAGCATCTTCTTTTCCTTTCGGCTTGTCCCGTTAGGGGTCGCCACAGCGTGACATCTTTTTCCATCTTAGCCTATCTCCTGCATCTTCCTCTCTAACCCCAACTGCCCTCATGTCTTCCCTCACCACATCCATAATCCTTCTCTTTGGTCTTCCTCTCGCTCTTTTGCCTGGGAGCTCCATCCTCAGCATCCTTCTACCAATATACTCACTCTCTCGCCTCTGAACATGTCCAAACCATCGAAGTCTGCTCTCTCGAATCTTGTCTCCAAAACATCCAGCTTTGGCTGTCCCTCGAATGAGCTCATTTCTAATCCTATCCAACCTGGTCACTACGAGCGAGAACCTCAACATCTTCATTTCTGCCACCTCCAGTTCAGCTTCCTGTTGTTTCTTCAGTGCCACCGTCTCTAATCCGTACATCATGGCCGGCCTCACCACTGTTTTGTAAACTTTGCCCTTCATCCTAGCAGACACTCTTCTGTCACATAACACACCAGACACCTTTCGCCAGCTGTTCCAACCTCCTTGGACCCGTTTCTTCACTTCCTGACCACACTCTCCATTGCTCTGTATTGTTGACCCCAAGTATTTGAAGTCGTCCACCCCCGCTATCTCTTCTCCCTGTAGCCTCACTCTTCCCCCTCTACTTTTCTCATTCACGCACATATATTCTTTTTTACTTCGGCTAATCTTCATTCCTCTCCTTTCCAGTGCATGTCTCCATCTTTCCAATTGTTCCTCTGCATGCTCCCTGCTTTCACTGCATATGACAATATCATCTGCGAACATCATGGTCCAAGGGGATTCCAGTCTAACCTCATCTGTCAGCCTATCCATTACCACTGCAAACAGGAAGGGGCTCAGAGCTGATCCCTGATGCAGTCCCACCTCCACCTTAAATTCCTCTGTCACACCTAAGGCACACCTCACCATTGTTCTGCTGCCATCATACATGTCTGTACTATTTTAACATACTTCTCTGCCACACCAGACTAACGCATGCAGTACCACAGTTCCTCTCTTGGTACTCTGTCATAGGCTTTCTCTAGAACCACAAAGACACAATGTAGCTCCTTCTGACCTTCTCTGTACTTTTCCACGAGCATCCTCAAGGCAAATAATACATCAGTGGTACTCTTTCTAGGCATGAAACCATACTGTTGCTCGCAGATACTTACTTCTGTCCTGAGTCTAGCCTCCACTACTCTTTCCCATAACTTCATTGTGTGGCTCATCAACTTTATTCCTCTATAGTTCCCACAGCTCTGAACATCGCCTTTGTTCTTCAAAATGGGAACTAGAACACTTTTCCTCCATTCTTCAGGCATCTTTTCACCCGCTAGTATTCTGTTGAATCAATTGGTCAAAAACTCCACAGCCATCTCTCCAAACTGCTTCCATACCTCTACCGGTATGTCATCAGGACCAACTGCCTTTCCATTTTTTTGCATTTATCCGGGTTTGGGGCCGGCCTACAGATTGCACTGGTTTGTGCCCCCATAGGGCTGCATTAATAATCTCAAGCATTTTATTGAAATTACGTAATCAAATTTGTTTCATATATCATTTCTCTCTGATTAGTTTATCTACAGTATCAGGAGAAACATGTAAATGTATTTTACATGCAAAATGACTGGATTGGAGCAGGACTTTTTATTATAATCATATACGCTGCCTGAAAAGATTATCATAATATCTGCTTCACTATTATGATTGCACCTTATCCTGTAAAACTAAAATTAATAAATACATGCAAATAATGAGAAAAAATTTATTTTGAGCATTAAATCACGTTTTTAAAATACACATTCCCCGCAGTGACTTTTTCACGCCGTCTGCGTTACGTCATCACCCATCGACAGGAAGCCGCTTGTAAACGTTGACTGTTAAACCATTGCCGCGAACCCAATCGGCAAACAAAACATCGATATGGGCTGTGAAATATTGTTTTGTTATTGTTTTGTAATACATGTCTTCATTTAGTTAGATTTAAAAGTCATTTTACCGCCGAGATTTACTTAATTCAGCCTTCGGCACCTGGTATGTAGTCGGGGTTGACAGCAACAGAAAAATAAAAGGATTTTTTTTTTTTCAATTTACCACTGTTGGAATCATGACCACATTAACAAGACAAGATCTCAATTTCGGACAAGGTATGGCGCTAAACAGTGCAATGCTCTTACACGAAAAGGGGACTGTTGTAACAGCAACCTTGACAAAATTCACTAATCTTTGATCGAATAGTTTCCTCCAAAAATTAAATCAGCGTTTACGAAAATTATAGTGCTCAGTTCTGATTAACATTACCATTCCAGAGATGTCTCAGTGTGTTTGTTGTGATGTGGAGTTGCTTCTTTACACACCATTCGAAGAAAGCACTCTTGTTTTCCTACAGTGGTTGCTGACATTTTGTGCGAGTTCCTGGAAGTTGCCATTCATCTAATCCTTTACGTCCGTGAGGTTTATCCCTCTGGAATATTTCAGAAGAGAAAGAAGTACAATGTACCTGTGCAGGTACAGGCGAACTCATGCATTTGCAATGTTGCCTTTGCTATCCCCTCAGCTCCAACCTTTTGTTAATTCTGCAGATGTCTTGTCACCCTGAACTGAACCAATATATCCAAGATACACTTCATTGTATAAAACCACTTATTGAAAAGGTAAGACCCGGTGATACTGGTGTGCTACAGTCATGCTGAACTTTTTTTTTTTTATCCACAAGTGCCTGAATTTTTAAAACCAGAATCATCTTTATTGCCAAATACAGTGAAGAACATAAGTATTTGAACACCCTGCTTTATTGCAAGTTCTCCCACTTGGAAATCATGGAGAGGTCTGAAATTTTCATCGTCGGTGCATGTCCACTGTGAGAGATAATCTAAAATGAAAAATCAAGAAATCACAATGTATGATTTTTTTTTAACGATTTATTAGTGTGATACAGCTCCAAATAAGTATTTAAAGGGCCACTGTTATGAAATGCATCCTTTTTGGTATGTTATTAATGAAAAAATGGCAGCCGGCTTGGACCCATGCGTTTTTTCACAAAACCTGATTTTGACGTATACAGCTTTTTGTAACTCCCGCCATGAAAATCCTCTCGAGGGATTTGTTTTCGAGAAGAAGCAGGAAGTGACGTACATGGCAGGACCGCCCTCAAGTGGACTCGTTTGTTTGAATTAGTTTTACCGCCCCAGTAACTTCACTCGGTTGTGTGTTGTTTTCTTCTTCGAAAATAGTTTCCGTGTCAGAAGGGGCATGTTCGTCTCCCACAGTAGGGGCCACAGCGTGTTTTCAATGGTGAATGTCCGGGGTGACGTCAAGGACAGGAGATGCAGCCAATATGGCGACCACTTGGATGTCGAATGACACTTCTGCAACATTGTGCATGGATGACGGACTCTCCGCTCATATTTATTTTTTCGTATAGACATTGAAGTGAATAAAGTTATATGTATTTTTTATTACAATATCTATTTTATAATGTTTATAGGGATAACACTTGATCTTTAAACACCTGTCTATCACCTATAATTTTGACCCTCAAAGACCTGTTAGTCCGCCTTTAAAAGTCCACCTCCACTCCATGTATTATCCTGAATTAGATGCACCTTTGTGAGGTTGTTAGTTGCATAAAGTCACCTGTCCACCCCATACAATCAGTAAGACTCAAACTTGTAACATGGCCAAGACCAAAGAGCTGTCCAAAGACATCAGAGACAAAATTGTACAGCTCCACACAGTGGAAAGGATTGCGGAGAAATTACCAAGCAGCTTGGTGAAAAAAGGTCCACTGTTGGAGCAATCATTAGAAAACGGAAGAAGCTAAACATGATGGTCAATCTCAATCGGAGTGGAGCCTCATGCAAGATATCACTTCGTGGGGTCTCAATGATCCTTAGAAAAGTGAGGAATCCGCCTAAGACTACACGACAGGACTTGAAACGAGCTGGGACCACCGTTTCCAAGGTGACTGTTGGTAATACACTAAGACGTCATGGTTTGAAATCATAGATGGCACGGAAGGTTCCCCTGCTTAAACCAGCACGTGTCAAGGCAAGGCCCATCTTAAGTTTGCCAATGACCATTTGGATGATATAGAGGAGTCATGGGAGAAGGTTTTGAGGTCAGATGAGACCAAAATTTAACTTTACGGTCATAATTCAACTAACTGTGTTTGGAGGAAGACGAATGATGAGTTCAGCATCATGGTTTCAGGGTGTTTTCCTGGACATGGGACGGGACGATTGCACTGTATTAAGGAGAGTATGACCGCAGCCATGTATTGTGAGATTTCGGGGAACAACCTCTTTCCCTCAGTCAGAGCATTGAAGATGGGTCGTGGCTGGGTCTTTCAACATGACAATGACCCGAAGCACACAGCCAGGAAAACCAAGGAGTGGCTCCTTAAGAAGCATATCAAGGTTCTGGCGTGGCCTTGCCAGTCTCCAGACCGCAACACAATAGAAAATCTTTGGAGGGAGCTGAAACTCCGTGTTTCTCAGCGACAGCCCAGAAACCTGACTGATCTAGAGAAGATCTGTGTGGAGGAGTGGGCGAAAATCCCTCCTGCAGTGTGTGCAAACCTGGTGAACAACTACAGCAAACGTTTGACTTCTGTAACTGCAAACAAAGGCTACTGTACCAAATATTAACATTGGTTTTCTCAGGTGTTCAAATACTTATTTACAGCATTATCACAAATAAATTGTTAAAAAAATCATACATTGTGATTTCTGGATTTTTCTTTTTAGATTATCTCTCTCACATTTCAGACCCCTCCATGATTTCTAAGTGGGAAAACTTGCAATAAATCAGGGTGTTCAAATACTTCTTTTCTCCACTGTACGTCCCCCAAAAAAATCACAAGGAGTTCGTCTCCAGTAGTTGGAGCTGCTCTAGTACGACAACAAACAGTCTATTGACATAGAATACTTTTGAGACCAAAAGACATTGCAAGAACATTTCTTGGCAGAATGATGCTGAGAAGGTGGTTGTCGTCATCATGGACAAGGAGCATCATCCAGTTGAGAGATTTGTGTTTGAAATATCACAACCACCGTTGCTCTCGATCAGGTTTGAACCCCCTCTTTCAAAACCAGTATTATAACCATCAGTGTTCTTTAATTTAATTTTTTAAATGTATTACTATTCCTTTTAGCTCAGACACTTTACTCTCTCACGTGGAGCAGCTGCTGAGGGCATTCATTCTTAAGATCAGCGTGTGTGACGCTGTTTTAAACAATAACCCGCCAGGTACAGTCGGATTTCAACAAATACATTGACAACATATTTGTTACAAAAGCTCAAGCTTCCTTTCAGAATTGGTATTAACTCGTTTGTTTTCCTGTCTCAGACTGTTCATTCACAGTTTTAGTTCATACGAGAAGTTCTGCCACACGCAACATGGAGAAGGTTCAAGTCATCAAGGTAAAAACAATGTACATTACTTTTAGGGTGGGAAGCAATCATATTTCTGCGTGGATATGCTCCTCATGATATTATTTTGGGCCTTGCTCTTTTGATAGGATTTCCCATGGATTGTTGCTGATGAGCAGGAGGTCCACATGCAAGAGCCCAGACTCATCCCACTGAAGACGTTGACGTCCGACATAGTGAAGGTGAATAAACGGTTCTCCAAGCCCCTCTTGAAACCCCAATTGGGGATCTGAGTTGTTGCCCTTCTGGGCTCTCATTGCACATCTTGGTTATGATGATCAATTTTACATGGTTGAGAGGAATCGTTTATCTGTGATTTTGAAATACAAGTCTTTTATTTCTGTTCTGTTCAGTGTATAAATGTTTGGAGTGTTCTACCATTTGCACTTGACCAATTTAATGTTATGTTTTGTGTCTGTTGCAACAGATGCAGCTGTATGTGGAGGAGCGAGACCAGAAGATCTAGCAGGAATGAGCGACACACACGAGAAGAATGAAACAATCCACAAAGAAGTACAGACTGTTTATCATATCTTTAAATCCCCAATAAGCTTGGACATGAACTACATCACATTTGCAACAATCGCAACACGTTGTTTTTTAAAAAGTCATTTTAGCTTCAAATTCTGCAATCTCTTTTTTTTTAGATTTCTAATTCAACAGTCACACAAATTCACACGCAATAGATGAACCTTTACAGTCTTGACAGTTGGAAAATCAGGAGCAAAATTTTTCTGTCAATTAATCAATGGAATTGTCAGATGTATTCATTTGTTATTGAATTGCTTTGTGATTGTCCCTTTTTTTTATATAGAAAAAGAGAAAAATAGAAATGTGCGAGATTATCCAAAAGCCTTTTTCAACTATTCCGGGTTCCATCAGCATCTATGGACGTAGTAGCCCGTCACATATCCTATGATGTAGATGGACACCAGTGCGGCCAGAGCTCCGACTGTCTTGACTGCGATGCCAGTGGTGCCGGTGCAAAATCTGTTGTAGAGCCTTAAACGGAACACAGCAAAGAACATTATCTTACGCTGTCTCTCTGCATCTGTAACACGAAGAGCGTAACTCGAAATTCTGCCACTCACACTCTGTTCCGTGATTTTAGTCCACTTTCAATCATGCGTAAGTGAGCGGGCACTGTTTTAAGCAGAAGTCAATCAGTGTAATTCTAAAACTAGTGCTGAAGCGAAAAAAAAATCAACTCATAAATTTGTGGCTTTGTATTTTAATCAAGTACAAAGATCTGACGAAACAAGTATTTTTTTCCCCCCACTCAAATTGTCAATGAACTGAGCGTGAATAAAATTGTATTACAAATGTTTATCTTACTTTAGGAAATGTAACAAACAAACAGATTCATGCAGTCATAGGTATGGAATATGATTTCAAACTGCACAAACAAAATGGTCACTCATTGTTGTGCATGCTGCACACACACACACAAAACACTAAAAAAAGTTCTGGGGGGCTGAAACTATACGACGAGGATGTGTTTCTCCCCTCCGGCTCCACTATGAAGTTTTTTTTTTCTATGATCAATATAAAGTCCCAACGTGAATCAGAATGTTTAAAACAATTCAACACGTCCTTTGCTCAGTAGCTCAACAGTCATCAGATTGCGCGGCAAACTTTTATGCAGCGCTGTTGTCTTGTCTCACTGCTTCTTTCCCAAAAGCCTTTTTTTAATGTTTAATTCCCTAGGTATAGTTTGACAGTAACGTTCCACTGTGAGTGACAATAAAGAATATTTCATGATGTGACAAGGATGGTACAGTTCCACTATGAGTGACAATAAAGAATATTTCATGATGTGACAAACTGCTGCCACCATATAGCGCTCGTATCTCATTATTTTGCTGGCAATTCATGGTAAATAAAGGCAAGGTGGCATTGGCTCCTTGTGCCCCCCGTCGCTGGCCAGTAGCTAGGGCCCCTCGGTGGGGCCTGCAGACTGCCCTGAGTCCCTTGGCGTGGGACGTGTCCCATCCACCCGGTTGCTCTCAGGTGGACATCTGGGCCCAATCCCGCCCTTTGATTAACAGAGTGGGGTCCTTAGCCTCCGGGGTCAGGCATAGCATTTAGAGGACACCCCTGTCAATCTCTGTGCATGTAAAAACAGTTTCAGTTCACGTGCATGTGTCTGCAGGAACACACCCCTGGGACTCTTTCACTGGGTGTGGGGCCACGCACCTACTTTTATCCTGTTTACAATTAGTGCTTTGTTTTTTTGTGTTCATTTCTCTATCCCCTTTCGAAACTTGATTCCGTTTGACTGATCAACTGTGATTCTCCATTCGCTTCATTTATAATACTAGGAAACCACAGCAGAAGCTTAAAAACTACTGTAACACTGTGAAATTGTTGCTGCATAAAATCGATACAGGTCCTCAATTATGCTTGACCTAATAGCCGAATAGGACACACAAAAAAGCTGTTCTGGGTCTTCATTGTCGTATTTTGTACATCACGATGCGCCTCACATGTTTTCAATGGGAGACAGGCCTGGACTGCTGGCAGGCCCGTGTAGTATTTGCACTCTTTGACTACGAAGCCACGCCGTTCCTGAAAAAGATGTTGCCTGGATGGCAGCATATGTTGATCCAAACCCTGTATGAACCATTCAGCATTAATATGGTGCCTTCACAGATAAGCAAATTACCCTTTCTAAGGCCACTAACACACATTTATACCATCACAGATGTTGGCTTTTGAACTTTGCGCTGATAAGGAGCCAATCGTCACTCAGGAACAACTGAGCCTTTCGGGAATGCTTCTTTTTATATCCACTCATAACTCTCTGAGGTTTCCATTTAACTTGTTCACCTGTGTAATGTTCCTAACAAGTGTTTTTTGAGTATTCCCCAACTTTTCCAGCCTTATGTTGCCCCTGTCCCAGCTTTTTAGAAGCTGTACAGGCATCGAATTCAAAATGGAAGGATGAAGAAAAAATGTTCCTCAGTTTGAAAATGAACTATCTTGTCTGCTTTATTCTGTTAAGTATAGGTTGAAAAGGATTTGTAAGGAATTGTATTCTTTTTATTTGGATTGTGCATGACGTTCCAACTTCAGCTCAGAACTGGACTTTGTATTATGACACTCACTTACTCAGGACAAAAGTACTTGTTAACTCCTTCATGTTAGCGTCCTGTAATAATGTCTCGCTATTGTTGTGATTTCTGAAAATGGCGAAACAACATATGCAGTGAGTTACTGGTAAAATATTTGACTAACGGTGGCTCTGAAGAAATCCACCGAGTTGAGCAGACAATTGTGAGGCATAACATCATGGTACCACTGAATCAGAACTCGCCTCGTGTACTCACCTCATCATAGTGGACTGTGAGGCCTCCACATTCATGTTGATGTTGTCCTCATTCCAGCGATCGTATTGCACACTCCCGGTAGCGTTGGTATCCATTTAGCAAGGCCTCGCTCTCCTCTGAAATCAACTATTTTATGTCAGTGCAAGAGAAATTGTGTGATAGAAAAAAGTATCTGCAATTAAGAAGATGATTGCAATCCTGCGTGTGCGTATCCTGCCTCTGGGATTTTCAAAGTCGAGGCATCTTTAAAAGCCTCTTCTATGAGTGGGTGAAGTACGGCTACAGGACCTGGTCCATAGTTCCTGTGTTCTCTGTACTCAGTCAGCAATAAATAGAAATGTTATCCTCTTGTGCTGGCGTGCTATAGGTTTATGACTGGTTCGCGATGACAAAAGGGCAATCAAGAGCTTGATGGAGGCAACTTTTATTTGTTAGTGATTACTTCCAAATCTTTGACGGTGCAAAAAGTGGACTTTGGATCAAAGTGGACTTTAAGGGTGAGCAGTGTGAGTCAGTTTAAGACCGTCCTTGTCTGCTCTTTTCTAATCATAAATCTGTTGAATAAACGGATGCCACGATGTAGCCTTGGAACAAGGAAAGAATATATAGCAGTCGTGAATGTGTGGAAGACTTTTGCGATCTTTCCATGAGAAATATGAAACTGAGTTTTGGGACACTTTTGTTGAAATTAATGATGATGATTAATTGGAATTTTTCTATAAACAATCACAAATGTTTACTTTTAAGTCCACCTGGATAAGAATTAGTTGAAATATATTTTTTCATTTATTTAGATTTATTGTTAAAAGCCTGAACACTGATTTCACATTTAACATAATTCAAATGCAAACATTTTAGCAAGAAACATGACCTTAGAGTACTAACAAAGGTCTTTAAATTCGTCATTCATTCCTATAGAAACTTACCAAGTGTTTCCAGCCCTAGTCCCGGTTTTGAATAATTGTTATTGCAGTGGTCGGTATGTGTCACATTTTTGCTTCATGCTTCACTCCAAAAAAAAGTTCTGTGACATCACTGTGAGATCCTGCTGTTATCTGCTGTTCGCAGACCTTTGGAACAGCTTCAGATTGGGCAAAGCTCAACTGCAAGCTACAATAAAGAAATAACAATACCGCTTAATGTAAAACCATGCCAAATAAACCCGAAGTATACGTATGACTATTGAAATATTTTGCACTCCTTTTGGCATTTAATGTGTTCACTTCAAGTGCTATGCTTTTCTTCTTAACATCGTTGCTTCCGACATCCTACTTGACAGGGTGGTGGGCTCTGAACATCACTCTGCTGTGCCGTTTGCTTCAAGGTGAGACTCCAACACATTTTGACTTCATATTTATCCGACACAACGAAACGGTTTGTAACACGCAGGGCTGGTTGGTGCATGTGGGATCGCCGTGCTCGGCTCCCTTCTGAGAGTGCATTCACGTGTTGGGGAGGAAAGGTAAGGATAATTGATCTCGCACTTGTACTTTGAATTCATAGTTTTCTTTTTCTCCTTCTGCTGACCACAGTTGGAGTGACAAAGATCTATCTAGTCATAGGAGTGGTCGTCCTGGTCTGGTGGGGAAGCTCTGCTTTGTCTTTGTGGCTGGGATGCTGGCGGCTGTAAATTCTTTTGTGGCTTCCCTGGTGGTGCTGGAATTTTGTCTTCGAGCTGTCTCTGGATGGTTCACACAGGTAAGAAACCATCAGCCTCATAAACTGGAAATGGGCTTGTCCACAAGAACACCCCCCCCCAAAAAAAAAAAAAACCCAACAACATTTAATTGGAGACCTTGTACATGGAATTTTGATGACAGAAACACAGCAAATGAACCAATGAAGCTTGCATAGGCTGCAGCGTACTGTAAGTGTGATTGGGATTGCGAATCGTTTTTTTCTATGGGACCTGCAATTGGCTGGCAGTCAGTTCAGGGTCTCCAGCACTCCTGAGACCCTTTTGAGGATAAGCAGCTCAGAAAATGGATGGATGGATCGATGGATCGAATGTCCAATATACGCCCAAACCACATAGCAAACAATTAAACAATAAACACAAATAAGCTGAGGTCCAATTTCCATGTGCACCTCCTGAACAGTGTAAATGTCTTTGCCCACGTATACCATCCATTCCTGCTTCGTCATCTGTCCTTCATTTTTTTCTCGCTTCTTAGATCATGTGACCATCTACTGTCACAATAAAATGTCTTCACAATGGTTTTTATACAACAAAAGCATTTTGTGTTGCACATTTAAGAAGTTTTTTGAAACAAACGTATTATCTGTTGTATTACATTCACATTGGAAGTAGTAGCCAATATCCTGAACTCAAATATATTTTATATTTGAACGTGAAACATAAGCATATACTGTATAATGAAATATGTAGTTCTGACAGTTACGACCATATTGTCAGAGGGGCCTTTTACGGTAGCTTGTATGACAAACCAAGGTGTTTTTTTTTTTTTTAATAATCAAATTAACACTTTTATACTAAGTCTGTGTTAGAGAAATAGCTCACATATGGGATTCCTGGTCTGACCGTGTCCATGCAATACTCAGGAGTCTCGGAAAGCGCTCCAGCGTCGCTTGGTTGAAAGCCAGCTCTCCCTGGGATGCGTCCTCCGCTGCACACTGCACTTCCTTCATGATGGGGCGCCGCGTTGCTGCCTGTGTTTGCTCCTGGCCGCTGCGCTCAGCTGCTGGCTGGCCAAGCAGGCTGCGGCCTTGCAGCAGCACGTCGCCGTTCTGTACAAATTGCACAGCTCGCAGCGTTACTGCGGCATTTGCATCAGCCTGATGACATTTGGCCGTGGGCCTCTGTTGCTGTCTGCGTTGTGGAAGACTATGGCCGTCGTCGCCTTCGCCGTGGCTGTGATGGCAGCGGTAGTCATCATCAATCAGCACTTCCTGTCTGCAATGGAAGCCCTTAGGTTTTGGACACCGCTGACAATCTGCTATACTCTGCTGGTGGTGTACATGCAGGGTGAGACATCAGTTTGAGCAGGGATCAGTATGGGGAGAGTTACCAAGCTCTACCGCGAATAGTGGGGAAAAAAATGCAAATTACGCACGAGTCCCTGCAATGCAGGGCTGTCAAACTCATTTTTGTTGCGGGCCACGTTGCACTTAGAATTTCCCTCGGAGGGCTGTTTTGATTGTGAAGCCATAAAAATGGTTAATCACCTCTTTTATCCCGTGTAGATAAATACCCTAGATGCATAACTGATTCTGAAATCACAAGTGCAGGATTCCGTTACTGTAAAAACAAAAAAAGGCAATTGGTTTCTTTCGGCTTGTCCCGTTCGGGGTCGCCACAGCGTGACATCTCAGATGAAAGCTCATATTTGTTTGGCAGTTTTTACGCCGCTTGCGCTTCCTGACGCAACCCCTCTTGGGGAGTAGGGCCCCCAGCGAGATGCGAATTCACGGCCCCTGGTTCACCAAACCAATGCTCTAACCACTGACATTATTTATTACATATGAATTTAAAATATTGGCACGGATTCTAGCAAGAAACACAGGAGTTGATCCACATGATTTGCTTCTGCGGGCTGCAAAAAATAATGTGTAGGGCCGAATGTGGCACCTGGGCCTTGAGTTTGACACCTGTGCTGTAATTCTTAAACAATCGCCTATATTACGTTTCATCCATAAATATACCACAAAATCATAATGTACTTTATTTTAAATTCCATTTACATTACCCTTGAAATTATATGGATTACAAAGACTGAAGACAACGACATAAATGCCTATGTAAAAGAACAAAAACATGCAGCGAAGACTTAAAAACAAAAGTGCTTTGTCTCAATCAACATATATCCAGTACCTTAATTGCTCCATTTCTTTATAATTATAGACAGTAGAGATGTTTTTGGACTGTGTGTGTGAGAAAAAAGAAATGATATACATCAGTATACCACAATTTAATCATGTGCTACTGTGCTATATGTGCAAATTAATTAAATTCAAAATTTTTTCAGCATAGTAATGTTAATGCTAATGGGAATAATCATAAATTCTTGAATAGGCCCATTACCCAATTGATGGGTTTAACTGTCCGTGATTGTACTTGGATTAGTGTAGAACTGCATTGCATTAGATTGAGAGCTTGTTCCATGATGTTGTACAGTACTTAAAAACTGAACACTGAAGACAACGCATAGGAAAAACATGACACTGCCTATCAAACAAGTTGCAAAAACAGATGTTAAAAATCGATATATGTAATTAGCATAATGCCAAGAACAGCATATCAGTTGTCAATATCCTTTTTTTTTAAATTTACTGATGCCTGTGGGAAAGAGATTAGCATGGACCTTTATAGATGATGTGTAGTAAAGTGTTCATCAATACTTTCTCTTCCTTAAACAGACGAAGAGGCTCTGCCAGGAAGCCAGGCAGTCCTGAAGTCTGTGGCAACACGTCTCACTGTGTTGTCACTCCTGCTGCTGACTGTTGGCCGCTGGGCCGATGTGCTCCACGTTCTCCTGTGTTTCCTGGGTGAGCTCAGCTGCGTGATCCCCATGACGGATTTGCTGGAGGTGACCTCGCAGGTCAATGATCCTCACCTCCAAAAAGTCCTAGGGCCAAAAGGATATGAATAGACTGGGAAATAATGAGATTTTTATATTGAAGATGTGGAAATGTGTTTCGAGGGAAGGATGTGAGAATGATTGCATTTTGAAAAAAATCTTGACGCAATGGAGTGTGCTACTAGGATTCAAACAGAAGAGGTGCTGTGTATTTAATTTAAAATAAATTGTTGAAGATTGTGACCTACAGGCCCCGTAGCTCAGTGGTTAGAGCACTGGTTTGGTAAACCATGGGTTGTGGGTTCGTATCCCACTCCCTGAGAAGGGTTGTGTCAGGAAGGGCATCCGGCGTAAAAATTGTGCCAAACATATTGTGCGTTCATCTGAGATGACACGCTGTGGTGACCCCGTAAGGGACAAGCCGAAAGAAACCATCCATCGTTGAAGATTGTGACCACTTGTGGAAGTTGAGGTACGTCCAGGCATACCTCCCTTGTGTTCAGAACATGTTGATTCTCTCCTCTTGCCAATATTCTGAAACAAAATCGACCAAGGGAAGTTTTATAAAATGCCCATCCCTGTTAGTTCCCCCCCAAAAAGTAATATCTCCTGATTATAGTCTCAGTAATGCTAATGAGTAAATGAGTGATTAGAAACGTTTCTCATTCAATTGGACGCTGTAAGATTTTATGCGTATAGGTTGAAGAGGATTAATACATTTATATTAAAGGAAAACACTAAAGATAACCCAATTCACAAGAAATTAGCATCAGATGGAATGATTTCCATTTGTGGTTAATTCTACAAAAAGCCCATCAGGTGAATATTCGGGACTGTGCCAGTCATCAACTGTTTCATTGGAACCTCTGAAGCCACAATGTATAAAAGCCACCAATGTTTACAAAAAAAACCCCCTGCCAAGTCCAACCAATACTACACCTGACACACGATTTAGCCGTGTGGCGAAAGTTATGTTTAATCATACACAGGTCGACAATTATACATTTTCATGGCTACCGCTTTTGGAGCAGTACCTGTGACTACAAGTGTGTGAGCACACTTGCTTGTACAGTACTTCGGGACAACATGACAACCAGCTCGTGAGGACAGAAAACAAGTGTGCCTCCCGGCTACCGCTCAGTCGGTAAAAACATTATATATATATATATATTCGCATCTGACTACTGCTCGATGAGAAAGGGAGCAAGATGGCTGACGACACACTTTGTATTAAAATCACACAAAATGGCGTTTGACAAAGCGTACGCCGCGTTGCTGCCCCACGACGTGATGATGTCGAAATCTTTTAAAAATACTTCCGACATGCTTTCATAATTTTTTTTTTTGTATTAAAATAAACACACAAGGGGTAGGTTTCTCATCACGTAGTCGTGACCATTTATATTCACGGTCCATTGTGGTGACGCCTCGCAAATCATCCAAATTACTTGAGATCCACTTTTCGGCGGCGAGATTGTGTCTAACTTTTGCCGTTCGCGTTACGTTATTCCACGGGGTAGTCTTTTTTTTTTAACATCAGCCCCGTCACTTCGTGGATTCGACAGTGACGACATGACGCTCCCGTTCCCGTCACATAATCCAAGTCAGAAAATCACTTATTTGGAAATTGTACTCCCACGGGTTTAATTGCCCTTTGTTTTTGTTTTAAATGGATACAGTTCCACCAGAGGATGGATTCGACATAGCCATGAAGGTCATCCCACGCGTGGCCGAGCACAGTTAGCGAGAAATGTGGAGAAAATGTCGGAAGTCTGCTTGTTTTGTACGTCGTCTCTCTCCGGAAGCGTCGCGGCTCGTTGTTTTCCTTCTATGATTGGCTGGCTATGCGCACGCGCAGACTGCACTCTGTTTCATCGCTTCCATCTTGTGCTGTCCTGCCTTGATACTGAAGCTTAAAATAGTAACGCCGCAGTTGGACCACACACAGGTGTTTACGTCTTTGTCTTTTTAAATAGTCCGAGTTCTCTATTCGATTCAAATACAAACGTTTTGACTCACCAATATTAAGGTGTGCAATGCAGACAATGAAGGTCAGATTTAATCGAGCAACAGTAACACGGTTTAAAAAAAAGATATCAAAACGAACATTATTCACTAATAGGCTCTACATTTAATAAGGCGTGCACTCAGAAATCGTAGATCCTATAAACCTAACAAAATATGAGCGACTGACAAAGATTGAGGGACGACTAAATCCTTTTTACTCCCCATTGACGTTTATCTGGACTTATCTTGCTACCTTTGCACCATGCACAGGGGCTTTGATTGCTTGTTACTTATTAGCTAAAAACGGAGCTCAGGCAGGGTTAAAGTGAAACTCGAGTTCTCAAGCGCAGACAATAGACAGACATAGATGCAATCACGAAAGTGCTGATGACGACATGGTGCTTGCCGCTCCACTCCTTTTACTTGACATGAACGAACATCTGAGGCTGAAAAGTGGAGATCATTATCTTTCCTTCTGCTACGGCTATTGCGTCGGACGTCATTGGCGATAATAATCTTAGAACAACCAGTCGCGGTGCAACCGACTGTCATTTGCATATTTCTGCTACGTGTTTTCGTATAAAGTATTTAATTACTGGTGCATCACTCTGCTGATGGGATCCTCCGAGAGCTAATTTATCCCAGCAGCAGCATCAGGAGGAGGGCTATTCTCACGCATGCGCACTTACGTGTGATCGCAACGGGTGAAAGTGTGCGCGCGTGTTTGTGGGGGGTAGCACTGTAGTTCTCACACGCGTACGGTCACACACAAAGCCACGCCTGACGTGCCCAAGTCCGCGCTCGATCATTTTAGGAGCTCCACGCTTCTTTCTCACCACTCAAAGGCCACGTTGTGCAAGGGACTCACCTTCTCGTCCTCAACACCGCCCCCCTGTACCTCGTCACGGGAACGGCCCGCAGCGCGTTCACGGGGTGCAAGGTCGCGCTTGAAACAGTGCAGTGTCAAAAGAGAGCGTGCAAGACAAATGGTTGACATCGGGGCAAGGCGAACAGTCAGTGGCGTTGACTTTGCACACTTTTTCTATTTTCTGACATAGCAAAAGTGATCTGTATGGTCGCCGAGCAGCAGCAGCAGCAGCAGCAGCAGCAGCAGCAGCAGCAGCAGCAGTGCCCAGCATGGTTCGTGAAACCAGACATCTATGGGTGGGAAATTTACCCGAAAATGTGCGAGAGGAGAAAATCATCGAGCACTTTAAGCGGTGAGTGGAAAGAAAGTGTTTTGCGGTCTCCCCGCTCGCATCCATACAACATGTCAGCGTCCCATCTTAATCAGCATCAGCGTCGTCTGCGGTGCACACACTTGTTTCCGTGGGCATGTCGACATTCCCACCATTGCCCGAGCAGCCCACCTGTGCCAAAGGCTGCAAAAACACCTTCCTTGATTCTCCGAACGCTGAACCACATTGTGAACATTTATTGGTTGAATTTGTGAATCGGGATCCGACCCAGCGTGAGATCTGGTGCATGTTGCACGATTTTAGACCCAATGCACACAAGTCGGGAGTAGGAGGCAAACGTCCTGCAGCCTCAATTTGTGTTTATTTTTTCCCCACTTGCAAATTAGATGTGATTGCACTACAGAAAGAAGCGTTGCAATTCCCTAAGACACGCACACGCAGGCGGTTATCGTCGTCTTTTGTTCCTTGCGTGGATTCTGGCCTTATTGTTAAGAATTAATCTTGACGGAAATGTCAACTGTCGTGCACCTTGCTGTCTCCAAGCTGTCAAGGAAATCACAGCCCTCCTCGCAGCTGCGTCCGCATGTGCCCCCCACCAAAAAAAAAAAAAAAAAAAAAAACAACAACGCCAGACTGCTGAAAGCATCCGCCTCTCCGTTTCTCTGCCCGACCTAGGCGTCGCCACATCAGACTAAATCACGCGCGCCTCATCAAATGTTCAACGTTATCAATTAGAGAAAGCATGCAAGCAATTATTTGTGAGCGTGCGTGTGAATGTGCGTCGTGCTCGTCGTTGCAATGGCGCAGTGGGAAGCTGCCTCCATCCACGTTTGCACAGGTTTGACTGAGCGAGCCGAGCAAGGCGGCATGCCTGCAGGTGTGTGTGTGGTGTGTGTGTGTGTGTGTGTGTGAGAGAGAACGAGAGAGAGACGGAAAAAAACATTGTGATGTGACGGGGGAAGGCAGAATGAGTGAGCAAGTGTGTAAAATGGCGTCGAGGCTGTGCGTAGTTTGGGCACCTGCTTAATGCCACACACGTTTTGGCCCCACTACAGTTCCAAACGTGGTAGTAACCTTTGAAGGCATCTTAAAATTAGATTTTCTTTTCATGAATGCAAAGTGATAAATTGCTCTTTGTATCCCATTTAACTTGTACGTCTTCTCCATAATAGTGGGCATGTTTCATTTTTTGTTAGTGTGTGCGCAGCCCACCTTAGACAGTATTCGAGTTTGGTGTGTTTGTAACTTATTCGTCATATTTAAAATTTTCTCTATAAGTGTCCTTATGGTGTACTGGTCAACTTGTTTAACCTAGCTTGGTGCAAGCAGCGTGGGTTCAGTTTAGACTCAGTGACCGTGTGAATATGAGGGCAAATGCCTGTCCGTGTCTAAATGTGCCCGGCGACCAGTACAGGGTGTAGTCCGCCTTTGGCCCGAAGTCAGCCTGGAGTGTCTCAAGTGCCCCGTGACCCTGATCTAGATAAGTGGTGTTGAGAATGGGTGGATGTAGTCCACGGTTTGAAACATGTAAAACGAGGTACTTGACCAGCGTGCCCACCAGACATGCAAACTCACTGTAAGTAGCACTGTGACAAAATTTCCCAAAAATGAGTCATGACAGTCTGTGAAATTGCAGAGTCTGCTTGGAACCCCTTTAACCTGACTACACCAAACCAAAAATCTTGAAGCTGTTTTGGCCTCTTCTATGAGTCCTTCAAAAATTCATTTATTCATCTTCTGTTCTGCCTCTTCTCACACAAGGCAGGATATAATTCACAACTTAGAGCAAGTCGCTGACGTTTTACATGTCCCCGCCGTGCTGGAGCAAGCTGTTTAGCTCCTTAGCTCGCTAGCTCACAGGCTAGCAAACATAACAGTTATCTTTCCCTCAAGTGTCTCTTTGTCTGCTACGCGCTGCGCATGGAGCTAGGCTAGGGAGTATCGGAAGCAGTCAACACCTGTGTGCTGAGGTTCCACGAGCCCAATGGCAACTCATGGCACTGCCGACCAACTCGCCGTCGACTCACCACAACGCACAATTTGTTGAATCAGGAAAAACTATTATGTCCGTTTTATTTATCAAACCATTTGTCAATATAGTCATTCTCGTGCCAGGCCTCGCCGCAGGCAATGCTTCCTGGTACAAGTATACAGGACATGCAAGAACTCAGCTTCTAAATTTTCCCATAGTCATCCACGCAGCAAACCTCACATCCCTGATCTCCCATTCTTTGCTGCTCACTGCTTTAATTAAGCTTTTATTCATTTGGGTGTAGGGTGCATGAGAAAATTGAGCATATCAGTAGCATTTGCTGTAAATGTTTGTAAGCATAAATACATTACTTGTTTCACTTGCATTATTTTATTAAGTTGTCATGTGTTTGCTTCCCATTCCCTTCATTAATATCCTGTCGTGTACTATGGAAGTGTTAATTCTCAAAAAAGCTCCCCCAAATGGACAGACACTTCCCACAGTGACCAGTACCCCGACAAAGCTGTTCACTGTAATGTGGGACGGTTCAGGTCAAATTGTTTTCAAGGTCAAAGGCTCCCTTGACTGAAATGCCAGAAGAAGAAAAAAAATTCATACCAAAGAAAAGTTTGCGGAACAAGCTTTTTGGTTCTGTGCATATGAATGAATTCTGTGACTTTCCATTTGATTCTATTCATGTAAACATAAATACTGAGTGCGTAAGTTAACGTGTGAAATTGATTTGTGAGATCTGATCTTTTATGATCTTTCCACTTGGGCCATCAATTTAGTTATTTTTTTCTTCTGCAGATATGGACGTGTGGAGAGTGTCAAAGTCCTGCCTAAGCGGGGTTCAGAGGGCGGAGTGGCAGCCTTTGTGGATTTTGTGGACATCAAAAGTGCTCAGAAAGCTCACAATGCTGTCAACAAGATGGGGGACAGAGACCTGCGCACTGATTACAATGAGCCGGGCACCATTCCGAGCGCGGCGAGGGGGCTCGACGATAGTCTGTCCTTGGGCTCTCGTGGCCGGGATGTATCAGGGTTCACGCGGGTGGCAGGGGGGGGCGTGTATGGCCCCCCCACGTCACTCCACAGCAGAGATGGACGCTATGAACGGAGACTAGACGGGTAAGTGGACACAGTTTCTATGACGTCAAGGGGAAGTGTGCTTTGTTAGAAAACGGCTCATCTTAAGCGTCTTTCTAGCATATTCACTGACTTCTTTAGGAGGATATAATTGTACAGGGATTCCCTCCAATGGCATCTCTCCTGGATATGCTATTCTCAAAGGTAGACACTGCATTACTTGTTAACACCTTGTGACTGAGCACAAGACAATGCGTGCCATGCTTGCGCCCACTTGGCACTGAAAATCTAGTTGGCTATATTTGGCTAGTGTGAGTGGCCACTTCCCCACTTTTGGCATGCTGCTTATCCTCATGCACATTGGCAATATGGGCTTTTCACACAATTAACAGAATCAGGCCATTCAGGAGTATAGGGACCGTCCTCTCCCGTCGGTAGCAATTAAAATGCCATTAAACGCCCTCCAAAAGAGACTTACAGTTCCCTGTGTTCATAGTCTAAACCATAAATAATTCAAAATCTTTTAAAATCATCTTAGAGCACTGTCCCTTCAAAATGGCTTACAGATTTAAATGCACTCTTAAAGCGCAGGTACAAGCACACGCTGGGAAGACTCTCCTAACTTCCACTATAACCCAGGCTAAATTTAGCTCTATCTCGAGGTACAAGCTTGTCTCTCAGTCAAGTTGTATCAATTCAACATATTGGGAACAATTTATGAACTACTTTCCCATCTAGGCAGGGCTTTGGCACAAATTTTTGATACCTTGGGCATTTTAACGAGAGCACATAGAATAGGTAAAGATAGGTATCACGGGAATAAAAAAAAAAGACAAATATGCAATTTGTGAAATGATGATGGAATGGAAGCCGTCCTTTCACCAGTTATTCATGGTAACTGCCACCTTGCACAATTGAAATAAATTACCCAAACAATCCGCACAGTTGAGGCACAAGTTAAAAAAAGAAAGTCCGCATACAATTAATGCCATAACTCCTCTCACCAGTTATTTAGAAGAAGTGCCACATAGGAATAAACAGGACTACAAATAATTCATTCAAAGCAATAAGTCCCTGGCAGTGGCCGCCACACAGGGCCTCATGCGTGTGTAATATACGTGCCTAATGCTTAATATGATGGCTCCTTTCGTCAGTTTTTCACGGTTAACATCATTTTGCGTATTACGACAAAAAAAAAGCCAAAATGTTGTATTAAAAAAGACAAAACAGTAGATCATCCATGTGGATAATTCATTTGCTCATTCTTTTCTCTTCAGTCATCTATGCACAGTAGTAAAGAAGAAGATTTGAAATAAACTACAGTCAATTAGGTTGCTGTAATGCTGCCTTGGGTAATAAAGAGAGGCCACGTGCAAATGGGCTGAAGGCTGAAAGGCTCAAGAGCGTTGTGGGGGCAGGAGAGGGAGGGGCAATCATGCATGTCTATCACCTTATGTTAGTGCACACTTTTGCGTATCTGGTTGCGAATCGCATCAACGGATAGATTCAAATTTTTCAGAAGAAGCAACATTGTCAGGTGGATTTATCATTTGTGGAGGGTAAAGATTAGACATGGTACATTTTCCCAGGATGTTGAAGATGGCTAAATGCAAGGTGCTCAAGAGAGAGCGCTCCAGCGACTGCGATTCCTCTCCTAATCTGGAGATACTTGGCTGGCCCGGTGGATTATATCTCTGGTTGTCCTCCATGTAGTCAAACAAAACAAACACACTCGCACACATACAAGACAGCATTTTTGGACGAGTGTCATCTTACAGTTCCGCGCATGGAGTCGTCGTGGATAAACTACATGGGAAATACATCCCCCCCTGATGGATTATCTCAAAGGATATTCTATTCTGCCAAAGGTGCACGTTGCTTTCTTGGTGTCTTTTTATTTCTTTTATTTTGGAATTCTGTCTGAGAACAGCGCATTACAATTTGAAACCTCTTGGAGACCACAAGACAAGAGCCATAAAAGACCTGAATTAATTGGGACATTTATTTACTTTTTTGCCAAGGACTAATATGGACAATGTTGGCTGGCTGGAGAGTCTTCACCTCCTCACCCTTGGAGATCACATTCCTGTGGAATACCTCCTTTCTCACGTGGAACTATAAGCATTGGATGAAATCCAAAAATTGATAGTCACAACCTGGCTGCTATGTGGACTCCATCCAGACTCAAGCACGAACAGACAGTTTATGTCAACCATAGACTGCATTTTCTCCTCACTGCAAAGAAATGACTACAGGAAGATGGATTACCACTAATCACTACTTTTTCAGTTAGACTCGAATGGGCTGAACTGGACTGATGCCTCTACTTTGTGGATTTTTTTTCTAGCGCTCACAGACAAAGTGGAAATGTAGAATTGGAAACCAGTCATGGTATAGTTAAAGATGGACTCTGGGATATTATGTTTCAATGAAAAAGTAGCACACATGCCTGGATGGATATATGGACTTGAGGTGACTCAATTCAAGCATCCGCAACTCTTGAGATTGGATCCCATTTTGCGTTCTTCCCCGAAGGTCGCTGCCCTGAAGATGAGGATTACATGTCATTTTTTTTCACATCAACAGTGTTCATTTTTTCCCCCCCACCACCCTCCACTCATCATTTTTGTCCACACAAAGTTCTATCTCCCTGTATTATATTTGGAATGATAGCTCAAGTTACTGCTTTCTCAAAAGGTTGGTATGTCCTGCCCTGCCTTTGTATTTTAGCTGTCCTCGCTAACCCCCGTAGTTTGCACCGCTGAGTCTTTATCTTCACACTAACAGCGCTAGCCGCTGCACTCTGTACTATACCTTACCTTCTTTTCTTTCACCTTTTCTTCAAATTTCCTTACCTGACCAGCAGCTGTCGTGACCTAACAGTAATGCAGTGGTACACAGTGATTCCCTGTATAGATGATCTTCACGTTTTTCGGCTTTCAAATCAGTGGTATGCCGCCATAGGAAAAAATTCCAGGGTCAAACCGTTGTCAACTCTGCACAAAATATTTTAACGTTGGTAGCTGTCCGGAAAAAAAAATTAAGAAATTAAAACAATAAAAACCGTAACTTTAACTTAAATGATTTGTATTCCATTTTAAAAGTAATTTGTTTATTTCGATGTACATTGAGTTTATGTCTGCGCTATGCTGATGTCCTGCGCTATAAGTCATCATCTCTCACAATGTTTTGGGCCATCTTTGAGAGTTTGAATTGAATACAGTCAACAATACTTCCAAATTGTTTTTATGGGAGCCCGTCCCTCCATGTCAGTCCTTGGTGCTCGTTGAACTGAGGTCTATGCGCACCCAAAGTGTTTTGCGCAATATACTGGCATCTGTTACTTGTGAGATGAGCTTATTAGTAAAATCCCAGATTTGACAGGGCATTAAAGCTCCACTGTGAAACTATAGTAAACCCTTGTTTCTCAGAGCGTGTGTTCCAAAGCCAACTTTGATACATTTTTTGGAAAGAGCCTGTAATAAATAAATAAATAAATAATATATATATCCCTCCCACATACAAACATTAAATTTTACTAAAACACACCATCTTCTTAAACTACATTTTAACGCATATTATAAATGTACTTCAACGGCAAAAAATTAAATCACAAGTACAAAATATATTAAAAATTGTCTGCCTATTTTAATTCCTACAGCTGGGTCATTGTCCAGCGAGAGATTTGACACGTGACCACGGCATGAGTTGGCAAATATTTAACTTGATAAAATTCAATAGAATGTGTATTTCACACTAAACAGTCAGACTGAGAAAATACATGAATATTTTCATCATACCGTGGAACCGTGATTTAACGGGCTATATGGGTAGGGATCATTCATTACAGCTGATTGTCCAATATATTGGATATAATATATATTTTTTAGATTTATATTTACATTTTTATTTAATTTTTTTTTAATGGGTGGGCATGTTATTGCACAGTACTTTTTCTCGTGGCCAATAACGCCTAATACAGTGCAAAGTTATTGTCAAAAAATCGAAAAAAAAATGTTTGAAAATATTTAAAAAGTTTTAAATGTTATCCAAACCTTACCATGGTGGTGTGCTTTATGGTGTCATTCTTAATGTACTCGTAGGCAAGTCGAGGGAGGGTTGCTTTCACAAGCCACGAGGAATTGGTGTGCTTTGTTATTCCAAATCGGCTGCCACAGACGAACAGCTTGACAAAAAAAAAAATATATATCGTACCAAAACTAGCATGTTTCAGACTCCAGATTCACCTATGCACCCTATTGCCCTTTATGTTAATACTTTCTCAATAGTGTGTTCTCTCTGTGCAAAGCACTACGCGACTGAATCAGCTGAAATCGACATGGGAACATCGCCCAATCTTATGCATTAAAGAATCTACTGTGCATATCAAACGTTTAACACGACTTCATGAGGAAACGTGAGTGCCCAAATCAGAAAGTGTCATAAAATGAGGCAAGATAAACAAATTGAATTTATGCATAATTAATTGTATACTACTGTAATCATCCTGCTAATTTAAAAATCCATCCATCCATTTTCTGTGCCGCTTATCCCCACGAGGGTCACAGGAGTGCTGGAGCCTACCCCATCTATCTTTGGGCAGGATGTGCGTTAAACGCTGAACTGATTGGCAGCCAATTGCAGGGCACTCACATTCACACCTACGGGCAATTTAGAGTCCTCAATAAACCTACAATGCTTTTTTTGGGGGATGTGGGAGGAAGCCGTAGTGCCCAGAGGAAACCCACACAGGCACAGGGAGAACATACAAACTCCCCGAGATTTGAACCTGGTCCTTAGAACTTTGAGTCAGATGCTCTCATCTGTTGTCCTGTTCCACCTTAAAAATACATACATTTGTAAATAATTTTACTATAATATTTCATTTTTTTTGGGGGGGGGGGGGGGGCTTGTTTAGCGTCTCTAGGTTGAGTGGCAGGGTGTGGGGGAGCAAAGCTAGAATCCTCTATTGGCCAGCTGCTACTATCTAAAATCTGGGACCTAGTGCGTCTCGCAGCAGTCGTCTAAATAAGTAGCAAAATGTGTTTGCTTCAAGCTGTTTGTCTTTCCAAGTTGAGGTTTATCAAAAAAATGAACAACAACAAAATCTAATTAAAAGTATATTCAAACACCAAAATGTTCAACAAATCATATGAGAAAAGTCTGCTATTTTAACCTTAACATACAAGCTGAAGTGTCATATAGTGGCTGATGGAAATTAGCATTGAAGTTACAGCAAATAAAAAATTAGAAACATCTGCTACTTTAACACATACGGATTAACAACACATTCAAACTGGGATACAACATTATGCACAGGCATCTATTCTCGCTCTTTGGGATAAAAGACTGAAACTGGAGTTAGGTCTGGGAACTTCTCTGCCTTGTCTTCTTGCTTTTCTTTGATTATGCTGCATGTCTTCCAGTAGATTTAAGTGCTTTTGCAACATATTATGGTTTTACATATATTGAATGTGTGCAATTCTAAATTTAGATTTGTTTGTATACTGCAGAGCCAAAAAAAAAAGAAAAACATGCCCAAGAAATCTGGCATACCGAGTGCACCAAAGGTGAACCATAATATGGTGAGGCTTATTTAACTACAGTAGTTTTTTTGTTCGTAATTTGTATTCGCAAAAAAAAGAATATAAGTTTTCTTCTTTTAATCAAATAAGGAAATTTTAAATGTACTTTATACTTTTCAAATTCAGTTTTATTCTGTAAATGGCCAAATTTGAGTTTGTCGCTGTTCAGTAAAAAGTCTGTCAAATTCACAATTCTGCTCACAAATACACATCATCCTAACCTCCTTGAGATAGGTTCCTTATTCTTTGTTCCTGCCATGTAGTACTTTTGCCTGTTTTCTATTATTATTATTATTATTATTATTATTATTATTATTATTATTATTATATTATTATTATTATTATTATTATTACTTATTCTATTAAAAAGTCTTTGTTACAGGCACAATGCATAAAAGAAAGTAGACCAGAGTTAGCGGAATGCTCATTTGCTTCTTTTCTACCTTGGTGGTAGACAAAAAAAAAAAAAATATCCATATTTTAAATCTAATCTTAATTCAAATTTTCAGGAAATACGAGAAATAAACAGATTCTCCGAATTAATATTTGTACAATTGTCATCATTCTTGTAATATGTCTCTAGAACACGGGTGTCAAACTCAAGGCCCAAGGGCTAGATCCAGCTCTCTATTTCACTTATCGTAGCCCACGAAAGCAAATCATGTGCATCTACTTTTGGACCAAAAATTTGGATTGTCTTCACTTTCAATAGCTCATTTAAAAATTTTGAAGTGAGGAGTGACGTCGACAGGCTGATGAGTTTGTTGTTTGGACCATACGAAAACCAAGCTGATGTGAAAAAACCTTGGACAAAATTTCATGTAGCAAAAAAAAAAAGTTCACAGCCTATGGCATATGAAAACCAAGGTTTTGCTGTATATGTAATCATACGTTAATAATACTTGTATATCGTTCCCCAGTCATAACAGCACTGGGATAAATCATAATGTGCCTCGCCACAAAATGTGTTTTTGCACTTGAGCAACATAACAAAATATCATGGAATTTCAAGTAAGAGGCACCTCAAGTTTTAGAAGTCCAATATTCAACAGAATTTTTTTTCCTTGTTTTAAAATATGCCTCAAAGGTTGCACGAAAATTGCCATAATGCAGGAAAATCTATACGCTTTTTTTTGTGATGATACAACAGAAGTCTACTAATGATGGCAAAGAACACAGAGTGATGATTAACGTAGAAGTGGAAACTGACAATGGAAAGCAGTGCACAGGGCTCCAATAAGGGCTCAAAGATCGCAAGTACCAGGCGCTAAATTCCTTGTAAACTCTAAAGACTTAAAGAAAGGCAATTGGTAGAGCGCTGCAAATGCAAAATGCAGTTTGAAGAAATGGAATTACAAGTGCTAGTGGATGACAGACACACATTAGTAAGGTTAGAGAAATGAATTCTATTACTTTGATGATTTTGCAGAAGCTGACAGCAACATAAAAGCAATGCTTTGTTTAATGAAGTCATCCCAGGTGCCCACCTTGCGTAACATTGCATTTCAGTTGGGCCAGCGCACCCTCAAAGGGCTTTGAGAGAGGCCAGCACAAGTTGTCACGGTGTGAAATGACAATGCAGAGTTGATAGTTTTGTCAGAGTTGACATGAGTATTTCATGTAACTAGCTCCAATTCAGCTCTCAGATCATTCAGAAACTCCGATATTGCATTGCTGAATCGTCAAAATGACATCCATTTTTTTCTGGCATTTCAAAATGATTTGCACAAGCAGAAAATAGTTCTCCCTTTTGTCGGTCATTTTGCCTGTGTCTCCTTGTCATGGTTACTCACAGTGGTGCGAGTGTGGGCCTGCCTTCAGATGCAGGATTTAAAGACCCCAAAGCAGCCATCGGAATTCATCTCAGGTTGGATATATCACATTGCGCATACTAAATTTATTTGTTTGCAAATACTCTGCTCAGAAGACACAAATGAATACACACACAACCCCGGGTGCTCCTGGTTTATAGGTCAGCCTCCATCTCAATTTGCATGCAAAATCAAGTTTCCCTTCGTTTTTCCATGCACAAAACGTCAGTCAATCAAAGACTGTAAACTGCCATTCACAAACGTCCTCTCATGAGTCGTTTTAGGTTTCGAGAGAACTGACATTTGCTCAATCATACTTAATGATTTTATTTCAAAATGCACAGCTGGGTTTTTAGTAAAAGGTTAGAAATAATTACTACTATTTATCATCTTGGTTTCTCTGTGCTAACCAATCTTCATGACGACTGGTGTCAAATTGTGCTTTACAACAAATGAAAAGGTGACCTCGGTAAATCTTTGTTTTTCAGTTTGAAATGATTAGAAAAAGGTTTTTTGATTATATTACACTTGGCTGATTTTATTCTTCTTCTCCCCTTTGTCTTTGTTAAGGACTGCTGAAAGTCGAGACCGAGCGTACGACCATGGCGCTTATGGTCACCATGAGCGTCAAGGAAGCAGCTTTGAACGCCAGCGGCACTATGACACAGACTATTATGCGAGGGAAAGGACTCTCGGCTCATCTGGGAATGGCTCTGGTGCATCCATAGGAAGCAGTACAACTTTGTCTTCCGGAGTTGGTATCCTTAACGCTGTTGCTGGCAACACTGGAACGAGTGGTGCGGCAGGGGCCACCGCAGGGGGAAGTGGAGGATCTACATCCAGCGGGGTTAACTTCTACCGCTCCCACAGCAGGAGTCCGTGTCGTTTCGAGACACCAGAGCCTCGTTACGAATCTCGGACCAGGGAGCCATTTACTTTGGCGAGTGTGGTTCACAGGGATATTTACAGAGAGGACAGGGCTCGGCGCAGCGAGCGCTCATTTCGACACAGTCGCAGTCGCTCCCCGCACTCGGCGCATTCGCGAAACCCCTCACCTCAGAGGCTGGCAAGCCAGGCTAGTCGGCCTCCACGCTCCCACAGCGGCTCTGGCTCTCGCAGTCGCTCTTCCAGTTCGGACTCGGTCAGCAGCACCAGCAGCAGCACTAGTGGAAGGTGAGTGATGCTTTTTATTTTTATTATGTCTTTTGTTGTGTGCAGTGGTGTCGACTTGTACAAATGAACGTGGGCAGGGTTCGGGAACTGAACTGAAAACTGTGGGCGCCCTGGTTTTCACCATGTTGCTTTTTCAGCGGGCAAAGGTGGGCGTAGACATCGACTGAGTCGATGACTGCAAAATGATTTACCAATCATGGTTGCGCTTGGTAGAAGCTTGGGTGTGTGGTTAGGGTTAAGCCAATTGGCTCCTACGTAGCTGGAGTCCTGGATGCAAGACATTTCTGTCTTTCACTGTGTGGGAGGAGATTTGTACATTAAGTTTGATCAATCTTACGGTTCAAATGAATGATAGGGGAAGTGAAGGACTTGACTTGGGGACCGGAGGTTTGAAGCTATGAATCCCGCTGCGGACCAGCAGAAAAAAAAAAAAATCTGGACCTGTCCTCAAATTTCATCAATTTTTTGACTTGCCTGTGTGTTAATTGGACTGTAATGGAATGATGAAAACGCAATATGTTACCCATTTGTGAGATGACGATAAGCAGCGTTTTTTTTTTAATGACTCATGCTTTTATGTATTATTTATTCTTTTTAGCTATATTGTACTGAGTAGCCAATATAGAAACCTCTGCACTACTTTAATTGCTACTACAACTTCTTCCCATTTCGGTGTCAATTTCAGGGATCAAACATGGCTTAGGGTTTCAAGACAGTGGTCTGGCTTCAAACTTCAATATATTGGTGATATTGTTAAACTTCAATGTAAAAATTCCAATTGAAATCTTAATGTTTTGGTTTCATAGTCCTTTAGAAAAACTAATTTCCTACAAAAAGGTGTAATGTTATTTTGAAAACGTTACCGATCTCAAAACTCAAATTTAGAATTTTAATTAATTATTATTATAGTTATGAATTCATTTTAATTCTAATTCAGGGTTCCAACACACGTTCGATAGCTCAGTTAGTAGAGCAGAGGACTATAGCGTTTGAGGGCCCCATAGCTCAGTGGTTAGAGCATTGGTTTGGTAAACCAGGGGTTATGAGTTCGTATCTCACTGGGGCCTCCCCAAGAGGGGTTGCGTCAGGAAGGGCATCCGGCATAAAAACTGTGCCAAACAAATAAGACAGTTCATCTGAGATGTCACGCTGTGGCGCCCCCAACGGGACAAGCCGAAAGAACCTACAAACTGACAAATTTTAGCTGACTTATGCGGTTCCATACAAATTAATTACATTTTTTGGGCTGCGGCATGTGCTTACATTATATGTTGTATTATTTATCAAGTCACTTAATACAAGTGCATGTTTGCTGTTTCCAATGTAATACATTTTCAGACTTTGTCTGAAAAGTTTACTCTGCCATGTATACATTTATTCTGGTATTTTAGGTCTCTACATTTCACAATAGCTTAGATGTTAGCATGGCTTCATCGTCTTTTTTTTTTTTTTTTTTTTTTTTTTGCTCGCTGGGTTACAGGCTTAGCTCCTCGTCCTCTTTTAGTGATATACATGCTTGTTATAAATTTTGCTTACTTTCTGCCGTGGAAGCGAAGATTAGTTATTTATATGATCTTAATGTTAACTCCCCAGCTACCGCTCTGAGTAAGCTGGTGTGGGACAAGATAAGTGTAGTGCCAACTGTTCCCACGGTAGTTCCCAACAAGCCATGAAACTAGAAAGGATAGTGACTGTTCACCGTGAAAGCACTGTTATCTTTTTTGTTTTGTTTTGTTCTTAAGATCAGAAAAAAAAAACAATGGTGGCAACTTCCCCAGCTCTGTTGTCTGGGTCAGACATGCTTGAAACCATTAGAACAGTGAGGCAGATATGATAACGTCATTAAGGAGCTTTTAGCGTTATTGATCTTTCGAGTCCAAATCAATACACGAGGCCAAATTTTAACGTCTACTGGAGGGGTCAGTAACCTTTTTGAAGCTGAGGGCTACTTCGTGAGAAGCGATTGTATTTCGGGCTACATGACCTGCTTGCGACAAACTTGGAAAATAACAGAACTCCTTATACTTTACAAATATATAAATATGTTCTATTATATGCCATTATTTTACAAATTGATGTGAGAAAGTCAGATTAGAAATTTAAACTACAAATAATAATTTGTGATGTGCTATTTTTAGAACATGCCTCGCGGCCGCCTCAAGTGGTCCTCTCGGGCAACCAGGCGTCCGTGGGTACCGTGTTGGTGACCCCTGGTGTACCTCATATACTGCACACCCCCGATTTGGTCACCATCTCATGACTGTAAGGCTTTCAAACTGGGGCTTCAAGGTGTGAGTAGGGTTTCAAGTCCAGGTTAATGTTTTAAAGGTTTACAAGGGTTGGGATAAGAGTTTGGAGCCAGTGTTTCGATTCCAAGCGGGGTGGAACAGTTGGCGGAAGGCATCTGGTTTTCTATGTGGCGGAAGAGTATCCGCCAGGATGAAGGGCAAAGTTTATAAAACAGTTGTGAGGGCAGCCACGATGTACAGATTAGAGACAGTGGATCTGAAGAAACAACAGGAAGCAGAACTTGAGGTCGCAGAAATGAAGATGTTGAGGTTCTCCCTTGGTGTGAACAGGTTGGATAGGATTAGAATTGAGCTCATTAGAGGGACAGCCAAAGTTGGATGTTTTGGAGACAAGGTTCGAGAGAGCAGACTTCGATGGTTTGGACATGTCCAGAGGGGAGAGACTGAGTATATTGGTGGAAGGGTGCTGAGGATGGAGCTGCCAGGCAAAAGGGCAAGAGGAAGACCAAAGAAAAGGTTGATGGATGTTGTGAGGGAGGACATGAGGACAGTGGATGTTAAAGAGGAAGATGCACGAGATAGGCTTAGATGAAAAAAGATGACACGCTGTGGCGACCCCTAACAGAACAAGCCGAAAGAAAAAGAAGTAGTAGTAGTTTCGGTTTCAAAACAGGGTAAGGTTTTAATTAAGGTTTCAAGTCAGTGTTCAAGTTTTCCAATTTGGGTTTCAAATCAGGTTTTCTAAAAAGGATCAGGATGCAAAATTAGGTGTGTAAGAAGAAGAAGAATTTCAGTGTTTCACATTACTGTCCCATTTATTTATTGTTCCACAATTTAGTTAAGGATGGATTATCTGCAAAGAGGATCCCCAAGTCCATGTATTAAAAACTTGTTGCAGCATTGCCAAAAAGACTCATGGCTGTTTTAGCGTGCGTCTACTAAATCCTGAGCAAAGGGTCTGAATTGAATATTATGGCTGTGTGATATTAGAGTTTTTCTTTCTTTTTATTTTTAATCTGCTATAATTTCAACAATTCATCTTTTTACTGTCAAGATGGGCTACGATGTGTGCATAAGGGGAAAAAAATATTTTTAAAAAATGGCTGCAATATAACGAAGATTTTAGGAGGTCTGAATACTTTCCATACCCAACTGTACAAGTACATAAATAATGAGCTCTTGCTAGTTGCAAATATCTGCAGTGGGGCAAAACGCTCACACAGACTCTCGTACAGACTTTTTTTTTTTTTCTGGCGTGAACTGGATTGTCTCCTTTGCACAATGTTAACGGGTTAGAGCGACACGTGTGGCCAGATGAGTTAGTGCTTTCGTGGTATTTTCAGGAGATGGCTGTTCTATCTTTTTCTCACTGCGTACCTCTGTGGTAATGCCCCCCCTCCGCCCCATTCCGTGAGATCCAGTTGAAACTGGAAATTTCTAGCCAGTGCTGGCTGCCTGCCCACTCCACAGGCCAGGCTCTGTCAGTCAGTAGGACTTCCGGGACTGTCTGAGCACAGAAGGAAAAAGCAGGGTGGGGGGAAGAGCAGAGGGAGAGGCTGCCATGGGGATGGTTTGAGGAAAATGAGGCAGACGTAAATTTTTAAAACCCAATTCCATCCATCCTTTCCTGATAGGAGGCAAGGGCTGACAAATGAGCGTCAGAGAAATGCGAGATGTTTCAGATTTCTCTTTTCACACACCACTGTTTAGATAAGAGAGCTGAATTCCGTACAGCATTTTTAATTTGTTATAGTGCAATGCCTTCATCTGCGTGTGTGTTCATTTTGGCCAAACCGGCCAGATTAAATATTACATTCACTGTGGATTGACAAAATCATCTGGAGGAAGTGTTGTAGGGAAATCATTTTGAAATTTAAATGTGCTTGAAATTATGTCTATAAAAGGAGTTAGCTAATGTAATTACAATCCATTATATCTTTCACGATCTTCATTCATTGGCCGAGAGAAACTGTCCATTTTCACTGTCTCATCTTGCAGCATACTTTTCTTTTTTGACACCCACTTGCATATATTGTACAATCACCGTACAGTACTTTAGGGCAAGGACAAACCTACACTGCAGATTGCACATTTGTGTTACATAAAAAGCTTGAGGTTGGAGGCACAGAGGCTATGAAGTAAATGATGCTAACCTAAAAAATGCATAATTGTGGAACATATCTCACATTGCTTGGTGTAAAACAATGTATTCAAAATGTCATGGTTTTTGTCAGACGGAGACAAGAAATAGTCATTGTTTCAAGGGCCAGTGGCTTTTCATCCAAAAGGGGGGGAAAAAAGCACATTAATTACAGAAAACATTTGAAAAAGATTTCCTCTTTTTTCCAATGGTGCTTTTCTATTTCTGCTCTCCAAGTGACAAAGAAGGTTTGTCAGTGCCATAATAATTTATAGCACAGCGGTTAATTTGATGCACAAGATGCAGCAAGTGCAAAAGTTGCCTGATGCAGGCTAATTGACTTTATCAGCAAAGCACTTGAAAACTTTGCTATTAAATTCCTGCAAAGCATGTTGTAGCTAGTGCTCAGTGGTAATTCAGTGTAATTATGCAGTATATCATGATAGACAAGTGATCAATAATTGAAGATCTAGAAAAATATCTTGAGGAAAAACTGGTGTCGCCGCAAGGCTACAACAGAGGCTCATTTTTCTTTTTGCCAATTCGTTGTCTTAGGTAGAAGCTAGAAAGAGACTTCAGATCTACCCTCAGCCTCTTGACCTATCACAGCCCAGCTAAGCAAATTTGTTTATATCCACATTTTGGCAGACAATATTAACTGCCAATAATGTGAGTTACTCTTTACTTAACCATGTGACGGGAGTAAAACCATGATGAGTTGGGTTGACGTACACAGCACGTTAGCAGTGAGATATAAAAGTGGCTAATGTTTGTAGCGTAGGCCTGGAAAGCCCTGGGGGGAAAAAAAGACGAGTGCTCCCTCCAAAAAAATGAAGGGAGACACAGGCCAAGTCTCAATGGATGACACTGCTGACAAGAAAGGTTCAGTAGTCCGCCGTTATTTTGCTTTTATAAATTCTGAAATAAATCAGTACAGTGTTCTGTAAAATATGTCGAGAAGACAGAAAACTTAACCACCTGAAGCAGCGCCACCCGCAAGCGGACGCTCAATCCAAGACTTTACAACCCTAGACTGGGCTAACTCCCTGAAAACACATTTTATTTAAAAAACACATGCTACCAGTAAGCAAGGTTGGGGGTTTAGGGGGGGAATTCAAGTGGATGATTAATGTAATGGAGACTCCTTACCCTGGGTGTAAATTGGAATTGGAAAACATGAAAACTTTTGCATGGCCATGTTCTTTTTATTTGTCTGACAGAATTGTACATTATTGCATATTATGTAAAACTTTTGACAGAAAATATGTAAATCCAAAAGATTTAGAGGAACAGGGAACGTTTAACATTGGGGGAGCGGAACAAGTGATTTGTTTCATACTGTGATACTGATCTGAGAAAAAAAAATGCTATATTTATAAGGTGAGATATAAGATTTTTTTTCGCATTTCACCCACCCCTAGTAGACATTAGACCTAACGTTAGCATCATGCATTTTTAGGACAAACCGTGGTAATTTGTTAAGAAACCTGGGTGAAAAACGAGAAAATTGGTCTTGTATCACGGCAAGCAGAGTTCAGAGTCCTTTTTCAAACAGTGTGCCTAACCTGTGCAGTTTCTGTGTGTTACGTAGGCAATTGTAAGACTGTCCTGGATAAACATTTCTGTCTTAGTCTCATAGTCCCACCAAAATATACTTGAAAATTGAAATACTGTACAATACTGCAGGGAAAAACAAAGCAGCCATTAAAGTTCACAAAGTAGCTTGTGACAATTCAGGAAGACTATGTTCCTATGATCCCATTGTTTTGTTTTTGCCGAAGTAATTCTAGCAGTAGTTCAAGTGACGAGTCGCCGGCTCGCTCCGTGCAGTCAGCCGCCGTTCCAGCCCCATCAGCACTTCCTTTATCATCCCTTGACAAGGAGGAACCACGCAAAAGCTTTGGCATCAAGGTCCAAAATCTTCCTGTACGCTCCACGGGTGAGTTGTCGTGCCAGTCAGCCCAACTAAAATCTTTTTTTTTCTTCTCAGTGCATATGCTTAAAGATACACTTTGTGTTCACGACAGATACAAGTCTCAAAGACGGTTTGTTTCATGAGTTTAAAAAACATGGGAAAGTCACATCTGTACAAATTCACGGAGCTTCAGAGGAGCGCTATGGGCTTGTCTTTTTTCGCCAGCAAGAAGACCAAGAAAAAGCTCTTGGAGCGTCAAAGGGGAAGCTTTTTTTTGGAATGCAAATTGATGTGACTGCCTGGAATGGTCCTGGTATGTTCAGACTTTTAACTCCTGTGTACAATTTCTCAATGAAATGCATCCACTAACAAGGAATAAACCTTTCCAGAGACTGAAAGTGAGAATGAGTTTCGGCCCTTGGATGAAAGGATAGATGAGTTCCATCCAAAGGCCACAAGGACATTGTTTATTGGGAACTTGGAGAAGACCACCACATATCATGATCTGCTAAGCATTTTTCAACGCTTTGGGGAAATTGTGGTATGTACTATATATTAAATACTTTTGCGCCATGTTTGACTACACATTGCTTACTAACAGGATCTTTTTTTAATTTTGTAATGCCCATGAAGGATATCGACATTAAGAAATTGAACGGAGCGCCACAATATGCCTTTCTACAGTACTGCGACATTGCTAGTGTCTGCAAAGCCATAAAGAAGATGGATGGGGAGTACCTTGGAAACAATAGACTTAAAGTAAGAATCAAATTCCATTAAAAGAAAAACAAAAAAAAAAATCATTCTATAGGCTTAGGATATTGATAATTTAAAAAGGTTTTTATTTTCAGCTGGGCTTTGGAAAGAGTATGCCTACAACTTGTGTTTGGCTTGATGGATTAGCATCAAACACAACTGAGCAGTTTCTTACTCGACACTTCTGTCACTATGGACATGTTGTCAAGGTGGGTCGAGCTCCTTTTGGACTTTGTCACGTGACAAGTTTGTCTTCCTTGTCAAGTTTGTCTTATTTGTCTTCTTCAGGTTGTATTTGACAGGATGAAAGGAATGGCCCTTATCTTGTATAACAACATTGAATATGCTCAAGCTGCTGTCAAAGACACAAAGGGATGGAAGATAGGGGGCACTAAAATAAAGGTACCGCTCCTCTAATTTGTCTATTTACAGTACCTGTAAATTAGTAATTGAAATGACCAATTATCTATTACCCATTACTTGTTTTCTAATACTGTAGGTGGACTTTGCCAATCAGGAGAGTCAGATGGCTTTCTATCGTTCAATGCAAGCTTCTGGCCAGGATATTAGAGAATTTTATGACATTCTTTCTGAAAGAAGGTTTGTTTGCTTCATAGTGTCATTGGTATCAAGTTGTCTTTGATACATTCCCATTTAAATAAAGGTTATCTTTAATCTTTCAATTTAAATGAAGATAATCTGTCTATCCATTTTCATTTTCCACCGGCAGGGATGATCGACGTACGCAATATGAGTTTCAAGTGGAAAGGCAGTATTATGAAAATGTACGTACACAAGCTACATATACTGAAGATCATCGCCGTAAATACACAAGCAGAAGTCGTGAGTTCTACACTGAATGGGATCCATATCACGGAGATTACTATGAAACACAGTACTATGAAGACACCCGGGATTATCGAGAATACCGATCTGATCCTTATGAGCAGGATATTCGTAAATACAGTTATTTGCAACGAGAACGTGAGAGAGAGAGAGAGCGCTTTGAGACCGACCGTGGACGTGACCAAGGGAGGAGAACCATTGAGCGGAGTCAAAGCCCAACTCTTGTTGCCTCGCGTTGCCCTGCAACCCCTACACCATCTCCTTCAGTCTCTGAAAGGGTGGGAAGTGACCCTGACCGCAGAATATGTTGCCCGTCTTCTGAGAGAAGTGGTAGCTGCAGTTCAGTTTCCCCTCCCAGATTTGAAAAACTTGAAAAGACACGCACAGAACGATATACTAAAATAGAAAAATTTGAAAAGGGTTTTTGTGATGCTGAAAAGGTCCATTTGGTTGAAAAAGAGAAGCGGGCTGGACGAAAAGACCGCAGAGATAAGGACAAAAGTGAGAGACAGAGACTTATGAAGCTGAAAGTATCTTCGCCAATCACCCAAACGTGTGATTCAGAGCCTCAACTTGATAGAGACATAAGTCCAGAGTCTTCCCTTCAGAGTAAAAGTTGTAAAATCTCAAAAAATAGCTCAAGTAGAGGCAAGTTGGATCTTCTGCCTTGTGTGGTGCAATTAACACGTGTGAAGGAAAAAGAAGGAAAATTGATTGCATATGAAAAACAAATTGTGAGAGGTGAGAGTGACAGTCCTAGACTTTTATTATCCCCTTCAGGTGACCAAAGAAGTCCTCTCTTCTGTGCAGAGTCGTCAAAAGGAAACGGAAATGGACCCAGAGATAAAAATATGGAAACTTTAGTGGAACATATTGATATAGATGTCAAACTGAAGTCCAAAAAACTTGGAAAATCCGAAGTTGGTTTTGACAGTGCTGTTTCAATCGATTTCGATCGCTTGGCTGCAAGGAAAAGGCGTTTTGAAGACTCTGGCAAAAATGATCAGAAGAGAATTAGTGAAGAGGACTTTAGCAGATCTGTTCTTCAGAAGCCTTGTAATAAGGACTCTGATTTCCATAAGACTGTTTTCATTAAAAAAATTCCAAAAAACGAACATCGGGATAAATCTATGCGGATATTTTCAGATAGTACAAACAAAGGACAAGACTCTGAAAACAACTCCATCAGCCTTCCCCTTCAACTACCATCCCAGAACGCACTGGCTGATGAATCTTTAGAAGAATTGGACTCTCCTTTCCTGAAAATGCAATTAGTGGGCTCAAAAAGTGAAAATAGCTCCAATCTTGCAAAGACATCGAGTGATGGTAGCCTTGATTTGGATGAAATAAAAGATCAGAGAGAAATTTTGTATGAAAAGGACCGAAGTGGAAAGAATTGTAGAGACCCTAAAGAACATTTTGGCCAGACAAATACCCCCACGAAACACAAAACCGAACAGAGTAGATGGTTGCAAGCCAAGCTTTGTGATCTTGAGAAGAATGACAAGTGCGATGACACATCTCCTGATGAAACTCGAGACTTTGGAGTAGATTATTCTTCGGATGAAATCAACCAACCAAACCAGGACATAAAGAATGATGACTTCACTTTTTGTAAAAGAAATATTGAGAATTTTACCTCAGAAAGAGCGGAAAACTTGGCAATTTGTCAAAAGTTGAATGAGGCTATTTTTCAGCATGTAACATCATCAACAATTCCCATTTCTTTAAGTGGGGATGAGGAAAGCACTGAGATTTCTATCGCAGTTGTAAACACAGAAACAAAATCATCTCTGACAAAAGAAAATTTTCCACATACGCAGTCACTGAAAAATAATATGGTCCTAAAACCTAAACCTTTTCAAACACCTGAAATTGAGCAAGAAAAAGTAAAGACATCATTTATTGGAGGCAATGAGGACTTTATCTACAATTGGCTAGGAAGAGTTTCTTCTGATTCTCAAAAAACAGAACAAGCGCTCCAAAGTGAGAGGGTTGGTAAATGCCGAGGAGAGGATTTGGAACCAGGAGAAGTACAGTCTGATTCTGATGATGAGGGAGAAAAAAAAAACAACTCTCATAAATCCACTAGTTCCTTGTCTTACATCGTTAGGGAACGTGGTGAGAGGATGGCAGATCTGAAACTTTGTGGCTCTTTAGAAAAGAATAAATTTTACTCGTTCGCATTAGACAAAACTATAACTCCTGATACGAAAGCACTTCTAGAAAGAGCCAAAACACTGTACTCTTCCCGGGAGGACAACTGGTCCTTTCTTCCTTCTCGCTTTCCAAGCACGCACAGCTGCACAGATAAAAACAAGGTAGAACTACCACCCCGACCAATTCCTTCTTGGTATATGAAGAAGAAGAAGATCCGTACGAACTCTGAAAATCTGCATGGCAAAAAGGAGGAACTGAAGCCTCAGGACCAAGAACGGCAGGAACTGTTTGCCTCTCGCTTCCTTCATAGCTCAATCTTTGAACAGGATTCTCGCCGTTTACAGCACCTTGAACGTAAAGACCAACATTCTGAAACAGGATTTGAAAGGAATTTTGCTCAGCAAGGCGATCCTGATGTACAGATAGAATCTGAAGTTGGTGATGTTCCATCAGAGCCCATCGTGCTATTCCACAGTCGATTTTTGGAGCTACAACAACAAAAAGACAAGGACTTTTGTCCACTTGATTCTGAGATAGATTCTGTTGTGGTGGAGATTAAACATAATTATGTTCCAGGTTGTGATAATGTGCTCTCTGATAAAATGGCAAACACACGATTAAAGTTTGATGAAAAATCAGTCAGCCCCCATTCGACCAGGTCTCTTTCACCATCTATTCCATGCCTAAACGAAACGTCTCCCCCAGAAAAGAAAGATGTTTTCGCACCGACCATAGATAAACATGTGTCATCCAAAGAAGACATTGTAGAAACAGTTCTTGAGCTGTCCCCTTCTCTTTTGAAAAATCAGAAACCTATCACCACTAAACAAAATGTAAGCCCTTCACCAATACTTTCAGAAATAGAAAATGAAGTAGAAGCAAATGTAGACGAAATTGAACCCAAAGGAGAAATTGATGATGATTTACCAATAGAGCACATTTGTCATGTGGGAGAAAAGCATCTAACTCCAGGGAGTTCTGGTATTTATTTTGAACAAGAGAATACAGAGTTTACATGCTCAGAGTATAAAAAGGTAAAACATGAATGTGACCACAAGGCACAAATTCAGAAGACTCATAATTTTGAGGAATCTAAGCGACCGGAGATAATTCGTGAAGTATGTATGACAGAGGCCGAGGTGGAAAGTAAACCAGTTCCCAGCCGAAGACAACCCAAAAATAAAAGAGCAAAAGCGCACACCATATTACGCACATCGCAGGCCCCTAATAATACTGAAGATAAACCTGCAACTCGAAAAAGTGAACGTATTGATAGAGAGAAACACAAAAGGGTCTCATCTTCTCAATTGGAAGCAACAAAGGAATTGTTGGAGTGCAAAATTGCATCAAAGTCCCCAATTGATACATCGGATTTTAAACAAAATCTTGAGTCTGGTTTGGTTCATGGTAGAACACGTCGAAGAAATGTACGATCAGTCTACGCCACTATACATGGGGGAGAGCAGTCTGGCAAAGAGGCAGTGGAGCCATCACGAAAAATGCGCAAACGTGCTACAGATAAAGAATCCATGCGACAAGATGTTCAACTTCCATCTACCAATCCTAGACGGGGCCGCCCACCAAAAAGAAGTGTCAAACGAGTTTTCCATATATTACCAGTAAAAGTAGATACTAAAACAACAGAGGACAACACAGAGGTTGAAGATACCGCAACCACGCAGGAAACTGTAAAATCATCTGAGGGATGGCGATCTCCTCGAAAAGTGCAGCAAACACCAGCTTCAGTTAACAAAAAAGGAAGCAGACTCCACAAACAGTCTGGAGGCACGACAGTTCTAGTTGAACTAACTGATATGGGAGGTTGTGATGAATTGGAGCTAAACCCCAAAGCTGATTTGGACTTAACTGCAAAGTTATTAGACACAAACTTACAAATGCACAGAAATGTACAAGACACTGCACTTACAATGAATAATGGAGATATTGAAAACCCAGGTGTAACTCTCCCAAAAAGCAAAGTACCTGAAAAGAGTGTCAAAATGAAAACACAAAGGTTCAAACGAAACACCAAGGAGATCACTGACGATAAATCCCACACTTTAAGGAATCTTGAAATCCGTGTCAGTGTTGACGATGTCAAAGATTTGCTTCGTTCTGAAAATAATGATCCTGAGTCATTTCAAGTCAGTGTGAAGAAACCAAAGACTCTGGTTAATTCTGAGGAGTCAAAATCAACATGCTTTCCCAAAGAATCAAAGGATATTGATGTGAAAAACAATGATGGTGATGTATCAGAGTGTCTAGTGCACCCAGTTGCTGGTCTTCTCACACAACAAATGGAACTAGAACAGGCAGTTGAAAATATAGCCAAACTCACGGTGGAGCAACCTTCACGAACAGATAAGGAGCCAGCCTCTGGACAAGTGCCCACATTAGCTCCTGTAGTGTCTCAGTCTCAAACTGAGGCTGAAGAGGAAAAGCGAGCTAACCCATCAAGTGAGACAGAACTTGCAGCTGCTATTGATTCCATCACAGCTGAAGTATCATGTGCAGATGGGGAAAGATTCACGGCTTCTCCCACATTCAGTGGTGTTATTCCCGCCCCTGATTCATTACTGTCTGTTAATACCAATGCAACTATGGAACCTGAAACACGCACTGTGGTCAATAATATTCCTGCTACAGACTCAGATGACCGTCTTTCGTTATCAAGTCTGAAGACTCCAACGGCAGAGTCTAAGATTACTGAGGATTCTCTCAATACATGTAAGAAAATATGTAAAATTAGACCTAAAACCCAGAAAAAGTCAAGAAGTCGTAAATGTGCCATAAATAAGAGGAATGTACAGGTAGTCCATCCAGAGCCCTCCCCTTTGAAATTACCCGAATCTATACCAGAGGATCCAGAAATTATAAATTCCAAAGCAGCAGTTATTACAACAGGGACAACCATAGCTGGATCAGTGGTAACTGCTGTCGCTACATGTAAGCATGACGTTACAGGCTCTACAACTCTGGACACACCTAAAGAGGCAGAACAACCTGAAGTTGAACAGCCTGTACCTAAAGAATCTGCGTTTCATTCAGACTCAAGAGTCATTTCCAATTTTAAAAAACATTCAGAAGCAGTGGAGTCATCTTCCCTGAATCTTATTCCTTCACACGCCCGCCCACCACTTGTATCCCAGTCGGGTGTACCCTTGCTACGACCTGCCAAACTTTTGCCTAACTGGCCTCAGAGAACTGAAGAAAATAGAATCTTTGCTAGCCCTCCATGTCATGTAACAGTGCTGACTTCTACCGTTTCTGCATCAACTTCGGTTGGACCATCTTCAAACAAGCCCCCAATGCCTCCTGATACAAAGGCTTCTGATCTCCATCCTAGTTCCAGTACTCTAAGAAAAATCCTAATGGAGCCGAAATATGTGTCAGCATCAAACAGCAATTCTATTCCAAACACGATGGTGACGACTATGTTGGATCCTTTACAGGTGTCAGAAAATGAAAATACCTCTGTCGCTGTTCGTCCAAGGCATGTGGAAGAGAGATTGTCTTTTCCTCCCCAGTCTATACATCACAAATGTAAAACGATGGTGGGGTCCGCCAAAAATTGTGGCATGAGCACCCAACAAACTGTAATTTCCCCTGCCACTTCAGTGATAAGTCGTGTACCAATACCTTACGATACAGACGAAACACCACGGATTTCCCTTAGCAGCCGAAGCATTTGTCCTTCTTCGGCCAAACCAAAATTCAAAACAAATTCTAATGAGAATCATCGATACTATGGGCTTGATATCATTGAAGATGAAACGAGAGGAAACTCTGTTGTTGAGAGCACTCCACGCTCCATCTCAGGTCTTAGAGTAAATACGTCCGAGGGTGTTGTTGTTCTGAGTTATTCAGGTCAAAAAACAGAAGGGCCCCACAAAATGAGAGCCAAAATAAGTCAAATTCCGCAAGCAAGTGCTGGAGACATAGAGTATCAACAAGCTCTACCTAAATGTCAGACAAAGGCAGACTCAGTCATTCCCTTGTCCCAGTTACCTGGCACTAAAGCGACCCCCACACCATCAGTTTATGGGCACACAGGGGTTCTTTTGTCCAGCCAATCCTATAACTCTCAACCCGTCATTTCTAGTACCAAGCGAGATTCCAGTGACAAGGCTGAAGTTTTATATCATACAGCGTCACAGGGCAGTGTGGTTAAAATGTTCCAACAGCCAGTCGCTGCTCCTCAAGTCTTAATGTACAACCAAGCTGTGATACAACAGCAGCATAGTAAGAGACAGGGAACAGAGATGCTACCCCAAAAATCAGTCCAGCAGTCTAACTTCAGTCCTATCAAGAGTCCTCCCCACCGCTCTCTTTCTGGATCATGCATGATGTCCAGTTCGAACATGCCGACTGATCGCTCAGCTCTGCAGCCAAAACAAGACCAGCAGTCCTCACAATCGGCTGTTCACTCCACTTCGGTCCTCAAAGCCTGTGCTCCCAGCAGTTCGCCAGTAGGAACCTCTGTCGTTATGCCTCATGGCATGTCATCCATCTCGACTTACAATGCCACTATGCATCACCCACTCTCGGAGCAGTCTTCTGTCATCATCCAACCTCACAGTGTTACCCAGTCAGTGACACACGAAGCAAGGATGAATGCGTCACCCATGCCTGCGATCAGCTACGGAAGGCGAAGTAACTCTCTGCCCTCTCCACTGCCAGGGCCAGCACAACACTCGGGCATATCTCAGTCGGTCGTCATCAGGCAGTCTCAATCGACTCACCCGGGGTCATTGTCTGGTGGTGGTGGTGGTGTCAGCAGTGTGACAGACGAGGAACACAGACCTTTTAACCAAGCCCTTGGCAGAGCCTCATTGCCACAGCTACAATCAGATGCTGTGTTGCTTCATAGTGATTGCAGAGGGCTCCATACAAGCTTAGGTCTGGACCAGTACAGAGGCATGCACCAGAACATGCTCGCCCATCAACAACTGGGAGAGCAGGAGGCCACAGTTGAAACAAGACTGTCCCACACGTCTGACAACGTAACAAGTAACATTTCTTCCAGGAAGAATTCGGAACTTTCAGGAAAAGAATCCTTCAAAGTATTTGAAGGACAGCAGATCCATTCGCCGAGCAGTGAAAGTAGAATCAGGGCAGTCCGCACATCTAGCCCTGTCATGGTGTCTCCTCACCCTCATGGTATCCAGCTGTCTCATTCTGGTGGTGTGGCCTCCTTTCCAGTCTATTGCGACCCAAGAGGTTTACCTACCCAGTTAACGGGACACCCTTCATCAGGACGCAACACATCTTCGCAGGTAATTATAATTATTTTCACGGTGACAGCATTCCTATTGACATTGCATCCTCTGCCAACACATAATTCCATTAATACTAAATGTATTAATGTCTTACTTATCAGATACAACCAGAACCTGAACTGGGTCAACGGCGTAAAATGCCTCAGTCCTGTGTGGCACTCAGTGATCTGAAGCTTCAGAGTCCCCACCTTCGCCATTCTACTTCTTCCAATATGTCTCGAGTGCCAGTGGATGGAGTCTCTCCTTCGTACCCGTCTCCCGTGACCCCCGCAATCGCTTTGAATCATAAGTCGGAACAGTCACTACAGAAAGGCCCTCCAGCCTTCTTGACACCACCACTGCCTGCGGTACCCTCATCAACCTCATTTCAGCCACGACATGATGCCAAGTCAGATCATTCAGGACACCGCTCGATTGACATGGTGCAGCTTTTGACGGTGAGAATACACAATAGTGTTTGACTTCTGATTTGTTTACAGCTGAAAAAAACAAAACAAAACTAAACATAAAGATGTACGGACACATAGACACAACTCCATAACATGACTTTTGCCCCATACATTTCTATATCTGCGCGTGTCTCTGAGTATGCTGGAAATCTGTTGACCAAGTCTGAAATGCGATAAATAGACTGACCTTTATAGATATTTGATGAGCAGAAAGTGTTGGTTCCTGAGTTTTATAACAATTTTGACAAGGTCAGCAACAAAATGTACACAAGTGGATCAGAACATCCTGTGTGTGATACGTTGTCAGCCAGGACCAAGTTGTCCAAGTCTGATATAATTTTTCTGTGTATGGAAAAACTTGGTCCACAGATCATAAAATATGGTGCACAAGTGTATACAAAAACAGCTCCCTTCAAAACGTAATTTCGAAAACATCAGTGGAGACAGAGGCGATCGTAGACCCAACTCACTTCGTAGCATTGTTTTTTTAAAACAAGAAATCCAGTGGTTATTTTATGTATTTATTTATTTTTATCAGTACACACGATCACTAATTTCGTCTCATTTTTTTTTTTTTGTTCGTTTGTTTGTGTACGTGTATATCAGTTACCTTGTCAAGTTTTTTCGATTGCCTAATTGCTGGACTATCAATTGCTTTGATAGTCTTTGGTGGTTGACAACACTGGAATCATGCAATGCAATGAAATGATGCATAGCTTCTGTAATTGATTCATTGAAGAGTACATGGTAAATTCATGGCCTTGTACGAAAATGAACAAAGATGGTGTTTTCCGACAGAAATATCCCATCATGTGGCAAGGTCATTTGGCCCTGAAAAACGAGCAGGCCGCTGTCCAGCTCCACTTGGTTTCTGGCAACACTTTTCTGGCGCAGCGTTCACTTCCGCCGCTAGAGGGCGGTCCTCTCCTTCGCATTGTCCAGAGGATGCGCCTGGAAGCGTCTCAGCTGGACAGTGTGGCAAGACGAATGACCGTAAGTACTTTTGAGTTTAAGACATGCAGGAGAGTAAAATAATAGTAATAATAATCATGCACTTAACATGATCAACGCCAGGTGGAAAATGATTACTGTTTGCTCCTGGCACTGCCATGCGGCCGAGACCAAGATGACGTCCTCAGTCAAACGGAAGCGTTGAAAAGTGGCTTCATCACCTACCTGCAGGCCAAGCAGGCAGCTGGCATCATCAATGTGCCCAACCCTGGCTCCAATCAGGTGGATATCCAATGTTCTTATTACCCTAGTGCAGTGATTCCCAAGCACTGTGCCTTATCGATCATTATCGAAATCATCAGGTATCGTGTGGAAAATTATCCAATTACACTATATTGTTTCCCCCACATTTTTTTTTTTTTTACTAAAAATAATTTGTCTTCATGTAATTATAGCTGCAACAAGCTGAACAATTATATGGCGTTAAGACTAGATGGCAGGCGATACAATTCACGTTGTCCCATTCATACGACACAATAGCTTTGTGGTCAACTAAGGTAAATTGAGATGAGATCATTATTATTTAAAAAAAAAAAAAAAAAAAAAAAAACAGGCACGTTTTTCCCTTCGATAGCACTTACAAAGTGTGTCCAAACATTTTTGACTATTAGTGTTTTAGGTACATTTTTGTTCGGTGGTGTGGGGCAAGATTTCGCTAATACTGGCACAGTTATTGGGAAATGCTGGTCTAATATTATGATTCGTTAAGATTTCCTTTTGAGGTGTTCAATTTTGTGTTTGCAGCCTGCCTACGTGGTGCAGATTTTCCCCCCGTGCGACTTTTCCGAGAGCCACCTTTTGCGCTTGGCCCCGGACCTTCTCAACAGCATCTCCACTATTTCACCTCACCTCATGATTGTCATTGCCTCTGTTTGAGTTTTATGAGTGTTTTTTTTCTAAAGCAAACAAAACACCAGCTGTTTTTTGTAAACTGGAATTGCCTCATACTTTTTATGAAAATCTAAATTAAGCATTTAAGAGTTTGTTTTTCAGTATTTTGGTTCACTTCACCAAGTCCTTAATTCACCTCAATGACGTTGAAGTCCAAAAATGTTCATTTTGAAGTACAGGATGTTTCCAAGAGCATTTGTGCTTGAATATTTCAATGTTGCCATGTTTTGGAGCCCTTGGGAAGGCTGTGGACTCACACTTTCCTTTATAAGATTCTTGACTTCTTTTTTTTCCTTCATCAAAATGATTGTGAGTTTTATTTTTAAGGAGAGATTTGAGGAGTCATTGCACTATGTACAACAACAACAAAAAAAAAGTGAAACCTTGTACAGATTTGAGTGTAAAATGATCTATGTTATGGTATAACCCAGAGATCAAGAATTATTTTAGTCTACTGCTTTTGCTCCATGGCCAAGTTGAGCGTTGTACAGTTTACAGAAGTCAGAAGTTAAGTTTTCAGCATCTTTCGTGAGCCATTGTGAAAGTGTAAATATGATACATAGTTCAAGACTGATGCAATGTGGCGAGACCAAGTGAATTTATTAGTTTACAGACCAATCCTCAAATGTTTGTTTCATGTTCTTCTCACAGTTGACAAAAGGGTGCCATTCACCTTTTTTTTTTTTTTTTTTTTTTAAGAATTCTGTGCCAAATGTTTGCGCTTTGCAGAAAAGAAAAAAAACGTGATCATAATCTATTTTAATTTAATATGACTTAGTATTTTCATTCCTTTTTGTGGAGGAATGTGGGGAGTATTATTATTTTTTTGCCTTTGTGTCGGTGCGCTGCTGATTTGTCCCGCTACTGTTCCAAGCTGTCGAATGACAGATGTGCAACGAATGTGACTTGAACTTGGAATCATGCCGCTATTGGATGTGTTTGTTTTTGTCTGTCTCCTGTGGACGTGTCCTTAAGCCAAGCTGTAAATACTTCCACGTGTCTGCTCATATTTCCACGTGTAGTTATTGTCTGAGGAAAGGGACTCTTTATGAAACCGATGCTGAAAGTAAATCACGCTTGTCAGTTTTGTTTGATGACTGCAAGCTCAATACTATCATTATGTTGAAGGCACTTATGTTTTGATAAATCGGAAGAGAAAAAAAAAAGATTATGAAAACTGTCTTAATTTGGGTGTATTTTGCCGCTCCTCCATGAGGACATTTTTAACTGTAAATAATTTTGTTGTTTAACTTCTGAAGATCATTAAATGGTCCATGACTGAATCTTTTTTTTTTTTTTTTTAAATGTATTTTTTTGGATTCATAAGGCAGCAAGTGTGCTGTAGTGGTGGTTGGTTCATCTACCTCACAGATGAGAGCTTCATCCAAAGGCAATGTGGAGTTGGCGTTCTCTCACATCAAAGAAAACTTGTGCATTACCTTAGTTGAGGCGGCATGGTGGACAACTGGTTAGAGTGGTGGTCTCACAGTTCTGAGGACCAGGGTTCAAATCCCGGCCTCCCTGCCTCTGCGGAGTTTGCATGTTCTTCCTGTGCCTGCGGAGGTTTTCCCTGGGCACTCCGAAACATGCATTTATTGAGACTCTTAATTGACCCCGAGTGTGATTGTGTATGTGTGAGCGATGCTCTCTCGATGTGCCCTGCGATTGGCTGGCAACCAGTTTAGGGTGTTCCCTCCCTCCGGCCCGATGATAATATAGCTCCAGCACTCCCCGCGACCCTCTGATGATTTGTGGCACAGAAAATGGATGGATGGATGGATGGATAGTTTAACTGAAGACTTGTCCATAGACGGCTGGTGCCCAGTCCATGGTGATCCCAGGCAGCTTGAAGACGAGATCACCAGGACAAGTTCAGTTGAAAACGGAGGTTGGTTCAATAAGTAGCTGCAGTGCAGCCAGTGGTCACAAGATGGCAGTAGTTCACAGCACAGGCTACAACGTCAGTTAAGTGGAATTTAGTTGGGAACTGCTCAAAGTTTTGTTTCAGTGCCCTGCAACCTGCTTCAAATTTGTAAGATGACACTTGGGTTTTGGTAGTGAATTGAATATATATGACTAATTTACATTTTGTCAATCTGAGCTACAACATATAGGAGAGATACTAACGTCCAGGCTTGGAAAGTAATTGAATACAGGCGACAGCGGTACGTAATAGGGATGCACAAAAAGGGTAACTATATTCGGATACTGTTGCGAAAAACAACAACAACAAAAAACAATTTTTAGTAAAAACAGATTATTTCCCCAAATCCCAAATTTAATGCAGGGAGAGGCTGGTGGTTGATTTGAGCCAGGGACAATGGAGATAATTCTAACTGGTTGGACCTTATTTACTGGTCTAGCGGAACATGAAATTCAAATCATTTTTCCACAGAAAAAGTGCGTGGTAACTGTCTTCTGAACTACTGGTGGCCTGCAGAAGCGTAGCAACGAGCTAACTGGCTAGCACACTCGCCGAACTGCTTGGTGCTCATTTTGAGAATTAAATACTTCTCCTCCCATATGTACGTATCTATCTGTCCATCTTATATTGGATAGCATTACTGACTTTAAGTGGCAACTAGTACCGAGCAGAATAAATTTTTCACATTTTCCGTCCCGATCCCGATCCTGGTCATGTCAAGATTTTGGGATTGCGCCGGTCTTCTTTCAACCGCCATTCATTTCAGGTTGGTTTCATAACGTTCCACTGCTAGACACAAATAGGCAACAGGACCATTTGAGTTCCATCAAGAAGCTTTCATGGCTTGTCTCATGTTTGTCTCCGGCAGTGTGGCGTCTTCAGTAAGAAGAGAGGAGTGTGACTGCTTATGTGATTTAGTGCCCTCACAGGCCACCGCTGGGAATGTTAATTGGTGGCCTTTTTGCAGGCTGACAAAAAGCAGAACAGGCTGGGACAAGACACAGACAGAGTGAGAGCGCAGGTCATGAAAGGCCCTTATGATGCTTTTATTTGACTTCTTTCTGTAGGAGTATTTCACATTTGGAAAACATCTCATTTTAGCTGGGAGTGGAAAAGAATTTTTTTTTTTTTTGAGGCACTGATAAGTGCTTGTTTTCTTGTTTGTGTTCTCCTGGCACTGAGGTTCCAGCATTCCATGCTGCTCACAGAAGCAAACAAATATAGCAGGGTTTCTTGGGCCGGGTACTGAAATGTAACCCTTCTCTGGAGACCGGATGCAGGGTCATAGGTTTGGGACCCATGGAAAACAAAAATATGGAGGTTGGGACTGCCACCTCACAAAAATGTTTCACAGGACACTGTGCAAGTGGTCAAAAGGCTTTGGCTGCTCAGTGTTTACATAAGAAATGAACACATCAAACGCTTGATGGAGGCTTTTTACAAGCGGTCCTGAACAAGAAAACTTTTGTCAGCTAGGATTTCTTGGTTCAATTTCGTATTGTTTAAACATTGTGCAGTTCATATTTTGACAAACAGGATGTTCTCAGAGAAAAGTGGCCAATGGGCTTCGATTGTCACAAAGAGAGAGAGAGGGAAAGAGAGACTAGAAGAGTTGCAGAAAAGCATGCAAGTGGATGTCCTTGGAGATTTACTGGGTCATTTGCGGGTAAAACTCATCTTTCATTCAGTTCCCTGTTAGAACCCAACAAGTTGTACAAAAAGAATTGGAACATTGATTAGTTGGCTGTAGAACAGGAACATTTAAAGTAAGGTCAAATTAGAGGTCAGGGTGCAAAGATGGGGTTGATTAAAATTCATGTCTGGATTATTTTGTTTTGTAATACATGCACATCATTTGCAGCAAGTTGCCAAACATAAATGGGGTAAAAATATGTTTTTATTGTGCACTCCTGAACATTCTTGATTTTGAGTCTTTCTGGGTGTAGTTACTCTATCGACCGCGAGGGCTCCAGGAAGTGATGTAATGCTTTTTAAACAACTCCGCACTACACTTGGAAAGTTAAAGAAGCTCTTGCCATACTGCCTGCACCAATAGTATAACCACCTGCAACACAATAAAACATCGCGAAACAGCAAGGTCAAAGTACATGGGAATGAAGCGAACAACGGCAGACCGACACTAAATGAACAGCCGAAAATTCTTCCAAAAAATAGCCTCAAATTGCTAAAGACGGGAAGGCGCTTGATTCAAAACACAGATGACACATTGAGTCAAATTTATCGTTTAAACTGCTGTATAACAGCTATTTAATCATCTCAAAATGGCATTGTTTTTAGAGTAGTTAAATATTTGCTTATCCCCAACTAGTTATAATACCCTCGCTTATTCACTATGTTTCCCCTTGCTCACCTGTTTTTTTAACCATTCCACTAATTCACTTATTCATGTTTTTATTCCACGAAATATATTCCTTTTTTTCATAGCATTTGGAATGACTGCTGATTATTCAATGATTTTTGCTATTCAAACACAAATCACATCAAACTTGATTACATTTCCACTCCACAATGGACAAAAACTGTTCCCGGGAGTTTAAAAATATCACTAAATTACAGCATCCATCCATCCATTTTCTTCACCGCTTATCCTCACAAGGGTCGTGGGGAGTGGTGGAGTCTATCCCAGCTGTCAACGGGCAGGAAGCGGGGTAGACACTGAACTGGTTGCCAGCCAATTACAGGACACATGGAGACAAACAGCTGCACTCACAATCTCACCTAGGGACAATTTAAAGTGTCCAATTAATGTTGCATGTTTTTGGGATGTGGGAGGAAACCGGAGTGCCCGGAAAAAACCCGCGCAGGCACGGATCGAACATTCAAACTCCACACAGGCGGGGCCGGGATCGAACCCGGGTCCCAAGAAACTGTGAAGCCATCGCTTTACCAGCTGATCTAGCCTGCCGCCTAAATGACAACAATGATTTAAAAAAATAAATGAATCCATTACAGTATCAGTAAATATAATTCAGTGTATTGTACACACACAATGGAACTACAAGAACAGTGTATGGCACCACAGTTCACATCAAGATATTGCTTCAGTAGGGTACACTTTTTAGCTGTTTACTAAATGTAAAAAATGTCTATATAATAACATAGATAGCATGCACACGCACGTAGTGTAAATATACATATAAGTACACAGTTCAAGAAGCTTCTGTGAGAACAACAATAGATGAAGACGTTTCACGGTCAACCACAGCCGAGTGGGAAGTTCACACTTTTTTTTTTTTTGCACACTGAGGGAGTAAAACTCAGCTTATTTCTTCTTCTGCCGCTGCTTTCTTTCCCCCAAAAGTTGTGAGGGTGAATGTCCCAAGCCTCATTTGTGGTACAAGCTGAATATTTGTAGATGATCATGCAAACATGCCTTAGGGCTGATGTTGTGGTTTGATGCTGTGCTTTGTTGCTCCCTGAGTTGCACTTCAGAGTTCTTTGGGAGAATGAATATTCAGTGACAAAAATGGTAGAAAACCAAATGTGGCTCAGTATTAACATTGTAAGCATTGATTGTTGTGAGTGTATTTTGCCCAAAAAAAGGGAGACTGAACAAAAAAAGAAAAATGCAATTTTGGCAGTTTCCATTTGACGGTCCACGAGCTTAATCAATAATCAGTCAAAATTCAATATGCAGTCAACCACGTCAAGTCAAACCTTAAAGTGCTTGATTGGAGCTCACTTGATCTAGAATGCTTTTTGTATTAAAAAAAAAAAATCTTACACAATTTCTCTCATGCATACTACATTGGAATGCCAAACAAAATAGCATCTACATGAAAAGTCCATGAATTGAAAGCAAGACAGAACCCTCAAGAAAGTTATAATGCACAAATAAGGATCCTAATTTAGACATCTTATTGCAGATTTACTTTTTAATCACTCGCATACAAATAGTTGGGCCTCTGGAATGCGTGTGCAAGTGTGAAATTACACAACCAATTAGCTGTTGTGTTTGCTGCTGCTAAAGTCCAAAAATTTGTCTGTAACCAAGTTCTGAATGAGGCCAAATTGTGTCGTAACAGTGTGTTTAATGTCGCCCCACACACTGAGATTCTTGTGTCAGACAATGTATACTGTCAAAGTCAAAAGGTAAGCAGAGGTGGATTGCTACCACAGATTAGTATGCACTAACAGTGTTAGCTTCTGATAATCGCAATAATGTTGCACTCTCGTCCGATGTTGTCAACGTGAAGGTATTTGTAAGCAAGTGTGAAAAGCACTGCTTTGATACAGTAATATGCTTTTGTGTGTGCGGACATGAAGCAAATTCTGCTGATTCCACCTCACAAACACAACAACCGAGCAACGATACCATCCTGGAATTGTCACGAAATGTTGTGTATCAGTACTAATTAAGGTTCAAACCGAACGCTGCCGTGTCACTTGAGTTGGCACGAACTGCAGGAAGTACTGAATGTGACCGATAACATGCAGTCATACACTCAATCAAAGGTTATGTCGATAAAGAGACGCAGTAGAACATTTACAGTGGCCTTCCCTTTGTGACCAACATTACTCCGTCAGCCAGCTGAATGTCTTGTGGTGTAATGGTGTTATTACAGCTGACAATAGTGATGTTTTATTTAACTCGAGCGAGCAATACTTTTTATAGCCTAATGTGACATTCAGACAGATAGCATCATCACCTCCCGCCTTGCTGCGAGAATCCATTTTTCAATGTCACGTTCTGGACCGTGTTGTTTTTATTGCGGGAGGAAGGCTCTGGGTCATGATGTGACTCGCCGAAGATTTTTTTGCTTGCTCGTTCACTTTTCCGGGGAAAATAAGAGACGAGCTCGTGTGTTTACATCCTTCTCGCTGTCCATCTATTTTTGATTTGGCCGCTTCCCTGCCTCCACAACACAAGCCGGCCTGTGGGCCAGCCTGAATGACTGGGACTCGGGCTGAAGCCTTTGGGTGGTTGCCGTATGTTTGAAAATCGTCCCCGTGTATGTGCCTTACTCACTGGGAGGCGGTGCCGGTGGTGGTGTACAAAGAGGCATTATGCCGCATGCTCTGCCTGCTCAGCGCCCGGCCCTGGCTTCCACACAGGAAATGATAGGTTGGAATTTGGGGGAGGTTGGAAAATCCAAAAGTAGAATCAAGGAAATGCTAGAAAACAAAGATGGGCGAGGACAATTGAGATTGATCAGCACTCAGCTGCAATGTTTGTGTTTAGCTGACGCCTAAACTCATTGGGTGCAACATCTTTGCGGCATAATCACTGTACCCACATATGAACATTAATGCCAACTTGAATATTCTGTGTGTGACATGATTTGCAAAGATTTATTACACACCACATGACCTCCACGTCACGACTTGGACACCTTACATGAGTTACATACATCCCATGACATGCATACATGTGTCTTAGATAGACTGTATCACATGACTTTTGACTGTTTTGATCGCACACAATTTGGTATAGAAAAATTTGTGAACTAATTTTAAAAGACAAAATGCCGCAAAATATTCTGGGAGGATATAAAATTGCGTTTGAAATGCACGTTTTGCGTCACCTATTTCTTCTGTGATTGTTGTATTTGTTGTATAATTTGCTAATTATGCTATTTCTTGGCGGCACGGTGGATCAGCTGGTAAAACGTTGGCCTCACAGTTCTGACGTCCCAGGTTCAATCCTGGACCCGCCTGTGTGGAGTTTGCATGTTCCCCCCGTGCCTGCGTGGGTTTTCTCCGGGCACTTCGGTTTCCTCCCACATCCCAAAAACATGCAACATTAATTGGACACTCTAAATTGCCGCTAGGTGTGATTGTGAAGTGCGACTGTTTGTCTCCATGAGCCTTGCGATTGGCTGGCAACCAGTTCAGGGTGTACCCCGCCTCCTGCCCGTTGACAGCTGGGATAGGCTCCACCACTCCCCGCGACTCTCGTGAGAATAAGTGGCGAAGAAAATGGATGGATGGATGCGATTTCTTTTGCTGTGGCGCAATAATTTTCATTTCATTGTGACACCGCGAGGGTGAACAATATCTTGAGTAATGAATTGTCTACACTGGCAGTGTGTGAAACAATGTAAGATTTTTCTGCTTACAAATATAAAATTGAAATTGTTCTTCACTGCCTTGTGAGTGCCATCATATGATAGGTTGCATACGCACTAAAACACATGCCAGCGCGCATGCTAACACTTTAACCAATGTGTTCAGTTGTACTTCATTGGAGTAGTCAGACAAGAATATTCAGAGATTACGGAACTCGTTGTGTACTTAAGGTGCGGTCTCCATGTAAGTGCTCCCTATGGTCACAAAAATATGGTAGATATCATACATAAGTATTTTAATACTCCATCCGTTTGGAGACTTCATGAGTTGGGATGTCTGGGTCTATGTGTAGAGTTAGTTAAAGGTGTACTGCTGCTAATGACTAGCAGATGGTGACTGCCCACTGATCTTTGCGTTCTAGTAATGTCTCCCTTGAAAAGTGAAAGTCAAGTTAAACTGTCCAAAGGTTTTGCATTGATTGATGTCTCAATCAGTGCCAGGTTTGAGCTACTGGAGGGAAGTAGAAGCAAAAGCACAAGCACTCTTAAAACCTTCGCTGATATTTAGAGCTCACCACTGATGCTGTGAAGAGGATGGAAACAATCTCATACACACGATAGAACTCGATGCTAAAAATCTCGGAGGATGTTGAAATTCTAACAACTGACATTAAGAATATGGCTCTTTCTGACCATTTTTGTGTATTCTTTGAAATACACATTCATCTGAAAGTTCAGACAACCTCCATGTCATTCAAGAAAAGGTATATAAATGAGAGGACTGCCGCTAAGTTGCTGCCATGTGAGGAAGCTATAGACCCGTCTCAAATCTCCCTTTCATCAAGATTGAGTTATTTTGACTCAACTCAGCATTTTCTTGAAGTTAAATGGATTGTTTGACAAATTTCAATCAGATTTCCAAACTCATCACTGTACAGAATCTGCTCTTATCAAAGTGCTAAGTGATATAAGGTTCAATACTGACTCAAGAGAGGTGTCACGTTTGGTTTTGTTGGATCTCAGTGTGGCTTTTGATATGGTAGATCATAATGGGAACTTAGGTACAACTCAATGGAACAGTCCTGATGTTCAGGTCCTATCTGGAGAAAATTATTTTGTGACCACTGGAAGTGCTCAATCTTAACAAAGGGCCATGACCTATGAGGTGCCTCAGAGGTCAATTCTTGGACACCTACAGTTCAGGTTGTATATGTTACCCTTGGGTCAAATTCTTCAGAACTTCAATTATTGACTGTTATATTTAGCTGATAAATAACTGGATGAGCCAAAATTTTCTTCAACTAAATTATAACAAAACTGAAATAATTATTTTTGAGAATAACATTTTACAATTTTTTTTTCGGCTCATGTACACAACTGAAATGCTTTTAGACGCACTACAAAGAACGTTTTGGGTCAGACACATAACTGAAAGGCTTTCACACCTCGACTGAGAGACTCTCATGCACACTACTGAAATGCTCTCACTTGTATTGGCCATGCCGGTGTGACGGCCTGAGCGCTCCCCCGGGCTGAAAAGTCTCCTTGTGATTAATGCGCATATGTTACTAACAGGGGAACTCTGGGTACATAGCAGACGCTTACTGGGAAATCCCCCAGTCTCATAGTTCCCCTTCTTCTACATAGAGGGAGCTAACATACGTTATATCCTAACCCTAATACAACCTTATAACAAAAGTTGATAAAAAGGTATACACATATATGTACGTTCACTGTGTTCTTCTTTCTGAGACAAACACGGCGAATATGAACACTCCGCGAGTGTTATTAAAAGTTTAGTTTAGAGTGTTAAGAAGTTATCGAATGGCACATGTTGAAGAAGCATGGATGGGATGTTTCAGACTGGCCGGAAGTTCACAAATCATATGTGCATGAGCATTAATCACAAGGAAACTTTTCAGCCCCGTGAGCGCTCAGACCGTCACCCTGTCATGGGTGTGCCAGTCCCCGATGTGGCACCCACCTGCCTCAATCAGTAGATGAGCACACGGGTGCCTCGTCCCAGTAATTACAGCTCACAGTTACATGGCCATGCGTGTGAGCTGGTCTTTGCCAGATTGTTGTACTTATGTAACGTGCCTCCAAGTCCTTCCTGTGTACCAAACGCCGCCTCGTTCTTGACCTTCCTCTCACGACTGCCGATTCTGCTACTGCTGCCTCCATGGACTACCTGCTGGTGTTTTGACCTTGGACTGAATAGAGACTCTTCTCTAATTGCTCCTAAGCCTCGTGACTTGTGCATTTGGGTCCAGCCTCGAGTTCTCGCCGTGACACGCACACCACAGATATTTTTTGTTTTTCCTCAACTGCTGTCACACACACTTTAGAGTCCTTAACACATATCATTGAAATACACTTTTAATTTAGTAATATACCGATGTCACGCTGTGGCGACCCCTAACGGGACAAGCCAAAAGAAACATACTTTTTTTTACTCCTCTCTGTAGTTGGATTAAGTGTTTCACTAGTGCTAGTGTTTTAGTGGTTGATGCGAGCAAAAAAGAAACAAAAATCAGTCGTGCGTGTGTGTGCATGTGTGTGTGTTTCAGTAGCATGTGTGTGTTTGTGTGTATGTGGAACGTAATCCTGAATTATGCTCCTGATGACCTCTCACAGGTAAAAGATGATGTTCATGCAGCTCTACATATCCAAACACGTCTCCATTTCCTCCTGGGCTGTCCTATCTGATCCCATCCTGTCCCAGCGGAGTCATGCGGAACTGAATCAACAGGTGGTCGTCTAAGAGGTTCCTCGCGGCTTGGTGGCCCCCCTACATCACCTCCCTCCTCCGTGTTGACTTTATTCACCTCACTTGTTTCCTGCCGTAAGCGTTCACAAAAGGCCTCGGGAGCGACGGGCGGCCACTCGATACGGAAGGAGGAGAGTACAGATGCGCCTTGAGGAGAATCTCATTCTACTTGATTGAGCACATAGGAACGTTTGCCACACCTCTTTGACCTGCATCTCAACGCACACACACACACACACACACACACACACACACACACACACACACACACACACACACACACACAGTGGAGGCGTCGTCTGAGAATATGAGCATGTTCCAGTTCAGGGCATTGGAATGCTGAGCTAATGTTGTGAAAAGCGGGGGAGTAGATTTGCTTGATTTGATTTGATGAAGATGCACACGAGGAGGCTGCCTTTGAATGTCTACCAAATGACGTTCAAGGCTCTGAACACTTTAGAGCGCCTTTGAAGAGTTCTGAAAAACTACCCTCAAAAAGGATGAGAAGTCCAGAATTTGCCGGCGTTAAGTGCTGCCTACTTTGTTGGCTCGCCACTGTTGCTGTTTCATTGCCAATGTAGCGTTGTTGTTTGCGGGTTATTTCCAGCCTTCCATTTTCCCCAGCTGACTTCGTGCACACCCAGGACTGGTCCCCAATCAATCAATCACATGACAAACTAGCATTCTGTTCGCATTTACACCTTTGGACACATGAGAGTGGGGGTGCACAAAGTATGGCTGGTGGCCCAGATACAGCCCTCTCCACTCTTTAATCAGGCCCACAAACTGCAACTACGTCCATTCATATTTTTTTTGAATGTCCCACTCATAAAATATCCAGTTAAAATGTAGCGTTTGTGACAGGTAATATTAAAATGAGATGGAACTTGTCTTAGGGCAGTGGTTTTCAAACTTTTGGGGTAGCAACCCCAGTTGGAAATTAACTTTTTCCGTGCCCCTTGCTGCTTCAAATTTTCTCTGATGGGGAGTGCAAAGATGCTGGTGTTGAAAATTGGAAACCGGGGAGGGTGAAAAATTGTCAAGTGGGATGGAGTTTGGGGGGACTGAAACAATCTGCAAATCATGACACTGCACCCCCATTGAAACCATTGTCTTATGCCCTGTTCAGTCATTTTTCTAAAAGCCTCCTACTGTATTATTCGATTGTATTTATAGTTGTTACATTTGCAAGGCTCCAAAGCAACAAGTGCCAGTGGACAGTGACTGACAAAAGTGAAAATAATAGTTTCTCATCGCCTGTAACAAAATTACAATGCGGAATTTCCTCAAGTAGTTTTATAAAGGCTATAACAAAACATGGACAACATTCATTACATTTCACTGCTTTGTTTATTTTTGAGGGCTAGGTTTTAAATACAAACAGCGGGACAAATGATGCCTTCACGACGAGTCCATTTGAACAAATGTGTGGAAACGTCGAGTGTCTCACTGGTGTATTCCGCCTCAGCAAAATCGAACAGGCTTGGGGTTAACCATTTTTAAGTCAAAACAGACATCTCTCTCCTTCTGTGGTTGCCGGTTATTTGTCAAACGTCAGGAAGCTTTGCTTTCAAGAAACACTCCAACGCAGCTTGGAAGTGGAACAATGTCCGTTCACTTATGGACTGGACTGAGCACGCCAAGCGAAAACAATAAAAATCACTTGAGATGTATTTATTTGGTAAAATATGCATACATAGAAGATTAAGCATGAAAGCAGAGCGACAGATTCATCTCACGCTGTGTCTATAGCTCCAACTCCAAATGAGCGTACCTAGGAATGCTACTTTCAACTCACTTCAGCATAGACGATGACGTCAAAGTGCAACTTTTGTCTAACTGAAGCTCCACAACACACTTTAACATAGCTCGTTGGCACAAAGATGTTAGCAAGATTGTGGCAAGGTACAATTGTTGTTTATGTGAAGCTCCTCCATACACGTTAACATAGTTCTTGAGGCCAAAAAAGCCAAAAGATGGCCAAAAAGCACGACCTGTGTCCAAATGTAGTTCCTAAACTAACTTTAACAGTAAAGATTTTTTTGTGTGTGACTAACACAGAATAAATTCCCTGACAAATCTGCAAATATTGGAATTTGCAAATAGATTTTGCTGTACACAAAATGAGGTGAAGTGGTTATCATTCACGTGGTGGAAGGGATGTCTAATTTTGCTAACAGATGATGAGCCTTTGCGCACGCATGTGTGTGCATGGAACAACAATTGGCCGGCTGTTTGCAGTTGCCTTACACCTGTGCTTGAATCCCCCCTCTCATCTCACACACACACACACACACACAACACACACCACACACACACACACACACACACAACACACACACACACACCACACACACACACACACAACACACACACACACGTGCACACGCACGCACGCACGCACACGCACTCAAGCAGTGACCCCAACCCACTTGAGTTCTCACTTTACATCCTGCATTAGCACTTAGTGCTGCACCACAAAGAACAATGCATATTCAACAGGTGTCCCAGGTGCAATCATGCACATGCCCCCCGAGCGTGACATCTTATCGTTTCATTCAAATGCAGGATGTCAACCTCCCCCCCTCAATCTAGTCATGACCAGAAATAAGAAGCAAAAGCAGAGCAAAGTGCAGAAGAAAACATGGAAATAGTTGAACAAAAGTCAAGCGTACTTGAGCTCTACCAGGGTCCCCTTGAGCAACACACTGGACACTGTTGGCACTGGTCTGACATCCCAAAATGTGAAATTGAATCCCACCCTGCAATTCTAACAAAAGGCAGCTCCTTATTTCTCTGCCCTTAATAGCGCTCCCTGGAATTCTTCTAAGTTAATGGAATGTATTATTGTGTGATAATCCCGTCTGCGTTTTAAAGGTATCGCTAATGTTATACACACTCAATGACACAACCTTGGAATTAATCTTCAACAATGCCAAACTCTTGAGAACCTTTATCAACTGCACAGGAAGTGCTTTTAAAAAAAATGTTTCACAGAAATTGTAAAAATGTGTCGACTCCTGCTTATGCAAGCAAACAAGGGCTCTATGCATTGCAAAAGCCAAAGAAAAAAAGAAAAAAGGGCAACGTTGATCTTTGATTTTTGTGCCCTCTGATGCTATACACATAGAATACTACTGTATATGTGCTACAGTATATGACTAGAAGTGCTAGATGTTAACTAGTACATTAACTAGTACAGTGATTTCCAACCTTTAAGGAGCCAAGACACATATTTTACAATTGAAAAATCCCAAAGCACACCAACAAAAGTAAATGTCACCAAAAATGGATCGATTAATTACTGTATGTACTTCCTGCCATCAAATAGAAGAAGATTTTTTTGTTTTGTCTGTCATTGTGAATAAAGATACATTATTTCTTGGAATAAATTTTGTTTTTTTTAGCAATTGCATAAAATGGGATAACTTCCCATGGCACACCCGAAGAGGGGTCACGGCACACTAATGTACCCCGGCACACTGTTTGGGAATCACTGAACTAGTATATAACTAATGTTTGCCTCCCTTGTTATATGTACAGTATTTGTCCTCCAAATGTAAACTCTTTGTCCTCACTAGAAAGATAATTCAGCTCACTAGTAGAATGACTACGGAGTACTAGTCGGATGTATGTGTCTTACTAGAAATGTTAAAAAGTGCCACTTTTGGCCTACTTGTGTGACTTTTAGGCTACATTTCAAGAATAACACCAATGATTAGCAAGGGGGAAGTTCGAAAGGCACTACAAAGGATGAAAAATGGAAAGGCAGTTGGTCCTGATGACATACCGGGAGAGGTATGGAAGCAATTTGGAGAGGTGGCTGTGGAGTTTTGGTGCCACTGAAGAAACGACAGGAAGCAGAACTTGAGGTAGCAGAAATGAAGATGTTGAGGTTCTCGCTCGGAGTGAGCAGGTTGGATAGGATTAGAAATGAACTCATTAGAGGCACGGCCAAAGTTGGATACTTTGGAGACAAGGTTCGAGAGAGCAGACTTCGATGGTTTGGACATGTTCAGAGGCAAGAGAGTGAGTATGTTGGTAGAAGGGTGCTGAGGATGGAGCTGCCAGGCAAAAGAGCGAGGGGAAGACCAAAACAAAGGTTGACGGATCTTGTGAGGTAGGATATGAGTACAGTGGGTGTAAGAGAAGAAGATGCACGAGATAGGCTCAGATGGAAAAAGATCTATGTCACGCTGTGGCGACCCCGAACGGTACAAGCCTAAAGGAAAAGAAGAAGAAGACGATTTGATCATTGATGTGATTTTAAAAATATTTAGCGATTATATTTATAATAATAATGATAATATTTTATGGCGACCAGTTCAGGGTGTAGTTCACCTTTTGCCCAGTCCTTTGAACCTTGTGAAGTTAAGCAGCTTGAGAGATAGATGGATGGATGGCACTAGTGTTCTCCTCATTAGTGAGACAACAACAGTTCCAAGCTGCAACGAGTAACATTTTTCCCCCCTACTAATGCCTTCCACTACTGTGTGGCATGTATGAACACTCGTAGTAGAACTTTGGCATATCAGTACAACAACTATATTATTCCAGAGGCATTTTTGCATGATACTCAGAAGGTCCAGGGCGCTACCTACCTACTAGTTGGGGTGCGACACAAAAAAATTTTCTATCAAAGTGTATTGATTGTGTATTTGTAGGACAAAATTCAGCGCACTCATGGATTGACTATTTCGTACTAGTAGCGTTCCTCCATGACTGCATTCCACTACTCTATGACATTTGTGTAACAGGCGTCTATGAATGGAGGTGAAAAGAGCGTGAGGCGTGGGTAGTGTGGGGGGTTTCTGGGGAGTTTAGGGGGTTCTTCTGCGCTTTGGGGTGAGGGGCTTTGTGTAACTGGAGCCTTAAGAGCGGCACATAGGGAGGGGGAGGAAGAGTGGGGTGGGGGGGGTTATTGGTGTGGATAAAAAAATGTTCCCCCCTGGCTGAGAGGTTCACCTTCTTTCCCGCACTCAGCGTCACAGGTGTGTGCGTGCGTTGACTCAATGGCACACTGTATTGTAATTATGGCGGCGAAGCTGCTTCTCCTGCAAGTAAACGCAACTGCAGAGGCTCTTATCATCGTCACACTTGTTGCGACCCATCAAAGTGGCCCGTAAACAAGGAAAGTCAGTCAGACAATCAAGTTTTACGGCAGGGGTGTCCAAACGTCTTTCTCCGACGGGTTACATATAGAGAAAAAGAAAAATAATAAATAAAGAATGCATAAAAAAGTCATTCAATGATAGCTGCTGCACGATACAAAAGCACTCAAACTTTGAATTTTACATTTCACTCTCTCTTCCTCGCAGGTATTCTAAACTTAATTTGGCCTGCATCAACAGTCAGTGGTTATCTGCTCATGTTTTGATCAACTATAGTGGATAAGTCCCAACAATTATACAAGTAAATAAAAACATTACTTAGAGTTCCTTATTACTGAAATGAAAACAGCTAATATGGGCATTTCATATCCTTTCAACACAGCTGCAGGTTTTTATTCGGTCAAATGTCATTGATGGACTGGACCATGGGTTGCTTGGAGCATAGACTAGTTAGCTCCTTAGCATAGCGAGTTGAGCTTGAAAAGTAATAAATAAAATTAATTGTTATTTTGATTTTGCCCTTTATATATCACGGCTGTGATTATTTTAAAGATTGCAAAAATATCCCGTAGACCTCTACAAAACTGACGACTGGCTCCGGATGGCAACCCGGGCCGTAGTTTGGATCCCGATGCTTTCCGGGGACAAGTGTTGCACATCGCTCCCACGTTCCCTCCTGCGACCTCATCACGAGATGAGGCCTTTTCGCGCTGGGATCTGTCTGCACGCCTTTTGGGGATAATTCCTGTAAGTTATGACAGGCTATACGTGGGCCAGCTGCGATTTGGAGTCTCCATTATGCCTGTATGAATCCATTTTGCCGCGCCTGTCGCGCCGATTGTGGCGCTGTATGCCGAGATGAGTGCGACAAAGCTACGTCTCCCTCCGCTGGATCCTTTCACGGTGGCAAACGGTTGTGCATGCGTCAGTGTAACAATTGTCCCTTCCTGTCCTCGTCTTTGGATTGTAGAGCAATACTGTACAAAGCACACCAGGGGTTATATACTTCAATCCTCTCTGCATTTCTGAATATTACACAAAAGCAGCCTCATCTAAGAATAGCACTTTTGTATTGATTGATCACTTTTCATCACCAATTCAAATTTATTCCCACAATCTCTCTTTACGACATGAACTGACTGACCAATCTCTTATTAAAAAAAAAAAAAAAATCCACCATGTACATTGAAAAGCATTTATAGTTGAAACCACTTTTTTCCTCTCTCTCTGACATGAAATCAGGCTAAAGTTTTCTTGTTTTAGGTCAATTAGGATTAACAAAATCATTTCTGTTTGCTTAATGCCAGAATGATGAGAGATGAGGAGGACATTTCCACGATTCTCTTCCAAGGGTCCAGATGTTTACAAACATTTAATGAGAATTTGGAACCGTTCCCTTGAAACTGTTGAACTTGACGAGAACATTTCAGATATCCTTGCACGAGCTTCACATCAGTTGGCAGGAATTTTGCACGAGTTCATTCCTCCTAACAGGACTGGTGCAACTGAGCCAAGTTTGTAGGCCTCCTTGCTCCCACGTCTCTTTTCAGTTCTGCCCATAAATTTTCAATAGAATTGTGGTCAGGACTTTGCAATGGCCAATCCAAAACGTAGACTTTATTGTCCTTAAGCCACTTTGAAACCAGTTTGGAAATATGTTTTGGGTCGCATTTGCACCCCAGCTTTAATTTCTTGGCTGATGTCAGTATTTCCACAAAATATTATTTTGTCAAGATGCCATCTATCTTTATGACGCTCACCAGGCCCTCCTGGAGGAAAACAACCCCACAACAGCTGCCCGCTCCGTATTTCAAAGTTGGGATTGTGTTCTCAGGCATGCAAGCTTCCCTCTTTTTCCTCCAAGCGTAACAACACCAATTGTTGCCAAACCGTTCAATTGAAGGTTTGTCTTAAAAATGGAGGTCTGGCTCCCTCTGTATATTTGCAAACTGGAATTGACGATACTTTTTGTCTGTGCAAAACATACAGTAACTTTAGGAATTATGCCCCACATGGACCAGAACAAAATGCATGAGGGAAAAAAATATTATGCTGATGTCACCATTGCACTTTTGATACTTTACATTTAGTACTTCCAGTCCTATATAGACAATAAACAGCCACTCTGAATGTGACTATTGGATAAAATGTTCTTTTTCTGCCTCATTTATGCCACCCATCATGTGTAATGTATAAATGTTGTTGCATACATTGTGTAGCTTTCACTGTTATGGTATTTCATGCAATGTTTCCCAACGTTTATTTAACCGGGGCACATATTAACAAAATCTTCTTTATTTTTCTCAAGAAGTATACATTATATACTAAACTAAAGACAATCTTGTTTCACTTGACTGGCAAATTGCTATGACGGCTTTCTCACTCTGAGCGTGTCGTGACTTATTCTCTTGCATGAATGGCATCAGGTTAACGCACTGGTGTCAAACTCAGGGCCCGGGGGCAGATTCGGCCCACCGCATGTTTTTGTGAGGCCCGCAAAGGCAAATCATGCGTATCAACATCTTTGATTTTGATTGAAATCTATACCAAAATTTCAAATTGTGATATCATAAATTTTGTATTCATTGATTGTATTGCAAGAATTTTTGTGCTACCAAACAATAGTTGAAAAACCCATTACCGTTGATTTCTGACTCCAAAGCTAATTCGTAAATTTTATGTGTAAATATGTTAAGGCTGTTAAAAGATTTTTCTATGGTTTCACAGTCGTAACGGCCTTCTGAGGGAAACCGTAACTACAATGTGGCCCCCGGCAGAAATAAGTTTGACACCCCTGGACTCAAACTCCGCCATCAATTGGAGAGCATTTGATGCCTCTGTTTGTAACTATATGTTGCTGGCATAGCTAAATAAGAGATTTGGGGTAACAAGAAAAGCTAGTAAAAGCACTTCCATGGACACAACAAACATGAATCAGCCCTCACATATGATCATTTAAAATCTCCGGTGTTTTGCCCCCAAACAAACCACTTTGAGCATTTTTACAGCGAAGCATGGTGATGATAGCATCAGATCATAGCAGCAATAGTGTTGATAACTTTTGTTTACACTCTGATAAGAGATTTCATCAATTATTGTTGCTGCATGTGGGCAACCTTGTTATGTTGTTCTGTACTTCAGCGGCAGGAAGGAAGGGTGGAGGAAGTGAGGCATAATACAGTAGGTATCTTTGGAATGCTGTGCTTTTCATTCCTTCACCATTTTTCATTCATCATCAGGCCTGCTTGGCCGTGTAACTTTTCAAGCATGCAGGTTCATGAACACATAACGTTTTTGTTAACATCTTTGCAGATATTTTTTTTTTCTTTAATGTGAATGACAACACAGAACCAGGAGAAAATTCCCACTACGGTTTTTATTGCTCTTACCGCCTGAGATTACAAACAAGGCACTGTTGTATTTAACTCTGTCGTAATATCACCACAGACCAGTAGGAGGCGCCATGGTCGCAAAGGGCATCCAGCCTGCCCAAAATTACGTAAAAGAAGAAAATACTAAGCTAACTGCTCGATAATTTCGCGTCATTTTTTTTTTTTTATTACGGTGAGTAAGAACAACAGTTCGGGGAAGAAAAATCACTCTTAGTGCACCAGTGTGGCTGCAGTTACCTTGAAAAAGTAATTCAGTTACTTTACTGATTCCTTGATCTTAAAAGGAACTTACTTATTTCAAATGTTAAGAGGTACACGTAAGTTAACCATGTGCAAAAAATATGATTATAAATTATAAATATTTTGACTTTCTTTGTAGTTAGTTGTTATGTGAATTTTAGTTATGGAGAGTTAAGAATATAATGTGTTTGCATCTGTTTGAGTAGTCACAACTCAATTAAAGGCTGAAAAATGATCTCTACGAATGATATCTATGCAGTATGACAGATAAAGTGTCTTGGTTATGGATAGGTTTCCAAGACGTCACCACAGTCCTTAGACCAATCGGAAGAATTAATGATAGAAAAAAACTTCACGCTTCTCTTATCATCTGTGTTCTCTGACCTCTATGACACACAAGATGGCGGAATTGTAAACCTATCCATTGACTTGCCTTATGTTCCCGAACACTGTAGTTTGTTAATGATAAATATCTGTTGACTGTGCATAAACAGTGTATTTTAAGATAAAAATGATAAGAGCCGTTTGTTGTGAAAAAAGTACCTGTAATCTGACTAGTATAAAAAGTAACACAGATTACCTGATATCACCAGACCACATTTTTTGAGTGATGTGTTACAAAGCTTTATTGGCATCACTTTTCTGAGATACACTAATCTCAGAAAAGCGGCTCTCAGAAAACTTTATTTGATTGAACGGGCATTTTTTTTTTAAAATGAAACGCAGTGCAACAAAGTATTAATGAAAGTAAAACAAAAACAAATATTATTAACAGAAAATTGTTTTCCAAGTAGCAAGAAAAAAAAGTGAACTGAATTGGAACTGCCAATTTGGTCATTTGATAATAGCGTTTGTGTATATTAAACCTCAAAACAGGTTTGCACATTTTCCACACAGTCCTGAGGAAGAATGATGCGCTCTTCCGTGAGATGGCAGAAGGTGCCATAAACCTGTCGCTCCACTTGTTGCCATTCATACAGCAAAGTCAACTGCGGCTTTGTGTTCAATTGAACAGGCCCAGATTTGTGTTTTGGTGAATTCACTGGGAAGAGAGGATCATTATTCACTTTTCATACTTATGGTGCCAATTTTTTTGATCAGGCGGTGTCCAATGAGATATTTGTAATGTGTTGGTGATGTGTTCGGTAACACTTTTATAATTAGCTGGGCTTGGCTCACAGTGATCCCGTGACCCTAATGAAAATAAATGGAGGGTTCGTGGTTCAGAAAATATTCAAATTAAATAGAAAATAACGTTTGAATATTGGGTTAACTTCAGCTGTATTATTTCCAGAGAACATTTTTAAAATAAGTGAATTCTTTTTTTTTCAAAACCCTTTTACTTTGTTTTGTTTTTTTATATGCGCTGCCAATGAATGTTTCAGCCCATCTGTTCGTTTTACTCTTGAGCCCGAAACTGTTTGTCCACCACTGGTCGAAATTACAAGCAACATGTGGCACCTCCACCGAGGAGACTCTTGACATTTCCGACGGTTCTTGAACGCAGCAGTAGCAGCAAAGGTTTCTCAGAGGCCTTCATCCTGCCCCTTCCTTCTCCTCCTCCCCCTCATCTCCTCCTCCCACGCACACGCACGCACGCGCGTTGCAGCAGGCAGGCGTCACCGGCTTTGTGAATGAGCGTGCGCGTGTGCGAGTTTTGAGAGCGGCGCTCCGCAGTCGCTCAGTCGCAGCTCAGCGAGCGAGCGAGCAAGTGCGAGCAAATGGGATTTGTCACAGGAGCCCGAGCGTTCCACATCTTCACCTGCGTGCTCGTCCACGGCATCCTCGTCACGCTGCAAAGCAAAGAAGGTGAGTGTCACGTACCTTCTTCCGAGTCGGGAGAACGCGCGCCACGAGGAGTTCGTCCAAGAAACTTTCCAGGGTCGGCGCAGCTCTGATATCGAAGGCTACTTAGTTCGAACACTTGAGTTGTCCGTATTAATGATACACTATCGATATTGACCCGTCTTTTCCTTGCTTAGAAATGAACAATATCGCTTGTTTTACAAGTTTTTCAAATATTGTGCTGTGAAAGACAGATTCATTAATTGGACGGAGATTAGAATTTACAGATGATTTTTTTCCTATTGGCACAAAATCTGGCACATTTTTTTTCGTGTGCGTGTGCGTGTGTGTGTGTGCGTGTGTGTGTGTGTGCCAGTCGTGGCCCCCTCACAGCCCATAAAATCCCTGCTTAACCTCAATTGAATTTATTAGGAATGTTCCGTCCCACTTATTTTGAAACCAATACTCTACCAGTATGACTTTTCAATGTTGGATACTCACTGATACAGATACCGAGTACTGATACCACTGCTCCTTATAGGTACCTAAAAACACAATGACCAAAAATTGTGAATAGAGAGCTTTGTTTCATTGTGACGGACACCATAATTGGCCTCAAAGTGTACCAAGTGCTTATAAGTACTGTTAATATTTTACTTCTAACTTCAAATGCAATTTTCTGCTGTTTGTTATTCTCCAAGTGTGATGTACGGCTGCCACTTAACAGTACACATGGTCCTTCCAGTGCTATACAAAAGAATCACTCACCGAATTAAACGGATACAGTTTACAATACTGTATTTTAAGCATGAATTCGGATGTATTAGATTGAAGCTTGTGGAGTTGTGTACATCTGTTTAAAAACTAACACTTAACTTTCACAGTGCTTTTCAAATACGGTAATAGAACAATTTTAGTTTTTCTCTTCCATTTATATCCAACAATGATGAAATGCCAGGTCGATTGCGTAATCATATGAGGCGTTTATACTTTTATATACAGTGGGTTTTTACTGTGATAGAAAGCCTTAATTATGTACCACGTGGGCCGCAATGAAAAGGAGATTTCACTTGTAGAAATGTCCGACTGACTGTGCGCGTGTCCACACTCAGAGGTGCTGTTGGACATGAAGGCCACGGGAGGCGAGCTGGGCTGGTTGACATGGCCTCTGGAGCAGGGAGACAAGCCCGGGGTGAGTATCGGCCTCGCTTTGGCGCAGCACCCACACGCTTTACACACTTGGAATTTGTGCAGGAAGGCCCCAGCCTCGCTCGTGTGAAGTATTTGACCGTTTGACTTGTGCGGCGTGCTTGTGAAGGTTCTGGGCCTTTGTGTCAAACGTGCCACGGACGCGCTTGAAGTTGCCCGCCGAGCACGTCTGGGCTCCGCCGAAGTGGAGGCAGACAGAATAGTGGCTCGCCTTGGACTGGGAATGCTTGTGGCTTCTTGTGGTTTCGAGGCTTGGGCTGCGCAATTGTATGTTAGCGAGCAATTAACTTTTAAGGTCTGCCTCCTTTTCAGAGGCAAGGGGGCTCTTTAATGGTCACGGATAACTCAAACTATCTCAGAGACAAATGAAAATAGCCTTTATCGTTTTCATACAAATACTGTGCTTATTATACAGGAGGTGTGTTTGTCGAGTTCCATAGTGCGGTTTCAGAGTAATGGAGTGCTCCAGTTCACTGTAAATGGGCTGGTTTTACGTGCTGATGACTCAGATGTGTGGTCCTTCCACTTTAAATGCTACTTTTCTTTCACTTTGTATACCAGGGGTGGTCACGCACATTTTATACACGCAGCTATTTTATGTGTATGAAAACTGCGTACCTAGCCTGCCTTAAAAAGCCCCCGTGGGGCCAGTTGTTCCTTGAGAGCCAAGGCTGTGTTCAAACATGTTGTGGCTTTTCCAGAAATATTTGCGGCAACTTTTAGTATACAGTACAAGCTGTGTCGGAAAACTAACGTGGAAGCTTGCGCTGCTTTCTCACGCTGCGTTGGTTCGGCACACGACTCGTGTTTGAGAGAACTGAATGAACACTGGACCTAGTTTTTTGTTCCGCAGTGACGTTAATTGCTGCTCTTGAAGGAAATGAAATCCAGGTTTAGACTGTAGTGATTGAACCCTTGTATGTGGTCCACTGTCAATCTACTATACTAAAGCATACAAATTGAATCCATCCCTCAAATGTAGTGTTTCTATTAGGGATAGGTGTAATAATCATTGAGGTGCTGTCAAAAGAATCTTTGGAAAGTTCACATCTGCTGTGGAAACATGTCCAGGCGGCGTTACTCTGCTTAAAGGAGAGACTATTTTTTTTTCAACAATTTTCAAGCCATTCCCAAGTGTCTTAATAACGTGTTTGTGACATGCATTTGTCAAAATACCTCAAGGATCAAGAATGTTAGTCACTCTCTGGTCTCTGCGAAAAACTCAACCACCATCATAAAATGCACCATGATAAAACACATTAACCAAAGTACAGTACATGATTAAACTGGGTTATGTAATTTCCATTTCTCGTCTCCAAAACATAAAAACATAACACACGTTCAGAGTAGCCCATTGGTAAGTAACTCAGAGCAAGTACAATATATTAATTACAAGGGTAAGAAAACAAAGTACACAATAATGCACTCAGTGCGTTTGGCATTTTTTTTGTTGAGGTTTAAACGGGACATATTTTGCCAAACCAAACTTTTTCTGGCATTTGGGATGTAATCTTGACTCAATGGTGTCTCGGTAAACACGTGAAGTGAATTCAAACGGTCCAGGCATTCTGAGTTCCAGACATTTCTCTGCCGAGGGTCCTGCAATCACCTCTTTGGAATTTCTCGAGCTTATCACTTGCGAAGATCTTCTTCTTCCATTTGCACTCCCGAGCCAGCGGTGTCAAGATAATAAACACGTCACCAAACAAGTGGGTCTTTTCCACGGAAGCAGCCAAACATATGAAAGGGGGCGGTCTTCGCCAAATATGGACAAATCAGATTTCAAACTGGGTCAAACAGAAGTAATTGTCAGAGGGGCCTTTTCTGGACACTCGTATGACAAAATCAAGGTTAAAATAAAATTGACGATTTTATACACAGTACTAAGTCCATGTTAGAGTGTCACTCAATGGTGGTCTGGAGATCTCAGTAGCCAAAATACGGGAGGGACCTTTAAAGGTGATGTTAGTGGATCTTAACGCTAACTGGGATATAAAGGTTGTTCCACACTGAGCAGCTTTTTGTTGTTATATTAAGTCCAAACACAGTCCGTTGAGGCAAATCTCACAGTCACCTCTGGTACCTGAGCGAGGGTCGCGACCTCTATGAGTGTTTTTGTATGGTGCCTTAAATCTGTTCTGCGGCCCTTGGCCACCTGGGGCCACTCTAAGACGAACATACTGTATTTTGTTGGAGGCTCAGCCCCTTTTCCGATTTCGGATTGTTAGTTGTTCTTCACAGAGGACAAAGAACATTAGGTTTTACACCAATGTGATCAGCCTGAATGGTATCGTCTGATAATTAGCATTTTATGATGATGGTGTAAAGCCAAAAGAATATATCCCTGGTAGTAACATTATATGACCTTTCTATTGTTAGCCTGTGTGCCTTTGCCTTGTTTTTCAGTGGGAGGTGGTCCAACGGACCCTGAATGGCTCTCAGTTTTACACCTACTCTGTTTGCAATGTCGGCGAACGCGAGCAAGACAACTGGCTGCGCACCACCTTCATCCAGCGGCGACCTACAGCCTCGCGGGTCTTTGTGGAGCTCCAGTTCATCGTTCGGGACTGCAACTCTTTTGACGGCGCCTCGATGACCTGCAAGGAAACCTTCAACCTCTTCACTTCCGAGTCGGACGTCGACGTGGGCACCACCTTCCGCAAGGGCCAGTTCAAGAAAGTGGCCACGATCGCTCCCGACGAGATCACCAGCAAGAATGAGCTGCGCATCAACACCGAGACTCGGGTGGTGGAGAACCTCTCTCGGAAAGGCTTCTACTTGGCTTTTCAAGACATTGGCGCCTGTGTGGCTCTTCTTTCGGTCAGGGTTTACTACAAAACCTGCCCCGCCACAGTGATGAGCCTGGCATCTTTCCCGGAAACTGTGGCTGGTGGTGAGAACCAGGCTCTGAGGCAAGTGAACGGGGTATGCGTGGATAACGCCGTCAGCGAGGAGCCGCCTCGCGTGTACTGCACCGTGGATGGAGAATGGGTGTTGCCAGTCAAGCACTGCCAGTGCAAAGCGGGCTATGAAAAAGACCAAGACGTGTGTCAAGGTAAGCGCTTGATTGAACCCTCCAAATGTTGTCGTTCCCATGTGAATGTCTCGTCACACTGACCATTTGGCTTGACTGTTTGTTTGAGTTCCTGTCGCGTCGTTTGCTGCGTATGTTTGTCATGGGCGTTATTATCATCGCTCAGAGGAATTCTCCCCTTGGCTAACGTGGCTCCTCTGCAATGGAAGGAATGCTTACATGTCTCAGCTTCACCCCTGACCGTGATTCTGGGAAGCACAACCTAGACAAGGAGGATGTGAGTGCTTTTTACCCTCTGCGGTAAATTTGAGAAACAAATACAAATTGTACGGAGGGTGCAACTGTCTTTTAAGTTTTTGGTTGAAAGTATGAACCATAGTCTTAGTTTGAAAATATGAAACTGTCTAGAAACCGTACTTGTCCAGCAATGCAATGAGCCGGCATTTTGGCTAACACGAAGGAACAACGAGCTACATTCCCGGAGGTAAAACTAATGGAAACAAACGAGTCCACGAGGGGGCGACGCTGTCCTTTACGTCACTTCCTGCTTCTTTTCGAAAACAAATCCCTGAGAGGATTTTCATGGCGGGAGTTACAAAAAGCTGTGTACGTCAAAATCATGTTTTGTGGTGAAAAAACACATGGGACCATATAGGCTGTGGGAGTTTCATTAATAATATACCAAAAACCATCCGTTTGACGACACTTGACCTTTAACCTTTGCTTTAAGTCAGGGGTGTCAAACTCATTTTTCTCCCGGGCCACATTGTTGTTCTGGTTTCCCTCGGAGGGCCGTTGTGACTGTGGAACAAACATATTTAATCATCTCATCATATTTACAGAACCGAATTATGAACTTGTTTTGGAATCAGAAATCAAGGGTAATGTGGTTTTCAACTGTTCACGTTTAGTAACAGAAAAATGCTTGTAATATCTCAACTTTATCATTTACGATATATGACAATTTGAAATTTTGGTACAGTTTTTTTACAAAAATCATGGAAATTAGCACTCTAGATCTGGCTTCACAGGCCACATAAAATCATGTAGTGGGCCAGAGCTGGCCCCCGGGCCTTGAGTTTGACACCTTTGCTTTAATTCCTGATTTGAAACTTTAACCTTTGCTTCATACTTGAAACTGTGACTTTTATTTTCAAACCCCAATTTGAAAACCCAATATTGTCTTCCAGCCATGACTTTTAATGCCAAAAATCCCATTTTGGAACTTTAATCCTTTCCTGAAACGCCAACTCTTCAAACCTGTCCCTGTCCTGAATCCAAGCATTTCTTCCAATCCTTAATTTGGAATCTTTAGCCCATGCTCGAATCTAACTTTGTCTTCAAACTCTGATTTGAAACTGCAACACTGTCCTGAAAGTCCACTTCGAAACCCAAACATTTTCCACTTCAAAGCCTAATTTGAAACCACAACTTTGTCTTGAAAAACTCATTTGAAACCCTAAACCAGACTAAAATCCCTTATTTATTGCTTGTCTCTCCACTGTCATTATCACGACTTCACTTGTTACCTCCTTCATGGAGATGATGTCGTTGCTCATGTGTTTATGTACAACTTTCCCTTCTCAGCATATTCCGATCACATTTTATCAAGAGTCCATACATTGATGACATCATCATTGCAAAATCTCCCTTGTCAGAAATGGGAAATCCCAAGAAAGTTGGATGTGATTGTGTAAATTCCATTGAATGTGAGCAGACACCACCTGTTCACGTCTATCTTGATGATGATATTGTTGTACAGCTGTTCTTATTGGGTTTCATAAATGGTGCGGTGTGGGCCGCAACTGACCATCATTTGAATAATCGATTAATCCGTCAATTATTTCTTTCCATTCATCAACGTTGTCTTAAAAAGCCTTTTTTTTTTTTTAACTCCCATCCCTTTATTTTAAAAGAGAACATTTTAAATTGACAGTACAGAAAACTCACAAACATAAATGTGTTATGATTCATTTACTGCTTCGGTGCACAACATCAGTCTGAAAATTGGCACTATTGTTGATCATTGATTTCCAAAGTAAAACCAGATGTTTGTAAATGTCTCATGTTAATTGAACACAAAAGATAATCAGATTGGTTTCGTGACGGACTAAAGAAATCTGAGAATATTTCCAGTTGAGATGGCTGAAATGTTTCGGTTTGGACAGTTTAAGATTCGATCAATCGACGATCAAAATAGTTGCTTTTGTGTATACCCCGCTAATAAAGTACTAAATTAGATACCCTTGTTAATGTTAACTTAACCTGTTGCTGTTCCCAAGCGCTGGATGCTGCACTGTGATACGCTACAATCTCCATTCCACTGCAGCAGACATTCTCTTGTTGACCACAGTCAGAGCACCGATTCTGATTCATTTGCAAATTCAGTTGAAAATACAAATCCCGAATCATAACTTTGGCAATTGAGTGTAATTGAATGAAAGCACACTGCACAACGACCTTTGATGGGCATTGATCTGTTTTTGCCGCGGATAAAAGCCCAATTAGCAAAATCAACTTGTAAATCAAGGTACTAGTGTGCTATTAGCCACAACAGGATAATTTGTTGCGATCAAATTCTACCCCTCAGATTTATTGTAAAAAGTTTTTTTTTTTTTTTTTCCCCAGTTAGTGCAAGTGGAAATGCAGATAAGTGTTCAAGTTTCTAGGCCACAGCTTTAAGGTGTGTTGTGCCACTTGCATGCTCAGACAGGCCTGTTCAGATGACTAAACACCTCATGACTTCCATCAGTCCAAATTGCTCTTTTTGTGGAACACGCCAATGTAAAGACACACACACACATGCAAGCACGCGTATGCGCACATGGACAAATGCACTCTGGATTAGGCTTGTAAATCCCGCATGCCTGTAATAGATTTGCATTTAGTTTCCCCTTTCGACGGCATAAAAGTGGTGACGTTTACTGTCAGTCCATCAACTTTAGGCTGGCCAGAGAAGTGCCAGGTCAGATGATGTGGGCGACAGAGGCGGGTGGGAATGAGGACAAAACCTCTTAAAAGTGACAGAGAGCTTGTATTTAGAGGAGGCCTGTGATTTTAAAACAGAGACTGGAATGTAAAGGTAGGAGAACAATGAGGCGCTCTGTTTCCCGCTCACCTCCCCAGTGCATTCCTGATCCGTTTGCTGAAGAGCAGCCTCCTTCCCAGGCATGCTGGTAGTGCTTGGTGGAGGTGGAGGTGGTGGTGGTAGAGTGGGGGTCAAGACCTCTCATAATAATGACTAAACACTGCAAATCCAAGATGAAGTCAAATGGGAGCTCAGAGACGCATAAAGGAAGTAAGAGATGAAGGTGGAAGCGTCTGCTTTTGCTCTCCATCTGCTCCGCAAACATTTGAAGACGGCTCATGCTCGCGTTTGCTCAAAGGGAAATCTTCGACGGTGCGATGACGGACTCCCCCCATGTGACTGCACAGAATTTTATCACATTCATAAAGTGTAACTCACGTCCGCCAACCAAATTGTTTGGAATGAAAACACGCGGCTCATTTTGGCTCTTACAATGCGTGACCGTCAAGCTGACGATAAATCAAACAATGACGAAATGTTTAGTAGTGCTTTCACTCATATTTACCCTTTCTACTTGGTAGCTCGCTTTTACTGCTGCAATTAATAATACAGTTACAAATATGGTTTTAATTTAAAGTATTGACGTAACGACGACAAAGTCTGCTCATGAATGGCAACATCTCTTCATTTGAACGCCTCTGAGGAGCAACAAAGTTTTCAGTCTGTGAAGTTAAATGATAACGTTGCGGTGTGGAGTTTGAACTGCTGTCATGTAGCATAGCGCACATTTTTCTTTTTCTGTGGTTTTTATTCGCTAAAAAAGAGCAGCCTCCACCAGAAAGGTAGTTAAGTAAAGAAGAATTTCTAAGTCAAGTTAAGTGCAGCGAGAAAAGTTCCAAGCGCTTTTGTTGTTTTGCCGCAGTTAACTTCTTTTTCAACTTTGGTAACAGCGTAATGTGTTCAATTGTCTGTAGAGTTTCTGAAGGTTTCGACCCCGAACATACAATTTCCTTTGCTATGATTTCCTTATTGGAATAATTGTTTAAATTGAAAGGCTGGATTGTTTTCGACCATGCTTACAACTGACTGCAGTTACTCTAATGGTTGTATTTTGCCTGTGGATTAAAAACTTCTGGTATCAAAATATCTCTTGATGTGAATACTAGGTCTGGATAATCATTTGAATTGTGCATCATGCACAAATGTAAGTAATATGATAACTTTTGCTGCCAGTTGGTCCTCTGCAAATTCACTTCAACTTTTCCCATTAGCGTATTCATTATCAGTAAAGTGCTGGCGTAACTTACACTTGACCTGACTTTTTTTTTTTTTTCTAGATAGGAACTGTGGTCCCGACAATTTTTGCTTTGACTTGCCAACACTCAGGTGAGCGCTGCATGATGCCAGATGGCTCACCTCAATGTACTTTACATTGTGCAGCAGTTTGGAAAATAGTGAACGATTCCTCAAAAAAGAAGCTTCATACAGTTTATTGCCATAGCCGCTTGTAGTATTTGTCAAACAAAATTTAAAACAAAGAGAATTACACAGTGCATATTCAAAACTTGTTCACAACTTTACCTTAAAGGCTACTAACTTAATGCTAACTTCCAAAGGGAAACGCCATATGAGTGAACAAACTTTATATAAAGTTAAATATTTCAGAGAGTTATTTTTTTATTAAAAATGTTTGGGGTGTTGTTATTTCGGGAAAGGCTGGAATGGATTCTCTTTTGCATACGTTTGACTTAGAAGGGTCACTTTGAGATACTTTCTGAATTCGGACTGTAATTTTGTTCCATTATTTAACTTCTCTAACGTTCGTACCATGCATCCATTTTCAACGAAGTTCTTGGCCCCACTCCGTTTTTCTTCATTTCCTATCGGGTCCTTCATTCCACATCATCCTTCCTGCTGCAATGTTAAACCTTGGAGCAACGGACGGCCTCGGCTGCCAGACTTTGGCTCATCAGCCTCATCACACTTAATCGCACGTCGTGGTTTTTGCTCTGGAAAAGGCAATGAGAAGTATTTGGACCGCTGAGTGCAGAATTAGCATCCTGGATGAGCCGGAGCCTTTGTGGAGTTCCAGTAAAGTGATTATTGGTCCTACCAGAGACTTCCTGTAAACTATTTTCTGCGTCTCCTAATTTTCCACTCTGGCTGAGTCTCCACGCTCATCCTCGGGTGACGTGACGATCGGTCGGTGACTAACTTGTACTCGTGTGGTGAATGATGTGAATGATTAGTAATTGACCCCTCCGTACAGGGCACTTAACCACGCCTCCTGAAGTGACGTCACACCACGTGCCCTGACGTAAGACAAACAGTAAAAATGGCAAATACAATACAATACATTCTGAACTGAGACAAACTCCATGCTTCTGATTTCATTCAAATCAACGATATATTATAGATTCTAAATACAATACATTCTTAACTGAGAGAGACGCCATGCTTCTGATTTCATTCAATCATTCACACGTAGCAATGTTATGCTAGCGGAGAACGTCTCATTCATTTATACGAGACGTGTATTAAAAATCAAATTTAGGGCATATCTTCGTGCAAACACAGTCTGGTTAAGCTTCGGTCGCGAGCCAGCAAGAAAGCGACACGTTTGTGCAGTCCGATCATCGCTAAATATCGCTCAACAAAGAATAAGTGTGTCAATCTTTCACATGTAGCGGTGTTATGCTAGCGGAGAACGTCTCATTCATTTATACGAGACGTGTATTTAAAATCAAATTTAGGGCATATCTTCGTGCAAACACAGTCTGGTTAAGCTTCGGTCGGGAGCCAGCAAGAAATCCATACGTTTGTGCAGTCCGATCATCGCTAAATATCGCTCAACAAAGAATAAGTGTGTCAATCGTTCACATGTAGCGGTGTTATGCTAGCGGAGAACGTCTCATTCATTTATACGAGACGTGTATTAAAAATCAAATTTAGGGCATATCTTCGTGCAAACACAGTCTGGTTAAGCTTCGGTCGGGAGCCAGCAAGAAATCCATACGTTTGTGCAGTCCGATCATTGCTAAATATCGCTCAACAAAGAATAAGTGTGTCAATCATTCACACGCAGCAGTGTTATGCTAGCGAAGAACTTTGAATTCATTTATACGAGACATGTATTGAAAATCAAATATAAGGCATACCTCTGTGCAAACATATCTGTTCCAGTTGATATTAGATGGATTTAGTTGATGATGCGGTCTTCCACAAAGTTTGATCCATCGAAGGCATTTTTCGTACTGGGTCTTCGGTTTTGGAAAGGGTACGAATGGAACTCCACCAACTAGCCTTTCAGGATACCTGTCGTCACTATTACAAAGTCCGTGACTACACCTCTTAACCATATTTTTTGTTAAATAACCCAAATACGCGATAAAATGCTAACAAAACCTATACTGGACTATGCAATGTTGACTGAGAAAATGGCGGGAGCAAAAAGGGGCGTGGTTTATGCAGATCTCTGGCCTCTGATTGGTCAGTGACGCGGATTGCGCAATATCCACGGAGGGGTCAATTGTCTTGGGTGTGTTTACTTAACGACTAGTCTTGTGTGCTTCCCCCCTCACTCATCTGGCGCAACGTCTACCTCCGACCCCTCCCCTGACCGCTCCCATTTGCGCTCTATTAGTGTATTTATTTTTAAAAACTCCCATCTCTTTGTAGGTATATACTCATCCTCATTCCCATCCTTGTTATTCAGTGTTAAACGCAAAGACCTGCACTGTCACCTAAGGTCACCAAGCCGCTAAACAAAAGTCGCTTTGTTGGTTGTTTTTGAGCCGGCGTGCGGAAGTCGTGGATATGACACCAGGAACGCTGAAACATCCCGTTCCGCACGTCTCCGATGGGAGCATTCATTGTACGGCTGCTCAGCTCTCCTCACCACATTCAACCACCATAGAAATTCAAATCTAAAAGTTCAGTTATTAACCGTTTGGTTAATTGCTGCATGATGTTTTCCTCCCATTGCAGAAGTCCTAATTGACCCACTATTTGGGAACAAGTGACTTTGATTTGATACTGGTGTGTGTTTTTGAGAATTGGAATCCATTTGTTGGCGATGTTTGACAAGAAGGAGCATTGAGTGTACATATGAAATTAGACTCTGCCAGCCGCTAGCTAGCAATATGTGAGTGGCCTCTAAAGTGCTAGCTTTATGTGTCTTGTGTTTGAACGTTTTACAGTTTAATTTTGTGTTCGTGTGACAGAAAATGAGACTGTTCGCCTTTAATGTTGAAGGACTTGATTGTCAACAGATGACTGCTGACTGACATTTAGCAAGGATGCAACATGAACTTCCTCTTTAGATTTATTGTCCTAATAGGCTCTGATAACGGTGGAATTTCAGCAAGGAAGGCTCTTTTGGAGTATCTTGATAAAAGCAAGTAAATCACAGCCATTTTCTTGTGCTCTGAGTCAATTGTGTGTTTTTAATCGCTTTAACCCCTTCAGACCAAGGTCTTCCACCATTTTACTTTGTTTGGTCGTGAATGTGGCCAAATTCATTTTGTTGACCTGTGCTGGATGACATGTCTCCAATAATTGCTGAGTGAGATTTTTCTATGCGACGCTGATAAGTTCAATGCACACGTAGCTCTTTTTGTTCAATTTAAACACGGATTCTTCAGATGTGGTGCCAAGTTAGGATGTGCCGGGTGGGCGAGGGAGTCGTTTCTTCAATAATGGGAGGATGATAAAGGCTCTTTCAAGTCATGTCATGTTTCAACATTTGAAACCAGGTTGCCAGCCTCTGCCGACGAGCCAACAGGAAATGCGCCATTACAGTGAAGGCTGTTACTTTGTTGCTTTCTCTTTCTGTTGCGTAGGGAATTGCACCCTTGCGTGACAGAATTTGTATTAAGTATGGTAACGTAGGCGGGGCAGGCATTTATTTAATGATATGGTATCAAAGCCACTGCAGTGGAATGTTTAGCACAATTTCAAAACTATGTCTTTTCCCCAAGGGGAAATGCTCAATCTGTTACCAGGTCAGACCGTCGCTATCATAAAAGCTTTATTAACTCTAAGAAGTGTTGTAAGTAAACATTCACAAGTGTACGAGTCATACAAGTTTAAAAAGGAGTTCACCTCTGTTAATATTGTTGACATCAAAACACTGAAAAAGGGTGTGTGTGCATTTAGGGAATTACCTGATGTAATCAGTCACAATTATGGAAACCATTAATACTCCACAAAAAGACAAAACCGTGCCACATCCATTGTTAGGTGTTTCAGAATCAAGATTTGTGTAATAAGTAGTCACTGATTGTGTAGTGGTACACACACCTGACTTTGGTGAGGGCGACGTGGGATCTTTTGCTGCACAGTGATGGCGTCAATATCTGCCCTGCGACTGACTGGCGACCAGTTCAGGGTGTAGTCTGCCTTTCGCCCGAAGCTAGCTGGGATAGGCTCTGGCTCTCCCGTGACCCTTGTAAGGATAAGCGGCTTGGATAATGGATGGATGGATTTGTCTCATAACATGAAAGAATCATAAGAACATTTAAATAGATTGCGTCATACTTACCACAGATGCTGGTTTGTAAATGTATATAGGTGTGCAGATTGCTAAACATGTATTTTATAAGTCAAAGTTAGTTCAGCAGATCAAAGTTAGCTTAGCTTTTTCTCCGACGGATGAAAAAATATCGACCTCATTGAGGCTGAGCACAAAATCTTATTGGTTCGAGAAACCGCCCTATTGCTAATTTAGTTAAAGTTACATCGACAAGCATTACAGATTCTGAACTCCTGAGCAGATTACACTGAAATAGCAGTACCTAGTGGCTGAAATCTTACTGGAAGCAGTGCCGATGAGGAAAAATTTGAGTAAAAATGGACAAAATTACAAAGACAAATCACCCCCAAATACTTTTGATATTCACTGGACTGACGTTTCACACGCTTTGCACGTTTTTTCATTCTTTCTGTATAGAATAAAGCTGAATAGTTGAGATGTATAGATGTGGTTTCTCCATTACAAATTGTTATTGACTGTGTTTTTCTGCTAGAAGGGAACTTGGGAATGTTGTGTGTGTATAGATGTGTGTTTGTGGTAGCGGTTTGGAGGGAGCGCTGGGGCGAGGGCGGGGGTCACTGCAGCGCAAAGCGCAACGTGTTGTTCTGCTGTGTGAGGTGAGCTCAGCACTTTCCTTCCAAGCGTGTCATTCATCTCCTCGTCCGACAACAGCCTACCACCTATCACTGCCAACAGGATGAGCGGAAGCCGGAGGCCACCTAATCCCCGGTTGACTCCCCGACCCGTTTGGCTCAGGGCTTTCTATTGTGGCCGGCCACGCTCAGCCATGTTCGTAGATTTTTATTGTTGCGTTTGATCAGGAAGTAGACGGCATCCAGGAGAGAGCTCTTTTTGCCACCTGGCTGTCTCCTTGTCCACTTGATAAACACTCTGACGCGCACACACACACACACGCACGCACTCATGCACTCACACACACATAAACATGCGCACACACACACACAAACGCGCACACACACACACACACACGCACGCACACACACATAAACGCACGCACACGCACGCACGCACCCATGCATGCACACACACACACACACACACACACACACACATATATGCTCACACAATGCTATTTGTTGAAACACAATATGTGTCCTTTCTGTGCTATTTCACAATATTCCATGTACAAGTTATAACTTGCCAAGATGCTTGTCTGCTTTGTAAAGAGCATCATAGCTATTGATAATATATTGATGTAAAAAAAAGTGCTTTGAACATGATACTTGATGATAAAAAACTTGTGCATACTCACTATTTGAAGTTATTCTCGCTGCCGGCCTTGGACAGATCCGCTATGTTCACGACTACACTAGCAAAGGCCTCTCATGTCTTCGTATGGAGCAAACGGCAATTGCTTTGGCTGGATCTGGTCTGATTTTCTGAAGACGTGCTGCATTTGTTTGACTTATCACTTCACTATTATCTACATTTGTTAGTTCTACAATAATTTATTATAGTGGGATTTCCACAGGTCTTACAAAAAATCAGCTTTCAGTTTAAGCAAGCCAGCAGTGTTTTTATTCTTTAGTCCCCTTTCGAACTGGTCTTTTGATTGGGTGCATCCAGCCGCCCCCTATTGCCGGTGGTCCAAGGGGAGAACGGGGCTGAGAGAATGGATTGTGTTTGCTAACGGCCACATGAAAGCCAGAGGAGCAATTCTCAAACAGATGTAATGCCCTTACAGCTGCTAATCCTTTTGGCTGATGAGCGTCCATGTGCACGCTTCCACCGTCCCTTACCTACCACCTTCCTCTACCTCATGTTACCTCCCCCAACAGAGACCCCCATTGTTCCACTGCAGCAGCAGGCAAAATGCTAATGACGTGTTGTCACCCTGCATTCAATCAGAAGGACATGACATATTGCCGTGATAGATTCAAGTAGTTCATGAAAGGGGCAGTCGGGGATAATGATTTACACATTTATTTGTATTCATCCAGTCAGCGTGTTTTTGTGTTCTTCGACAATTCTTTGGCCTGTTTCTCACCTCCTCACTGCGAACATGAGTTTGTTTTCCTTGGCCAGGCCAGCGACTCCCTGAAAGCTGCGCGCACCCTTTAACTCACCGCTGCCCTCAGGCACACATGACCCTACTGGCAAACGCCAGTGAGGGGCCCCCCTACCACTTACGCTCCGGGTCTCGGAGGCAATTTCCCTTGTCAAGCCTCCGTGTTAGCCATTCATCCATCTATCCGAGGACGCATTCATCACTGTCACCGTCTCATCCGTCTTAACTTGTGCAGACGCGCCGGGAGGGGCAATTCGTGGCTCCGGCTCCCGGACCGGGGGGCTGCCAGAATGTAACACGGCCCTTGCACTCAGCCTCAATAAACAAACAGAGCCGCTGGAGGCTGGTGGGGACTGAAATGACAAACAGCACTTCACTTTGCATCAGTCCAGAGAGAAAATGGGTGCCTTGATTTCATCAAGTGTTTGGACTTTAAAAGGCTTTTGTTCGTGGTCATATCAGGAGTCTTCCTTTTGGTTTCGACTCATTGCTGCTCCTTCTCTTGGTCACGCTTTCTGTGTTTTGTTACTTTCATTGAACGCTTGAGGAAGGAAGGAAGCGCTGCGCCAGCCTCACGCTTCCTCCTTCCTGTCGTGTCGCGAAACAATCCGCCTTGTGCATGGACTTGGAAAGCTTCCTTTCGTTGTTGTCTTGGTAATAAACCTCAACAGTCCCCCGACTGATGGTCCTAGTTAAGGTCGAGCCTTGGCTTACTGGCTCAAGGGTCAAAACCTACAAGAAGGGCCATGAAGAATGGAAGTACTTAGGAAAAGAAAAATATTGACATCAAAAACTGATTGCGAGGAAGTGGTTACATTTGGGTACCCTTGAGCAATTTCGTTTAAATGGACGGTTTAGCTGAGCTCATGCGAAAGCTACAAGATGCTGTGGGCTACGAAACCAAGATGACGCCTTAAAATCAGTGCTGGGCTGTATGACACAAAATTTCAAGTTAAAAAAGAAAAGGAAAAAGAAACTGTTTTCATAGAAGACCGACTCATGATTGTGAAACACCGAGGAATTATAATTCAAGGACAAATACAGTCAAAATATAGAACTTTTACTGTGTATACAGTATTCAAGTAGACCTAAACAGGAAACGTAAAACAAGAGTAACTTAATGAAGAGGCAATTAATATTTATGTGAGCCTTGAGGTCATTCACATTTAAAAAAAAAAAAAAAAAAAAAAAAGTAAAACAAAGTAAACTGCAAAGGAAAGTCACATCATAAATGGTATGTAGTAGAACTTGTATTAGTTAAAAGTCCAGGCCCAGTAGTATTGCGTTGCTTTGAGGTCTCTATGCACATTTAAACAAATCAAATTGTAAAATAAGATTATGCAGTTTCGATGAATGATTCATTTCCATCAGAAAATTGTTTTAAAGCCAATATTGATCATTTTAAAACTATAAATCGCAACTTGGCTTAAGTGTTTCCTGTTCAGTATTTCATAACTTCAGCCTGGCAACATTTGCCCAATTTCGGCCAATGTCGGCTATTTGAAACCACAATTATCCTCCAAATAATCGACTCATTTGTTGCAAGTTGTTCTGTTATTGTGTTTTACGCGTTCTGCAGCTTGGATTTTGGAACATTCAGTGTCTTAGCCCGCTTCCCGGTAATTTAACACCACTGTTACCAGAACTGTTTTCCTACACCACGGCTCTTTAGAAGCGCAACATTTGAAAAGGAGATGCCGGTATACTGCCCAGCACGACTATCAATTGATCAACTGTGCCTCTCTATTGACGGACTTCAGCATTTTGTGAAATGGATGCAACCACCGAGCGTAGTATGTCACAGTATCTACAGTAGCTTGAAACATAGACTGGAATAGCCGGAAGATTTTATCGGTCATGTACAGTATGAGGTCAACGTATGCACTGGTACGAAATTGGATCTTTGTCTGCTTTTAGGGACACTTAGCCCAACATTTCTTGCACACACAGAAAAAGCGTTTACTTTGTACTTGTTTTTATGTGGTTTTTGTATATGCTTGTCAGTAGTAAAAGAGTAATCCCACTGCTTGTTTTTATTCCTCCAGTTTCTAGAGAAGCACACATGAATAAACACTTTGAATTCATAAAGTCACATAGTGGAAAGTCCATTTTTTGGGGGGGTTTATTTTGGTCGGGCCCTCCTGTAGCGTGGCGTTGACTGGAATGCGTCTTTGATGCAACTGTAAGTTCGCGCAAGATGCATTAGGCTTGTAGGCCTGCCTGCTTCTTTTTTTTTCACTTGCCATGTGGCATTTGGGCAACTCCCATCTTCCAGTCTTTTTTTTTTTCCCCCTCTTAGCACTTGAATGGCGTGGCATTCCCATCGCCTGCTGCTCGCTCGCCGGTGAATAGCAATGTTAATAGCTTCGTTGGGGAGAGGGGAGGAAGGAATTTGGGGATTAGGAGTGAGGAGAGGTAGGACGATGAATGTGAGTTACAGGCAGCAGCTGCTTCCCCTTCTCAATGCTCAAGTCAGGTTTGCTCTGTGTCTTTTTACCCTTTCCGCAAGCCCCACAGCAGGATCATCATCTTCTCCCCACGGCACCTCACTTGGCCGGTTTAATCAATAGCCAAGCAGCTGGCCGAGGTAGACAGGAGCTTCTGTCCTAATGGGAGGCTTGAGTGACATGCGAGAGAATTCTTTTCATGCAAACTATTTTTTTTGGTGCGCCGTCCGCCCTTCAAGTTAATGTACACCTCTTCGCTGCTGTGCTCCCCTCTGCTGTGTGTCAAGGAGTAAATCCAAGTGATACGATGTCGCACTCTTTTTTTAGCTTCTAGATGAATTCCACTCAGCTGAAAATTAATCAGTTTCATATTGGCACTCGTCTTGTCACCAATTTTGATTGTTTTCATCATTCCACTTTTATGTCTCTGCTGTTGTCAAAGTCAATTAATCAATGATGTTTTTGATATTTTTTCAGCACAGTGCAGCGGTCCCCATCCTTTTTTCTCCACTACTGACCAGTTTCACGTGATGACGTAAAACATATAATAATAAAAACACAACTCCCCAGAATGCAAACTGTAGTTGTTGTCAAAGTCAAAAGTCTTCCGTTCAACGGGCCTTATCTGGAACATCACAAGCGCAAACCTTAAAACAGGTTGGCGGACTTTTTGTGCGCAGTGATAACTATGGGTTGATGACACGATAGTTTGAACCAGAATTTTCAAGAATATTGCTCTCTTTATCAGACAAAAGTTAAATACATGTATATCATTTATTCATCCATCCATTTTTTGAGCCGCTTATCCTCACGAGGGTCGCGGGAGTGCTGGAGCCAATCCCAGATTTCGTCTGGCAGGAGGCAAGATACGCCCTTAACCGGTTGCCAGCCAATCACAGGGCACATGGAGACAGACAACAGTGGCACTTACAATCACACCGAGGGGCAATTTAGAGTGACCAATTAATGTTGCATGTTTTTGGGATGTGGGAGGAAACCGGAGTGCCCGAAGAAAATCCATGCAGGCATGGGAAGAACATGCACACAGGCAGGTTTGGTATTGAACCTGGGTCCTCAGAACTGTGAGGCCAATCCATATCATTTATTTATCCCTAAATGGTATGCTACACATTGGAACCGCTGTCAAACAGACCCTGTTATAAGAGATATTGGATAAAATGGACCGGTGAGACCGAACAGTGCGTTCAAAAATAGTTTCCATTTCCCGCTTAAAATACCGTCAAGAAAGTCTGTTAGTTCTAGAATTGGCCGCTGCAGTTTAATGGGACTGTGGTGGAATGCAGGCAGAGAATAGGGTCGATGTATTTTTGGGTCACAGAGATACTGTGTGACTAGAACCAGTTCTAAAAGACATACAATACCTCCTGTGCCTTCGTGGCGGCCATGTGATGATGGTTCTATCTTTTGTCTATTGTGCATAGACCGCTGGGAGAGAGTGAGCGGTATAGCTACGGCGCTAACTCTGAGGAATACAAAACAAAAGTCTTTAAAGACATCTTGGGCAAAATAAAAAAGCACCGCCATTGTCTGGGGCTACTTCTATAGTGCAGCATTTCAAGTGGAGGGGGAAAAGTGTGTTCAGCATGCCATGCATGTACTGCATATAGAAATGCAGCCTAATTGACTGGAACAGGTGACGGGCAGCAGACATAATCCTCGCTCTGATTCCAGATATTACACACCCGTATGTGTTTGTCTGCATGGTGCGTTTGTGCGAACGTGCCACGGTGTGAGGTCACGAGCGACGGCCGCCATTGCTGCCGCTGGCGGAATGCTCTCGCCCGAAGGGGGGCCCTCTCGTTTTTCCTTTTACGAAGTGCTCTCTGGGACATTTCACGCCGTATTAAGTTCAAATTTCAGTACGCCGACAGACGGCGGGGTGCGCTACCTGTAGTTCTGTCCACTGACACTGGATGTGTGAAATAAAGTGTCACCTTATCTGGGCCTTATGCTTTAAAAAACATGCATGTGGTGTGAGGGGGGGATAGAATGTGCTAGAATGTTGAATGCCCTTCATTCACCGCTGCTGTTGCTTCTCAGATTTTAGAAAATATTTATAAATGATTTGTCAATGTCCTTTTATTAAGCTTGTCTTGTTTTTTTTAAAAACATTTTTCTAGGCAAATAAGTATTCTTTCAAGGGTGTTACTGTTTAAGAACAGTGGTGCAAATTAACACATCATATCGTGAAAAGCTGCAATACAGAGACATTATCGTAGTTTTACCTCTGCCACGTGCTTTAAGCATCCATCCGTTATCTGATCCGCTTCTCCTCGAAAGGGTCGCAGGTTCTTGAAATGTATTTAAACAGATTGGTAACGTAATTGAGGGCACAGCAAATTGCCAGCATGTGTGTAATACCTGCGATATGTGCTTTTAAAAAGCAGAGCATGGTGTGGTGGGATTTGACGTCAGCTACCTCGGTGTGATCTTGCTATTTGGAGTCCGCGTGTGAGCAGTGGTTGATAGCAGCTCCTGTTATGTTTGTCTTCATTCTCCTTCTTTTATTGTTCACCTAAGCCAGTGGTTCACAAAGTTACTTTGCACCGTCCCCCTTTTTGGAGGTGAAATTTTTAAACCCCAGCATTTAATAAGCATCTGATAAGTGCATCGTTGACTGTGGCACATGCGAGGAGGACACAGATTTTCGTTATTGTAGTTCCACATAATACTTGAAAACTGCGGTAGGTGAATCACTACAAGTGGGGGAAAACTGCATCACGTGTCGGAACTCAATAATCTAGTAGTTCTACTATCATTAGTTTATTTACAATATGTTCTCCATCAAGGTTATGCCTTCATTAGCGTGTGTCTGTGTGTGTGTTTCTTTTCAGGCTACACAAAGGAGGTCTTCCGCATAAACAAATTCTCAAATTATTTTGATACCATAGAAAATGAAATGAGTGGCATTTTTTCCCCCACATCATATATACTATGTGGTGTGTACTTTCATCCAGATCCAATCTCGACTGCAACATCTTAATGAGGCAGGGAAGTCTTTGTCCTTGTAAACTGGATTTGAAGTGAGCATTTGTATGGACAGAATGTGTACGTTTCACGGGGATCTCAGTGTTTGAAGTTAAGCATGACTGGAACCTGCTGGCTCACACGTTACCCGTCTTCCTGCTGCTGAATGCGGGACGACTGGTTGTTGTTGTTTTTTTTTTTTTTTTCAAAGACAGGCAGGAGTTTCCTGTGTAGAAGAAACAAAGAGGCAGCGTATCGGTGGCAGTGTTGCAAGGATTGATGCAATTGTAATGACCTGAGTCAACATCGCACAGCCTCTGTTTTCTTTCTCATATCTCTTACACCTCTGACCTTTGCCTAATAACATATCCACTGAAGACCACTGTTTTGCATTATATGAGGTAAAAAGTTCACGGCACTCGGGGAAACCTTCAAGGAGGCCAGACTAGCTGGTTTTGTGTCACATGCGTTGTTTGCCTCAAGTCACACTCACAAATGCCCCTTTTTTTTTTTTTTTTTCCTCAATGCAGAATGTCAGCCCGGCTTCTTCAAAGCGGAAGCTTCTGATGAGAAGTGTCAAGCGTGTCCTGCCAACACCCATGGGCCGGGTGCCGGGGCTTTGTTGTGCTCCTGCGTGGAGGGCTTCTATCGAGCCCCCAGCGACCCTCCCACTGGACCCTGCTCAGGTGACAACACGCTTACATCTTTTTTTTCACACCAACTTTCCGAGTGGACAGAAGTAATGTGTCACTAAGAGGAAATGAAATTGCAACAGCGTGTCACCGAGGTGACCTGTTGGACGAGAGGTTCTGGTTGGATCTCTGCGCTTCTCCTTCACCAAACCTTTGCAAACATGCATTGATGGACCTTACTTCGTGTAGAGATTCAAAAACATCAGACATTTTTTTTTTTTATTTAAAAGCAAGTAGTGAAAATGTTACCTTTCTTAAGGGAGAAATCCTGACCTACTATCTATATTTTTTTGGGGGGGTGGTGCAAACATTTGAGCAAATTCCAGACTTCTCCCAGTTAAAATCCAATCTGAAGCAGCTATCTTAGAAAGATGGGCAACATTTTGAAACTTTGTACCAGAGAATTGTGTCAAATTTGATGGTTATTTGGTGAATTTGCCATGAAATAGGCAAAGAACTATTTTGTCACTGCTTGGTGCTTTAATTTTAGCATTTTTAAAAAATGTTTTTTTTTTCATCACGGTTGTTCTTTGGGAGGTCTTGACATGTCATGAGTAGACCAATTAAAAAATATATATCTCCCCCTCAAAAAAAAGAAGCCTGAAAAGACCAATTCTGCCATTTGAACTTGTCAAAGTCATGCCGGCCAAGGCTAGCAAAGGCTTTTGTGTGCAAAAACTTGATTGCTCACGCAAACAGATGGCGAGACTGATCTGCTAAACGAGCACTCCCAGGATTACATCTGCCAGTTAACTTTGTGCAGTCCAAGGGAAGTAAGTATAGGTTAATTTGACACATGGAGTGTAATTTATCAATTTGAGACAAACTGCAATGGCTAATTTTCCTACTTTGCATGGGTACTTTTTTTTCCCAGCTAAAGTCTTTTGGGGAAGGCAATAATGGATCCCGTTGAGTATTCACATGCACAAATGAGCGCGCATATAAACACAGCCCACATACTGGTTGGCTGCTCTAATGAAAGTAACTTTATCCTAACAAGATTTACTGAGAGATTCATATGAAAATGCTACTCAGACGGCCATCTCTGCTTTGACGTGTTTGTTAAAAGTATTTTTCCACACGTTAACAATATATTTTTCTCAGTTCTTTTTGGAGCAAAGCCCGTCAAAAGTCTTGGCACGAGAAGGGTAATGCCAGCAGCAGGATGTACAATCCTAATTGCTGTTGTTAACTTTTTGCCTGATAGGCTTTACTTTTTACTGGAGGTCATTACTGTGTTGGTGCATCCAGATGTTCTCATAACACCAAACGCTGTCATCTGGCTTACTGAGTTTCAATAGTTTCAAAACTATGAAAATAAGAAGGAAGAAAAAGAAAGAGAAGAACAAGGTCAACAGAAGCTTTGTCCTAACTGAGTTTGGTTCTTTGTTTTACACGCATGGACAGTCGAAGCAAGAAGTTGAAATATGGTGTGCAAAAATTCACATTTCATTTTCTGTCTCACTGTCTGAAGTCAAATCAGACTAAACCTCTCCTGTTGTAAGTCTTTCATGATCATCAAAAATATTTAATTTTGTCAAATGCCACAATAATGTGAGAATTTCTTAGAGAATTGTATATTTTCTTCAAGGTCAAAAGTTTACATACACAAAAAGTACTATGTCTTTAAAGAACATGGGGAAGCACAGATTATGACGTCATGGCTTTGGAAGCTCGTGATAGTTAACTGACAACATGTGAGTTCATTGACGGCACACCTGAGGATATATTTGAGGCCACACCTCAAACTCAAAAACTCTTGTTTCCTTGTTTGAAATCATGGGAAAATCAAAAGAAATCGGCCCGGAAATCAGAGAAATAATCGTGGCTCTCCACAAGTCTAGCTCGTTCTTGGGTGTAATCTCGAGATGCTTGAGAAAGTGCCACATTCATCTTTTCAAACAATGATATTGATCATGTAAGTGATGACTCACTTACACCAGTTCTATCAGGAAGAATGGGCCAGGAATCCAGCTGAGTTCTTTCAGAAGCTTGAGGAAGGCTACCCAAAAAGTTAGAACGAAGTCATGCAGTCCAAAGAAGGAAATCTAAACTTTTCGCTTTGAAGAAAATAATATAAAATGCTTTTAAGAAATTCTCTGTCATTATTGTGGGATGTAACAAAATCCAAGTTTATGGTGATGCTGACTGATCTGAAACTGGAGAGGTTTAGTTTGATTTGACTTAAGACAGTGAGAAAAATGTCTCTTTGCACACTGTGGAATAAACTTTTGGCTTCAACTGTATGTATGAGTGCATTGTAAAGCAGTTTGTCAGTCCATTTTGGGAAAAGTGCTGTACCAGTTACATTTACTTCCTTACTGAATTGATCGTTATAAAAGATTTTATTTTTTATTTTGAAGTATCTTTCGTCTTGAGTCGTGCACTCCAGCATCAAACATGGACCCAGTTTTGACAGCCCATGTCTAATACCTATATTTTTATTCATCCCATGCCTAGGTCTCCCCTCTGCCCCCAAAGACCTCATGGCGACGACCACGCAACTTTCCGCCGGAAAACTCCTCCTCTCCTGGAGTCCCCCAGATGACAGCGGAGGCCGGTCGGACCTGACGTACAGCGTTGAATGCCAACGCTGTGACGGCTCATCCTGCCAGCCCTGCGGGGAGAAGATCCAGTACGATCCGTCCAGCTCTGGCCTGACCGACACCAGGGTCTCAGTGAGCGAGCTGGACGCTCACTTCAACTACACTTTCACCGTGGAGGTGCACAGCGGCGTGTCCATGTTTGCCAGTGAGGCCACGCCTTCCACCAGCGCTTTGACGACATCTCTGCACTACACGGGTGATGAGTGATGCTGTCTTTCTGCAGAGCGGAACATGTCATTTGTCCTCAGGATGGAAAACTCAACAAAGGCGCTCTTGTCTTTAGAACCCCCAAAGATCACCTCCATTCGAATGGTGGAGAGAACAGCCACCAAGTTGTCAATCTCCTGGGACGTCTCCCCCCGACCGCGTTTCCAACCTCGGACGTTCCGCTATGAACTTACCTATCGCAAGAAGGTACTTGTCTTTTCTCACATTTCAAATCAGCACTCTTCTGCATTTTCTACAAATCAAACTCCAAGATACGCATTTAAATTGATCTGTTATTGAGCACTGATGTCATACAGTAGATTGAGAGAGCTTGATTAATGTTGCACAAATTTTGAAGATAAATGTCTCCTTTATTGTGACTCTGCTCGTAAAGTAGCGGGAATAATTCCAGAAACTTTCCATGGGAAGTTGAGGTGAGGAATTTTGGAATTACCCTGTGTGTACATTGGACACGTTCTGTGGGAATTGATGAGAATGAATATAAATGAACTGAAACTTTCAAATCATTAATATAATCAGTATCATGTACAATTTAATATTATAAATTACCTTATGCAAATTATTATATATTTTAAAATATTTTACCCATTATGTATTGGTTAATAGTACAAATGTACTGTACTGTATGTTCCGTCATTGAAGAGGGGCCTGGGGAATGCAAATGAGAGATGGTTTATCAATGTTTTCAAATTGAGTGCCCTTAATAGCAACTTTCTAATTTTGGCACATTCTTACTGTCAAGTCATCTCTGAATTTCCTTAATTCCTGATCATGATTCAATTTTTTGAGACGTACAAGAACGGCGCAATATGTCTCACCTGCCCTAAAGGGACTTTTAGAATACCATTTTGTTGACACATTTGTGACCCACATTGCAGCATAATAAGCATTATTATTTTTTTTTTTTTTACTTAAAAGCACAGATGATGATGTAGAAATTTGTAAAAAACACCGCAGCCTCATTTGAAATCCCCATGGTTCTCCCAGGATGACAATCTAGACGTGACCACCTACACGGTGCTGATCTTGGAGAAGAACTTTGTACAGATCAACGATCTGGCCCCAGGCACGGCCTACCTGTTCAGGGTGCAGGCCCTCGGCACTGACAACAGTCACGGAGGCTCCAGTGTGGAGGAACAGTTTGAAACCTCGTCAGCGGGTAGAGACCACTCGAGCGACTCTTTCACACATTTTGGAACTGTGCAATTTTAATGGCGCCTTTCATGTGGCTTTTTCCAGAACCTCTGACTCAAACCAACCCCGGGCTTATTTTCGGCCTGCCAGTCGCTGGCGCAGCCGTGTTGTTCATACTGGTCGTGGTCGTCTTTCTCCGCAGACGGTCAGTAAGCACTCCTCCTTTTTTCCTCCACGGGGCCTCAAAATGGCCTTCTGTCTTCGCCTCTTCTTTTCTTTCTTCCTTTTGTCAACCGTCTACACCTCAATGTGTCCCAAGCTTCAAAGAACAAAACAAAAGTGTCGGACGTTCAATACTTGGGAGTGTCGGGTCCTTTGACAGGCAAGGTGTGGAGAGTGCGACGTTGTCGGTGACAAGAGGCATACGCCTCTCGGCATAAAGAGCTTCTCTGTTTTGTAAAGTTGCGCCGAAGCGCTCCTGTAGCAGTCGGAAGCTCGTCCTCGTCCACCTTCCCCCTATCGGCGCGTCGCTCCTTAGCAAACACAGCCCGTCGTTAGCGAATATCAAAGAGATCCTTTGTGGAAGCCACGACAAAGGTTGCTATGTGCCACTGATATTAAAGTGGGGCTGTCGCGTAAGGAAGTAGAATATGCAGCTTCCCCCGCATGCCTCAATTAACCTGCATGTCGCATTTTTTCATGATTGAGGTGTGTTTCTGTGTCGCAGGAAAACTAAAATGGGTTTTATTATATATTTTTGCTATGTATGTGCAATTATTTTAATTTCACTATCATTTGAATTTTTTTATCTTTTTCTTTCTAAAAATATACACCGGTACTTTTATGTCATGAAATGGGTCATAATGGCTTGCAACATAACATGATTTTTAAAGGTACAGTTGACTGTTTTAAAACTGTTACATAAGGTTTGAATGGAGGTTCACTTTTTACACATTATACTAATGTAGGTCAGCTCATACTGTACACCGAAAACAGGTTTATATTTTTGATGCTAAATCTTTAAATTTGGTCTGTACACATCACAAATTCCTACCAAAAATGTTTTATTTCTAGTCAAAACGTACTGAATTACACTTGCGAAAATGGTTTATAAGCAAGGCACTTTTTAGGTACTTAGTCTTATTATACTTGTAATCAGATTAGTTTTGGATGGAAATCGGCCAAATATTCTTGTTTAGCTTTTGAGTATTTGCATTGCAGCCTATAGGGATTCTGGTCTTACTGTGTACAACCTTGTTTGGTGGTAAATAAAAGTGATCTTTTGTTTGTTTTTATACAGAAAAAGAAACTCTCACACCAGACAAGGACCGGAAGATGCCTACTTCTCCAGCTCAGGTACTTGGAAAATAAAGCCCATTTTATTCCTCTTTCTCCTCGCTTGATTCGTTTGATCAGCGAGACAACATGCATCCATTGTTGTTTTCTGACCCCCGTAGAGCAACTGAAGCCCCTGAAGACGTATGTGGACCCGCACACCTACGAGGACCCCAACACAGCTGTCCTGAAGTTTGCCACCGAAATCCATCCCAGCCACATCAGCAAACAGAAAGTCATCGGGGCTGGTGAGTGAATGGCAGGCGGCATGCTGAGCGATGTGGCAATCCCCAGTGGGGCTGTTTACTCAGCACATTTTCGGCAGCTTAATGTGCCGATTGACAGCGGCTTAGTTCAGTAAGATGAACAGCTACCTGGCTTGTTGTGGCAGGTCTTGCCCGAGTTGCGATACATCAGCACCTCTCAAATCTCCCACGCACAAGATGTTTATTCAAACTTCTTTTTTTTCTTTTTTTCTCCGATATACACCCCCACCCCGGTTCCCACGACCGTGTACCCCTTTCCTATCTGAGAACTGATTCCCATCCCCCTACACCGCAGGTCGTCCGCTGCTTCAAAAGCATGCAACTTTGAACACAGCTCTGTGGGAGAGCCTTAGGGCAAATAGCTATAAATATTTTAATTTTTCTCCCTTTTTTCACAACTTTTTCCCCCCTCCATCTTGCTGCCATTGTGCCCTGCAGGAGAGTTTGGTGAGGTGTACCGCGGTATTCTGAAGGTCCCAGGCAGGAAAGAGGTTGCCGTGGCTGTCAAGACGCTAAAGCCGGGCTACTCGGAGAAACAGAGGCAGGACTTCCTGGGCGAGGCTTCCATCATGGGCCAATTCTCCCACCAGAACATCATCCGACTCGAGGGGGTGGTCACCAAATGTATGAAGTCTTTGTTCAAAATGGTGTCTCAACTGTTTCTTAACATGTTTTTTTTGTTTGTTATCTTTGTGTTTGTGTGCAGTCAAACACGCCATGATTGTGACAGAATATATGGAGAACGGAGCACTGGATAGGTACCTCAGGGTGAGTTCATATAAATATTGTACAGATAGTGCCAGTTTCGATTTTTGGGCTGGTTACTTACAGTCCTTCATGGAAATCATGAGGGTACTCATTAGCACCGACAGGATGCATGGTGGTTTGAAATAATCGAAATTGCTCGATACTGTTGTGTTGGAAGAGGGCACGTTCATTTTTGACTTGCTGGCAATAAATTGTATGCTGTTGATGTAAAGGAGACAGCTTGTTTGTTTTACAGTTTAACAGTTCCCAAGTGTCTTAATAAAAGGTTCCTGACATTCTTTGGTCCAAACACACTTAAGACACACAAAGGATAAAGAATCACAAATCTCACAAGATCTTCACCTTGCCTAGCTGCAAAATCATGGGGGTGGACAAACTTGGTGTGGGCCGGTATCGCAACATTTTCAACAGTCACACGTAACACAGATTTTCAGAAATAGGTATCTTGCAAAATATTTAGGTTATTGGTTTATTTAAAACTTGATGCGTCAGGCAGGCACTCCATGGGTATAAAATTAGGTACACAGTTTCACAAATGACTCTTATATGCTCAAATTGTTTCTCTTTAGCATTTTCACATTCCTGTGGTTAAGTTTCTACTGAAGACGTCTTCAGTGTTATCATTTTCTTGGCTTTTTTTTTTTTTTTTTTTTAAATTTGACACATTATTAACCCTAGAGAACCCAAGACATCCAGATCCTCTTTTAAAAAAATTATGTACTAACTAAATTGATCAATAAGCATCAGAGGAACACAAAAACATCACATTTGGAAAAAAATACTTTCGATTTAATGGGTCACATATGACCCAGTAGGCCTTAACTGGCAAAAAAACAATGCATTTAATGCAGACACATCTGAGACGTTGGGCTTTAAGGGTAAAAAGAGTAACTGGGGTGCGTTGTGTTTATACAGTGGGTCCTTAATTACACTGGGTCAAATGTTCATCATGGGTTCTCGAGGGTTAACTGCATGGTTTTCCTGAATAAAAATGATTTTTTTACAACACTCCAAATGAAGAAATCTCTTGTGTGAAGTCTGGTGATCATGGTGGAAAAAAACAAATAAAAAAGAAATAAATTGGAACCTCAATAATCAAAGAAAATGTATTTATATAGGATGTCTGTTATACACTAAAACTCATTTTAAAGGCCAATTGTACCCAATTACTATACGGTAAATAAATAGTTTTAAAAAGCCTGAAAATATTTGAAAGTTCCACATTTTAATTCAGGCAGGCTCATCACGCATGTGTGCTTGGTCACGGTAACATTGTTGATGTACTGTACTCATTTTAGGCGAATCACTTAATGAGCCACATGGAATTAGTGTGCTTCCTAGTTCCAAATCTGTTGCCATAGGGGAATGGCTCGACAAAAAAAAAAATCTGTTACTGACTCAAAAATAGCATGTTCCAGACTTGAACGACTTATTTTATATTCTTCATAGTTAACGCCGCAGCCATGCTGCTCTCTCTCTCTGCCAGTGCTCTTTTTTCAATAGATTCATTAGACCATGGCTGCCACGTCAGCGCCCCGCATTCAACAATGTTCACCATGTTGGCATGGGGGGGGGAGAGACACGTCTTTTGGAATAGGATCTAGTCATATCGTATAACTGTGTCCCAGAAATACTTGTTTTCTGCCTGTATTGCACCACAGCACCAGTAAATGACAGACAATTCTGGAACTGACAGACTTTGTCAATTGTATTTTAAGTGAGAAATGGAAACTATTTTTGGACACATTATTCTGTCCCATTTGATCCCATATCCATTATATATGGGTATGTTTTACTGAGGTTCTAATCTTTGAAGAAATCAAAAAAAGAGGGTAGACAATAAAGAACTCGGTATAACTCTTGAAAAGTCAACTTTCCATAATATGTCACCTTCAATTAACAAATTTCAAAACTTTGAAATGGAGGCCAGTTTGTGACTTCTGGTTCAGTTGTGCTACTGTATTTGGCGTTTGTAATATTTTCTTCTCTTACCTTCAGGACCGCGACGGTGAGATTTCCTCCTTCCAGCTGGTGGGCATGCTGCGGGGCATCGCCGCTGGCATGAAGTACCTCTCTGACATGAGCTACGTCCACCGCGACCTGGCCGCTCGCAACATCCTGATCAACAACTCTCTGGAGTGTAAAGTGTCTGACTTCGGCTTGTCACGGGTGCTAGAAGACGATCCTGAGGGGACCTACACCACAAGCGTGAGTTAGATGTAGGACGAATGGCATCAACCCTTGAGTTTAAAGACATGTTTGGATGAATTTGGATTTTCTTTATGCAACAGGGAGGAAAGATCCCAATTCGCTGGACAGCTCCAGAGGCAATCGCGTACAGGAAGTTCACATCAGCAAGCGACGTCTGGAGTTTCGGCATCGTTATGTGGGAGGTGATGGCGTTTGGCGAAAGGCCCTACTGGGACATGAGTAATCACGAGGTAAGATTTTAGTTCTAGGCCGCACTTTACGGCAATACGTAGTGCCCGCCTCCTCCGAGTCACCAGCGGCGCTCCTGGAAAACTGTCTGCAGGTGATGAAGGCCATCAACGAGGCTTTCAGGCTGCCGGCGCCCATGGACTGCCCCTCGGCTGTTTACCAACTCATGCTTCAGTGCTGGCTCCAGGACCGCTCTAAGAGGCCGCGTTTCGGGGACATTGTCAGCCTGCTGGATAAACTGCTGCGCAGTCCAGAGTCCCTCAAGGCCATCGCCGACTTTGACCCACGGTAACCTTTATTCAAACATAGCATTAAGTTAGGGAGCCCGAGACAAGACACAGCGGGAAAAGAAATCAGTTGTGGCAACAATATCTGAGTTGGGTCCAAAAAAGTAAAAAAAAAAAAAAAAAAAAAAGATTGCTTTTAAGTCCACGGGGATGATTTTAAAGGGAAATCTTCTCTTCTGGATTCAAAATATATTTTTGTGGCTAAAGTCCTATAACTTTTCTGACACACCTCCCAAAAATAATATGTGCTCAAAATGCTAATTTTTGACCGCAAATTGACGAAAGAGCCATACTGGAGATTAGGACAAGCATATCGAGCACATCTTCTGTAGAAACGACAAGATAGACGTCGAGGCCATGTCACGACATTGAACAGAATTAGTCTGATTGAAATGTATTTTAGGCTGGGGAAGAGCCAAAAAGACATTCTGAGAAGTTCTGCATTTTCAGGTACGAGTGAATGCTTTCTTAGTTTACCAAAGATTAGATGCCAAAGTTGATTATGGGAATGATATTAAAACCACAAACGAGTATATTACCTCTTGCATAGGTAATATCCGTTTCGTGGCCACAAATTAGTATATTGTGGCCACCATTTAATTTTTCATCTCATGTGTCGGGATTGGTTATCAAGGCCTAGAAATGAACATCAACAATTTGCATTTTCTTTCGAGAAACTCAGTGATTCTCAAGTGTGGTACAAGTACCACGAGTGGGATACAGTCTCTCTCTAGTGGTATACGGAAGAATTATTGGATTAAATACAAAATGTACAACAGTGAAAACATGAAATAGAAACGGAATCAAGCTTGTGGCAGGGCAGCAGCTTTTTTTTCAACTTTGAAAAATTCAGCACGTACATTTTTAATTTTCATTTATAGTTAATTTTTTTTTATTTCTAATGTACATTTTTTTCCAAGTACAGTTGAATTGTACAGTACAGTTAAATGTGCTTTTAAAGAACCAAGCTTCTGTATTTTTATTTACTTTTTTACAGTACTGTACTAATGTACTAATGTTGTCCATTCTGGTAGTACCTGGAAAGCTAAATATCTGCTAATGTGGTAGTTGGTGTAAAATGTTTGAGAAGCACCTCTATAGAAAGTCATTGTTACAGTATTTTATTTGTAGCTACAATCTTAATTGTGTGGACACTTAAGCCTACAACAACTGCAAGAGTAATACTCGAGTAGACAAATATCTTTGGAGGCAGCACTTGTAATAAAACGTTGGGCAACCGCTGTTTGAAAGAAAGGGTGCAGCTTGTGTACCCGTGGACTCCATAGACCAAATTCTGCAGTAGCTGTTTTACCAGACTCTCAAGTGTCTTTGTGCGTGAGAAAAGGGAGAAGCGACATTGCCGTCTCTCAATCGGCACTTCTCCCCCGACTGCCCCAACTGGTTTCCATCATAGCGTCTTCCGGAACTGTTATTAAAGCCGTCACTCATCTGCTTTACGATGATGATTATTAATATAATCGCTTATTCTCCCCCAGTGTATCCATCCGCCTGCCCAGCGTCAGTGGCTCAGATGGCTCGCCCTTCCGGTCCGTGTCCGAGTGGCTGGAGTCCATCAAGATGAGCCAGTACAGCGAGAACTTCAGCTGCGCCGGCATCGTCAGCATGGAGCAGGTCCTGCAGATGAAGAACGAGTAAGCGCTGACTTTTGTTGATGCCACACATTTGTTTTTACATTACTCTTATTATTATTATTTCTGGTTTCTATCCATACATTATATTGCATCAACGCGTTTATCCTCCCACCGGGACATCTCTTCCCGACTTTGTCCGAGTAGTTTCTAAAATCTGCAGAGTCGTCGGCGTCATTATCATCTTCAACCTCAGTCAAAATTTGTGATGGAAAGAAGTAAGAATAAAACATGTGGCTTTCTTTTTTGAGGTCACGCCATTTTTTTTCTTTCTCTCATCCCTTAATCCCTCCCTCTGCCCACACACTTTGCCCTGAGCAGCGCTTTGCAAACCCTCAAAAAGTCACTTTTGGCTGTTGAGGGCAAAATGCTTCTTGTGGCTTTTTTTTTTTTTTTTTTAAGTGGAGAGAACATTCTTGAAGAAATTGAAGGTGGAAGAGGGGCTCAGTCTTATCTTCTCACATGTATGGGAACATTTAGAAGGAGGCAATTGAATCAAATTGCCCAAACGTTTGGAGAAAAGGCTTAGTCAAGCACATCATATCTGCTTGTTTGGGACAATAATGAGGGCCAGAGCTTTTTCCAAGCGGGCAAGCAGCCAAAAGGAAGCCACAAGAGGAATCTTCCCTGCCTGCTGTATGGCGTTTGCATTTTAACTGGCTGTGATATGGGAAGATTGTGAGGCAGATGACAAAATCGTTTGAAGTGTCGGTTGTGGGGCAATGGTGCGTTTGCGCGGCCCCATCTGCAAGCACTCGCAAGGCGACCGGCAGCCAAGTGTATCATTGTTAAATCATTAAAACCGCTAATGAAGGCTTTGACCAAAGTGTTGTCCTTTCATGTTGTTACGTTGAACCCGCTACACATGAATGGTGTGGAGGCGGGTGTTTAATGACTTCAAACACGGGAGTGTGAAAGGTTTTGAATTTTGGCCGTAATGTAAAAGCTGACATACTGACATATGTCTCTCTCTATCGCTCTGTCACAGGGACATCAAGAACATCGGGGTGAGGCTGCCTGGCCATTTGAAACGAATCGCCTACAGCATTTTGGGCCTAAAAGACCAGACTAGCACTTTGAGTGTGTTCGCAGTGTGATTGCCGCCACAAAGGGACTTGAAATCAAGCACTGAAGCAGAAAAGAAAAAAAAAGAAGATAAAAGCCCTTTGGACTCCCAGTTGAGATGGAGCGAAAGCGCAGGGACAGCGCGAACAAAAAAAAAAAAAAAAAATTGAAAACAATCATAAATTCCTGTCCACTTTTTCACGCTCGTGTCAACAAGAGACCCGAGCAAACATCAGCAAGCCGTGGAGGGAATACACAAGTCGACTCAAGTACACGTGCATTCCGCTTTTACAAAAAAGTACCACGAGTCGTGGGAATGGCTTCACGTTTGTAGCCGGCGTGGAGCAAAGGTAGAGAGAAGGTGTGGCAGCATCAGCGGCGACAGTGCGAGCGTGGAGTCCGGCTTCCATTTCCTGTTCAACCAGTGAGGACGCTTGAAACGAGCTCGAACCAAACTAAGCTAGAATATTGTAAGCAAAAAAAAAAAAAAAAAAGTCAGGCTTATGCATGAGGTACTCTGTAAATAATTCACTTGTTCTTTGTTTTTGGGAGTTCACCCAAACCACTGGGATTAAAGAATTTCTAATGTAGCACTTCCTTTGAAAATTTTGTGGTTTTGGTTTGTGTAGAAAGGACAGGAGAAACGTCTTATTATGCTTTTAAAAATGAAAAGCGATGGTGCAAATGAGAAGTCACTCGATCTGATCTGCCGGTAATGAAGATGGAGTGCATAAGCTTTGCCAGAATCCAAAAAAAAAGCAAAAGAAAGAAAAGAAAAAAGATGACATGAGGATGAGTCTTGTCATGGTGGAAATGATTTCATACTAAATGATAGTTTCAATGTCTCGTGTATTTTTGTAAATGACACACAAATCCTCGTGCGTTTCTGGAGGATATGGGGAACAAATGCTTTGACAATGAAGTGCCACATTAAAAAGTGCCTGTTTTGTTTTTTTTTTTTTCAAATTGATGACTGCAAATTGTTGTTAGTGATGTACACCTTTCTTGACTTGAATTTTTCAAATGATCCTTTTGTAGATGATCAATCTAGCTTTGGAAAAGGGATTCTTTTTGTGTTACATTTTATATAATGTCACTCAACAGATAATTTTGTACATTTTCCACTATTTCTATCCAAAGCCATTTTAGCTGCCTCTCCAAAAATGATCCTTCATCAAAGAGTTAATGACTTGTATTTAATAGTTTATTTATTTTGTACTTTTATTTATTCATCCTGATAAAACACTGATCTTGGATTAGAATTGAAGGTAGCTCTGTCATTCGGAAAACAAAAAGCTGTCCTTTTTTATTGCTGAAATATAAGTTGAGTTTGCTTCCATTCATATGTTGAGCAATAAAGTCTTAAATCTCGATTTGACAATATGCTGTTTGTGCTTTCTGTATGTGAAATTTGTGGAATATCAATATTTACTGTTGACTGTAATGGTACACAACTGTACTGTATCATTTCGAGAGGAGGTACTGTACTTAATATTTTGGTGAGACTACTTGGGTACACGATGGACAAATACTGGAAAAAGTTCAGTTCAATTATGTTTACTCCAAGCAGTTGTAATAAACATTATTTTGTACGCTGTTGAATATTGAAGAAGCCCATTTCTGCCAGATATTTAAAAAAGCGAAAGCTAAAATAATCATTCATAAAACAATTATGTCAAAACGATGTGATACAAAGTCACAAAAATGGAGGCCCTGTAGCTCAATGGTTAGAACACTGGTTTAGTAAACCAGGGGTTGTGGGTTCATATCCCACTGGGGCCTCCACTCCCTGAGAAGGGTTGTGTCAGGAAGGGCATCCGGCGTATAAAAAAAAAAAAAAAAAAATTGTGCCAAACATATATATGCGTTCATTTGAGATGATACGCTGTGGTGACCCCGAAAGGGACAAGCCAAAAGAAACTTACTTACTTACAAAGTCATAAAAATGAGAAATGAGGTCATAATTAGGAGAGTCATATTTATGAGTTATCTATAATTCTTACTTCGAAGCTCATTATTATGAAATAGTATCTCATCATGACTTACAATGTCAACACAACATAGTATTTCATTATTAAGACCAATTTTTCATTTTTTTTTCATCTTATGGCAGTTTTCCTGCAGCATCAACATATTTTGGGGTGTGCCAAAAATTAACATGCAATGCATTATGACAACTGTCAAGTGAATTTGATTGATATAGAGAACTCTTCCTCAGGTTCTGGATCAAGAAACGTTTTGAATTGTAGAACCCCACTCAACCAACACCGTTTAGAATTGCCTCGACTTACGAACGTCTCGAGTAACGAAATATTCACGTTCCGAAACGCGTAAAAATATTGTCTCTAGTTATGAAAGGAAAACATAAGCACTGTCAACGAATGGATAGGTTTCCAATGACGTCAGCACAGTCCTTAGACCAATTGGATAAATTAACGATAGAAAAAAACTTCACGCTTCACCCATCCCCTGCGTTCTCTGACCTCTATGACACGGAAGATGGCGTAATTGGAAACCTCTCCATTACGGTAGCACACATTGGAAAAGTGCAACTTTTGGAGAGTTTTTCTTTTCTTTTAAGCACGTTTATTAATCTTTATTCACCACCAACATTATTATTCTGAACTGTAAATATACCCCTAAGTTCGATCCCGAAACTCTTTCATATCATTTCAAACTCACATCCATTACTAACGAGAACAAATGACAGTACTTTGAGTGCTTCCGCAATGGCCGTTTGCCCATATTTGGCGCTAAACAGAAAGTAACCTGTTGCGTTTTCCTTCACGTGTGGACACAAATGGGCCACAGCTCAGCTGTGTGGTTTTGTTTCAAGGGAAATCCCTGCGTCGCTTACAATGAGGAGGAGGGAGGTGACTAGCGGCAGCTATAAAGAAAGTAGACCTACGGGATCACTGCACATTAATGGCTGATTTTAAATACAGGCCTTTTGTGTCGAAAGTCTCCAATGATTCTGTTAGTCCATACGTCAGGGCCTTTACAGGTGATTTGATTTTGAAATGGTGTTCCTTCAAATGTGGAATCCAGAGTTATTTTTTTTTTAAACACGTAATTTCTCCCAGTGTCCATTTATTGTACTTCTCTTTACTTATGGTATATCCGTCATATTCTAAAAGCACAGGAGTGGATCAAGATTTAGGATAAGACCTGTTAGGAAAAGCATTTGTGTAGCGTTTGATTCCAAAGTGCCTGGGTGCGTATTACTGTCCACCTATTTCAGGTTATTTTTGCAGGGGCTAAGAATGTTGCCCATGTTGTCATGTTCGGGCAGAATATTTAACTGTTTACAAGGTCGTTAATTGTTATCACGTTTGCTGTCACCTTCAAAATGATTGATGCTTGTGACAAAGCCCTCAAATGCATTCTTCAGATAAGAAAGGGGAATGTCAATGTTTAAGTATTGAATTCATCTGGAAGAAAGGAGCCTGGGAACAGGGATTTGTCACTAAGTCTCTAGCGAGTCTTTGTCCTTGACTTCCAGCTGGCTGTGTGTTCGCGCCCCCCTCCGACCAGTAGAAGGCCTCAAAATAGTTGCGGCTTTGTGTGGCAGCGCTTAGCGCAGAAAGACATTTTCCATCCATTCTCTCTCAGCGGTTGATTCTCTTTTTTTTTTCCCAATGCGAGATGGAAAAAGAGGGGCAGAGACACGCCGTTGCTGATTGGACTCATTGGTTTTATGCAAATCCACACGTGAGCGTGTCCAAACCGAGCGGCGGCCGGCCGAGTTTTGCTTGATGTTCCTCTCGTCAGCTCTAATGTGATTATCCTCACGCTGCAGGGTCTGAATGAGCGCAACTTTGTATCATGTCATTAACTGACAGTAAATAAGGGACCTGCATGGCGAGCCAGGGGGAAGGGGGGGGCGCTGGTGGTGCTGGTGATGCTGCTGGCAGCAGCTTTCATTGCAGAGTGGAGCCACGCTAAAGGTTTCCACCAGGTCACATTAGCATGTTTGGCCATTGTGGTGAAAGCGTGGGGACTCCCGTCTCTCCTACCTTCTTCCACGGCTTTTCTCCATCTGCAGGCCACATGAGAAAGAAAGGGAAGCTACCGCAGTTCATGAAATACATCTTTTTCCTTCTGTTTTTTTTTCTTTTAAGTTCTACTGCTTCCTCTTTGTCATGCGTTGAAAAAGGGAGAGGGAAAAAAAATGGCAACGCTGTGGAATTTACATCCTGGCTAACTTTAGCTTTGGGTTCCCAACCATAAAACACATCCTCCAATTTCTGTCTATATTGGTCTGCCTGCGTCTTCCCTTATGGGGATTTTGCACATAATTCCCCTTCCAAGCTCTGCAATGAAGATTTTACGCCCTGAACCAAGATCATAAAAAAATTCTAAAGCTTTCTTTTGAGAATAACTTGCTGGATTTTTACAGTAACTTTTGTCATGTGGTGTCAAAGAGCAAATAATTCTCTTTCTTAAATGTCCCAGAAACAGCTGTTGATTGATGGCTGTACAACGCCACATCAGATGTACATCAAAGGACATTGAGTTAAATGTAGACAACTTGAAATATTTACTTTAAGATTCTCCAAATGGAGTTTTGAGATTGATGTTTTTTTTTTTTAATGAACTGAGAAAAACCCTTTGTAAAATGTGTGTGTGTGTATAAATATACTCTAAGTTGATACATTTTGAAATTTAGAAGAAAGTTCAACTGTATTGAAAAGGTCTTTGGTGTCATTTCATGGCAAAACCAGTCAAGGCCAAGAAAATAGTTCTCTTCAATAACAGATGACATCCATCCTTCCATCCATCCATCCATTTTCTTCACTGTGTATCCTCACAAGGGTCGCGGGGAGTGCTGGAGCGTATCCCAGCTGTCAACGGGCAGGAGGCAGGGTACACCCTGAACTGGTTGCCAGCCAATCGCAGGGCACATAGAGACAAACAGATGCACTCACAATCGCACCTAGGGGCAATTTAGAGTGTCCAATTAATGTTGCATGTTTTTGGGATGTGGGAGGAAACCAGAGCACCCGTAAAAAAACCACACAGGCACGGGGAGAGCATGCAAACTCCACACAGGAGGGTCTGGGATTGAACCCGGGACCTCAGAACTGTGAGGCCAACACTTTGACCAGCTGATCCACCATGCCGCCTAACGGTTGACAGAAATTTCAAAATGTTTGCATAACTGAAAATTACCGAACGTAATCATGCTTTGCGAATTAAAAAAACAAGACGTGTGTGTACTGATACTACGAGTTCTTGAACTAACCCTTATTCTCCTCACCGATTCACAAAGTCTGCAGTCGAAGTCAGCAGAGCCCCATCTTCACTACACTGTGTTGATGGTGCACTGCTTCCCCGTCCCGAGACGGCCGGATGGTGGACCAGAATTTCCTTAAAGCCGTCCGGACGTCGTTCTCCACTGTCTCACCAAACTTGCCCCACCCCCAATTTTTTGCGACCACGAAAGCTGCATTCCGCTTGGCCAGCCGGTGCCTCTCAGCTGCCTCGGGAGTCCAAAAAGGCCCAATAGGACTTTTTCCTCAGCTTGACGGCATCCCTCACCGTTGGTGTCCGCTAACGGGTTCGGGGATTGCCGCCACAACAGGCACAGACTACCTTATGGACGCAGCTCCGGTCATCTGCCACGACAATAGAGGTCGCGGAACGTGGCCCAGTCGGACTCAATGTCCCCCGCCCCGCACGAGACGTGTGTGAATTTCCTGCTGGAGGTGGGAGTTTGAAACTCCTTTTGGCAGGGGATTCTGCCAGATGTTCCCAGTAGACCCTCACAATATGTTTGGGCCTGCTGGGTCAGACTGGCTTCTTCCCTGACCATTGGAGCCAACTCACCACCAGGTGGTCATCAGTTGACAGCACCCCACACACTCTTCACGCGAGCTTCCAAGATATGCAGCCATATTGCTTTAAAAATGGATTGTGACGCTGTCCATCCACCTGCGTGTCCTCATTGGGGCCTCGGGTGAACAGAATCCTATCCCGGCTGACTTTGGGCGAGATTATGCCGTGGACTGGTCGCCAGCCAATCACAGTGCACACGCACAAAGACAATTTTTACATTCGTATTCGCACATATGGCCCATTTAGATTGAGGGAATAATTGTGAGACTAAAAGTAAAAAACGTCTATATGTTTTATTGACTTTCTGAGCAGTGCTATTGAGGAAAAGTTCACAGAATTTTTTTTTCTTTCCTTGTAAAAAAAAAAAAAAGAGACTAGAAGTACTGTATTGTGATTTGTATTTATTTTAGCCAGCAGGATCCGCGTCTCTCTCCTAACTAGATGAATTTCTTTCCTTACTTTTCAGAGCCCCCTCTTCATTTGCGCCTGTCTGCATTCGTTTGAGAGGCCATTTATCGTCCCGCGTGCACCCCAGCTGGTAATTACGGTCATTATAGCAATTAGGGAGCATATGGAGGGGAGGTTTTAGTTAGACCCTGAGGCTGCGCGCTCCTCCATCAAGAGGGATGAGGTGGTCCGCACACCAATTTTAAAGAGAAGGGAAGAATTGGATGACGGGCCTTCCTGTTGTTGTCGCCTTCGCAGACCTCGCCTGCTTCGTGACCAGAAGCATTAGCCAGCAAAAGTCCTTCCCGCTCTCACATCCTCTGAAGATTATTTTGGTGCTTCAGTAAATGGGAGGTGGCAGAGGGAGGAAAGCAGACTGCGGTTTTGCGGCATTTATACTCGAAAACACTCACGCACGCATCCCCACGCCTGTAGTGTCACATGAGCCTTGGCCTAATATTATGCTCTCATTGTGTCTGCCACTGTGGGAGTCCTCGCAGATGCGGGTGATACAGCAAGGGAAACAAGCTTCACATGTGCACACAAGCCGCAGAAAGTCCCCCCCACACCGCGCACACGCGCTTTTCCTCGCCATGTTGGACGCCGAAACTGTCCTCTGTTGCTCGGCCTTTTCGGGACTTTTCCCAGCATTGCCACTGTTGTCTTTGGCGCGCGCGCACAAAGAAAATAAGAAGGAACAAGGAGCCACTGTTGCAGGTTGTCTTGTAAATGAAGTTCAAAACGAAGGCGTCGCTTTTGAAGATGCGATCATGTTCATGTTCATAGCCAACATAAAGTGTTTAGTCAAATTTTAGTGCGGTCATCTTTGTTGTCAGGACGGAAAGGTCAGTCGATGTCAAACCATGAAAGTCAACTGAAGAACAGACAAAGTGTGCTTTTCTTTCTTTCTTTTTCTTTTCTTTTTTTTTCAAAACGACTACGTTTATTAAAATCCAAAGCAAGAAGTATATGAAAACATTTATTGTTATGCTTGTGCAGTGGCGGCCATTCTGCATCATACTGTGAGCGGGTTGTCATGTTTTGGTTACCTCATAGCGAGTGTTGGAAAAATGTATTACATGATAATTACTTTTGAGTACCTTTTGTTGATTTCTTAATTTTGAATGAAGCGTCCTCGAATAAAAGTGGATTAAAACCTTTTTTTTCTAGATAAAAGGGGCACCGGTGACAAGACGCTTGAACTTCTGACGTGAGTCGTCCTTCTCCCACTATAAACACTAAGACGTTGAGCCACTTCGTTCCCGGTTATCCGACCGAATCGCGACATGTGGTCAGATAGCTACAATCCCACAATGCACCTTCCTTTCAGATAATCTGATGGCGTGGCTGCTTTTGAGCGTGACGGCCGTGAGTGCATGAGAGAAGGCGGATGAGTGACTCAACTTGTTTTTAAAACGTCCAACGTGACAGCGTGTGGACAGGAGCAACGTGACTACTTTAGAGTGCCTTGTTGTTTTCCTCGAAACAAAAAGGGTGGGATACATCCCAGAAGCGTTAACATTTTTGGGCAGCTCAAACATGTAATTAGGTGTTGGCATTAGAGAGATTCCAGATGAAGAAGGATACTTTTATTTTTTTTTTTTCACACCAGGTCATAGACGTCTTGTTTGGTTAGATCATCAGTGGACTGCTGAGTGGGGTGTTTGATGGTCTTATTCAGTGGACGCTCCCACTACATTTGGGACTTGGACAATGGCTGGATTTTTTCTTTCCTCTTTTTAATAACAATTGTGTATTCCAATCCCAGCCCCGTCTGTGTGGAGTTTGCATGTTCTACCCGTGCCTGCGTGGGTTTCCTCCCACATCTCAAAAACATGCAACATTAATTGGAGACTCTAAATTGTCCCTACGTGTGATTGTGAGTGCAGCTGTTTGTTTTAATGTGCCCTGCGATTGGCTGGCAACCAGTTCAGGGTGTACCGCTCCTCCTGCCCGTTGACAGCTGGGATAGGCTCCAGCACGCTCTGGTACCCTTGTGAGGATAAGCGGTTAAGAAAGTAGATGGATGGAGATGGATATATATATATTTGAGTGTGTGTGTGTGTGTTACCCAAACAACGGGCACAAATGTATGAAGAAGCTCGACAAAGGAAAGCCGCAGCTGGTTCGAACTGTGAACTTTAAAACTCTCTCGGAGGCAGACGTGCTAACCACTAATCCAGTTGCCGGGTAGGGAGACCACAAAGGATTTTTTAATGGGATGACCAGAAATCGGGAAGAAAATGAAACAATGGTCAAAATGTTAAATGTTGTAATTAAACGTTCAAAATAACAATTTTGTAACCGAGCCAATGTTGCTTTTTGTCAACAGGGCGTAATATTTAATAAGTAATTACAACAGCATCATGATTTTTTTTTTTTAAATAAAGGGGTGGCAAAAAACTTTCCAAACAGTAATGCCCCCCTCTGCTGGCCATTAGAATTCTGGTTGTAGACACGACAACAAGACATACTCAGTTGTTGCTTTTTAATATTGTTTTTGTTAATTTTGTTCTTGTATTGTATAGATTATTGTCAACAAAATACATGACGTGTACACATAATATTGTCCAACGAAATTGGTTGGGTGGTACAACTGCTTTCCTGCCATCTAACCACAAGAGGTCAGACTGGCTCCAAGAAGTATTGCTCAAGAGTGTTGGAGATTCGTATAGTTAAAAAAAAAAAAAAAGAAAAAAATACTAGGTGGAAGAAAGGTGTGGTCGTGGTCGTGGTTAGCACTTCTCAGACTTCTGGTCTTCCATTGTGGCTTTTCCACGTTTGTTCTGTACTTGTGCGTTTTTTTTTTTACACTAGCTTTTCTTTGATCGAAATTGTCCAAAGCTGTGAATAACGTTGTCTGTCCGCAAGGGGCATGTGATTGGCTGACAGCAAGTGCCCGGTGCCCCGCCTCTCACCCACCCAGAAGTCAAGTGTTACATTAAAAAAAAAAAAAGGAAATCGATGTTAATTTTAGCAAACAAATTAAACATTGAAATAACCCCAACATAAATAAATAAATAAAAAATAATTATGGGCAGCACACCACACATTTTTATTTCTTTTCCATACATTTTCAGTGGAGTGTAAAACATTATGTATAGCACTGTATTCTTTTAATTTTCAAGTAGCGACAGTACTTTGTTCGTGATAAATACATTTCAAATCTGTTTTTATAGGTAACAAGCAGTGAGAAAGAAAAGAAAAATGCATGGAGACATGAAATACATAATTTCAGTATTTGACTATTCTTGTTGAACAGGAAAATGTTGCCTGGTTTGAAATGACAGAAACAAAAGAGTAAGAGAGTTTTATTCAGACAACAACAGATAATACAGTATTTTAATACATGAAAAGCATTTATTAATAGAGCGTGTCTATGTTGATAATTGTTTAAATCTTAATTTCAGTGCGGAAGGTCTGTGCGTGCTCGTGTTTGGCTGGGTGTCGCCGCGCCCGGACCGTTAGAGTCCCCTCTGCAGCCAGTGATGACGTCACTGAAGTGGGGTCCACGTCCTCGGGTAGCTGACATTTGTGGGTGAACGTGTTCATCACAGAACCATCCTGGGCCAACTGTCAACCAGGAAAAAGAACATTAAATGGGTTTGCATCAGTTGATGAAAGTGTCATTCACTCACATGGACACGAGAGATCACAACTTTGGGGGATTCCCAAATTTGAATGTGTATATTTTCAATTTGAATTGATTGGCCTTGGTGGCATCGTTTTGGCATTCTGGGGTTCTTTTTCATTGTTTTTAATGGCCCTGAGTTTCATATTTGTCTTTGTTGAATAGTATAAAAACCTGGGAAGTCAGGAGGTTAATCAAATATTTTTATTGGTAATATTTATCCAAAATTCAGACATACTGCATGCTGTGCAGTGTAGTGTAGTGAGAAAAATGGGAAAGACCATGCTGGCTTTACACAAACACTTGGCGCAACATTAGAGATCAGCTTCTTTGGGTCCAGAGTAAACAGTTCATTTGCAAGTCAGAAAGGAGGGACATTCCTTTGAGAACAATAATTTTTACATTCTGGATTGGGAATATCGCTGGTTTAAAAGAAGCCATCAAAGTTGAACTAATGCGGTCATAACGAAATAGTTGAGGTTTGAAGCATCGCCCATTGCCAGCTTCCAACAATGTCCTGACATCTGTCCCCAAAAGAATGTCTCATTCTACGGGGAAGAGCAGCCCGAACGGGAAAATTTGCCACCAGGCGAATGAACGACCGGTTTGCATGAAGGTCATTCAGCACCCGAGGCGGGAGATGACGACGTCATCATCTTTATTAATATTGTGACCATAACATTTTACCAAACCATACCAAGACAGTCCCGAATGCTACGTGATCTGCAAGTTGAGATTCATTTTCCATTCATTAGCGTGGGGGCATGGAGGCCTGCCACCCCGAAAGATGGTGGTTGTTTTGTGTTATAAAAGTCATCACAGAGCAAATGAAACTCGCATTTTAAGGCATCAATGGACTGCGAAAAAAGTACCACTGGGGAGGACATTTCGAAATTAATGATGGAAATGCGAGAATACTTGTGATCAGAACCAAATTAGCATGGTTGGTGGAAACAGAATTTCAAGTCAAGTAAGAGATTCCGTACCTTTTCGGCACGGACTTCGATTTGGTTGTTGGACGTGGTGACGATGACGTCTTCAGGGGAGAAGTCTCGAACGTCTACTGTGAACTGGTATGAATCCCCGAGAGCTTTGATCTTCCCGCTTCCACCTGCAAATCACCAACGTTGTTAATAGGAACAGTAGTACAAAAGGATTTTTGCTCCGTTAATAACATTTTCGCCCGACTTCAGAACTTCACATTGTTTTCATTCATGTCTTGACGAGATGGCCCTTTGCATAGTCAAAATACGTATGTATGTATCTATGGTACTTGAGTTTATAGTGGGAGTACTTTTTCTACTTTTTATAATAATTGTTGGTTGTTTTAAATGCCATTGTCAGCCAGATTTTAGTGTTGTGAAAATGCCGTAAGTAAATGATAAAGGTTGAAAAGGTATGTTTTTCAAATTAGCAGACAAATCAAGAACAGTTTTCCTCTCCTTCTGACACATTTTAACTACTGCAATTAGCTGCCGACCAGTTCAGTATGTTCCAGATAGAAGATAGCTGGAGTAGTTTCCAGCACACCTGCAGCTGAATGAGGATAAGTGCTACATAAACTAGAGGGATGGATGCAAATATGGATGGATGTTCCGTCTGATATATTACGCAAGACTGTTATAATGCATAGATGAGTCAAGAGGCATACTGTATGTCAGTGGTGATGTGATGTGTGGACAGTGACAGCTGTTTTTACCAGTGTGACCTCAGTCATGAAGGATACACACAAACACGGCAACAATTGGCAGTCCGAGTGATATCAGATTGGGTTTAACATATGCGGGTTAGGTATATTACACTCACTATGTCCATGTGTATACCAGTAACCGAGCAACCATTTGTTCATGCCTCTTGTGCAGACATCAGCCAGATAGTCTGTGTCTGAAGTCACACTGGCAGGCAGTCCAGAATTCTCCAGCTCGAGTGCATGCGTGTCTGCTCTAGTGCACCCTGCCCGCTCCTGTGCAGCTTCCACAGGATACCATTCATGGTTACCAAAACAATTGTGGAATGTCGAGCACACAAATTCCTGAAAAATTCCTTTAAAGGTCAAGTGTTTGTCCGTACACGACATTACCGTGCACATCAATCATATTGATTTTATGGACGATATATGTATTCATCAGCAACTGGAAAAACTAAACAATTATATTATCCATATAAATATCAATATACTTTTAGAGTATCAATCTAAGTAATTGTCGGCTAATGAGTCTTGTGAAGAAATACTTATGTGAGCTGCACATACTGTTTGATAATTTCCAGATGTGAAGTCAGTTTATCACCAGCAAACATTCAGTCCGACGGCACATAAAGTTGACAGGAAGCAGATTAAATGGTATGCTAATTATGCCAGCCTGGGGAAGGGTACTCCGTTGTCTTTCCCTCAGTCTGAGATATGCTATAAGTTTTATACACTACTGTACCACCATCATCGGAACAAAATCCATTTTACTGCTAGCAATGCGGAACCAAGAGCTTCACAAAAAATAGAATGGATCACAGCAATAGATCAGAAGTGAAAAGATATGGACTTGGTAAACCACACACACACACACACACACACACACACACACACACCACACACACACACACACACACACACACACACACACACACACATAGCATTGTCAATGCAGTGATTCTAAAACAAATGTAATGTGCAGCCACCCTCTGGTCCTCATCAGCACACGTGCAGTCACATCAGATTAGCAGTTGACTTTTTCAGAAGACCACGGAGAAGGGCATTACTAGAATCTAGACGAGAGAGAAAGCCACGAGTTCTGGGTATGTTCTCCATGTTCCCATATTTTGGCGATTTTAGATCTCCATAGAGTGACTCTCTAACGTGGATTTGGGATTTAAGTGTCATTTTCATGGAAAACAAGCACCTTGGCTTTGTCGGAAAAGGACCTTGTGTCACATGAAATCGTGTAGTTTTGGCAAATGTTCTTTTGTTCTCCTCTGTTTTGTCCTGGTTGAGCTGCAGGCAGTTCACTCTCCATCCATGACTTTATAGCTAAATAAATTTTAATAAGGCATCAGTAGACTCAGTGCCATCAGGACACACGGTGAAAATCTGCATTATTATGGCAATGCAGGGACTCCCGATCACATCCCCAAGGGGAACTGTGTAAAGATTAAAAAGTTGTGGACTTAAAGTTGACCCTTGGACCACCCACACTTAATTTCATGTGTTCCTGAGGAACATGCATCCAAACTCAAAAATAACAACTGATAAGATAAGAACGGAACCAGTTAGAAACAGCACCTGAGAGATCAGCCATGTTTCTGAGTCTGTTTAGTAACAGTCTCCAACAATTGGTGTAAACGTTCGTATCAAATGCCAAGGTAAAATCCAGTAAAACCAAGATCGTGACTTTTTGAGTGTATTACAACTGATGTTATTTAAAATATTTTAAAGACTCGCCACTGTACAGTGGTTCATCCGAAGAGTAATTAGCTATTTTCTCAAATTTGATTTGTTTCAAATAATTGCTTGGATCAAAACACTTTTTCCTCTAAAACATTGCGTTAAAATGGTAAGGTGGATACTGCCCTTTACTTATTAAAACATCCATCCATCCATTTTCTTAGCCGCTTATCCTCACAAAGGTCACGGGGAATGCTGTAGCCTATCCCAGCTGTCAACGGGCAGGAGGCGGGGTACACCCTGAACTGGTTGCCAGCCAATCACAGGGCACTTAGAAACAAACAACCACTTACACTCACAATCACACCTAAGGGCAATTTTAGAGTCTCCAATTAATGTTGCATGTTTTGGGAATTTGGGAGGAAATCGGAGTGGCCGGAGAAAACCCACACAGGCATGTGGAGAACATGCAAACTCCACACAGGCAAGGCCGGGATTTGAACTCTAGTTCCAGAATTGTAAGACAGACACTCTAACCAGTCGTCACTGTGTGGCCGTGAGTAAAACATCGGGATCCAAACTGCTCCTTTTCACAAGGGGCTTAGCACTGCCGCTTTGAAGGCAGTGGGTGAAAACATCCATCTGATCAATGTTCCTCAAAGAATTCATAAACGCTTTTAAAAGCACTGTGGCAATAGGCTCATAACAGTTGAAGTGCTCCTGACATCAACAATTTTTGGAGTGGTTGACCTGTCTCATCTAAATAATTACCACGCCCGATTGACTACTTGGGTTACTAACATGAGTATGGCCTTAGGTCACCAGGACAATCGTCGAGAGAGTTAAGGATTGGGCTAGCGATACGACTGACCAGACTTGGGCCTTTTTGTGACACGCGCCATCATTCAGCCAAATTTTTGCTTTGACTTGCAAGTGCGAAAAAGATACCGGTGCTTTATGCTGGAAGTATTTCAGTTAATCTTACTTCACAATAAGCATTGCAACATTTGAACACTTAATCAAAAACAGTGAAGTTTCCAGCTGTTAAAGTTGACAACAACCAAATGAATAGAAAACACCAATGACATGCTAACAGTATCCACAGTCGCGGTATTAGGACACTTTAAGAAACATTAAAAGAACACATAGACAAATGATATAATAATTGTCACAGTAAAATATTCTTAATTCTTAAAACCGATCAACACTGCAGCAATGTACTGAGTGGTAGAACAGCAGAAGAAGTCTAAGGCATTCTTCTTCATTTGTGTGCATGACTGAGCCATACAAAGTGCCTGATGGGTAAGGTGGGCACACCAGAAACTAGTTTGTATTACTATATATGTTTTTCTTTTTTTTTCTGGGGGAGATGGGGAGACTGGAACGGATTAATGGTATTTACATTTATTTCAATGGGAAAGATGCTTTGAGGTTTTTTTTTAAACCCTGATTAAGAATTTTCAAATGCAAAGTTCACGACAATCACAAAGACATTAAAACGCATGGATAGTATTTTCTGCCATAGAAGCAGCACTTCACAAAGTCCCCCATTCCTATCAATTTCATATGCAGATCTGTCCCAGTGGTGGATGCTGTGGACATATTGCCAAACAAAAGATAAGGGTTGTCGTGGGGAAAAAAATTCTACCCATATCACAGGCCACCATTGTATTTTACTGGTCAAATGACCATCAGATAGCTTTGATGGTCTCGAGCCTTGTCTCATTCTCCCACCCACAATATTTTCACTCTATCTGACGTCATTTCAGACATCAATAGAAACGCTTCAAATTATCTCTCACTTACTGGAAAAGCCCAAGGTGTTGCCCCCAGGCCTAATGAAGGGGCCAAAGTCCTCGGAAAACATCCCGTGACTCTTCTCCATGTATGGGTTGCTGGAGGAAGATGAGGACGAGGTCTGATGGAAACTCCGCTCCGATCGGTAGGCAGAAGAGTTGCTGGCACTCATGGATGGCCGAGGTTGCCCGGTGAGGCAAAAGAGTGAAAGGAGAAGGGAGAGAATACTTGCTACTTTTTCTTCCGGAGGACGGCTGTTTCCAACTAAATGTAACAAAACAGAACCTTCTCTCTTTTCATCGCTTCTCTTTACAGCTAATGGTCATTTGTGTTGGACAAGGTCAAGGCATCCATCCCCTTATAGTGTCACTCTTTCGCAGCCACTCCCCCTTATGTCCCTTATAGGCGCTGTTGGGCCTTGTGTGGACAGGAGCAGCGCACGTGTGTGATAATGGTCTATTTCTATCAGCCCGCACCGAGCGACGGACGGGAAGGCTCTGTGCTTGGAAATCGAGACCGCCTGGAAGCGAAGTTGTGTGTGTGAGTGCGTGTGTGTGCATGTGAACAGTTGCCATTCGTGCTTCACCATCCCTGAAAATAGATTATCTCTCTGTTGAGCTCACTGTGCGCCATCACCTGACAACAAGGCTTTCCAACACGTGGGTCGCGAGGCTCATGTGGTTCTCTGGCTAGTGCTGCTCGCATTTTGGCGGTTTTTAATTTTAATTGCCAACCTAAAGTTGTTTTTTTTTTGTTTGTTTGCCATTTGGTTAGCAGCCTGCAAGCATTTCTGTGTGTTTGTGTACGTGCGCATGCAGCTAACACTAACGTCCACTAACAACCCAGCCTAAACTCCCAGACCAACAAACAACAATCTAAGTCTCTCATTCAAGATGTATCACTTCAGCAGCACTTCCTTGGCTAGGCTTTGGTGCCAAATTGCAGAGAGTGAACCGCTAATAGGTGGTGTTGACAGTTTTTTTTAAATGTCTTGATTGGATAAGCCCAGCCTATGAAGAAGACATGAGTGCTGTTTGACATCATAACAAGAAATCAGATCATTCCCTTGAGTAGGTTACAATCCTGTTAAACGACAGCACTCCAACCAATGTCCTGAAAGCAATGAAATTCTAGTTACCGGGATGTATCTAATATAAGAATTGACATAGATCAACAGTATTTTTTGGGTACTTTTACCCCGTCACATCACTTGGACCACGGCAGAATTTGTGCAGTGTATGTCACATAGGCCGATGAAATGATGCCACAGCAAGCGAGGAGCAGACACCACTGAGCACCTGCATAGAAATCAGCTTGGAAAACTACTGCACAGCTCAGTAAATATTATTACAAAAAAAATGGCAATAAATACAATGGAAAATAAAGTTGGTATGCAGTCTTACCTTTCTCCCCAACATTACAGAAAAAACATCATTTTCTTTACTTTTCGTGTTATGCACCCCTTTCAGGATTACAAGAGATTTTTTTTTGTACTGACTAGCTGAATGACACACAAATAACGCACAAACTATACTGAGCAAGATGGAAAATATCTGATCATCAAGGTGAAGATGAGAGCCAAACAAAGATGGAAAGAATGCACTGGAAAACAAAGCTGTCCAGGGGTCGAGGACTTAGTGGTGTCATGCTTTGTGTTTATTAATATCTGCCACTCATGACGTCCAGCTGAAGGCATCCTAAACTTTCCAATTCGATTGCATGACTTTCCTAATGTCTTTGTTGTTATACAGTGTAGCGTTATGGTCACTGGACTTGTATGACGCTGTGTTTGCATTGTTGGTAGATTTATTACAAGGCAATGATGTCACAGCTTTTACCATCTTTGCATGACATGAATGTAGAATACGCTTGTTAAGAATAACATAACTCCGATACAGTTTGTATAGCTAAATATATGATCAAAGATTAACAGAGAGAGATTATATAGGGCATTGTTCTTAAAGCATTTGTATGTATTGAAAAAAACAAAAGATATTGATCTATTATCAACATGAGAGTAATAGGGGTTGAAGATCTAAAATATTCTGGTCAACGACAATGTCATGAAAGTTGAAGTATATTAATCGTATATAATTATAACTTAGTAAGGTCATATATGGTACTGGTACATTAATGTCATGTTGACATTGTAAATTTTTTCATGATCAAAAAGTTGTATTATTGTACATGACATTATGACGATGACGATTGAGCTTCCCGTTGAACCGCTGACCCCGTTTCTTGCCGCTAGTCACGTGATCCTATTGCAAGTAATACTTTAATACTGATTGGAATAGTGGGTGCTAGCGACTCAAACCGTTACTTTCATCTAGAACCTTTTATATTTATATTTTCAGACACGCTGATTTGAATGAAGACTGTAAGTGACAGGTGTAAAATGGAAGATTATAAAACAAGATGTCAAAAACATTTGATTAGTAACTATTCAATGTTTTAAATGTTGATGTCAACTCATAGGCTAACTAGTTCAATCCCTGGAGAGTAGTGTGACCTCACAAATACTGTGTCTTTAAGCTTACATTTAAGCGCATGTGCTTTTCGCATGAATCATTTTGGAAAAATGTATACTGTATGTATCCTCTCGTCGCGCCGCTCAATACTCGCAACTGGTAGTCTAAATGCAGCCCAGCAAGTCACCCACATGCAGCACACTCAAGAACATCCGTTTGTCCCCAGTAACAGCGTGAACGACACAAGTCCGCACGTCTCAGTTCGTAATTCTTTCTAGATGTCAATGATGTCATTTTCTTTGCTCTCTGATTGAATGTCGAACTCAGAATTATGCAGCCATTCATTTCCTATGGTGTTTATCTTCTATGATGCGCTGGACTGGAGTCAGTCTCAACTGATTTCGGGTGCAGGCAGGGGGTGGCTCCGAATGTCTTAAGAGCAGAACCTTTATCATACACAAGACACTCTGAAGGTCGGACCATTTAGGACTTTCCTAGTTTAGTTTAGATTTTAGGTATGGGAAAGTCCTCCAACTGACTGCCATTTCTTTTATTAGGAAGAATATTAGCCACACAACACTTTGATGTCATTGTGCCGGTATCCCTAATGTAGGGGCCAGTGACTACTATTAGACAATGCACACTAGAAAATAATAAAAATGATATGAGTCAGCAACATCAGAAATAACTCCAATCATCTTTTGGAAACAAAAGTCGAAATGGACAATTGACCGTAAAAGATGAGATGCGTGAGTTGAAAGAATGACAAGTAATAAACATAAGAGGGTGAATGTGATCCGGTAATCCATTCCATCTCAGCAGTGGCATTGAATCTGCAGTGTTCATTTGTTTGTATACATTCCAAACAGACCGTGTGTCACTTTCAGCTGCTGTGTGTTACATAAGGCTGCAGACAGACAAACATCCCATCACCATAGATGGTGCAAGCATGGAAGGTCGTGCAATATCACATGTTCATCTATTTTATTTGTGCAACGTAATTATCATTTATCAGCAATTATTTGTATTTGAGCTTATTAAAATGTTTGGTGTACAGTATTTGTAAAATTGTTAGGTTGTAGCTAATAATGTTATAGCTAATAACGAAATGAAAGGTAATTTTTTTACATGCATTATTTTGAATTACTGGAAAGTAATTATTATTGTATACTATATAACTACTTAATAGAATAAATAATGTCAAACGCATCTCTAAAATTGTTCAAATTGAATTTGCCGATATTAGCAACAACAACAAAAAAAACCGCACACAAATTACTAGAATAGCTATGACATCACTTTGTTATGCGCATGGTCAGTGTTCTGGATTAAAGAATGGAGCGGACCGAATGCGGTCCATGGGCTGTAGTTTGCTCACCCCTGATCCAAACAACATTTTCAATGTCCTGCAGAATTCCAAGCATTCATCTGGGCGGGAACATACAGTGCAAAAGCCTTCTTGAAATTGCTTTGACCTGTCGTAGCTAAACAAATCCGGACAGGGTGAATGACGACATAATGACGACACGGCATTCATTATGTGCAAAAATGCGTATTAAGTCGGACAAATCCCCACTGAAGGCCCAGGCCCCAAATATTGTTACTAAAAAATATACTCACTTTTTCCCTGTGGTGGAGTGTTTCCATGGAAACAGGTTTTTCCACATTTGTACCATTTTCTGTGTAAGAGAGAGAGAGAGAGAGAGAGAGAGAGAGATGCTCACAGAGCTCAAATCTCTAAAATAGTGCAAGTGCTAATTGGAAGTGTGAAGGAGAGGTGCAATTGAGAAAAGTAAAACAGTAACTATATTCTTGCCTCAAGCCAAGTGTGCGCCAGTGTTTGTGCATGTGTGTGTGTATAAAATAAGGTCCATGAAAGACAAATATGTTCACCCACCCACTGAACTTTGGACTGGGGTCAAAATGAAGGTCATCATTGTGTCAGGTCAAATGTAGGATGTTTCATAATGTGCATTTCAAACAGTTAACTGTACAACGATTACTATAGCCGTAATGATAATTCTTCCCTATTGAATTTTGCTGCACTCTATGATTGGGAATTCAAGAGAAATGTGCCCCTCATTTCTTTCACATTTACATTCATGCTGTGTTTGAAAGTGGTACTACAAGGTTATTGTGTGAGTGTATGTTTTTTTTTCAAGTTTCTTTTTGTAAATCATTGTCTGCTGAGGTCATATGAATGGCAGGTAGCAAAGATTTAATCTTAGCCGAGCTCCCAAGTGTGACTGCATGCATAAATAATCCTCTTAAATCTCACAGCAGCACCTTCTTCACCGACTTCAGCAACAGATCTTTGTTCCGTCCATTGCATCTCTCAGGTCAGTTAGAGCTTCAATTCGGATTTATGTATAATTTAAACAAAAAAATCTAAAATTGTGGTTTTTGCTTGTTAAATTCATTGAAACAAGGCAGCATGAAGATCCCGGAGGCGTCACCTCAGAGCGAAAATGACGGAGGCAGCAGCCAGCCCGAAAGAAGAGGTCAGCGCCAGGCGTTCCATCGTGGGACGCGAGTTCCCGCTTGTCCACGGAAACCACACGGACGCTCCCGTGTGTTTGTCAAAGGTCTGACATTTTACACGGATCACTGAAAACTCCATCAGTGCATCGTAGGCGAGTCTGAGTGCAATTGACATTTGCAATGCTGAGATCACTGAGGTCAAGGCACTCACAGCCTCTCCAAATATCCACACGATCTCCTTTATTCTCACCCACTTCCTGTCTTTTGGCTATCTTTCTTCATAATTACACTAAGTTTTTATGATTTGATCAAAGCAGTAGATGAAAATACAATATGTGGGGCCTGAAAACCCAAAACGACTGCTATTTTCAGTCGCAGCACTTCGGTTGATGTGCACGGCTAAATCGTTTACTTTTTGGGCGTGAGTGGCCATTTGTCTTTTTTTTTTTTTTTTTTGTGATGGTCCATTATTTAAAACCCAAAATAAGAAACAGCATTAATTCAATCAAATGCAACTCCATGGAAGTTGGTAGCAAGAGAGCCTGGGGATGGCCCACGACACGACGGAGAGGCGATTTCTCCCGGCTATCCTGGGAATGCCGCAGGATCCACCTTGGAACTGCTGGGGAGAGGGAAGTCTCATATTTTATTTCCAGAGTTCAATCCATACATGTTGCTCATTTTATTGACACAGGCTGTTTATTGAAGCTGCTGTGCTGTCTGGAGCGAGTGTGCAGAGTGGAGTGGTTTGTCTACGCTGCTCTCGGAATGTTAAGTGCCATTCTCAGCTTCCTTATGGACTTGAGTGTAAGCAAGCTGCTGACAGGTACATGAACTTGCAGAGATTTGGACATTATGCGCTAAGTTTTGAATGATACTGTACATAAAATGAAGCACGATTGTGGTTGTACTGAACTATTTTCAAGCAACGTGAGCATATCTAGAAGGTCACAACCTGACAAAAAGCCAAAGAAAAATACCAAACTTTTTTTGTTGTTGTTGGTAGAAATTCTCCAAAATTGTGTATTTAAAAGATATTGTGAATAAGTGAGGAAACTAAAAGATATGTATGTAAAAAAAAAAAACAACACACACACACACAAAAAAAAAACCTCAAAGAGTAACAGTGTCATCAGGACATTTGTACACAGAAATATCAAGTATGTGTAGCAAGTGTATGATGGATTCTGTTTGTGTGTACTATAAATGCAGCTCACAATTGGCTTTACAACCAGCTGGAAGGCAACAGTCTGCTACAGTTCTTTTGTTGGACTCTTTACCCTACATGCCTCTGCACCATCTCATCTTCCCTCTGCCACAACATCTGCCCCTTTTCCACAGGTTCGTTTGACACTGCAAAGGTACATTATAATCAGAATAATCAAACCACACAATGATGTCATAGAACCAAAGAGTAAAAACACAGATAGATGTAATACAAAAAAAAAACCAACCAAAAACACAAGACTTAATCCTCAGTCACGCATTGTCATCAGTTCCAATGTACTACAGACAAAAACACAAGATAGTAAAAGAAAATGGCCCTATCGCATTTACCAAGCCATATCTATGCGAGTAACCATGTCATAGCTAAAAGCTACAGTGAGAGAAAATTTGACTGAGGAAATTGTAGTCCTATGTGGCGCCCTGCCAAAAGAAATGTGGCTTCCGCTATCTCTTGGCAAGTTAGTTGGTTGTGCCGCCCAGATATATGTAATTACAATGCAAATATCCCCCCGAGTGGTTCAATTCTTATGAGGCAAAGCTGTGACATTTCTTGAATACTTTTTGTTGTTTCGGCAGGCTCTGGACTACCAGAAGTGAGGACCATGCTGAGCGGTATTCAACTGCCGCAATACTTAAATCTCACCAATATGTTCACCAAGTTCCTGGGCCTCATTTGCACGCTGGCAGCCGGGAGCACAATTTTCATGGGGAAAGTGGTGAGAGGCTTCTCATACATCCAGTTGCAGCTTAAAAAATCACCTATGTTATGAATTCCATGTTTGTTTCCTGACATCAGGGTCCATTTGTGCATCTTTGCACCATGATGGGAAGCTACCTGATTAAGCCCTGCTCCCAGCGACAAGCCACAAAGGAGGTACGATCACAAACGTTTTTTGCCGCGATATTTCAAACCAAAAAACACGTGCATTCGTGTCACTAGAAGTAACAATACAGTGGTCTGAGAATCTTTCTTCTTTTTTTTCTGGAGTACATATCCACTTATCAAGTTCTAAATTAAAGAACCAAGTCATGTTTTATTTTTTTGCGTCGTTCCCAACAAATGTGGAAGTACAACGGCCCATTGAGTGCTGCTTGCAACGTTGATATTCTTCTTTTTATTTTTCTCAAGCTGGGGAACCTTCCTCAAAGTCGTTTGGTGCTCCCAGGGGGAATCATGGCACACAGTACAGTTGAATAGCGTTTTGAATGAATCGGTTCATTGCGCAATGGTTCTGTGTTGTGTACAAGAATGCAGATGGAGAAATGTTGGTTGTAGCCGCTGCAGTCGGTGTCGCCAGTTGCTTCGGAGCACCCGTAAGTGGTGAGAAATAGATATCAAATCTTTTCAATATTTCATATAATATTTCACTTCCTTTTTTGTTCTCCATCATGTTCGTTCTAGCTATCATTTCATCATTTTCATCGTACTCTCAGGTTCTTCCATCTTCACACAGACATCCAACAACTATTTGGAGAAGTTAATCTTGATTGTGTCCTGTTTGTCTTAACTTTTTTGTTGACCTTAAGTCCACTTGACCTGGACATAACTGTATATGTACATACATATATGGACTATTTTAAAAGGATAGTTACGTTGCAATCGTGAATTACTTCTCTGCTCTCAGAGCCCCTAAATGCACCATGGTGATAAATCAGGTTGCCTGAATCAGATTCTGAGTCTGAATCATCATGAAAACATTCTAAATTTACCATAATTTCTCAAAAATAATGCACAGATTTTTCCAAAAATATTTTAAAAAAGTTAATAGACTGCATTATATTTAGATATGGATGAGAAATAAAAAAATACAATCACATTGTATAGTCGTATACAGGTACATAGCGTGGTAAAAAACGTATACATACACATTTCGGTATGCTATTCGATGTCTTATGTTACACATTTATATATATTATGTTAATGTGCACCCCCAACCTGAGCTCTCAGAGCTCCTCCGGAAGCTTGTATTTTATGATTGTTAGCGTAGCATGCTTGTTGCTACTGCACCAAAGATCAGAAATGACTGCCCATGAGTTTGTTGAAACTTAAATTAAGACAAAAAAATCTCGACTACAATGGCTAGTTGCGCAGCTGCTTTTAAAAGAAATGTGTCATCACTCGTGCCGATGATGCCGGCAACCCGGAAATCGGGCCGTAGTCCGAAACAATGATAGCTTGCCTCAATGGCTTTAGGTGGGTATCAAAACAAGGTGAGCTCAAACTATGTGGGGGACATTAAAAATAACGGTAGAGCGCACACAATTGAAATGCTCGCTTTTAAAAAAAAATGTGCCCATTACACTCGTTTCTACCTATTTTGAGCTCACGTTGTTTTGACAGCCACCTGACGCCATCATGAAAGATGCTATGGATTGGAGCCAAATGGAGGGGGAGAGGTTGCGCCACAACCTAAACTCTTGGGATTAAATAATTATTTCAAGTCATCAATGATGAGTTCCACAGCAATGCACCAACTAAAGATACGATGAATCTTTTTCGGATTGGAGACGAGTCACAATGCTTCTTTTGAAGGCTTGGCCAAGGATGTGTAATGTAGTGGATAAACTGCACTTTGCAGAAACGTCTTATCCACAAATATTTAATGCAGTGTTTAATAAACAATGTTAAAGAATTTAAATTTTTAAGACTGAAATATCTGTGAACAGTATTAAAAAAATGTTGTGCCGTCATCGAGCATTTATTTTAGTTGTTTGAGGGATTCTGTTCTGACAATTACAGGGACCAGGACAAGCGTGTCCTGTGGACTGTCCCGAGATTATATTACCGCTACATCAGCACATGCACATTATTATTAATGATTGTTTTTTGAAAAACAATACAAGTAAAAACCTCACAAAACATAAATCCAGATCATTCCTAATATTCTGAGCACGCGGGTAGATTTTTTTTTTTAGGTCAACTTTGGGGGTGCGCATTATACTTCAGGGCGCATTATACTCGAGAAATGACGGTATACACGTTATCTATTTTCTAAAACTAACTCAGATTAACTCAGGTTCGTGAATAAACTATGAAGTAATGCAGCCCTATGGGGGCACAAACCAGTGCAATCTGTAGGCCGGTCCCAAGCCCGGATAAATGCAGAGGGTTGCGTCAGGAAGGGCATCCGGCGTAAAAACTGTGCCAAACAAATATGAGCGTTCATCTAAAGAATCCCATACCGGATCGGTCGTGGCCCGGGTTAACAACGCCCGCCCCCGGCACTGCTAACCTGCAGGGCGTCGGTGGAAATTCAGCTACTGTGGGTCGAAGACGAAGAGAAGAAGGAGGAAACCGGATCCAGCGTCAGAAGAAAAAGAGGAATGCACAGAGCCTACAACTGAGTGTAGGGACTTTGAATGTTGGGACTATGACAGGAAAAGCTCAGGAGTTGGTTGACATGATGATTAGGAGAAAGGTTGATATTCTGTGCATCCAAGAGAGCAGGTGGAAAGGTAGTAAGGCTAGAAGTTTGGGAGCAGGGTTTAAATTATTCTACCACGGAGTAGATGGGAAGAGAAATGGAGTAGGGGTTATTTTAAAGGAAGAGCTGGCTAAGAATGTCTTGGAGGTGAAAAGAGTATCAGATCGAGTGATGAGACTAAAATTTGAAATTGAGGGTGTTATGTATAATGTGGTTAGCGGCTATGCACCACAGGTAGGATGTGACCTAGAGTTGAAAGAGAAATTCTGGAAGGAACTAGATGAAGTAGTTCTGAGCATCCCAGACAGCGAGAGAGTTGTGATTGGTGCAGATTGTAACGGACATATTGGTAAAGGAAACAGGGGCGATGAAGAAGTGATGGGTAAGTACGGCATCCAGGAAAGGAACTTTGAAGGGCAGATGGTGGTGGACTTTGCAAAAAGGATGGAGATGGCTGTAGTGAACACTTATTTCCAAAAGAGGGAGGAACATATAGTGACCTACAAGAGCGGCGGTAGAACCACGCAGGTAGATTATATTTTGTGCAGACGATGTAATCTGAAGGAGGTTACTGACTGTAAAGTAGTGGTAGGGGGAGTGTAGCTCGACAGCATAGGATGGTAGTATGTAGGATGATTCTGGTGGTGGGTAGGAAGATTAAGAAGACAAAGGTAGAGCAGAGAACCAGGTGGTGGAAGCTGAGAAGGAAGAATGTCGTGCGGCCTTCCGGAAAGAGGTGTGAGACAGGCTCTCGATGGACAACCGAAGCTCCTGGAAGACTGGACGACGACAGCCAAGATGATCAGAGAGACAGGCAGGAGAGTACTTGGTGTGTCATCTGGTAGGAAAGGGGAGAAGGAGACTTGGTGGTGGAACCCCATAATACAGGGAGTCATACAAGGAGAAGAGATTAGCGAAGAAGAAGTGGGATACTGAGAGGACTGAGGAGAGGCGAAAGGAGTACATCGAGATGCGACGTAGGGCAAAGGTAGAGGTGGCAAAGGCTAAACAAGAGGCATATGAAGACATGTACACCAGGTTGGACACGAAAGAAGGAGAAAAGGATCTCTACAGGTTGGCCAGACAGAGGGATAGAGATGGGAAGGATGTGCAGCAGGTTAGGCTGATTAAGGATAGAGATGGAAATGTGTTGACTGGTGCCGGTAGTGTGCTAAATAGATGGAAAGAATACTTTGAGAAGTTGATGAATGGAAGAAAAATGAGAGAGAAGGAAGAGTTGAAGAGGCAAGAGTGAAGGACCAGGAAGTGGAAATGATTACTAAGGGGGAAGTCAGAAAGGCATTACAAAGGATGAAAAATGGGAAGGCAGTTGGTCCTGATGACATACCGGTAGAGGTATGGAAGCAATTTGGAGAGATGGCTGTGGAGTTTTTGACCAACTTATTCAACAGAATACTAGCGGGCGAAAAGATGCCTGAAGAATGGAGGAAAAGTGTTCTAGTTCCCATTTTAAGAACAAAGGGGATGTTCAGAGCTGTGGGAACTATAGAGGAATAAAGTTGATGAGCCACACAATGAAGTTATGGGAAAGAGTAGTGGAGGCTAGACTCAGGTCAGAAGTAAGTATCTGCGAGCAACAGTATGGTTCATGCCTAGAAAGAGTACCACAGATGCATTATTTGCCTTGAGGATGCTCGTGGAAAAGTACAGAGAAGGTCAGAAGGAGCTACATTGTGTCTTTGTGGATCTAGAGAAAGCCTATGACAGAGTACCAAGAGAGGAACTGTGGTACTGCATGCGTAAGTCTGGTGTGGCAGAGAAGTATGTTAAAATAGTACAGGACATGTATGATGGCAGCAGAACAATGGTGAGGTGTGCCTTAGGTTTGACAGAGGAATTTAAGGTGGAGGTGGGACTGCATCAGGGATCAGCTCTGAGCCCCTTCCTGTTTGCAGTGGTAATGGATAGGCTGACAGATGAGGTTAGACTGGAATCCCCTTGGACCATGATGTTCGCAGATGATATTGTCATATGCAGTGAAAGCAGGGAGCATGCAGAGGAACAATTGGAAAGATGGAGACATGCACTGGAAAGGAGAGGAATGAAGATTAGCCGAAGTAAAACAGAATATATGTGCGTGAATGAGAAAAGTAGAGGGGGAAGAGTGATGCTACAGGGAGAAGAGATAGCGAGGGTGGATGACTTCAAATACTTGGGGTCAACAATACAGAGCAATGGAGAGTGTGGTCAGGAAGTGAAGAAACGGGTCCAAGCAGGTTGGAACAGCTGGCGAAAGGTGTCTTCTGGTGTGTATGTGACAGAAGAGTGTCTGCTAGGATGAAGGGCAAAGTTTACAAAACAGTGGTGAGGCCGGCCATGATGTACGGATTAGAGACAGTGGCACTGAAGAAACAACAGGAATCTGAACTGGAGGTGGCAGAAATGAAGATGTTGAGGTTCTCGCTCGGAGTGACCAGGTTGGATAGGATTAGAAATGAGCTCATTAGAGGGACAGCCAAAGCTGGATGTTTTGGAGACAAGATTCGAGAGAGCAGACTTCGATGGTTTGGACATGTTCAGAGGCGAGAGAGTGAGTATATTGGTAGAAGGATGCTGAGGATGGAGCTCCCAGGCAAAAGAGCGAGAGGAAGACCAAAGAGAAGGTTTATGGATGTGGTGAGGGAAGACATGAGGGCAGTTGGGGTTAGAGAGGAAGATGCAGGAGATAGGCTAAGATGGCAAAAGATGACACGCTGTGGCGACCCCTAACGGACAAGCCGAAAGGAAAAGAAGAAGAAGAAGAAGTGAATAAACTATGAAGTCCTCCGCATATAGTAGTTGAACCCATCAAGATCAAAAGGCTTACCGTTGCCAAGCAAAAGAATGTTTGGTACCTGTATTGTTTTACAAATAAGCCTGCACTGTGGTTACCAAAAGTGCTAACACTATACTACTACAGTAACTGGGAGCGTTATTTGGAGACGTTTCTGGGCAAGACTTGCCCCGCTTCAGCATGATTGGGTCCTGTGTCTCAGGAAGGGCAGGCAAGGCAGATGTAACTAGAGGAGCATCCTAAACCCATCACAATAATGTAAAATGAAAACAAAGTTTGTTATGGTAAGGTTTAGCGTTATAGTTGGGTTTAAGAAGGTTAAGGACGGGTTCAGATTAGGAATAGGTCAGGATAGGATTAGCGGGAAACATGTTCTCAACACCACACTTAAATGACTTCTTTTTCCATCTGGAAGCAACATCTGCAGCGATACAATGACCAATAATACTTCAGCAGTGCTTGTCCAGGAGCCAGTAATGTTGGAGCAGGGCATGTCCTGCATAGAAATGATGGAGGAATCCTAATAAAACAACTGGGCTTCTAGTTACTAGCATGCTTAGCAAGATAGTGGAGGTTAGCTACGAAAAGTCAATCAGCAGTGACTCTTTTTTGTTAATGTTTCCTCATCTTATGTTCTGTAGGAGTGCTCTTCAGCATGGAGGTGATGTGTTCTCACTTTGCCATGCGGAACTACTTTCCGTCTTTCTTCTCTGTGGCCTGCGGCACGTTGACTTTCCAATTGTTGTCTATGTGGAGCGGAGACAAAGGTAAAGAAACGTGGTCAATGCAAAGGTACTATTGACAAGACAAGAAGAGAAAAGTACGGACAAACAAAATAATACATTTTGGGCTCTATTTTCATGACCAGCGTAAATCCTCCTCAGTGGGTGATATAAATCTGTGCGGAAGCCTCTTAGACCAGGTTTTTGTAATTTCGCAGATGCAATCGAGAGTTTAAAATGGGCAGTCTGCGTTGTTGTGTGAGTGAACACAGCCAACTTAATTCGCCACCAATGAAAGGAGCTCCTCTCATTCCCTTTAAATGATGTCTGTGTACAGAAAAGGGCACAGCGATCCATGAGTGATGGAGCCTTGTCACTGCTCCTGGCTGCTTTGTCAACAGGTGACGTGGGTGACTACCTCATAAAATACAAAAATGGACTGATACAGTGGTGGAAATTGTGTACCACTGCAGGATTTAATTACAAAAAGAAAAATCTCACCATTTCCTTCTAGATCGGTTGATGCATCAAACACAAGTGACATTTAAGTCAAATAAACTTGAACTTCCACAATTGTTGATGAATGAAAGTCAAACTTTAAGCTGACTTAGTTTCACTATCAGTGAAGTCCAGTTCTCTGCTACCCCGTAGCATGCTGTTTTCATCTCTTTTTTTTTTGAAGATTTTCTCAAGACGCTTTTCACAGCCATGACCAACTGGACTCACTGTGGGTCGTATCGCTCAGCATCAGCGACAGAACCTTTTTAATGCTTTTTCGGCTTAGTGGGCGTAAATCAATGTGGTCCCATAAGCTTTCGGAAAGCTATTTATAGAGAAGGCGTCGGAGTTCTGTCCATTTTCTGGTTTTAACTCAGCATGTAGCTCTGTCACTTTGAAGCCATCTTTGTTTATTGGAAAACAGGTACAAACACACACTTATGCATGTTTTTTTTTTGTTGTTGTACAGGCCTGATAATTTTTTCGGGTTGAAAAATGCACCAGTTTTTAAAGGGCTGGCAAAACAAAACGTATAAAGTAAAAAATGACTTTTGATGGAATTTATTTCAGGAAAACTTAGTTTCAGACTTTAGAAAGACACCAATGAAGCTGAATGATGCAACATTTGCTTTGCCTTGTCCCTCCAGAGACTCTTCAGGTGTTGTTTCAAACCAATTTCCCCACGGCTTTCCCTTTCTTCCCACTGGAGATTCTGCTCTTTGTTCTGCTGGGGTAAGAGGACTCTTCACATCCGATTCAATTGCATTCCCCCGAAGACGTCTGTTGGATTCATATTCACATTATGCTACGTGACAACTCTGAGCCGTTTTGTCTGTCTCATCATGACTGTAATGATTTACGTGTGTGGCTACTGGATGAATCTGTGCATTTGTATGTGGTGGAAACAGGCTGCTGTGTGGCGCTGTGAGCTGCTTGTACCTCTTCCTACATCGCCTCATGCTACGACTCATCACTACAAACATCAGCCTTGTAAAAATCCTGAAAACAGAGTGAGAGCACACACATGCAATGGTGATGCCATTACCCCACCACTGATAAGTAATAATCACATCCACCCTTCCATTTTCTTAGCCGCTTATCCTCACAAGGGTCGTGAGAGTGCTGGAACCTATCCCAGCTGTCAACGGGCAGGAGGCAGTGTACACCCTGAACTGGTTGCTAGCCAATCACAGGGCACACCGAGACAGTCACACTCACAATCACAACTAGGGGCAATTTAGAGTGTCCAATTAATGTTGCATGTTTTTTGGGATATGGGAGGAAACCGTAGTGCAGGCAGGGCCGGGATTAAACCCCGGTCCTCAGAACTGTGAGGCCAACGTTTACAGCTGCTCCACCGTGCCGTGGTAATACACACACTCACTCACACACACACACACACACACACACACACACACACACACACACTCACAAACATCCAATAAAATGTGTGTGGTATTTTATTTGACAACGCTATGATTTAATAATGAAATTAGAAGTTACTTACGATTTGCTCAGTAGTTGAGTACTTTTTTTCCACTGAGTACTTGAGTAATTTATGGGAGTGCTATTTTTTTTGCTTTTATTTGAGTCGTATTACTTTCAAGTAACAATATTCTTACCTGAGTACAATATTTGTACTCGATATATGTAGTCTACCCACCTCTGTCCAGGTTATAACTTACCTCTCACCCAAAGTCAGCTGGGTTACGCTTGAGCTCTCCCGGGACATAAATAAGGATAAGCGGTGTCAATGTAAATCAAATATTAGTGAAATGAGAGTGATGCATTTGTGTGCAGGAAAGTGCTGTACTCTGCTGTCGTCTCCTTCTCTTTGGCATCGCTCACCTTCCCTCAGTCTGTGGGTCAACACATGGCGTCCAAGGTGTGACTTCATTCGTTATTACTTCACCATCGTTACTGTAACCCTCAGGCGAAATCATAGAAATGGGGATGAGTGGGAACATCAGTGGAAACAGGTTGGGAACAAATTGCGAATGTTTTGTGTTAACGGGAACGGATTCAATTAGTTTTTTGTTGGGAAAGACAATGAATGCTGTCTTCGATGTTACTGCAGCTTTTATCCTGAATGTGAATATTCTTTTCTGAAAGAATAGTGACACTCTCTTATTTCCTTGTGTGAAATTCAGTCCACCATGAAACAGCTGCTGACTTCCTTACTGGACAACACACTGTGGATATCTCAATCCCACAATGCCTCTGTGCCACTCAAGACAGAGTGGGGCTTGTCCGGGTATCCCGTTTGCCGATCTCTGACTGTCTTTCTGGTCATGAAGGTACAAATAAAGGACGGAATGTACTGGAGAGAAAATTAGGCCTAATATCATGCAGTGAGTGGCACGCTGGAGCTTCTGGTGAGAGTGTTGGACTCACAGTTCTGAGGACAAATCCCTGGCCTGCCTGTGTGGAGTTTGCATATTCTACTCGTGCCTGCATGGGTTTCCTCCAGGCACTCCGGTGTCCTCCCACATTACAAAAACATACAACATTCATTGGACACTCCAAACTGCCCCTAGGTGTGATTGTGAGTGTTTGTCTCTATGTGCCCTGCGATTGGCTGGCAACCAGTTCAGGGTACGCCCCGCCTCCTGCCTGACGATAGCTGGGATAGGCTGCGGCACTCCAATGACCCTTGTGAGGATAAGCGCCTCAGTAAATGAATGAATGAATGAAAGAATCATGCACCAAGAGACTAACATTTTCAAAGGACAATGAGCCATTTAAAGACATTGCAATTTTTCAGGAGGCGGTGTCATCTTAAACCAGGCGCTAAAAGGATTTGCCAATCGGCATGGATGAAAAATAACTCATACTGCCTCAAATTTGAAAAACAAAATGCAAGTCTTACCAAAGAAAAAAAACTTGCCAGTTTTAGTTTGTAATATATTTTTTTTAAGTGTGACGTGACAATAGTCCTCATCTTAATGCAATTTAAGCTTGTAATATTCCAACTTTATTCTCTGGATGGAGCAAATTTCAAGTCTTTTTGTTGCTACTCAGCTGTGGATGTCAATGCTTGCCTGCACTCTGCCTCTACCAGCGGGATACTTCATGCCTGTATTCATCTACGGTGAGTAAGGGAGGGAGGAGGAGCATGTCCTTGTCTCATTGAAACATAATTTCATTAATGGTCTTCTTTTTTTGGGGGGTCGAGGGTGGGGGGAACACAACTTCATTCGTGTAAATTTGTGTTTATTTGTTTGTTAAATTTAATACAAAGCAGTGATTTTGCTTTCAAAATCAATTGCGGAATAACTTGGATTAATTTGGATTCCATTCAAATGTTGTGTTTTGGCGCATAACCTGAGAACGCAACCCGAGCAATAAATGCCAACTTATTTTTTAATTATTTTTAGCCCAGTGCTTCTCTTCTTTTCTCACCATTGAAAGCCATATTCCTATTGTTGCTCAGGCACAATCAACTATTGTAGAAGTGAAGGACAATAAAGACAATTTAGTTTTCAAAAATAGCCTCAGGAAGCCCAAATGCAGTATATCATATCTGTAAATGACTCATGAAATATCACAATTGCACAAAACTCCACCAATATCTTGGGACTAATGTTTACTTTTAGCATATTAATGAAATGATTTGTCCTTGTCTCATTTTTTTTAAATATGCATAAAAATTGTATTTGAATAGCGATATGTGAGCTTTTTATACATACAGCATTTACTGTATATTTAACATTGGTCATTGGAAGGCAAATTTTCCTGTGAAAAAGGGTTTAAAAACCTATGAAGTGCTTTATTGTCCATACATTAGCAAATTGAATCATTTTGTGTCTATACTTTATTACTCATTACTGATTTTTTCCAGGGGCAGCTTTGGGTCGTTTATTTGTTGAAGGAATTGTTTACATATTCTCCAGAACACAGGAATGGTCTTCTATCAATCCTGGGGGGTATGCACTTGCAGGTAAGAAAAGGAAAGAAAAAAAAACATTCCAGTGTTTAGCAAGTTAAAGTGCATCCAAAATTCCAAAATGTCATGGAATAGACCATTTGCCTTTTGAAAGAAATTTATTATATGGCAATATTGTAGCTCCGTCTCTGAATTTTAATTTGTTGCAGCCCTTTTGGATTACTTTAGAATTATATGAAAATCCATCCATCCATTTTCTTAGCCGCTTATCCTCACAAGGGACATGGGAAGTGCTGGAGCCTATCCCAGCTGTCAACGGGCAGGAGGCAGTGTACACCCTCAACTGGTTGCCAGCCAATCACGGGGCACATAGAGACAGCCGCGCTCACCAAATTATTGCACAGTACAAAACATATACTGTAGTGTAATGTACAGTGATTGTGTTGTTGTTGTTGTTATGTAGGTGCAGCAGCCTTCTCTGGGGCTGTGACGCACACTTTATCACCAGCTCTTTTGGTGCTAGAATTAACTGGTCAGTTCAGCCATGCTCTTCCCGTCCTCCTCGCGACTCTGCTGGCCAATGGCGTCGCTCGCTCTGGCCTCCGCACGTCTTTCTATGACGCTGTCTCCATCAGCAAGAGGCTGCCACACCTGCCCTCTCTCATCATGGCACGACCCGGGTATGTGCCCATCTGGAATGCAATTGATTTTATTTGTAAAATGTAGACCACGTCTGATCATAGGGCAGCCTGGAAGATTGAGATCATTAGTTCACAGGGACCTGAGTGTGAAGGTGTGAGGACCCAGTTGAAATCACTTTGATTGCAGCAAATCACCTTTTGGGAGGATTCAACATTGCTCAAATGTTCCCAAAATGATATATGGGATATCATGTAGCCATTTGACAAATCTACTATAGTACAGTAATAATGTTTTTCTACTTCATTACTTCCGACCACTCTGCAACTGTTATCATTTCAGTGCAAAGGAACACATCCCCAAAATTGATGTAGTGAGTAAGAATCTAAATCTAAATGGAATAGAATATCCTTTAGCCTTCTGTAATAACCCAAAATCTCTCACAGAATAGCGGGGAGGCATTTGTGAAAATTGGACTTTGGGCTTTGACTGCAGGCTGCTTTGAGGATAATGCGGCTCTCCTTTTGAAAGGATTCTCTCCATGGAAGTGGGACGCGTTTTGGGATCGACACCAGCGCGACTCCAGAAAGCGGCTGGCCTGGAGGAGGTTCGACATGTTGTCAACAGCAGCACCGAGACACAAATCCCTGTGGTGGACTCACACGGTGGGCTGACACACACTTGAGTTGTTGTCCTTCTCCACACACTTCGTGGCCAGACAGAAAGAAGTTACAGCGTTTCAACGTGTAACAAATTATTTCAATGATCACATACAGTAGTCTGCTGCTTGGGTCACAAAGTGGAGTGTTGTTTCATAAACGAGTAGTGAACGGTATGAAAAAATAATAACGTAAACCATTATTTTCAGTAGCTAAGCTCAATTAGTGTTTTGGAGAAACGGCTCCTCTCAAGATGATATAAATGATTTTTCCCGTTTTGCACCAATTGTTTTTAACATCGATGTTCCATTCTCATCCCTGAAGATGTGCCGGTGTTGCTGGGCTTTGTCACGCGACCACAGCTGCAGACGTTCCTGCGTCAATGCAGTGCTTCCCAGGTAAAAGTGTGCGTGCACTTGTGAGTCACTTTTGAACGAAAACACTTCAAGACCGAGCTGTGGCAAATAATCTGAATCATGCTAAAAAGCTTTAACAATAAATTCAACACAGTTACACAGTCACTCACAAATGGGTCATGTGGCCTGTGGTAAAAGATGGTGTCCGAAAAGAAAGGAGCCGTACTGATATGGACAGTGTTGCACAATGCATCTAGCCATATGACAGCAAGAAAAAAAAATGCGTATTTGGTGACTGTGAACAGGAAGGTAACACGGTAATTGAGCTCCTCCATGGCATACAGTACACAGCTTGTCTCTCATTTCAGATGTATTATACATTTTCTTGGCACCAATTAATAATCTCCTACCAATTCAGGGTTTTCTGACATATTTGGTTGTTAAAAAGGGCTCAAAGGTGTTTTTATCAACTGCCTGGGGATAAGTGTCTAAGAAAAACACATTAACAGATAAATAGGGTTTGACTGAATAATAACAGCAGAATAATATGAGTGCTTTCAGATCATGTCAGTGATTGACACATGCAAAAAAAAAAAAATTCCAATACTGTGGATCCCCACTATGTGTGGATAGCAACTGGGCAGAATGCAAGCAGTAAAAATCCACTGATGCTTAACAGCCAATTATAATTGCATTGGGAGGGAAAAAAAGGTTTTACCAAAACGTTCTTGAATAAGTTGGGCAAACATTTTCAGGGTTGGTTCTCTGGATATTGTTTATGTAATCATTATTGACTATTGGCACGAATAGACGCTTGTCTCACACAATTGTAAGGCAAAGGAGACTGTAAACTGGTTGATGTTTTGGTCCTCGTTCAGAGATTGGAGCCGCATCTGGACGAGGTGTGCAGCATTCAACCGTCTTCTGCCCTTTTATCTCCTCACAACACCATTCAGGAGGTGAGAAAGTTATTATTCATATTTTTGTATTTCTATGAATAATTCTGCGCCGAAGGCTCCAAATCATTTCATGAAGCCAGTCGACCATGTAGAATAATTCCAAAGCACCAGCAAATATTTATTTGATTGATGCTTTCTGTCAATTGTTAGTTCCCAGCTGTTGTCATCTGTTGTCAACAAGTCTTGACCCATATTTTTCACAATTAACCGCGTTTACATGTTCAAGGTGCTTTTCAGATGACCTTGTTGAGAAATTGAGGATTTAACACAAGTTGCATGGACAAAAAATAAAGATTGTAGCACTGTTTTCTTTTTTTTAAGAAAGTGCAACATTAATAGTTTGACTACTTTTTTACCAAACAAAGGATGACAGACTCGATGTTCTTTTCAAAGCAAGGCAATAAGTATGCCTTGGAAAAGTAACTGCAACCTTATGTGGAACATCAACACGGGTCTCGAGGGGCAATCTTGGACCCGGGATGTATACCCGTTTCGAACACTGTGTATTACTTTTCATTTTCCAAACACTTTCCATCAGCTGTTTACCAGAGTTGATTTCACACATTTTGGCCATTTAAAAAACATTGCAGGAGTAGATAGACACTTTGGTTGGTTGCTTGATGGACTGGAGGAAAACTATTGTTTGTATTTGAAGAAAGAACGGCAATCTTTCTTGCAGGTTTTCAGCATCTTGAGTCTTGTTGGGGGTCAGACTGTTTTTATCACTGAAAGAGGAAGGCTTCTTGGGTGGGTCACGTGGGCAGAGGTAAACTTGGCACGCCTATGGCACCCATTTGTTCACATGGAAAAAGACACGTCTGTGTTTTGTCCACCAGATGAAGAGAATTTTAGAAGACTTGGCCAAAGAAGTGTAAGGCACTCCGAGGAGAAACATCCGCACGCTTGACCTATTCAATAATCTGCTTCAAATCTGTCTGATGAGAACGATTAAACACTATTAAAAAGCACTAATTGGTTGGCTCTGAATTCACCGAGTGTGGTTTTATGGAAAAGCTCTTTGTATGTTTGCACAGCATCACTGTCAATACACTTTAATGAATACGAATGAATAATGAATACACGATTAGTGTCGTCGCTCTCTGAGAGCAAACACATGATTTGCTGTCCAAGGCTGCTTCTCTGCAGTTTCACATTGCAACTCTGGCAAGCGATTAAGTCACTATGTGAGCAAGAATAGTCTCCATTGTGGTGAAGGCTAATGAGGATCATATTTTAAACACCAAAACCATGACATCCATGTTGGCGTGTGCTCAAAACATGGATCAAAAACACGCAAGGAGCAGCAAATGATACAGGTGGGTACCAAGATATTCACAACATACTGTACTTCCCATTGGGCCACAGTTCCACATACAATAGAACAGTGATTCGCAACTAGTGCTTCAGGACCCAAAAGAGGATTGCGCAGTCCTTCTGGGTGGGTCAGGGAGAGTTAGTAAAAAAAATTACATGCATTCTTGTGTCAATTTCTTTCCGCTGCAGTCCAGAGATGTGCCAACTTCCCATTTGGAACATAAGCGACCGAAAGTGTGGCTGCATCGTCTTTAGCCAAGAGTTTACTCCGTCCACAAAGAAATTGCAGCTCAGCCTCTGGTGAGCAGACATCATGATGAACAATAACATTTTATACATGAAACTCATTTGGAACAGTTTAAAAAAATATAATATACGATATATCCATTGTCAGAGGCTATTTTGAAACAAAACCTATTTGTTGTCCTTCGGCTGTCGAATAGCGGGGAGCAATGCTGCAAATAAGGAAAATGCAGCTCCCATGGTGACAACAGTTGAGAGTCAATGCAATAAAAAATGTACACTGAACATAAAAGTCGAGTTTAGCCAAGCCACTACGGGATACATTCACAAAGGTTTTACAGTAGCGTTCAAAATAATAACAGCCCAATGTTTTCAGTGTATTTTTTATTGCTGCATGTCATATCAATAGGTACAGTAGAATGTCAGAAAACCATCAAGACCCAGCATTCAAGATATGCAGTACACACTCTTAAGTCTATGTAATTGGACAATTTCTTGAAAGGGTTGTGTTCAAAACAAGTCTGCCATTGACTTTACAAACTCAAAACTATTTTGTACAAATGTTTTTGTTTCTAGGATTTACCAATCCTTTGAATCACTAAACTAATATGTAGTTGTACGACCGTTTTTTTTTTTTTAAACATGCAAAGTCTTAGTTCCAAACCAAGAAAGATAATGTCATGGAGTGGCCAGTCCAATCCCCTGACCTCAATCCAATCGAGAACTTGTGGGGTGGCATCAAAAATGCTGGTTCTGACGCAAAGTTAAGAAATGTAAATTAATTGTGGAATGTCGTCAAGGAATCTTGGAGTTGAATAACAGCTGAAAGGTTCCACAAGTTGTTTTGCCTCCATGCCACTTAGATGTGAACCAGTTATAAAAAAAAAAAAATAGAATTGTGGTCATACAACTAAATATTACTTCAGTGATTCAAAGGATTGGTAAATCCTAGAAAAACAAAAGTTTTTACAAAATAGTTTTGAGTTTGTAAAGACAACAGCAGACTATTTTTTTAAACACATCCCTTTCAACAAATTGCCCAATTGCACAGCCTTAAGAGTGTGTACTGTATATCATGAATGCTCGGCCTTGTTGGTTTTCTGAGAATCTGAAGCACATACTGCTAACTTGTTTCACGTAGCAATAAAAAAAAAAAAATACTGAAAATGTGGATTAATCCGGTTAGTCACATTGGACTGCTATTATTTGGAACACTACTGTACGTGAGGGCCATTCTTGTGAGTTATTTTCAGTGAGTGCTGGTGTTAAATGTCTTTTTTTCTTTCAAATCCAAATACAGCGGTGGGTGCCTTGAGATACGAGTTAAATTTTTTCATATGCTTGTTTCTCAAATCGTCTTCCCCTATTGAAATGAATGGAAATGCCGTTCATTCGTTCCTCTGTCCTAATAAAACCAAGAATATGTTTTTTTAATATGAAAAATAGTTCTCTACAATATAATAATAATAATATATATAATATTAACTTTTTAAAAATATGCAGTAAATGACAATGTAAATCAATAAAATGAAATTTACCACTTCTGCTTCAATTTACAGGACATAGTGCTGCTCCTTCTGGTGCAAGCTGTTTGACCACCAGGGAGCATAATAATGCTGACATACAGATGTGGGGTACTGTACACGATGACACTGGTCTTACAGTACTACAGGTAACTCTCAGTAAATTAGAGTTTGGTAGAAAAGTCCATTTATTTCAGTACTCAAACATTATACAGATTGATTCAACACTTGGGGAAAATAATTTTACGTGGGCAAATTCCTGCCTAGTTTCTACATGGAAAAAAAATACTGTTTCTTGATTGTTGGATAATATTCTAGTTTCTAGCAATTATTTTTTCGGGGGAGTCTCAAAGCTATAACCAGAATTATACATATTAATGACTGTGCATAGTGCATCTTTACTTTTTTAAATGAACTACCAAAGTTTTTGACACTATTCAGATTTACCATGATGCACCAGTATTACTCATTCTTTGAAGAGGATAAAGAATATATACCTGTGCGTATCAAATTGTCTGTCTTCATTGTGTTGCCACAGCGTCTGTGGTCAAATATCTACAGCTTAAAGGGTAAAACACTGTGCCGCTGATTCATTAGCCTGTAAATGGCATTTTGCATTGTTTACCATTAGGCTAAGTGAACTTTCCAAAGGCAAAGCTACAACATTTTTTTTTCAACACATGTGTATGTACTATGTTTAGTTTGTCAGTAAACCTGGACTGGGAATGACATTTAACAGTTTGAAGCCTCTTCCTTTAAAGGATTGTTCACCATCTGCCAAACTGCTGCTTGTTGTGAAGTGAGGATCTCGTATCGCAAGGCACCGCTGCAGTTGTAATGCGATGGTGTTTAGTTATAAAACACATCGTCCTCGGACAGCGAGCTGCTGTCTATGTGTCTGACGGCCGCCTCTGCGCTGACCGCACTGTGTTTGTCCTCGCTTGGAGAATTCCTCTCCTGCTGTCTAATGGAGGCTACTGGCGGTGGTTGGGGAGCGACCAGGTCGCTGAGCTGGCAGTCGGCCTGCGCCTGAGCGCAGAGGTTGTGCAGGTACTGGGGCACGCTGACGCCGCCGTCGTCCAGCAGGAAACAAGACAACAGGTGGCTCCTCTGTGCTCCTGAGGGAGGAAGAAGGTACAAGAGCCGGGAAAATCCAACAACTGCATTTCCACACTTCTGATAAGTATACTGACCGAAGTCATAACGTTACCTCATATGTCAGGAAAAATGAGACGTAAAACGTGATGATCAAGTCGGTAGACCTCATTTTAAATGATGGAGTTTTTCATCTTTGAGTTTTTGTGGTTTATTTGCTACATGAATGCGCACCTTGACGATGCAGAGCTTTTTGGTTCGCCATGACAACTCGCGACTGACACTTTCCCATTAGAAAAATCAGCCACCATGGAATACTATTTCAAATCCATTTGTACCCTAAATTACAATATTTCTCCAAGTTGCATGAATTAGATCCTAGCAGTGTATGTATTTTGCATAGTTTTCCTTGGTTGACTGTTTCCAGTGCGTGGACTCTAATCTGGATGCTAGATTTTTCTTTTTCTCCAATAAAATTTCAGCGTTGTTTTTCAATGTCAATGCAATCTGCTCAGACAGGCTTTTCATTTTCATTTTTCTGTCTTGCGCAGCAATCTCGATGGATTTTTTTTTACATTTACTGATAAGCATCTCCTTTGAGTGTAATGTATTTTTTTTAAGGTTTTGAGAAAAATATTGATTTAGAACTGTACCAGATTATGTACCAGGCAGTTTTGTGCTGTAATATTGTTTTTATACTCTGAACACATTCCCTTATGCTAGTATACTAACTGTTAGGATGTCAACAATTGAGCTAATATCCTTTATAATGCTTCCTTACAACGGTAAAATTGTTTTTTTTTTTTCATACCACCTTCATGTTAGCATTAGTATGTTAGCATTTTAGCTAACAGTCACGATTTTTTTTAAATGTACGAAAAATGTTTTCAAATTGATCTGGAATTAGTATACTCTTGGTTGATTTAAAGCATTTTAGCTTCCAAAATTTTACCATGAAACTTCACAAAAGGCGCTTTCGAACTTGCAAGACTCCGCAGAGCCATTCCAAATGTTTGGCCTGCCACTGTATTTAAAGGGCTGGTTGCTCATCGGATGAAGGATTTATTGTTTTGTCTCAAATTGGCAAAAATGATAATAAATATTTACTCTGTCCCTGTGCTCATAAACTCCATAATCTCCACTTTGCTCCAGAAGCTGTTTTCAGGCAACAACCACATCAATAGTAAAAACAATGAGACCTTTGTTAACCTTTTGGGTTGGTTAGCGTTACCCATTCTGACTGCTGTGTTCAATGCAGAGTGGGTTTTTTTTTTTGTTGTTGTTGCCAGTTTCCCCTGATGCAAGAGGAAATTTTCATTTAAGCAAGACATTACTTAGCTGGTGAGCCTAATTGGACAGAAATCTATGTATACTTCATAGAATATATATCTATTATGTGACCAAATGGATTTAGAATGGCATGTCATAGAAGCTTTTGTATTGCCATTCTTGCCTCTATAGAGAGCAATTATTGCTGACATTTTGAAGAAGCAGCTTCAAGAGACCTCAGTGGAGGCAGTGGGGTGGAATGTGATCGTCCATTGTCTCGCCATCGCAGACAAAGAGAGACTTTGGAAGCAACGCCGACAGGTCGGGCTGGTGACAACCAACCTTGCAAGCTGCTCGAAAGTTGCTCAAAGCAGTCGTTCACGGGCCAAACACTCATGGCCGCCTCGGCCAAGGCAAATTGTTCTGCTACGCCTGCACACAAACATGTTATCGCCATTGTTTTCCACGTGAGCCATTGTCCCCAGAGCTATATTGATCATTCTTGCCTGAGAACAAAAACAAGGTCCACATGGTTTGTTTTGCTCAATTGAATTCCTTCTTCTGACTCACCAGCAGCAAAGCGCGCTTCCTTGATCTCATCTGTCATTTGGGAGTAAAATTGTTCATCTTCCTGGGGCCCCCAGCTTCCGCGTCCTCGTGACCAGCCTCCGCTCCAGCCCCCGCCGCCGCCGCCTGGTCCAGCCTCCCCGCCGCCTCCCCAGCCCTTCCACTCGATCAGGTGAGCCACTCGCCCCTGAGCCATTGCCGTGGGCTTGGTGATGTGCTCCTTTATCGTGGCCACCAGACCTAATGAGGGATGGGTGCATGTTGAGCAACTGGATGTAAGAAAGGTCTAAACAGGAAGACTGGGGATAGATCATGCGGAAGCAAAAGTCATGAACAATGAGGTCAAGCCAAACAAGAAACCGAAAAAATTTTTTTATCTTTCGTGATTCAATTAGTTCAATCCATAAATCTTGTATTTATCCAACATTGGCTTAGCGAGCTTAATGGCGTCGCTGTCATCGTTTCCCGGCCCTGTTTGGCTCTCATAAGAATTCATTGCCTCTTCTCATCTGGCATTACACACAACATTTTTGTGGCCTTTCTAATTCTGCTTTCAGTGTGGAAAAGAACATGTTGATGAAAAGAGGAACACAGCTGAGCTGAGACAAATAGATGAGTACACCTTACTTAAATGTTTATTCGTCCCCTTCTGTTTGGATATGGGGTTATGAGGTTAGTGTGCATTTGTCCGCGTGCATATAAAACAGCACACAGGAGCCAAATAAAATTACTAGCGCCCATGGTTACTAATATAATTTTCCACGTCGGCTGACTGACTCACGGTGGGCCACAGCTTGTTGTTGACGCTGTGAATGTGCGCATGCGGTCTCACCTAACAGAGAGGACGTGGCCAGCTCGCCAATGCTGTAGTGGTTGCTTTTATCTGCCCCTCTGTCGTTTGATGGTGCCTGCTCATCCTGTACACAAAAAGAATATCTTCATTACCCCATTTTGTGTTGGTGTGTGTGTGTGTGTGTGTGTGTGTGTGTGGGGAGGGGGGGGTTAGCTTCAGCTAATCACATCATGATTTCTTGAAATGGGTGCTTTGCATGGCTACATGACAAACTGCTTTCACAGTGCATTCCCTTCAAAGTGGAATGTCAGAAATGTAATGGTACTGTCAGTATTTAGTCGTCTCTGTCTTTCAGATAGAACTCGCCGTAGCGCATGTCCGCTCAGCTTTGTGCATTTTGATAATTAGTTGCAAGACGACTTCAGTGCCGACGTCTGTAGCTCGGTTTTTTTCCATCTGGGACGCTGTCTCTCTTTGCGCGCACATATCTGTGCGGCACCGGTTTTCTGTAATGCAGTTGACTGATGTTGAGAAATGTACAACCGAAAATTATTTTTTCTGGAAATATGTATAAAAGACCCAAACAAAGAAAACCTTCATCAGTAGAATAAAATAACATGTTTGCCGTTGATTCAAATACCTGTATAATAACTGAAACATGTCCCAAGTTAAAAATAACTAGCTTTTTGGCTTATCCTTGAATGTTGTGAAAGAAAAAAAATAACGTTGGTAAATTGTTGGCGGCATGGTGGCGCAGCTGTAGCGCGTTGGCCTCACAGTTATGAGGACTGGGGTTCAAATCCCGGCCTCTCCCTGTTTGGAGTGTGCGTGTTCTCCCCGTGTCTGTGTGGGTTTTCTCCGGGCACTCCAATTTCCCCCCACATCCCCTCTAAATTGACCGCAAGTGTGACTTTGAATGCAACTGTGGTCTGTCTCCATGTGCCCTGCGATTGGCTGGCAACCAGTTCAAGGTGTACCTTGCCTCCTGCCCGATGACAACTGAGATTGGCTCCAGCACTCCCGTGACCCTTGTGAGGATAAGCGTTTCAGAAAATGGATGGATTGTAAAGTGTTTGAACTTCCCCCACAAAAAAATGAACTAAATTGGTCATTAAAGATGTGCCCGTGTGTTTGCTATATCCTCTGAAAGTGGCACAGGTTTCAACAATGCCTGCGTACTCCGTTCTCAGCTCTTCGGTATGCCACTGTTGCATTGAAATAGAAAATAACGAGCACGCACAGGCCGACGACGTCTGTGCAGCATTCACAACTCCGTGCTGAAAGAAGTGAGACTAGAGGTGGATATTTCAAACTCTTGTGCTTTTTGCAACAAATTGGCTGTAGTCAATATAGAGAAGGACACTGGATCGATTTCTCTGGCTTCTTTTCCATTCTCTTCAACTTGTTTACAACTTGGTGCGAGTAAAATCAATGGCAAGTGGCAACCTGTTTTCTTCTTTTCTCTCTTTTTTTTCCTTGAATAGATAGACAGTTTAAGGACTACAAGGTTAAATGTGTTGGGACACCTTGTCTGAAGATGTGGGAATGTTCTGTCATTGGCTATTCAATATATTACAGGAGACATCGTTGATAAATGACCTTTGACGATTTTTAAGTGTGATGCTGGAGCATAATGAACCTGTTGCATTATTTTTTTAATCAACAATATACATGGCATTATCAACAGAATAGAAACAGACTTTCTCCTGCCTGCAAACACATGCTTAGCTCACCCTTGTTATAAGCTGAGCATTATGTGCTCATTAGCAACATAAAGGGCAACATTTGAGCTGATAGATACAATGGATATGCAAAGTCTACACACCCCTATTCAAATGCCAGGTATTGTGATGTGAGAAAAGATGTGATCAAGTTCAAGCATTTTGTAACTTTTTCACCCAATGCTAAATTTCAAATGAGAAATAGAAATAAAAAATCAAAACGATAATTTGATTGCACAAGTGTCCACACCCTCATAATTGTGGATGTGGCTCAAAATACACTAGCCACCACTATCTCTCACTCTCTCTCTCCTTCTCCCCCCCCCTCTCTCTCTATATATATACACACACACACACACACGTTTTTTTTTTTTCAAATGACTTGTGTAGGGGGGAGGGGATATGGTGGACAGTTGGGGGTGTGCCCAGACTTTTTTTTACCCCAAGATCTGCTTCTCAAGCATCCAGCCTCTCGTGATCGACGGGGGTGGGGGGTGATGGTTTTTTTTTTGTCCGTTTGTTTTTTTAGAATGACCAATGATGAAATAGAATGACCAAGTCACAAAGATCTACCCACCACTAAAATGCAGCACATATTTATTTTAAAGTATATTGAGGAGCGAGGCCAGTATTGAGTTTTCCTTTTCTCCCCGTGCCTGCATGGGTTTTCTCCAGGCACTCCGGGTTCCTCCCACATTCCAAAAACATGCAACATTTATCAGAGACTCTAAATTGCCCCTAGGTGTGACTGTGAGTGCGGCTGTTTGTCTCCATATGCCCTGTGATTGTCTGGCAACCCGTTCAGGGCGTACCCCGCCTCCTGCCTGATGATAGCTGGGATAGGCTCCAGCACTCCGCCGACCCTTATGAGGATAAGCGGCTAAGAAAATGGAGGGATGTAAATACAAGGCGAAATTTATCAGAATGAATTTGGCCTTTTCTGACTTGAGAGCATTTTACCTTGTGAGATAGCTGACTTTTCAGACACATTAAAGAAAGAATAACCTCCGGGGAAAGAGCTTTGACTCACCTTGCCGGAGGGTGCAGGATGACCCTCGTGGAGCGCCGTCACAGGATAGTGGACGTCTGTTGGTTAAGCACACACACAAATGTCACACGTATCCCGGCCGTATGCCTGTGTGTTTCTAGACACTGCTCATGGGGTTCAGAACTATTTGCTTCTCATTATCAGGGCCACGGGTCAAGCGTTGCGTTCGACTGGAACCTCGTGCCAACTTCATTTTGGGAGTGAGGCTCATGAATGACAAGAGGAAATGACAATTAACATCCTTGAAAAGGTCACTGGAAACACACACACTCACACACACTCGGGGTTTCCCCGGAGAGGTGGCGCAAGACAATTGGCTGTTGCTGTGGCAACCCTACAGCAACAGGAGGCGAGTGATACCCTTTCATTTACTTAAGTCACCAGAGCAGGAACCAAGTCCCAAACACACAAACACACACACATTACCGTTTTATCTGAGTGTCTGCCATCCTCCCTTTTGGAATATTTTCAGCGTTCATCACAGATTCAGACAGAAAATATTGCACGGTAGTTCAATGTCATCCATAATGACAATGTCAGATGACTTCAGCATCTCATTTCTTGTGAAGTTCTCTTAAGAAGGAAGGCCCCGAGTGAACATTTGCATGCCAACATCGCCGCACAGAATACAAATGACGAGACGCGCTTTTGATGGATTTGTCACATCGGGATTTAGTATTGTTGCCCTTATTCTCACAAAGCACAGCTACCTGCAGACTCACAAGGGAAAAGTGGGTCGAAATGAGTGGTGACAGTGGGGTTTTTTTACGTGGAATAATTGTGTCACACAATCATCATTCGGAGGACAGATCCAGGTCATGATTTTATTTTTATTCATTTGTGGTATTTTTAGTGTCTGATGCCGGATGTCAGCCATTGACATGTCAGCAGTGTCACTCAGTCTTGTGAGGATAAAATAATCAAAGAGCAACTTTCAGGCTCGCTTCCACACACTCGCACAAGCACGAGGATATGCACACACATGCATCCGGACACTGACCTTTGTGACTTTTACAGAGGCAGCAACCCATGATGTGTGGAAAGCCTGCAGGCGCTTATGTTGTGCCCATGATGGCTTGAAGATGACGAGGGAGGGCAGCTGGCTGACTGGGAGGAAGAAAGAGACAGAGAGACGGCGCGTGGGTGAGGGAGCAGAAAATGGGGAGAAAGTATGAATGCATGTTTGGTGACGTATACAACAAATCCCCTCCCCTCTTACATCTCTATTCTTCTCACAAGCATGGTGGGGCGGGCGGAATCCAATCAGGGAATATAACAAAATGATTGCAAGTACAACAGCAGCAAAGGATGTTTTCTTTTCATGGTAATTATTTAAATTGGGTTCATTACGTATATTTGGCCTGTGGGCATGCTCTGAATGCATCTGCTTGATGGTCAGAGGTTGTGAGTTGGAATCAAGGTACATCGGTTTCCTCCCAGATTCCAAAATCATGCATGCTAATTTCACTGACACTTCTAAATTGTCTGTACATGTGAATGTATGAACATTTGTTGGTGCGTATGTGCCCTGTGATTGACTAGCAACAAGTCCGGGGTGCATCGCGCCAATTGCCCGAGTCAGTTGGCAGAGGTTCAGCTCTGAAGCGCTGCCACATTTATTTTGTGCTTGTGTCTCTTTCTCCGAAGTTCAAAGTTGGTATTACCAAAGGACGTGGATGTCTAATTGTGCTTGCCTCTAATTTAAGTTTAGTTATTTTACAAGTGGGCATGGTGTGACAGAAAGGGGCTGATGTAGAAGGACTTGACTTTCAAGCGGTGAGGATGGTTTGATCCCAGGGGTGCCTGCACACTGCAGCAGCACATACATAGAAACTGCATTTACCCGATTATATTGGTGCACTGAAAAAATAAACACTAATCCATTATATATTTTCACTTTGATTCAATGTAAATTATTCATTGTGTGTATGGTAGCAGACATTCTCCCCGCGTACTGATGTGACGCAGTGACTCCCCACGGCCTTATAAACTGGATTCTTCCACTCTGCTGTAACCCTCCCAGAGAAAGATCCCTAGTGGAACCTAAAGTAATTGGCAGGTTCCCTTGAAATATGTATTTACAGCAAGGGTCTCAAACGCACTTTACCTTGGGGCCACTGGATGAAGAGTGTGGCTGTGGCTGAGCCGTAGCCTAGCCTCGGCACCAATGCACACGCACGCAATTTTAATTAGAATCTTTTTTTTTAAACTCAAACATCTTTTTTAATATTTTAACACAATAAGTTTTTTTTTTTTTTTTTTGCAAAACTACTGATAAAATGCTCCACGGCAACGATGCTGTAACTCTCACTCATTGAAAAATGTTTCTCAGCTTGCATCAAGCCCGGTCGATGTCACGCCCCCGAGAGCCATATACCCCGCCGTGATTGGTTGGTTCGATAGCTCCGCACACAACACGGTAAAAGTGCCATTTGTATAAAACTTGAGGGCCATACTAAAATTAAACTTTCATGTTATGTACGGGGCCACAAAATATCGTTTCATGGGCCACAAATGGCCTGCAGACTGCTAGTTTACAGTCATCAAAGAGTCCTTGCCTCGTTAAAACTGGCAGCAGACCAAAAATGGTGGGACTCCCCTCTCTGGGATACCAAACATGCATGCAACCCACTGACGCTTAAGAATACTGCAACCTGTGAACTCATTTGATGTGGAACCAAGAATAAATGGGTTTTGATATTTCACAAACTCATCAGCAATATTCCAAATGTATGCCTTGATGTCTATGTCAGTGTGGCAACTTTCCAAGCTCACCTGCAAGATCTTGAGAACTGGTTGTCTTGATTTGACTCCAAGCAGCATACTATGTGATTCAAATCACAAGTAGTTTATTTGCCAAGACAAACGTATAAATAAGATGCTTGATCACTGAATAAAAAGTGTACCAAGTTGAGGTTATTTTAAGTTCACGATTTTAAACCCGGGCAGGCCGGTGGGTCATATGCCCTGGGTCAGCTGGAAAGCGTTGGTCTCACAGTTCTCATGTCCCGGGTTCGATCCTGGACCCGCCTGCGTGGAGTTTGCATGTTCTTCCCGTGCCTGCGTGGGTTTCCTCCGGGCACTCGTTTCCTTACACATCTCAAAAACATGCAACATTAATTGGACACTCTAAACTCCCCCTAGGTGTGATTGTGACTGCAGCTGTTTGTCTCGATGTGCCCTGCGATTGGCTAGCAACCAGTTCAGGGTGTACCCCGCATCCTGCCTGTTGCCAGCTGGGATAGGCTCCAGCACACCCCGTGACCCTCGTGAGGATAAGCGGCTAAGAAAATTGATGGATTTTAACCCCATTTATGGGTCAGAATTATAGACAAGCTTCAAGCTGATAGCTGTGGTCTTTTCCAGGTCTTCTCACCCCTTCCCCACTGCGGGTACAGTATTTATCTCATGACTCCCACCTTCTGGAGGCACTTGTGTTTTTCCTCCCCCCCCCCCCTCTCTCTTTGTGTGTTCTGGCTGGCAGCTCGCCAGCCACAAGCCAACCTCGCTCAGCCATCCCTCCCCCTGCTTTGTTAGGACACTTGGCTTGGTAACTGCAGACCTTGGGGACTTAGAAATTAATTGCTTTTTTTTAAATACACAAATGATACAGTATCCTGAAAGTTTTTATTACATGTAAACCATGTTTCAATGTTGGAATAAAAGGCCGGCCCTACAGGACTTGAATGGAACAGCGATGTTTCTATGTTTTTTTTTTTTTTTTAGTTGCCCTAATAAAGCACTTTCAAGATGACCTTTATACAGTGTAGGGAAATGTTTTTCTTAACAGAACACAGGCACATACAAATTTTATATTAGAATAATATTACCAAAATAATAATGATCTCTATTTACTGAAATTAAATTTACCAACTCAGAATGAAATTTGCATACAAAACTGGTATTATTCTGTTGTGTGAATGGCACAGATTATTTATATACCTTCTGCTACCCAGTGGGAGAGCATTTCATCGTTCTGCCTGTCACTGTACGTCGCTGGCAAAGATAATTTGATGTGACTAAATAATCATTTTGAAACCAAATAAGTGAAATTAGGGGATAAGCTGTCCAGAAAATTGATGGATTGTTGGATAATTTCTCTCAGCATACCTAATGATCTCTTATGGAACACGAATGTGCACAGTGTTTGGGAATTACCGGTGTGTGTATGTGTGTGTGCGTGTGTGTGTGAAATTGCATGTCTCGTATATGCAATAAAAACAACAAGTAAAAAACAATACATTTGTAGACTTCTAACATGAGTAAGCACAACACACTTTTTTTTAGGGTGTAGTGTGTTGGCTGGGGTGTCTGGACGCTGCAACTAAATTCTGGCGCTGTTTCCATCTTCACAAAAATGCTACTGCTTCTCACTCAAATAACAATATAAAAAAATGCACGAATACAAATGGCAACACTAAGATTTTGTCAAGGGAAATCACTCAATGTTTTTTTTTTTTGTAGTGACAAGGCAGGACGGAAGACCCCAGCCATCCCTTGATCGCTGAGCTTTTACAAGGTTGCAGGGGAGACACACATACAAATGGTAGAGTGAGTTCTTTTGTCTTTTTAGATGACAGATAATTCATAAAATATTTTCCCTCGACTCACCTAATGATCTCTTATGGAACATTAATGTGCTCCTACTCCTTCCAGGTTCAAACATAACAGAGGCAACAACTGTTTACATAAGAGCGCTTTTCAGGATAACTCGGGATAACTCCCTGTTTGGTTTTCCCAAAGTGTTTCAGGGCATTATATTCCTACTGAACTGAAAATGTATAAAAAAAAAAATCTTTCATCTTTTTCTGTAATTTTGCAAATAGAAATAATTTCGGTAATTGACCTAAACACTGAAAGTGTTGATTTTGACTTCATGTCAGACAACGAAGAAAAAACGTGTCTTCTTAAAGTAAATGTAATGTTCAGCTGTATCCCCAATTAACATCTTCAGAAAACATGTTGCGAATCATGAAATTTCATTTCTGACACGTGATATTTACAAAAGACTCGTATTATGAGTTTGGGAAATATATATATATTTTTTTTATCATAGAAACAATTGTGACCTTTTGGTCATGGATGAAAACGATCAATTATTTAAATTCTGTAAAATTTATTTGCTTTTCCGAGGGAAATTGAGTGGGCCATATGTTTTTCTTTTCCTTAACCGTAATTGATCAAATTATATGAAAATGACACTTACTGTGTATAAAAACATTTTCTGATTCGACCTACTTTGAATCTCAATATTTCCTGGTAGAATAGATTATTAAATTGTATTGCTAGAGTTGGATAATTAAAAAATTAAAAGTTTACTTTCAGCACAGCCACGTGGTAGAATTGCGCAAGTGCCAGTGTTTTCTACTGCGCATGCTCACGAACGAAAAAAAAAACATCCGACCGGTCCCTCTCAATCGATCAGCGAGAGGAAGATGGCGCTCAACCAAGTCAACTGCACACGGTCGATCACCGAAAATCTCGATCGCCTCTCCCACTAGGATCAACTTTTCCTAGCAGCAACCGGGCCACGGACTCGAGAACGCGTCGAGGAGCGTGCATAAGAGCGGTTCCGGGGGTAGGTCTCCACGAATAGCGGTCGGCATGAAGGCGTTTTAGAGAAGAGCTAGCTTTGAAAACAACGGACGACGGCGTCCGCCATCTTGTCATCCTGGCTAGGCATGCTAAGTTCATCCCCGATAACGCGACCACGACGATCATGGAGGAATTGTAATCGATTTATTGCAAGAGTGGCCGGAAGCGTTCATGTTTTTCGCTCATATTTGCAATTCCCCATCAAGTTTTCTTTTGTGCCAGAATGGCGTCTCTAAATCCTCATTTCGCGAAGGAACGTTTGGTTTCTGTCGGTAGCTGAGAGTTTTGTAGAGAATTAATTATAAAAGGTGTCGTTTTATCTTAACCCAGTAGTGACACTCCTGCCAGTAACCGCTTTTTTACAGATAATGTCAAAATCAGTCATTATTGTTTTTGGAAACATATACAGTATATTCACCAACATACATGTGGAGTTTCAACATTATTGATGCTTCAAGTGGGCATCTTATTGTTAACCCCACTCTGGGAACACACACATACAGACACTGATAGGGACTGTCCATGCCTAAAAATTCTGAACTGAAGGATTCTTTTGAATTTAAGGTCTACAAAAAATATGAACCGTGCAGTTGCCTTGGTTTGGACCTTTACAGGTGAAAACGAGAAGTGTGTCTTTGAAAGATTATTGTTGCGATTGTCGTTGATTCTTCTCGTCATGTGCAAAATAACTCCACTCACATGGTTTGTTTTTTTGAGGGAATTAAATTCATGTGTCATCACTTTATCAGTTTTTACATTTTGCATTTTTTCCCCCAAAAAACAATAAATAAATGACCTGATCTTCCACTCATCAAATTGTCTCAGAGTCTACGTCAACTTCCTGGTCATCCAAAAAGCTTTGAAGGCCAATGGAGTTCCCGTTGCACAGCGGGAAGGTCTTGGAGCAGCTCAACAACCAGCGCAAGCAGGGCTTGTTGTGTGACTGCACATTTGTTGTGGATGGAGTGGACTTCAAGGCCCACAAGTCTTTGCTGGCAGCCTGCAGCGTCTACTTCCGTACCCTCTTTCTGGACCAGAAGGATGTGGTGCATCTGGACATCAGCAATGCCGCAGGTTGTGACGAGCGCTGTGTTGCGCTTTTCTGCTGCTGCGGCCGTTTGTGATGCTTTCCGTCGGTGCAGGTTTGGCCCAGGTCCTGGAGTTCATGTACACAGCCAAGCTGAGTTTAACTACTGACAACGTGGAGGATGTGATGGCTGTCGCCAGTTTCCTGCAAATGCAAGAGATTCTAAATGCTTGCTCCCTCTACCAGTCAGGGGCTAATTCAGCTCCGTGCCTCGGAGTCGTCGCGCTGGATGTTCCTGAAGGTGAGTGCAGTGTTTCTGTAGGATTGATGGCTGACACTCGGATTTAATTGATGAAACAAATGGTGCACAGTGGTACCTTAACTTGAGAGTGCCTCAACTTTTCTGGTTTCAAGTTTTCAAAAATTGTCTTGGGTTCTGAGCACAGGTTTGATCTACAGTGAGCATCAGGACATCCGGGCACCACCAGTTCATGTTACTGCGCAGTGAAAATATAGTCACAGTTATATTCTTTTTATCACCTATGTATATAGATCCTATCCCTATGCAATCTTTTTCCATATATTGAACTTAGATGGATGACACCCAGCTCTAGCTCCCCACCAAACCTATTGCCATGCGTCCTTATTCCTCCCTTACTCCCTGCTTCTCTGGTTCTCATCCAATTTTCTACAAGTTAGCTGTGATAAAACCGAAATATCTGAAGTATTCAACCATTGTACATGTCTTTCACGTACATTAACGTTTTTTGTTACTTGTAAAGGCGAAAAAGCCGGGGATGGACAACTGAGAGAAGACTGCGACAGTGACCTGGCAGATGTGGTGTTCAGTGCCGAGCATTGTCCTTCCATGTGCACCGCTGAAAGCAACAATAAGCTCACAGAAGATTACAACCAAACCACACAGGGCTCAGCACAAACACAGAAGGTGGACGTGTCTGAGTTGAACCCCCCACAAAGCGGTCCAGTTATAGCACAACCCACCAAAAGTAATGTTGCACAAAAGAGAGCGCCTGTCAAGAAGGAGGACGAGGAGGATCGTGACGCTATACAGGATGTCGCATCAACTTTTCAGGATGATCCCTCTGATGTAGACTACATACCACGTAAGTTCATGATTTTAAAAAAGAAAGCACTAGCTTCATCGCTTTGGTTTATATTTAGGCAGCTAGAAATGTCAACATTCTCATATGATGCATTGTGATATCTTCTGTTTTGCCAGATGCACCAATCAAATCTGTCAACACTCCCATTTTTACCAGTTCTCGTGGTAGACGAATTAGGAAACCTCCTCAACGGAACTTCCCTCCTGGTAAGCCCGACTTGTGATTTTATTTGCATCATCAATGTCATCGGTTTTAGCTGGATGCTTACTTGTCCTTTGGATAATTGAGGCAAATTAAATTGTCGTTCTGCTGTATTTAGATTTTGTGAACAGGATGGGGTTAGGGTTAGGACACAAGCATGCAAAGATTTCAGACCATGAAATTTGGTAGATGTCTATTTACTGTACATTGTAAACTGGGGCAAAAAAAACGGTTGGAGGTGTTTTCATGATCTGTGATCATTCTTTTGTGATGAACTGTAAGACAATGACCCAGCTGATGAAGGTATAAAAAGTGAAACTAAGAAGATCATACCAGGCCAGGAGGTTGAATCTGAGGAGGTCGATGAAGAAGACACGACCACTGAGCCGCATTCGGACGGCGCTCAGCTCGTGGGAGATGCACGCAAAGACACAGAGGAGAACGCAATCCACAGCACCGCGATCGGGAGCCGATCCGAGTCGAAGCCTTACAGCTCTGTGACTCACAAATGCGAGGTGAGAAATGTGCACGACGGGCAGCACAGTGGGGCGTAGTTATCAAATCTGGCTCAATGTTGTGAGATCCAGGGCTCGAATCCTCCAGTCAGTTTAACTGGAGACTCAAAATATATTAGCAGGTGTCCAAATGTTTTCCTCCATTGACTACATACAGAAAATGGAATTTAAAACACATGGTAGAGCCAATCAATCAAGCGCTTATCTATTTTTTTATGTATTGTTGTATTTTTAAAAAAACTGCTAGGTTGCACCTGTCTGTTGGTGGTGATTTTGAAATGGCCCACAGCCCACTTTTTCACTAGTTCACAAAGGGGACTTGGAGACCCAACAGAAAGTGGAGGAAACCATATTTAGATTTCTTTGTTGTCATTTTTTTAACTTCACACACCAGTGTACAATGAAATCTCATTGTCAGCTCTGTTAAAACCATTTCAAAAATTAACTGACAAGCAGTTAAGTAAAATGGAGACAAAGCAATGACTAGTGGAAAGAGAAAATTTTTTTCTTCGCAATTGGTATTATCTATAGTCACTAATAGTATGACTCTTTTTTTGATCAATTGTATGTATCTATCCATCATCTGAGCCGCTTATCCTCACAAGGGTCGCGGGAGCGCCTTGAGCCTAGCTCAGCTATCTTCGGTCTGGAGGCGGAGTTACACCCTGAACTGGTTGCCAGCCAATCTCCTGAAAACTAAATAAGCCAAATATATGATGTGTACTTTTTTCAAGCACTGTGGGAAGAAATTCACGCACACTGGCAATTTCAAGAGACACATGCGCATTCACACGGGAGAGAAACCCTTCACCTGCCGAGACTGCAACAAGGCTTTCTCTGATGCGGCGGCTTGTAAAGCTCATGAGAAAACACACAGGTCAGAGCCACGTTGTACTTAAGTCTTTTTTTTTTTAACTCAAATGTTTTGTTGTTTTTTTTTTTTTGTTCAAGTAATGGCAGTCTGTCGAGCATTAATGGTGCGATGTCTTCCCCTCGGCAGTCCCCTGAAGCCATACTGCTGCTTGATCTGCGGAAAGAGCTACCGTCAGATCAGCCTGCTCAACCTGCACCGCAAGCGACACACTGGCGAGGCCCGCTACAGCTGCGAGTCATGCGACAAGCTCTTCACCACGTCGGGGAACCTGAAGCGCCATCGGCTGGTCCACAGCGGCTTGAAGCCGTACCGCTGCGAATACTGTGACAAGGCTTTCTCGGACCCCACCGCCAAGATGCGACACTTAGAGACGCACGACGCCAACAAGGCCAACAAGTGTCCGCACTGTGACAAACGCTTCAATCAGGTAATTGCTTCATACAGACAATTTGTACACCTGCAATAGGATTTCTTGTATACCATTCATTTTTGTCTGTTAGCCTGGAAATCTGAAGGCCCACTTAAAAATCCATATCGCAGACGGACCCTTGAAGTGCAGAGAATGCGGCAAACAATTCACCACCTCAGGTAAGAAAAATAACAGCAGAGTGAGTAGCGGAATTTGGCATCTTCATAGGCTGCCACCGCATTAGGTGGCACCTGGTGGGTTTTTATGTGATTTATTCATACAAATTAAGTTAGAACGCAACCATGTGCTAATTCTTATTAGCACTGCTACTAATATTTTTTTCTAACATTAAAATCAATGGATTTAATTAAAACATCCCTATATATTTATATGTATAGAGATATTGTGTATAGATATATATTCAGGCAAACCTTTTAATAAAGGTAAAAAATAAATATGAGGCCCTAAAAGTCTCTAAAAACCCCTAAATTTCTGAGGGTCCATTTAGGGGGCCCTAAAAGTCCTTAAAATTCACCGAAAACCGGTCAAGCCCTTAAAAGGGTCTTAAATGAAAAAAAATCAAAGGGAGGATTTCTACCGCCAAAATTCTCCCTAAAAAAAAATTATCTTTTATTTTTAAAAAATAGAGATCCGTCTGGCGTCCAAAACAGCCGGAAATTGGCAAGGGAGGTCACTCTGTGTTCACAACTTTTTTCTTATAGTCGCCATCATGTCGTTGATATTCCATTGTTTGTTTTTGTGAGGAGGCATTTCCTTTCGTCTTCGTAGCGTAGTTCTTTGATCGATCCAATAAGAATACTTATATCATGGGGAAGTGCATTTTTCAAGATGCTTGGGTTGAAAGTAAAGAGTTTGGGAGCTGGGTTCGTCGAAATCCAAAAGATCGGCACATATTCTACTGTCATCTGTGGAAACAGAGTTACCAGCTTGGAAAGATGGGCCTCAAAGCACTGGAGTTGCACCAGAAAAACAGGAGACACGCTGATTTGGCGAAGACTGTCTCATCTTCTGTTAGTATGAATCTGTTTCTGTCAAAATATCAAGATAGTGAAGCATTAACTTCAGGCAGTAGTAGGGATCAACCAAGCACCAGTACTGGCAGTGCGTGCACACTTACAGTTGCCAGTCATCGACTTCAACCAGCCAGAAGTCAGGCTCTCTGAACGTAGTTCAATACATGGAAATACAATACATGGGTTCGCACTTGCTACCTCACCTCTGAATTCCTGGGACATTCAGCAGCAACTGATCTTCAGGAGTGTCTGGACCCTATCGTGTGTGACTTCGGTCACCAAAAGCTGCTCCAGCTCTCGATGGATGGCCCCAATGTTAATTGGAAGCTGTACGAATCTATTCAAGAAGAAATAGAAAAGATGACCACCCGCCGTATGCTGCAGACTGGAAGCAGCGGTCTACACATCCTCCATAATGCATTTCGAATCGGTTGCGAGGCAGCTGGATGGGGGGTGGAAGATTTTCTGTCCAGTCTCTACAACTTGGTTCGCGATGCACCTGCCAGGCGCGAGGACTTTAAACAAGTCACTGGATCCAACACTCTCCCTCTCATGTTTTGCAAGGACAGATGGCTTGAAAACATTAATGTGGCAGAGAGAGCCATCACCCTGATGCCACACGTATGAGATTATTGCGAGGGAGCAAGGACGAAGGAAGGTGAACTGCCCAACCAACAGCTCCTTCACTGTTGTTCAGAAAGGAGCACAGGACCCCATCTTGTTGCCAAGCTTCACTTCTTTCTTATGTGCGCCAGGCTGGTGGAACCATTCCTGAAATTGTACCAGACTGACAAGCCTATGCTTCCCTTCATCACAAAGGAAATGGCCACCCTCATCAAGACTCTGATGGAAAGGTTCATCAAGTCTGAAGTCCTTAAAGAAAAGGCAGCCTCCCTCACCAGCCTTGTCAAGATTTATGTCGGTGACAAGTCACACTGGGTGGATTTATCAAAAGTAGGCATAGGCTTTGGTGCTGAGAGACTGCTTCTGAAATCTGGCATTGCAACTGACCGTGTAAAGCAGGAATTTAGGATGAGCTGGCAAACTTTCCTGGTAAAGATGTTAGAAAAGTTGCTGGAGAAGGCCCCCCTCATATACAGCTTAGTCCACCTACTAAACTGGATGGACCCTCGGCAGATTGTCATGAAAGATGTAAATCAGAACAACAACAAAATACTCCAAAAAACCTTGAACATCATGGTGGATCACAGAAGGCTGGAGGAAAGCAATTGCGACAGGATTCTGTTCCAGTATTCCAGACTGAGTGAAAAGATCCAAGAAGATGAGGAGATTAGGGTCGCTTTCTCTGACTTCAACATCTCTAAGGGCAGGCTGGACACTCTCTTCCACTCCACTCTGCATCAGCAGGAAAGCCAGCAGTTCCAGGAGCTATGGGGGGTCATAAAGCAGCTGCTGCTCCTGTCCCATTGACAGGCATCTGTGGAAAGAGGCTTGTCCACAAACAAGGTCACCGAGGACAACCTAAGCAAGGAGTCACTGATTGCTCGGAGGCAAATAGTGGAGGTGGTCCAGCAATATGGAGGGCCTGACATGCTGCCTATCACAAAGGAGCTGTTGGTCACTGCGTCTTCTGCCAGAAGTATTTACTTCCAGGATCTAGAGGAAGACAAGAAGAAGGAGGATGCATCAAAACAGGCAGAGAAGAGGAAGGCAGCTAAGGTAGAGACAGCCTCAAAGTCAAAAAAGGCAGAATAGAGACTGTAGTTAGAATCTGTTATGTGAAGTAAATATGTGAAGACATTGACAATGGTCATATCAATGAGAACTACCACAAGGGGTGACAGGTGATCCCTGTGACAGGTTCTGAGGTACTGGAACCTTTGATGAACCAATATTGGTTGATTCACCATTGGGTGAGTCTTTTTTCTTTATTGTTGATTTGCCACGATGGCCCTAAATTTTTCATGTCGGCCCCTAAGAATCCCCCTAAAAAGCCCTTAAAATTTTTTGGGTCAGAGTGAGTGTGAACCCTGTTTATGTGTGTCAGGAAATCTGAAGCGTCACTCCCGGGTCCACAGCGGAGAGAAACCATATGTCTGTTCGCACTGCCAAAGAGCGTTCAGTGATCCCGGAGCTCTGCAGCGGCATGAACGCATCCATACAGGTACGTCCATTACAGGTGCACAGAGATGGCAAAAGCATCTGTATTTAGTACTTATTTAAAGTACTGATACCTATGCAAAAAAAAAAAAAAAAGTTCACACTTATAAATTGACTTAAGTAAGAAAGTCAAAAGTAAATCTACATTTTCAACCAAATAATAACAGATATGTTGTGAGATTTCTGTATCTCTCCATATGAGGCATGAAACTAGTCCAAAATTAGTAAATTATGTCCATGATCAGTTTGGATTTTTGACTCATTTTAATACCAGTGAATCATTCTTCAAGCTAGCTTTCTACAAAACTGATGTTGTTCATTCATTCCAGACAGTTTTGAAAAGTAGGGCCCAAAAATAACCTTGATAATGAAAGGTTATTCTAAATTCGGCGTTCCCTTGCTGTGATTGTACGACGTATATAACTGTACACTGCACAATGTGCGGACATCCTTGTTATTATGGTCCTGTCTATGGACCTGTCATTCACAAATGAAATATGCTGACGCTTTCCCCCACTAGCTTGGCTACATGGAATGTGCCAACATTTTGCCCCCCCACTAGCTTAGTGTCGCCACTGCTATGTGCCTCAAGGGATCTTTTCTACAATTTCTATGATCGATGCACTTGACTCACTTCTGTTTTTTCGTTGTCCTACTTTTTATTTTGTCGTCGTCACCAACTTTAAAAGGTAACAAGCCCATTTTTTTTAAAATGTAAGGAATAGGAAGTACAGATACTTGTTTAAAATGTTGCCAGAAAAATGAATACTCAAGTAAAGTAGTAAAAGAATCTATCTGTGTAATGTAATGTACGTCGTTACTTCCCACCTCTGCAAGTGCAATACAAAAGATTCCAAAAGTAGAGGCTGAATGACTGCCCACACATGCTGCAACACTCGTCTTGTTTCCTAGGAGAGAAACCTTGCGTGTGTCACACTTGTGGCAAAGCCTTCACCCAGGCCAGCTCCCTCATTGCGCACGTCCGCCAGCACACCGGAGAGAAACCCTACGTGTGTGATCGCTGTGGTAAAAGGTCAGTGACACTCACAAGTCTACAGTGGTTTCTTGAAATACAAGCTTCATTTGTGCTGCGACCAAGAACGTTTCAGCCTATCCCCCCAAAAATGTTTGTAATAAGGAAAACAGCACTATATACAGTACTTGTTTGTACATGAACAGAATGAAACAGTTTTTTCATTATGATTTAATATTGCAATCCAATTCATTGTGGTGCTCCTCCTGGTATGCTTATCTTGACCATTGGGAGGCAGGGTAATACAGTCATACAAACACAAATGAAGAATAGTACTCATACACTTTGAATTCATGAGCCTTGTCAAATACAAATTGAATATAATTTAATAAATAATGCTGCTATTCCATTGTACTACTGCAAATAACTCACTAAGATGCTGTATTGGTCATTTTTCCAAGAGATTAAGTACATGTGTTAGTGAGTTTTGTTATGTTACGGCATTTTCCATTGTTGGTTAGGATTAAGCTATGCAGACTTTTCTCAGGCAACACTACTGTATGTGGTTGTTGTAAATACACGTTTAGTTTGACAGTAAACAGCTGAGAATAGCAATAAACAACTTCTTTTTTGGTGAATGGTTCACTGTTTTCCAAATTACTGCTTATTCTGTAGTGATTTTAGTCGAGTTTACTGTTCGGCACATTTAGCACTTAACATCATAAGCTTGCACTTGCAAGTCTAAGGAAAAAAAATGTCCAAATGACTGTTCGTGTCTGAGGAAACCCTGGTAGTCGGACCACTCATATCGCAAGGTTTTAATGGCATTTAACTTTCTAAGTGTCCAGTGATGGACTTGGCTTTGGGTGTCCTGGAATTTTGGTCTCTTTGGCAGGTTTGTGCAGTCCAGTCAACTGGCCAATCACATACGTCACCATGACAACGTGCGGCCTCACCAGTGTCAAATGTGTGACAAGTCATTTGTCAACGTGGGTGACCTTTCCAAGCACATCATCGTTCACACAGGTAACACGTGTGCCAGTTTCCCTTTTTTGACCTTTCACTTGACTGTTGACTTGTCTTTAGGAGAGAAGCCTTTCCTGTGTGACAAATGCGGCAGGGGTTTTAACCGCGTCGACAATCTACGCTCTCACATCAAGACCGTCCACCACGGAAATGCCGGCATAAAGCGGAGAAGGCCCGGCGCCGGCAGCGACTCGGACGTGGAGAATGACGGCTGCGTCGAGGCATCCACCTCGAACGGCGAGATCAACATCGTAACTGTCACCGATGACATTGTTACCCTTGCAACTGAAGCCCTGGCGGCCAGCGCTGTGGCTCAGCTAACAGGTCAGAGAATTGAGTGACGTCAGGCTTGGTTCAGTATTACACGATGTCAAAAAAGTCAGCACACCCATGAGTGGAAATGTCCATATTTGTCCCAATTACCCATTTACACTCGTTAGTGACATGTGACGTGGTACAAGGTTCTTAGATGTTGATGGGGAGCAAGTGTATTAAATCTGGTGTAATTTCTCTTACGCTGGTCACTGGAAGTTCAGCATGGCATTTCATGGCAAAGAACCATTGACGATCTGACAGCTGATCCCAGGGCTACAGAACATTGTGTGTGTGTGTTTTAATCCGTGGAAGTTTTTGGAATTGCACTGAATGCTCTGTAGCCCTCTGCCTGGAGGACGTGGATGGATTTTTACTCTCCTTAATGTTTTAGTTAAAGATTGCCCAGGCAATAAGAATGTTCAGTTGCAACCTGTAAAGCTCTGGTGACCTCCATGCACAAGAGTTTTAAGGCAGTGCTGGAAGAATACGGAGTCCACACAATATATTGACACTTTGGCACACGTTTCACATTTTCCCTTTGGGATGTTCTCATTTTTGTTGGCAGCGGCGTCAACGTCAATAGTTGTCTATTATGTTATTTTTAAATTGTATTTTAGTTAGAACTGCTGCAATTTACTTTGCTGGGTGTCTACTTCTTGTGGACATCATGAATGAACTCTCCCTGTGTCACATTACTGTTACCATCACAAAGTATGTGTTATTTGTGGCACTTATAAACCAGTGCTCTCAGTGGACGGAAATTTGTGGTTTGCAAAGTATAATGTGCGTGCATGTAAGCAGTGGATTTTTCTTCTTGTTTTTAACTTTTGGTTTATCTCGTGTGGTAAAATTAAAGGTCCACTGACAGCCATATAGACATTTTAAAATAGATATAATGAAAACTACATATATTATTATTCACTTCAATGCCAATATGAAAAAAAATGAGCAGAGAGCGTGTCATTCATGTGCAAAGTTGCGGAAGTCTCACTCGACATCCCAGTGGTGGCCATGGTGCCTGCAACGTCATTTACAGATGTCACACTGGGACGGTCGCCATTGAAAAGACCCTTTGCCACCTGCTATGGGAGATGAACAACAGAGATTTTTGGCTTTTTCTTCTGAGACTGAAGCTCATTTCAAAGAGAACATCTCACAATCAAGTGAAATGACTGGGGCAATATTACCCTATCGCGAGCCATATTTAGATGATGTGCGGATAACTTCTAGCAACACACTCCCCAACAGATGGACGAGGAACCCGATGAAATGTTCAAAATGAAAACCCAATACCAGTGCTTTGTTATATTTTGCCGGTTTGACCAAGGGGATTTATTCTAAAATATCACGTAACATATGCCATATACTGTGAGAAAAATTAGTCCCCCATAACTATTATTTTTTTAATAGCTCTATACACACCTACCTGTCATTTAGAACACACAAGGCTCTTGTTGTGGAGTCACGACGAACTAGGTGTTTTAGAAGAGTGTGAAGAGTGAATCCATCCTCCTGATCGTTTCAGCAAAATCCAGCAATTCAACGAGCCGGCGTTTTGACTAACAAGCAGTTCCTGCTGGTAAAACAGGTTTAGACACACGAACCCACCAGTATGGGCGTCTGCAAAAACGTCACTTCCTGGTTCTTCTACAACACAAATGCCTCAAGAGAATGGAGATGCAAAAATCCATACACGACAACATGCTGAAATGTGAAAACATAGATGGCTCCATTCTGGCTGACTTTTTTTTTATTAAAAACATACTAAAGTGTATGTTTTGAAGTGTCAGTGGACCTTTGATTTCTGTTACACGAAGTTGAGTGATCGTATTGCAATATTCGTATGACTCGCCAACATTGCATCACACTAGCCAAAGTAACTTTCAAGTGGTACTTACCTATCAATCAGATGAACAAACATTCACATTCACAGCTTTGGCCCATGTCAGTAAACCTGAAAGCCAATACTTGATCATGTCTTTCCAGTGTTACCAGTGGATGCGTCCGTGTGTGCTGATGCAACCGAAGCTTTGAAAGCTGAAATTACCAAAGCAGTAGAGAAAGTGCAGGAAGCAGGTGAGCCTGAAAAGTACCAAGTGTGGAAACTCTTACTAATGCACTGTGTGGGCTGAAGGCCCCAAACATAAAGAATTAGGGGAGAGTGCTATGATCTAAAATCTATATCATGATATACATTGTATCCAACTAATGGTAATGGGATATATTGTGATATAAACTCAAATGTAAAAATTAAAATAGATGTGTTTTTGGATGGGTTATCGCAATCTCACGAAAAGCTAGAAATAAATTGTGTATGTACACGTCAAAAACAAAGCTGCGTACTTTGTATTTGTGCTGATCTCGTAATTTAAATTCACCACTCTGAAATACAGACAACCACGATTAAAATTGCTGATATTCGCAATATTATAGTAGTATATTACTTAATAGATATGAATGTACTTTAGACCTCTGTTTGAGGTAACATATACGTTTGTTTTTCAGACATCTGCGCGTGGATTGCAGCTGTTATTTTCTCTCTAATTTTTGTATTACAGTACTTGCTGTTTCTGCAGTTCATCTGTATTGTGACGTACACAAGACAACTGTTACTAGCGACATAGACCTAGCGTGCGTTTATGACTGCAGGAAAAGTAAAAAAGCGTCATGCAACTGTCAACACTGCCCCATCCCTCGCTCAGTTTCATGACTTATACTCCGTGGTAACGTGGCCACAGCTAGATTGGGGTGATACTGTACCGTTAAAGCACTGGAGCCAGGGTCCATCTGAGCACTTAGCACAGCTCGTCCTTGTCATACACATTTCTTATTGACTGCAATAGAGGTGAAGCTTGATTACAACGCAAACTAAAATTCCAGTCCCTCTCAGGCTTCTTTCCCCCTCTATTTCCTCTCCACCCTCACCCCTTTTTTACTGCACATTGCAGTCGAGAATGACACCATAACAGAAACATTTCTAGGTCGTGGCGGTGCGCATGTAGCAGGGGCTTCATTTATATGTTTATTTAGTTAGGTATTTATTTGTAATCACAATTCATCAGTGGAGTCCAAATCTATGCCTTTTACTTAGTATACTTTTTATACTACACACACCTATCGACAACAGAATGCTACACACTCAGCCCTGATATTTTGTATTGCACAAGTAGTAGTGGTGCAGTGTTTCTAAACCTGTGAGCAAAGCACATATTTTACACTAGAAATTCTCACGGCACCACTAAAATATAGTGTTACAAGAAGTAAACAAACCAAAACAATGAGCGTTTACTTTGACTTACAACAGAATGAAAATTCTATAATGGCTTTTTTTTGCATGCCCCCGCCTTTCTGTTTTTAGACCCCAACACGGAGATACTTTACGCCTGCGATTCCTGCGGTGATAAATTCCTAGATGCTAGTTCGCTAGCTCAGCATGTACGCATTCACACAGCCCAGGCCTTGGTCATGTTTCAAGCAGACTCGGACTTCTACCATTATACGGCGGTCAGCAGCGCTGTGGGGGACAGCGCCGCAACATGGCAACCTGTAGCCGAACAGGTGATCCAGGAAGGTGAGCTCATATTCCGTGGCCAAGTCGGAGAAGTCAGTGCAGAAGAGGGGACCATAGAGAAGGTACAAGGGGAAGGAGGGCTTATTGATGGGAAGAATGGGGAGGATGGACAGCTTGAAGTGGTGGCTGAGCTTCAGACAGATCGAAAAGCTGACGGAGAGCTCATAGTGTGTGAGGTTCAGGTGTAATCTTACATCTTACATTCCCTATATAGGGAAAATAAATTATTTTGTTCATTTGACACATCATGGAGAAGAGTATTGTTAGCAAGCCTGTCTTATTAGGGAAAAAAAAGAAAACTGACTGAAAAATGGAGATGACCTCCAAGATGTTGGTCGTTGTGGGAGTATCCGCTAAATGCACTGAAAACACACCCATTTTACAGCAAATAGGTCCCCACAGTACAGTATGTGCTGAGATGTCTCTAGTCTACTGCAGGCTGAATAACTTGTACTCTTTTTAATAATTCACTTTCCCTAGTGTTTCTCTTACGTGGGGACTCAGCAACACTGAGGGAGGCACTGTCATATTAGACAACCCCACTGCCATTCTAGCTAGCTTGTTAACTCGTTAGCTTGTGGGCCTATAGACATCGTGCACCTATGTCATAAAATCATTGCCATATTGCCGGTCAAACAAAGCATTATTGAAAGTTAATTCCGTTGAGACGAAACGAAAATGTCTTATCACACGACCCCCAGAGTTTTGTCCGATACGTTAAAACATTTATAAGGTGATAATAAACAAAGGTACATGTTAAAATAAGAGACATTTGGCATAGAGGATCCGTATGTAATGCCGATCACGGTTTATTATTTTTTTTAAATACACATTGTTCTCAAATGAGTCAACTTGGCATTACAAATACTTCTTAATAATTTGAGATTGAGAAGAGTAATTCCTATCTGAAATGAAATGATTGCTACACAGGTGTATGTATTTCATTGGGCACCATTCATCCCGTTTAATTGCTGAAAACCATCGATCTTTTCTGGTCTTTTCAGTTGGTATTCTATAGAATGATGTCTTTTAAGAACTGTCTCATCTATTGTGACAACCAACAGCACAACAAGTGTCAGCTAATTTGAAAAATCTGCTCCAGTTCAACAACTCACGCACTGCCGAGCAGCTTTGTTTGACCGGCAATATGGTGCCGTGAAAACGGTGACATCACATGCACGATCTTTATAGTTAAGTTTCTCCAAAAGGTTTCTATTATGTGGATCTGGCCCCAGGAGAGGCTGTGAAATATTGGACGAACCCAATTCTGGTCCGCGGACTAGTAACTGCTAGATCAGCAGTGGAAACGTCTAATTGGCCATTGCCTTACTCCGTGCTCCGCACATGGCATAACACTTGAGGGAAGATCCTTTTTTTCAGTTTGTAGACATTTTTTGATGGCTAAAAAAACACTTTAGTGATAGAAATCGGCCAAGTTATCACTCCGAATTAACTGGCGAATGCGCAGAATGGCCTCTGATGCAATGACGGCACTTGGTACTTATAGGACTCGTATAGAGAAGCAGGGCCAACTCATACCAGAAAGCCCAAGTGCGTACTCTGCCTTGTTTTTAATGAGTAAATAGCTGAAAGAGTCTAATGCTAAATCTCCGCAATTCAGTAATAAATATTTCTTTTCATGTTTTCAGCACCTCAAACATATTCAATGGATTCAAAAACAGATGACTTCACAGGGTCTTTAAAACTTTACACAGTTCAAAAGATACCTTTCAAAGTTTCCCACTGGGTGCAACACTTTAAGAAGGAAAGGTAGACATTAAGGCAGCGTTAGTTATGAAGTGTATATCATTCCAACATTGTACTAAGCATAATCAGTTTATTTTTGTATTGTAATGATGGATAGTGCATTGTCCATTGCAAAAAACAAGAAAAGTATGTATTGGTTTTTCCTTTGATACTGAGTTTGGGTATTTTATTAAAGTACAGAATATTGTACGGATTAAGTATTTTCCTATATTTCTTATTAGTATAGAATATTTATTTTGTCCTCTTATGTGGCGATTCAACATCACAACTTTAATATTTTACGCTTCTTGGACAATTTAAAGTTTGCATTGTCAAAGTCTGTAATGTTACTGCATTGGGGTGAAAATTTGATCCATTAAAAAAAAAAAAATCCGCCCATTGTGTTACTTTTCTTGTCATCTTTCATTTCACCCCATGATTGAAGTCTGAATGAACGGCTACTACTTTGTGGCGTGCCTTTTAAATAATGATGGCCATATTCCTATTGGAAAGATATCACTGTCTGTTATCCTCAAAAGTTGAATAAACATAATGTGTATGGCGAGTGATGGTGCTCCTGGATACTGGTAGCTTCTTTCTTCTCCACATTTGACAGTTGCCCCAGCAAGTCCTTTTTCAGCATCCTTCCCAAATTCTTTGGCTCTGAAGGTGAAACCAGGGTGGTGCTATACGTCACAATTTGGGATAGTTTGTGAACAAAATGGAAAACAAACATGTGAACAGGAATATTCTGTATTTCATGAAATTTAAAGTGAAATGGCTTTGTTTTAGGCAAGAAATAGCATTGTGTAATCATTGTGCTGACTCGTTAGGTTGTTCAACTGCTACTGCAAGTTGCATTTGCACTGTGCTTTTTATTTTAATTTTATTTTTAACATGGCTCGCCATGATGTCAAGTCGTCAGAAGTTGAACTGCACTGTGTTTGTTTGCAGACAAAGTGCTTTGTGGGCAGGCAGTTGCACTTTCTGGCCCAGTAGAGTTATGTTTTGTGTGGGAACGTCCGATGGATTTTATTTTTATAACTAGTTTTGAAAAAATGTGGTGGTCTTTCACAGGCGACACATGTGCTGATTTGCCACTCAATTAACTAAACGAATTTGGTGAGATCTTAAATCATTTTGTGTTGAAATTTGGCCAAAATTAGATCAGCAGTATAATGGATTACACGCCGTGTTTTCTGGTGTGCGGCTCAAATTAAAACAGCGCAGGTAGGCTACGACGTTGCTTTCATCACATTGGTGGATGAAAACGTCGAGGCGACGCATTCAGACCTCTGATTGGCTACTTCTCGGGGGTCAAAGTTAAGCGCCGCAGGAACGCTGACGTCGACTTGCATCCACACAGCAGCGTAATGGCCGCACCGATAGCAGTCATGCCTATAAACCGGGCCGGTTCTCGATGGTCGTCGAAAACACGGACCATTCAAAGGAGATGCACACTTTTGCACATTGTTGTTGTATCGTTTTCGTTGGCATCCTTGTTGCACTGCGCTTCGGCCAACGGTAAGACGCTGGTCCTGCTGGACAACATCCACATCAGAGACACCCATTCAATCTTCTTCCGCAGTCTGGCAGGTGAGTGTCAAATTGATCTAATTGCATTGTTAACTTCTCTCCTCCTTGTGTTAGATAGGCCAGCTAAAATGGTGTTTGCGAGTCCGGAGTTGGCTTTGGTTTTGAAAGTCATGCTGTGCGAAATGGAGGCTAATATTAGCCTAGCTTGGAGTGCTATAGTTGACTCATGACCGACTAGGCAATACTAACAAGAATTTAACTTCTGGACAGCTTTCATCCACCACCATCACCTAATTTATCTAGTGATTTATTTAAAGTGGACTACAGTATACATTGCATTCCTCAAGAAAATTTAACAGCTGGGTACTCGGGCGCGCACTTTATACGTCATTTCTGACGCATAATTCAATCTGGATCAACGATAACTAGTCGAACATTTGTAATAATTCTTGTACTTCTAACAACGTTATTTGATCGTGTAATCAGTCAATGCAGTTTTTGAGCGACTCGACTGTCTAAATGTTATTTCACCATGTCTATTTAATTTTTATTCTGCTTTCCATGTTCTCTATGTGATAGCAGGGATGAGAATTTTCCGCCGATCGGCGGATATCCGACTTTTTCAGACCCAAATGACCATTCTCGAGATAAGCGCAAATCCGTTGAAAATTTCAGGGGGGGGGGGGGGTTATCGTGCGCCTGCCTCTCGGTGGAAGCTGCAAGTTCAGCTGAGTGCTAGCACAAGCACGACTATCATAGGCCGTTCTAACTTGCTCGGTAGTGTAAATATTTTCATTTTGCGACATAAACATTGAAACTTGTTTGCGGCAGATTACTCGATTGAACAACAGAGTTATACAGTGTAACGATCCAATCGTGTTAGTGGTTAATCGAGTTTCACCATTGGCATGTACATGTGTTCTCGGTTCTCAGAAATCGCAGTGTAACTTGTTAATTAGCCAAATGATAGCGCGAACTGAGCGACGGTGTGTTCATAGTTTTACGATGGCGAAAGGGTTAGAAAAAAAGGATGAAGATCAAGTGAGGGCAATTGACCCCTCCGTACGGGCACTTAACCACGCCTCCTGAGGTGACGTCACACCACGTGTGATGACGTCAGACAAACAATTAGCAAAAATCTCGGCGCAGCAAGAAAAGAATAGAGCGAAACTGTCCGATTTACCGGCTGATTTCTCACTCGTATTCTTAGCTAACAGTGAAATATTGTTGAAAAGCAGTGTTACATATCACACTTGTGTGCAGAATCTGTATATGTATTTGTATAGCCGTTTGTGAACCGCCGTATGAAGTAAAAGAAGGCGAGGCTTGATTTACGAGTTTTCTCTCGTTTTCTTTGTGTAACGTCACACGCTCACCTCAATAATTATTCTTGAATTAGTGCCGAATCTACGTAAGTCCCGACCGAGTACGACAATCACTTCTTTAGTGTCCTCAAACATCCTTCCTTCAGTATTGGTGTCTTGGTGCACGTTGAAGGCTTTTAGGACTGCTAGTCCGGTTTATCTTAGCTCACCGCTGAACAGACACACATTTGTGCAGTCAGATCATCGCAAAATATCGCCCAACACAGATCAAGTGTGACAATCATTCACACGTAGCTATATAATGCAAGCGAAGAACTGCTAATTCATTTATATGAGACATGTATTGAAAATCAAATATAGGGCATACCTTCGCGCTAACACAGTCCGGTTTAGTGTAGCCGCGGACAAAGGGACACGTTTGTGCAGTCAGATCATCGCAAAATATCGCTCAACTCAGATCAAGTGTGTCAACCATTCACACGTAGCTATATTATGCAAGCGAAGAACTGCTAATTCATTTATATGAGACATGTATTGAAAACCAAATATAGGACTTACCTTCGTGCAAACATATCTGTTCCGGTTGATGGATTCAGTTGATGATGCGGTCTTCCACAAAGTTTGATCCATCAAAGACATTTTTCGTACTGGGTCTTCGGTTTTGGAAAAGGTACGAATTGAACTCCACCAACTAGCCTTTCAGGATACCTGTCGTCACTATTATAAAGTCCGTGACTACACCTCTTAACCATATCTATTGTTAAAGAACTCAAATACGCGATAAAACGCCAACAGAAGCTATACTGGACCATCCAGCGTTGTCTAAGAAAACTGCGGGTCCAAAAAGGGGCGTGGTTTATGCAGATCTCTGGCCTCTGATTGGTCAGTGACGCGGATTGCTTAATTTCTACGGAGGGGTCAATTGACAAGGATGCTGGAATCATAAACTGTTTTAGATGGGCATAGGTGGAAAATATCAGTGACATATGTAAATAATTGTATATAAACTATTCATTAAAATACTAAAAACTTTGAATTCATTAAATTCTTGAAGAGAAATATGAATAAAGCAGCCTACAGCACATGTGTGGTAAGGTAATTTTTATTCATATTGTTCTAAAAACTTGTGCTTCATCTCTACACTATACTAATTCTATGAATAACTGACTGCATATCAAAAAGAAAATATAATGGTGTATCCATATTAAACTGAAAGAGATTGAAAATTCATTCTGAAGTTTGACAAATGGTGAAACTCTATATAATGTGCTTCAAATAAGTACAATAATTCAAGCATTGAAGAAATGAAATTATTTCAATTTTTGCTGTACTTGTCGAGCACCAAACAAGGGACATTTTTTTTCCACAAATACAGTTAAATTCAGTGTTGAAATTAATGGTTTTGGGGCTAACAAATTGCTAAAAGCGCTCAGCTTCCGGGGGCTAAGCCCCCTTGGCCCACGACGGGGCGCTGCCCCTGTACCCCGCTGAGGGACAATGTACTTTTTTGGTGAGTCCTGTGTAGTCCTTGTAATATAGTTGTTCAGCTTGGACTTTTATGCTATTGTTTGTAAAAGTGTAGTCTTTAATGTGGAAGCTACCCACTATTGACTGGTACTGTTTGTGACCGTGCATAGTCAGTTTTTATGTAATTTTATAACTTTGTAGACTGTTTAATGTAGTTGTTCTGTTACTGTGAAGACTGTTCAGTATTGTTATCCGACCATGTCAGTTTAGTGTTGTTTTCCTTCACTGACATTTTAGATCGCGGCTTTGATCTTACATTCAAGACCGCCGATGACCCATCACTTTCTCTGATCAAATATGGCCAGTTCTTGTATGATCATCTCATCATCTTTGCCCCATCAGTAGAAGGTACATGACTTGTGCTTTTCTTAATATTCTAGTGTCACACTTTGCTATCTAAATTCCCAAAGTATTCTCTCCGTCATCTGCAGACTTTGGAGGAAGTATCAATTTGGAGACTATTACATCCTTCATTGATGGCGGAGGAAATGTCCTGGTTGCTGCCAGTTCTGATGTTGGTCTGTTGACTTTTACATTTTCTGGCCTCGGTTAAATATGATTTTAAAATGCTCAAATTCCGTTTCTGTTATGTTAATCAGGTGACCCACTGAGGGAGCTAGGTAGTGAGTGTGGCATAGAGTTTGATGAGGAGAGGACTGCTGTCATAGACCATCACAACTATGACAAATCTGATCCTGGAGAGGTAATCAAATTGTACCAATGCCATCCCGCATCATGTTTAGTCACGAGTCGTCTTTTTTTTTTTTTTTTTGTCTTCAGCACACTCTGATTGTTGCTGACCCGGAGAATTTGCTGAAAGCTCCAACCATCGTTGGAAAAGCCACCAATAAACCGGTCTTGTTTAAGGGTGTTGGGTAAGTAAGATGAAATTGAAAAGGGACATCATTTTGGAGTGAAAACACACCAATTGACGTCACTTTAATGTTCTGTACACTACTGGGCGATTTCAATATGATACTATACTCTTGCCTAGAAAGAGTACCACAGATACATTATTTGCCTTGAGGATGCTCGTGGAAAAGTACAGAGAAGGTCAGAAGGAGCTACATTGTGTCTTTGTGGATCTAGAGAAAGCCTATGACAGAGTACCAAGCGAAGAACTGTGGCACTGCATGCGGACGTTTGGTGTGGCGGAGAAATATGTTAGAATAGTACAGGACATGTATGAGGGCAGCAGAACAGCGGTACGATGTGCCGTTGGTGTGTCAGAAGAATTCATGGTGGAGGTGGGACTGCATCAGGGATCCACCCTGAGCCCCTTCCTGTTTGCGGTAGTAATGGATAGGCTGACAGATGAGGTTAGACTGGAACCCCCTTGGACCACGATGTTCGCAGATGATATTGTGATATGCAGTGAAAGCAGGGAGCAGGTGGAGGAACAATTAGACAGATGGAGGCATGCACTGGAAAGGAGAGGAATGAAGATTAGCTGAAGTAAAACAGAATATATGTGCATAAATGAGAGGGGCAGAGGTGGAAGAGTAAAGCTCCAGCGAGAAGAGATAGCGAGGGTGGACGCCTTCAAATACTTGGGGTCAACAATGGAGAGTGTGGTAAAGAAGTGAAGAAACGGGTCCAAGCGGGGTGGAACAGTTGGTGAAGGTGTCTGGTGTTCTATGTGACAGAAGTGTCTCTGGTAGGATGAAGGGTAAAGTCTATAAAACAGTGGTGTGTTTGTATGATGTACAGATTTAGAAATGGTGGCATTGAAGAAATAACAGGAAGCAGAATTAGAGGTTGCAGAAATGAAATGAAGATGTTGAGGTTCTTGCTCGGAGTGAGCAGCTTGCATAGGATTAGAAACTAGCTCATTAGAGGGACAGGCAAAGTTGGATGTTTTGGAGACAAAGTGAGAGAAAGCAGACTTCGATGGTTTGGACATGTTGAGAGTTAGTATATTGGTAGAAGGGTTTTGAGGATGGAACTGCCAGGCAAAAGAGTGAGAGGAAGTCCAAAGAAAAGGTTGATGGATGTGGTGAGGGAAGACATGAGGGCAGTTGGGGTTAGAGAGGAAGATGCAGGAGATAGGCTAAGATGGCAAAAGATGACACGCTGTGGCGACCCCTAACGAGACAAGTCGAAAGGAAAAGACGACTAGAAGCTACAAATATCAATCAAAACTATGTAGATCTATGTCATGTATTAAATGGTAATCAGAACATAAATACAGAGCTACATGCTATAAATACTAATCAAAATGTTATTGGAAATTACATGCTGCAAATGTTGCAGTACATGCTAAAAATAGGGATTGATGTGGCTCACATACCACATCTGTCCTCTGTCAGCATGGTGGCCGACCCTGACAACCCTCTTGTTCTGGACATCCTCACTGGCTCTTCAACGGCTTACTCCTTTTTTCCTGACAGACCCATTTCTCAGGTACCAGAAAATATGCTTTAAACCAGATGTTTGCATACACTACCTTTTTATTTAAAAAAAAAAAAAAAAAAAAAACCTCACTGCAATCAAAGCAGTACAAACTTGGCTCAGCTACACCAGTTGTCAGGACAAATTAATTCCTCCAAAATTCGTGTCAACTATTGTAAGAAGCTTGTGAAAGGATACCCATAATGTCATAGTTTAAAGGCAATGGTACCCAACCGTTTGTCCTTGCAACGGTCGTGGCAGCAATGGTACCGAATACTGAAATTAATGTAAACTACATTCTTTGAGGGAAGTCGTGAAAAATAGTCTCAAAATGTTAATGTATTGTATTGGCATTTAGCAAATGGGAATATTTTGGGTAATCCTAATCGAATATAAGCCTGAAGAAAAATGTGTATAGCTTTTTATATAGTTTCTGTAAAGTTCTGGTTTCATCTGTAATCCCATGCACTTCAGTCTATGCACATGCATGTTGGTTTCCTACACAGAAAAACAGCTCACAATCAATTCTTGATGTACAATTTTAAAGTGAAAATGACTTGAGTGCCTTGAGTAGCGGTATGCATTATTTATGATTATTATACAAAGTGACTTTAAAAAAAAAAAAAAAAAAGAGTAATTTGGTTTTATACCCCCACCCCCATTCCAAAATCTCCTCCTCTAGTACCCGCATGCTGTTGGCAAAAATACCCTGCTGATTGCCGGCCTACAAGCCAGAAACAACGCCAGAGTGGTTTTCAGTGGCTCACTGGACTTCTTTAGTGACGCTTTCTTCAACTCTGACGTACAGAAGGCCGCACCTGGATCTCCGCTGTCAGTCCTTGCTCACAGTCTGCCTTTTTATTTTGCTCACGCTTTCTTCCTGTTATTCTTTAGTCAAGTAGAGGGACATTCTGTTCTTCTTATTCCTCATAGACACGAGCAGACGGGAAACAGGGAGCTGGCCGAAGCTCTTTCACGCTGGGTTTTTAAAGAGGCTGGTGTCCTCAGGGTGGGGGACGTTAGCCATCATCCCGTGGGAGAGAACAATCCCCCCTCCGCATACACAGTGACTGACCTTGTGGTGAGTTTCCCAGTGGACTACTCATAATATTGAAATATAACTATCAAAAAAAAATTGTTGTAAAATATATTTTAAAAATTAGAAAAAAATTACTTTATAAAACCATGCTGCCCCCCCCAAAAAAAAAACCTCAGTCTGTGTATTTCAGAGGAAGAATGCACTTCATAATATTCCATGTTTTCATTTTCTGAGCTACTTCTCCTTTGAATGGTAAATGTGTTGTTGACGCAGGAGTACAGCATTGTTATTGAGATGCTTTCCAACGGCCAGTGGGTTCCTTTCGATGGTGACGATATTCAACTGGAGTTTGTGAGAATTGACCCCTTTGTCAGGACTTTCCTCAAGAAGGAAGGTAATGAGTTGCAGCTCGGTCATCTCAATGTACTGTCCATCATATGGAATGTTTTGGTTCCTTCCAAGATGGGATATACAGCGTCCAGTTCAAGTTGCCCGACGTATACGGAGTTTTCCAGTTCAAGGTGGACTACAACAGACTGGGATACACCCATTTATATTCCTCCACTCAGGCGAGTTTGTCTTTAAATTTTGCCGTGGTGGCTTTTGGGGTAAGGAAATAGAATAAGTGATGTTTGTCACAACAGGTGTCGGTGCGACCCCTGCAGCACACTCAATATGAGCGCTTCATCCCCTCGGCCTTCCCGTACTATGCCAGCGTCTTCTCCATGATGTCAGGACTCTTTATCTTCAGCGTTGTATTCTTGCACATGAAGGAGAAGGAGAAGTCTGACTAATTTGGATTTTCAAGGGAGACAACAATTGATACGATTGAACATTCAAAGTGACTCGAAATTGAATCTTTTTGTGGTGAAGTACAAAGGCACTCAAGCTTAAGTGGCTGCTGGGTGTTTTAATGCCGGTGTGGGGTCTTTATGAGACACTTCAATTCAAGGCCTGTGAAAACTCAGAATTCTGTCAATGTTACTCTAGGTTGTGAAATTCTTGCTGTAATTATGATCAAGCGACAACAGGAATTGGGTATTGACCTTTGTTTCACAATTTATGTAAGTAACCACATGCACTGAACAAAAATATGCCAACTGAGAATTTCTCTGAAAACCTTTTCAACAATAAAAGACATTCCACATGGAACTGTGACCATGATTGTTTTTTTTGTCTAATTTTGCAACTTACAAGCAATTTAAACAGTCCGCAATGTCAGCAAATATTGTCAAAACCAGTATTCTTAAGAAATAAGGACTAAACATACAAATACTTTTGAATTTTTAGGGTGGCGTTTTGGCTGAAATTCCAGGGCAAAGTCATAGAAATCAAAATTCCTAGAATGTATTGTTGGATTCAGGGATCAAGCTTTGCTCTTCAGGTTCTTGTTGGAGAATGGTGAATTGTCCATTAAAAAAAAAAACAACAACATTGAACCGTTGGATGTGCTGTCAAGTTTTATTGAGAGTAAAATTAACTCTACCCATAAATAATATAGTACATTTTAGGTTTGTGAAATTTGCCCCAAAACCCAAACTATGTCAAAAGTTCAGAATGACTCCAGTAATGCTCAAAAGATGGCTCCTCCCCGTACAAACCCATTTACTACTGGCCTTCTCAACCACACCTGCGTGCACTCCTGGAGGATTCTTCAGGTTTCTGTCATTGATTTGATCCATGTTCTCAAAACGGGTCTCATTGATCCCTTGAGAATGGAAAGAAGTGGGGAAATTACCCAAAAGTAGGTCAGTGGAGTAAGGTGGGTTGCTCTGGTATGTTTTTCCTCACCAGGAACTGTTGGATGCTCAGGACTTTTATGAGCAGGAATGTTGTCATGGTGAAGCAGCCATCGCGTACATAATTAGGCAAACTGTGCAGGATCGTTTTCCAGGTGTACTGGTTGATCATCTCAAAGTGGGGAAACTTGTATTTTGAGTTTGAAATATTTAATTTGTTACATCAGTGCCCCTAGCCTTTTTGATACAACCTCTAATCTTGTAAAACAGATGCTTTTGAAAGGGAAAATGATTGACATGCAGCAGGTGTGTCGTTCAAAAGCATTAACACTTGGGCAAGTTTGAAAAGCTACCAAAATGTGGTATTGTTTGGAATATTTGGTGCCTGTGATTAATTATGATTAGTCCGAATTCAAAGATGTGATCAATGTGGTTTACAAAAGTGCTCTAGTTTAAACTGGCTCGAGCCATTTCTGAAAGTTTTCGGTAAAGTAAAACCACTATACAGACGAGTTTCTTCGATTAAACCTTTGCGTTGCGGATTATTAAGGCCTCCATGACTAAATACAAAATATGTGCCATTGAATATTTTAAAAGTAATTAAAAACAAATGAATATAAAACGAGTTGTAACATTTTTTCTGGTTTCATTCTAAAGATAAATACCTGGGTTTTGAAAAAAATATTTTGCATATAAACCTTTTGTATATAAAGATTTACAAGAATAATTAATAATATAATAACTAACATATTCGTAATAACTACTTGTTTAGATTTGTTGCCATGATTATTTCCTGTAAGCACCCAAACGGATTTTGTTTTTGTGCGTTCACGTCCCGTTTCCTGTGACGTAGGCTGAGTGGAATGGCTTGGCGAAGGGTTAGCGATGCAGCGCATTCGGTTAGCACTAGTTCGCCGTTTGTGAGTGACAGAAAAATAAATTGTATAACTTGGCGCACAATATACGTAAAGTAACAGCAAGAGACGTGCTAACAAGTGCAATTTACCGACAGTGCGCTCAAGATGGGGTTACTAGTTATCTGTTGTTTCTTCTCACTGCCTTCAATGCCTTAAGTGGCTGACTGCCGTGGGACGACGTCAATATTGTTCAGATCGTCGGGTGTCAACGGTTAACGCAAAGGTTAATGTGTTTATCGGAGGTACTTTATATGTGTGGCCGAAAGCGAGCTACGGCGCCGTTAGCTTTAGCAATCCAGTACTAGCAGCGGACAAGCCAGTTGGAGTCAGCTGACAGCCTTCAGTGAGCTGCTGCGCCCCTTCGATCAGAGAACCGCTCGCCATGGATCAACTCAAAGTCAAGGACCGCATTCTGGAAAATATCTCCTTCTCCGTCAAGAAGGTACTTGAATTTTGCGTGCGCGAATGTTTTGGTCAGTGTGCAACCTGGGGGAAAAGGCTCCAGCCCAGCCCGAATCCAAATTGGCGCATGTTTACCTCTTCCGACTTCCCGAGGTTTCCAATTCAACAATAATAGCTAGACGTCATGTAGCCGTAAATTGCGATGACCGCATATGGCCACTGCGGCATACAACGTCGGACGGGACAGCGCAGGAAGCTTGCCAGACATTTGCATCCTCGTAAATCTTGAACAGTCTACGTTTCTTGCTTTGCTGTGACTTGGAATGTGTGACAACATTCGTTCGACACACCTCAATCACTGGCGACTTCATTCATTCATCTGTTCTCTGAACCGCTTAAGCCCAAAAGAGAAGCACAATCTGAGATAACATCATAAACATTGTTCCATTTCGCCTTTACGAAAGCAGAATTTGTGCAGATATCGAAACAGATGTGAATGCCCAGTGAACAAAACAACAGTACCGTTGCTTTAGAAGCTTGCGCAATGTCTTCTTGCAAGTTGTTGTCATTCTTCCTCAAATGTGGTAATCAATCTTCAGTCTCCTAGTTAGCAATCACTGTGAAAGTAAATATGAACATCCCCATGATTGTACTCTTTACTCCTTGGACACATGACACACTTAGTTTTCAGCTGTATTTATTTACGTCATTCAATGCATTTTATATTGGATCAAAAGCATCTGATCTTACATTATAGCCCGATTCTTTTAATGTAAGTGAATCAGTCAAACAGTTAAGTCTTTGTTCATTGCAGACAGATTCGAAAAGACTTTTCCACCAAATATCTTTAGTTCTGTCATGTTTTGCTTACACTTTGGTCTTTGGAAGGGGATTGAGGTCAAATTGTCAACTCCCACCACTTGTCTAATTTCATTTTCTACCTTGTATTGTTGTTTTGTTGGAGGCCCCGTAGCTCAGTGGTTAGAGCACTGGTTTGGTAAACCAGCGGTTGTGGGTTCGTATCCCACTGGGGCCTCCACTCCCTGAGAAGGGTTGCGTCAGGAAGGGCATCCGGCGTAAAAATTGTGCCAAACGTATATATGCGTTCATCTGAGATGACACGCTGTGGCGACCCCGAAAGGGACAAGCTGAAAGAAACACACGCACATTATTGTTTTGTTGAACTGGAGTCACAATCTTTGGCTAAACAGTAGAGATTAGTTGGGTAACCCAAATGCCTTTCATTCTTCCATTTCAAGTACAAATCATGTATCATGGTGTGTGTGATACAAATTAGTTTCAAGGCTTGTGTGCCACAGTTTGTTCCACCATATTTGTGATGCTGCTCCTACCTGTCCCAGTGAAAAAGTTCCTCTCAAACCCTCCAAAATGGTGTGCACTAAAGGTTAACTCAAAATCATCATTTAATAGTTCAGTTAGCACAGCTGTATCTCTTTTTAGAATGTTTGGTGAAAATCATGAAAACAAGTTTCGTCATTTGTATTGTCTTCATGTGAAAAAGAATGCTCTTGTACTTTAATCCAAAATCGAATGCAGCGACGTCAGTGACAAGTTGTGTTTCTGCAGTTGCAAAGTTACTTTGCAGCATGTGAAGATGAGACTCCAGCCATCCGGAACCACGACCGGGTTCTTCAACGCCTCTGCGAGCACTTAGACCACGCGCTACTGTACGGGTAAGAAAGTTGTTACATTTCTGTTAAGTTGTGGTGGGAAGGCCTCATATAAACATTTCAAATTCAGTACTGAATCAGCGTCCACCAATGTGTCCTCAAATATTTGTCCATGACGGTTTCTCCTCTGCAGGCTGCAAGATATCTCATCAGGCTATTGGGTTCTTGTCCTTCACTTCACAAGGAGAGAGGCTGTCCGGCAGATAGACAAGCTTCAGCACATAGCAACGAACCTCGGTCGAAGTGAGTCTTACCTGCGTCCTAACGGGCATTTGTGTGCACTCCGTTAACCCTAACGCTGATTGTGCTCTCAGGTCGGGCTTGGTTATACCTGGCGTTGAGCGAGAGCTCTTTAGAAAGCTACCTACGCCTCTTCCAAGAGAACCAAGCACTACTACAGAAATATTACTTCAAGTAAGGAATTCTGTGTTTTTTTAACATAAAAAAAACAAAAAAGAAATTGTAAGCAGAAAATGTATCAGATATTCTAGGTCTTGTCGTGTTTGTGTAAATAAATCTTTCTTTAAAAGGCGGGCACTGGTGCGGCGACTGTGAGTTGTGGCCCACAGCACCTGTTGTGTTCAATAAAAATGCATGACAAATTGTTGTTTTCCTTTCCCAAGTGAGTCAATATGTCACTATGCTGTAACCCCCCCCCCCCCCAAAAAAAAAAAAAAAAAATCAACAGCTTGAAAAAAAAATAGTGAGAGAATGCTGTAGAGACTTTGAAATTGTGTCCAACAGATAGCGGTACTCTCCCCCATTGAAAACATGCAGGAAAATGTCACACCTTTTACTGTTTTTTGCAAACGGGCCTCAATACTGAAAGACATGCGTCGCTGTTGATGTTCAACAGTGATGTGTATTTAAAATTACTGTGTGTTATTCTTGTCTGACTTTGTAAGTCTTCGATTCCTAAATTAGCGTCTTATTGAATAAGAAATGACTAAAAAAAGTGAGTGGATTCAAATGTTTTGATGATTGATGAAATCCACAATCAGTGTTTTTGTTGTTGTTGTAGGAATGCATTGGTGTGCAGTCACGACCACTTGACGCTCTTCCTCACACTGGTGGCCGGATTGGAGTTCATTCATTTTGATCTGGAGCTGGTCCGCATTTCTTTCCCGCCTTTCCTTTCCAAATGAACACGTGCCGCGTCTCTAACCCGCCCCTTTAACGCTGCAGGATGTGCCCTATTTGGACGTGGCCGCCTACATGCCAGAGTACTACAAACCACACAACCTACTGGACTTCGAGGAAAGGCTCCCCAGCTCAGACAGTTTGTCCCTGCACTCCTTTACCTCCCTGACCTCCACCAACCTGGAGTGGGACGACAGTGCCATCGCCCCCTCAAGTGAAGGTGAGCTTTACATTAGGAGCACATCATGTGGGTGAAACGTGGTTCCTGAAATGTCTACTTGGGATTTGATATTGCGGTCGGTGAATAAAGAGCAAGTGGCATGGGTCATCGCTGTTCTCAATGTAGAATTTTGTTGTTTTAGTTCACACTTTTCTATGTACCCTCCCTATATTGATTCACCTTTTTTTGCATGCCATAATTCAATATTATTTTCAAATTGTCTATACCGCTCACTAATGTTTCATGTTATCCTCCTTTTTTAGATTATGATTTCGGTGACATCTTCCCCGTGTTGCAGGCAATGCCAAGTGCAGACTGGGAAGGTGGGACATTGGTTGAACCTTCCCTTCCTGCCATGCCACCCCCTTCCCATTTCCTTTGTCATTCCGCTTTGTTTTCCTTAATATATGTTGTACACACAACTTTCTGTGATATGAGGCCAAATGTGTTTCTCATTGTGGAAAATCAATAGTTTTCTTATTCAAGTGTAATTTTTTTGGTAGCACATTTAATTATGAGTCAATCATGAGTCTACTTGATTACCAGGAATAGCTCACTAATAGCTTTTAGCACAACAACAACAACTCCTTTGATAAACATTGCAAGTAGCGCTGTGTTTACACAGTAATCGTTTCCAGGTCAAAACGTTATTTTGTTATTGCTCAAAAAGAGTTTTGGTTTAAAAAAAAAAAAAAAAAAGAGTGCTAAGTGACAACAGCTGGAATTTATAATATTTTATTACAAACAATATATATGTATTTTCAAGAATACTTTTCAGCAACTTTGAATAGGATCTGTTAAAGAGAGCACAATTTAACTTTTTTTTTTTTTTTTAGATCATCCAACATATTAAGTTGCTTGCTCTTTTGTTGTATGCATGAAACTCATGTGTTATGTCATCCTAATGCTCTGTTTTCTTTCGCACAGTGAAACGAGTGTGGCTGTTGTACTCTTCTCGTACAATCTGTCCACCGTACGCTTCTTCTTGGTGTTGTCCACAGTATGTGACACAGGCTTAGAATCTAATCGGAAGTAGTAATAAAGAGTTATCCAGCCATCCATTTAGTGACTGCTTATCCTCAATTAGGTTTGCATGTGAGCTAGAGCCTATCATAGCTGACTTTGGGCAAGACCTGTGGTAACCAGCGCATGGAAAACCCAAACCCCGAATCTCTGAACTTTGAGGTAGACGTGAAAACTACTCTTTCACAGTGCTACTAAACAGTCAGTACAATTATCGTTAATATTGTACTAAAACTGCTGTATTTTAATATCAGCTAAATGGATGGATTGTTTTCTTTTCTTGACCAATTGCATAGTTTTCAAGAAGACACATACTGTGCTCAGTTTTTTGATACGGTAGTAAATTGGTTGTCCCTTGCCGTTCTCGGTGGTTCGGGATCAAGAGTAATCGAACGCTTCCTATAAAAAAATCAAGTTTTAAGTGTATTATAATTGACAATAGTCGCCACAAGATTGACAACAAAAGACTACTTATCTGGATAAAGTTCCTCAACACACTTCTATAGTTCCTTGTTAAAAAGATGTCACTAAATGGCATCACATGCGGGTTTTTTTTCAGCAAATAACAGAGGAGGTTAGGTCTCTGCAAAATGAGCCAATGTCAAATGTGAATAGGCGGAGGTTCACTTTAGTCACTACGTGAACTCTTTTCAAAGAAATGCTCAGATTCGGCCTATGTCACTGCTGCCTGTCTGTCTTTCTATATGGTCCTCTGTGTTTTGGGCCCCGCTGATGAACATCGAGAATGCGGAAAACCCTAACTCGTGTGCATCTTTTTTGTGCAGTGGAGCTGTAAAAATACACAATGCTTCTGTGGAAATGTGTGTACAGATAAAAACAAGTGGGGGTTCTGAACGTGGCAACATATAAGTGACAAAACGCTCATTTCTAAAATGTTGTGTATTTCTTCAACTCCAAGAGGAAATGTAACATGTTTCTAGTCATAACTTTGTGTATTGGTGTCACTTTCCACAAAAGACGGCGACATGACTGATCAGGCGAGTTGCCCGAGGTCCAGCGGCTCCGATCCTCTGACCGTCATCAGCGACTCGGTGGTCTTAACAGTTGGGAACCTCAAGCTGAAGGCAGGGGCTCATCTATCACCGTCCAGTCCCACATCCAGACACAACCCTTTCAATCACGACTCGGACGGCAACACTTCAGCCGATGTAACGCCGGTTCATGTGGCGCGCTGTCATGTTGTCCGCGCTGGAGAGGACGGCGAGAGCACCAACAACGAGCTAGAAGTTATTCGGTAGATTGCCAACTTTCTTCCATTTGTTTACATCAGTGCTTTTCAAACTTGTTTACAGCAAACAAGTTTTTTCTTCAAAAAAAAAAAAAAAAAACGCCCAACCACTGCAAGATTATGCTCAGGTTGAAGATTTAAATTGGTGTTTCTTGCACCTACTACTAGAGGAAGCACACATCTCACTGTGAATCTTCGATCTACTTGTACATATGAACAGTTTATTCCTCTTGACCTCCAGGATGGCAAGACGGAGGAAAGTGAGCAAGAAACGACGTGGGAAGAGCTCCACAGATTCCATCAGCAGCATCCATAACTCCTTATCATCCGAACACATCGAAATGGGCACCAGTTGCTCTAACTCGGAGGAAGCAGAGTCCTTGAACTGCACTTTGATACACCCGGACAGGGCAGGCACAGAAGTGGTGGCAGAATGTGACAAGGATGGTGTGGAGGCCCTACTAGGGCTTCCCGAGATGAGCGACACCTCCATGGATAGTGTAGGACAACCCCTTCGGGACGTCATGGACAGACTTACCGAGGAGGTCTCCGACCCGCCCAAGTACGACGAGGAAATACAGAGGGATGAGGGCCCCGAGCTTCCACCACAGCAGCCCTTTCGGGAGGACTCCGGGGGCGAGCCTCCCGACCCAGACGCGGGCACGGACCTCTTGCGGGCCTCCGAAAATGTACTCTGCGTTACCCCCGTCGATCCAGACTCTGCTCCCTCAGGTGGTGGGCGCTATGACCCTCCAGAGCATCGCAAGTCACAGATACTTTCAGGTGGCCATGAAGATCAGGGAGAGGCAAAAGCGCCAACAGAACGAGGAGCAGACGTGAAGAACGGGGAGGGATATGGTTCAGATGAGCGGGAAATGACTTCTGTACAAAATGAGAAGCTTAGTCCTTCAGAAAGTTCTCATCCTGCTGAATTTAAGTAAGGACCCAATCTGTTTTTGGTGCTTTATGTTACTACGTGATGTAATTCATATTCACTGTTTGCCTTCTAGGGTGGACAATAACCACTTACTACTCCTCATGATTCACGTTTTCCGGGAGAATGAGGAGCAGCTCTTCAGGGTGATCACCTTATATTTTATACAGTGGACATCTACATGTCTGTGGTTCGAAGGCTGCAGATTCACCTGTCCACTTTTTTTTATTCAAACCCCCCCACCCCCCCATAGTTTAGGAAAAATGTAGTGGTCTATCCCAGTCTATTCAAGAATTATTTTGGTTTAAATACAAATATAATGGCCATCAATTATCTGCAGATTTTCACTCTTTAAGGCCTGGTCCCTATTTCTCGCAAATAGGAGGGGTCCTTTGTACTGATGTTTGTTCCACTCTAATTCTATTTTGATTTAGTGGTAGCTCGTGTACAAATCACTTTCTTTTGAAGTGTTTTTTGAACTGTTCATTCACGAATTGTTTGGTGATGGGGGTTCAGTTTGTCATCCCAGTACAGTAATATGTGACCACTTAGGTTAATTATTGATTTTTATTCTAAATGGATTAGTCACACCACTTCAGACCTTCACTTTTTGCCCGTCAAGTAACGATTGTACAGCTGCTGATTTTTCCGTTGACATAGCCACAATAGTAGCATGGTGGAGCAGCCGCAGAGCTTTGGCCTCACAGTTCTGAGGACGGGGGTTCAAATCCCGACCCCTCCTGTGTGGAGTTTGCGTGTTCTCGTGCCTGTGTGATTTTTCTCTGGGGACTCCGGTTTCCTCCTCCATCCCAAAAATATGCAACATTAATTGGACACTAAATTTCCCTTATGTGTGATTGTGAGTGCAACTTTTGTCTGTCTCCATGTGCCCTGCAATGGGCTGGCAAGCAGTTCTGGGTGTACTCTGCCTCTTGTCCGATGACAGCTGGGATTGGCTACAGCTCTCCCGCAAGGATAAGCGGCTCAGAAAATGGATGGATGGATGGATGGATGGATGGATGAAAACTGCAATGTATTAATTATGCAGCCCAGTGGAATAGCATTCCATCTTGTCTTTAGATGGTGAGGATGAGTACTGGCCATATGGAAGGGGACCTGCAGCCTCTTTACCTGCTCCTGACTGACTGTTACATTTACCTTCTGAGGAAAGGTCAGTGAAATGTTGCACTAAATACCCAAATAATGTGTGACCCAACCAAATAAGTTTGTGACCTCTGCACTGTTGAGCCTTTAAGGTGTGCTGAAATTTTCATTATTCTGCACAGGTGCAGCAGAGAAGCCTTACACAGTGGAAGACGCCGTTTCTTACAATGAGCTTGACTACATCTCAGTAAGATCTTTCCTCAGCCCTTCTCTCTGTTTGTGCGTGTGCTCACTACTTAACCTAAATTCCACTTCTCAAACTCAAAACTCTCCACCTATGGTAGCTGCCCAATTAGAATTTTCCAAAGTATTGGTGCAACAATTAATCAACAACTAATCAATTATCAAATTAATCAATAATGATTTGCAATAATCAAGTAATTTAGACATTCAACTTAAAAACGTCTTGGAATTTCAGCCTCTCAGCTGTAAATATTTACAATCTAATAATAAAACAGACAAGTTATGTTTGTTTCAATAAAAAAAAAAAAAAAAGATTTGCATCCATATGTAACTTTGAAAACAAAAATGTTTTTGCCTCTTCTGGCGTTATGGAGCAAACCGGTAATTGAATCATGATCAGTTTTTGCTCTTTGCACTGTCAATTTGAAATAAAGTCCTTTTTTTTAATAAAGTGGCGGGGATTTTAAATGTTTTTAAAATCCATTTCATCAGCCAAAAAAATAACAGATTTGTCGATTACTGAAAGAACCGTTAGTTGCAGCCCTCGTTGAATGGAATTGCTCAATTCTGAACACAACCACATCCCCATTTATAAACCCAATTCAAATGAACTTGGGACATTATCAAACAAATAAAAACAGAATACAATTGCAAATCAAGTTCAACCTGTATTTAATTTAAGACACTACAAATACAGGCTCGTTAATGTTCAAACTAATAAACTTTATTGTTTTTAGCAGATAGTCATTAACTTGGAATTTTTATGGCTGCAACACATTTCAAAAAAGCCGGGGCAGTGTAAGGTCATCCACCGTGTTATATCACCTTTTCTTTTAACAATATTCAATAAATGTTTGGCAACTGAGGACACTTGTTGTTGAAGCTTTGTAGGTGGAATTCTTTCCCATTCTTACTCCAGGAGTCAACAGTCTTTACCCTTTCATAATGCGGCACACATTTTTAGTGGGAGACTGCTCTGGACTGCAGGCAGACTTTAGTCTGGTATCGGCATTCTTTTACTACAAAGCCACGCTGTTGTAGTAAAACGTGCAGAATGTGGTTCGACATTGTCTTGCGGAAATGAGCTAGGGTGTCGATTAAATAAAAAAAAAAAAAAAAAAAAAAAAAAAAAAAAAAGTTGCTTGGATAGAAAATCTATATTTACTTTCAGCATTAATGGTGCTGTCGCAGATTTCTAAGATGCCCATCCCATTGGCACTAACACAGCCCCATACTATCACAGATAATGCACTTTTGAATTTTATCCGGATAGTTCTTTTCCTCTTTGGCTCGGAGGACACGACGTCCACAATTTCCCAAAACAATTTGAAATGTGATCTCGTCAGACCACAGAACACTTTTCCACTAAAGGATCGTACTTTCAGTGGTTTCAGAAGCTTTTGAAGATTCTATAGACCGCAGGTGATGAAATCCCTAAACTCGTTGCACTTGTACATTGAGGAGCATTGTCCTTAAAGTGCTCTCAATTTTCTCAGGCACCTGTTCACAACGAGGTAAACCTTGCCCCATTCATGCTTGTGAATGACTGAGCAATTCAGGGAACCTCCTTTAAACACAGTCATGGCACCCACCTGTTCCTAATTTGTCTGGTCATCTGCAGGATTTTCCAAATGGGTGTTTGATGATCTTTCCTCAAGTTTCTTAGTCTTTTTTTTTCCCACCTTTACCAGCTTTTTCGGAACTTGTTGCAGTCATCCGTCCATGCATCATCTGAGCCGCTTATCCTCACAAGAATTGCGGGAGTGCTTTAGCCTATCCCAGCTATCTTCAGGCAGGAGGCAGGGTACACCCTGAGCTCGATCCCAGCCAATCGCACGGCACATAGAAACAAATGACCATTCACCATAAAATTCCAAGTTAATGATTATTTGCTAAAAACAATAATTTTCATCAGTTTGAACATTAAATATCTTGTCTTTTAGTGTATTCAATTAAATGTAGGTTGACCATGATTTCCAAATCATTGTAATCTGTTTCTAATTTGTTTTACACAACATCCCAACTTCATTAGAATTGGGTTTGCATAAGAGGATGTGTATACATTCTCAATTGTTTGATTTTACATGCCCTCTGGAAGACTTTTTTTTTTTTTTTTTCAGTTTATAGGTCACAGTAATTTTCTTTGTGTCCTTTTATAAATCACACACATTTGAACTTCCACATTTCATGTTTTCAGGTGGGCCTTGATCAACAGACAGTAACCATAGTTTGCACTAATAGAAGAAGGAATTTCCTGTTAGACACAGCTGATGTCTCCTTGACCTTGTGAGTGTTTCCATGTCTCCGTGTGTCTTTATGGAGCACACTCCTCACCATAATCTCATCACTTTTGCTTCCAGATGGTTCTTGTCCGTTCTTAAGACGGCCATGGTGAAGGGTTATCGAGAGCCCCCATATCCTTCCATCCTGACTGATGCCACCATGGAAAAACTAGCTCTCACCAAATTTGTCTCCCAGGAATCTCACTGCGAGGTGAAAACATGCTAAAGGCCCAGCCAGTGGTGTCTTTTTTTTCCTCAATCCTGTTTGTGCCTAGGCTTATTTTTACATTAGAAACATGTAAAATAAAAATTGCACAAAAAGCGTAGATCCTGAAACAATGACACTGTATAATTTCCCACTTCTTAAATGTATTTATACGTATTAATTTTACAATCGGGGCATACTTGTCTACCAAAGAGCATTTAATTCTTCTTGTCATGTTTTGGCTCATTGACATGAAAAAAAAATTACTTTCCCATTGGGCAAAATAATTGGAATTGACCTGCAATGTGAACATACTCTTAAATCGCTGAGCAAAACTGACTCTTTACAAGCAAATGCTATGAATGAAGTCATGGTATAGTCACACACATACTTATCGTGATCGTATAGCTAGCTACAAATTTTACAGCAGTCCTAATTAATTCGAAACCTAACCCCTCCGCTGGGCTCATATGTTGGTAAATTTCATTAACGCTAAGCTCACAAATTTGAGCATTGTGTATGTCTTGCTTGAGAGACGTCGTATCACTGGCGTTCGGCTTTCAGCACGTTCTGAGTTCATTTCTTGCATTTGTCTTCTCATGAGGTGTACATCATCTTCTTTTGTTCTTTTACGGTAGCTTGTGAACTTCCGCGTAGTCTCCATTTATTTTATGCTCCTTGAATCAAAACACTACGCTCTGCTTCCGGCACCTTTGCATGCATTGATGGCGTAACCACGTTGCGCTAGTTTCTGTTCCGTTAGGCTTCGCAATTTCACTCTTTCCTGCCATTAACAGGCAACCTCTGTATATACCAATGTTATTAAACTGCGAAGGCTAGCAGCAAATCAGTTAAGTTGATCTCTGAGGTAGAAAGAAACTTCCAAACATTTTTCTGTTGTAAATAAAACATTTCTGTACTTGTTAAAGCCTCACTTATATTTACACTTGATTTGTCTCCTGTTTAAATTTTTATCGCTTAGCAGAGTTAAATAATTCGGCCAAGAAACTGAACTAGTCTCTTTTGCAAGGGGCTGCAGTATGCACCCGGGATACTGCTTGTGCGTATGCTCATGATAGATGACATCCTTCGCTCACGCATTCCGACTCTATATTCTCTGATTGGCTATTCTTTCCGCGCCATGACATGTTATAATATGATAAATAAAACTCTATTAGGGTAATGGGGAAAGATAGAGATGAGTTTTCAAAAAATTATTATACAAATATTTTGCCAGGTCATACAGATAATTTGAACATATCCATCCATTTTCTGAGTCGCTTATCCTCAGTGCTGGAGCCTATCCCAGCTGTCTCTGGCAGGGCAAATGGAGACAAACAACAGTCGTGCTCACAATCACACCTAGGGGCAATTGAGAGTCTCCAATTAATGCATCTTTTTTTGGGGATGTGGGAGGAAACCGGAGTGCCCAGAGAAAACCCACGCAGGCACGGGGAGAACATGCAAACTCCACACAAGCGGGGCCGCGATTGAGCCCGGGTCCTCAGAACTGTGAGGCCAACGCTTTACAGCTGCGGCACCGTGCCACCAATTTGAACATATATTTAAAATAAATTCTGCAAATTTCCCCTTTAAAGCAGTGTTTCTGTGTACTTCCAGGTTTCTGAAGTTTCTATACATCTATATTCACTTATCCACTGGGAGGATCCTATGGATACGACCTTGCCGAACTTGAAGTTACCTTCCAGCGCTAAGGAAGGGATGGTGCAATACCGGGCCGGCACCACATACCTGGGCAAGGAGCTGTGGAAAAGCTGCTACCTCGTCCTCAGGTGGGCTTGGGTGCGGGATTCCTCACATACACGTCTGGTCAAGTTTAGTCTTATTCTGCTGTTTCAAATTCGGTCTTCAGCACCGACTTTTGCTAATACATGCTAAACATTTTCCATGAGCATGATATTTTTTGCAATTTGACCAAATCATAATTCAATGTTCCTTCGCTGGCCTTCTGAGCATTCTCATTGCTTTGTCCCCTTCTTCTAGCAATGGAATTCTATACCTCTATGCAGAAAGGACTGATGTGACGCCAGTGCTCTCAGTCACTATGGGGTAATTTTTATGAAATTCTTACGCCACTGCCAAGGTGGGTGGCGTTGGTGATCGCAGGTGTCCTTCTCTTATCAGGGGGGAATACTGCGGAGGATGCCGTCGTTCAAACAGCTCTGAGCGTCCGCATGCCTTTCAAGTCATCCTGACAGAGCGCCCCCCGCTGGAGCTCAGTGCCAATAATGAGCAGGACATGGCCGACTGGATGCAGCTGCTCTGCCAGTCGGTCTCCAAAGGAGTAAGGACAGACATCAACCAAGTTTTTTATATTTACATATGATAATTATTCTTTGCTTTTTATCAGTTTAATTCACTATTATTGGCCTTTAATGACAGTGTCACCTTCTCAAAAACTGCTATAAATTATACTCTATATTTCTTCCACTGTAAAAGATAGTATGATTTATCCACAAGCTGCTCTCCTCCAGGTCATCCCCCAAGGTGCGGCCCCCACCCCATGTATCCCGTGTTGCCTGGTGGTGACGGACAGCAGACTGCTGACTTGCCATCAGGACTGCCAGACCAGTTTCTTCCGTTCATTGGGCAGCACCGACATCTATGACGTGGAGGCCGTCAGCCTGGAGGACGATGTGGAGTACTGCGTCATCGTGGGTGAACGACGGTGTAGCCGATGCCTTTAAAATTTCTCCCCCGCGGGGGTTTTCATTGGCCGGGGGATATTTTGTGATTGTTTTACGGGCAGGAGTTTGCTGCGGATCGTGACCGCTTCCTCCCCCCGTGGGTCTTGTACTTCAGCGGATGTGAGGAGAGAGACAGACTTCTCCGAGTGTTGGACAGCAGATGGAGAAGCATCTTCCAGGTCAGTCAGGATAAACTTTGTCCTCGCTATACAGTGGACTCCTGCATATTCACTCTTAAGCACCTGAGGAGGCACCTTTTCACTGATTGTTTTCCTTTTTTCTTTTTTTCAGTTTTTGCTATTTTATTCTTAGTAGGGGCCAATCCTGCAAATGCTTGTTGTTGGTTTTTCCATGCTAATGGAAACATTTATTTTTTTAATTATTTCCCCCTATGCAATTCTAATGGGCGTTAATTTTATACACTATACACATTCATTGAATAGCTGAGATCCACTTTTTTCTTTCTTATCTGTCCACTGTTAGATGTACACAATCTTGCCAAGTTATCACTGGCATATTTTTCAAAGGCTGATAATGGACCTTTCCGACTAGCGATCTTAAGCTCCGCCCCCTTAGTTTACATTTGCCATGTCCCACAAGCTTCCAAAATAGCGACTGAACAGAACAGGTTTGAAGTCGATTCTCTATCGCGTATTCTAGATCATATTGCAGTATTTTTGCCAAATGCGTCAGACTTGTCCAAGAGAGGTCTCAACTGTTTCATGCAAGGATATGAATACAGAATTAAGAATTTGGACGGAGCAGGACGCAATGTCAGAGTTACAGTGAAATGTTGGCGATCGATGCAAAAAAGTTTGACGCCTCACAAACTTCATATTGAAATTCACCAGGATAAAATAGTCGAATCGTACTGCGCATGTAACTTTGGGTGAGTACTTTTTACTTGGAAAGATCATGAGTAATATGAGTAGTGATTATAAGAGAGTTAGGTTTGATTTTCTTCAAGTGCATTTAAACAATGGTGATGAACTCAATCAGTACTGTAGTCACCAGATGAAAAAAATTGACTTGGATCGTAATCGAACCCAGTGCTCTGTCTTAAATGTCCGATGTGTTACAAATAGGCAAAGAGACATTTCTCTTGTATGGCATCACGCATTTATGTATCACTAACCCGGCTCTTCGGCATAAAGCATTACACACTTCATTCAACAGGTCAGTGATACGCTAACAAAGTGAAAGTTGTTCTCCTGCAATGTATAAAGCACTGATAATAATGAAATAAAACTGAGAGAAGATACTTCTCCCTCACTTACCTTCGAACATACAGCCTTGTGTTTGTTTATATTGTCCACATTTAGTTGTACGCACGCTCTTTCGTGAGCCTTAATCCATCTTAGACACTTCGTCAACTGTGTTTTAGGATTTGGGAAAGGAATCAACTGGGTCCCTTGTAACCTAGCAGGATATATTTCATCAGAATTGCACCTTTCCCAAAGCACATTTGAGGACCATTTTCTTCGGAACATTAACTTTTACAAGTGCACGCTACTGACAACCAGTATTGCTTGTGGGACAACATGGGGGCAGGGGCGTGTCAAGCCATGGGTTAAGACAATGCGGCTATCTAATTACCTATTATTGTACGAGTAATTGACAGGTCGGAAAGGTCCATAGCAGAGATTGGAGTAAGTCACACGTAAATCTCACATTGTCGCCTCTAAGTCTCCAACAAGTTACCAGGTTAGTGCAGAAAAAAAATCAAACTAGTCAAACTGAGTTGCCAACCAATTTCAAACAAGTCGAGTCATATTTCGTCTTAAATTGTAGTTCAAATCATACAAACTTGCTTAGTCACAACACGTATTGGAGTCAAAATGCTTTTTCAATAATCATGAAAAAAATACATTTGCAACTGTAAAACTTCAATGAACACACATAATTACATGAATACCTCTAAAAATTAAATGAACAACAAAAGTATGATAATTTGTATGTACTTTTACAACTACAGTATTGTTACTATATAGAATATTATATATATATATATATATATATATATATATACACAGTAAATGAACAGATAATTTAAGTAGACACATAGCTACATCTTGTAATCGGATCGCTTACTTTTTTTTAAAACTCTGATCATGTAAAGCCTAAAATTTTTCAGTGAGCCATAGTGACAGAAGAAAAAATAAATGCTGTTATATTTGTTGGCAGGAAGTACATACCGTAATTGACCCCTCCGTACAGGGCACTTAACCACGCCTCCTGAAGTGACGTCACGCCAACTGAGAGAGACGCCATGCTTCTGATTTCATTCAATCATTCACACGTAGCAATGTTATGTTAGCGGAGAACGTCTCATTCATTTATACGAGACGTGGATTAAAAATCAAATTTAGGGCATATCTTCGTGCAAACACAGTCTGGTTAAGCTTCTGTCTGCGAGCCAGCAAGAAATCAATACGTTTGTGCAGTCCGATCATCGCTAAATATCGCTCAACACAGATCAAGTGTGTCAATCATTCACACGTAGCTGTTATGCAAGCGAAGAACTGCTAATTCATTTATATGAGACATGTATTGAAAATCAAATATTGGGCTTACCTTCGTGGAAACATATGTGTTCCGGTTGATATTAGATGCATTTAGTTGATGATGCGGTCTTCCACAAAGTTTGAACCATCGAAGGCATTTTTCGTACTGAGTCTTCGGTTTTGGAAAGGGTACGAATCGAACTCCACCAACTAGCCTTTCAGGATACCTGTCGTCACTATTACAAAGTCCGTGACTACACCTCTTAACCATATTTTTTGTTAAATAACACAAATATGCGATAAAACGCTAACTAACCCTATACTGGACCATGCAATGTTGTCTGAGAAAATGGCGGGAGCAAAAACGGGCTTTGGTTTATGCAGATCTCTGGCCTCTGATTGGTCAGTGACGCGGATTGCGCAATATCCACGGAGGGGTCAATTAATGACTCATGCCTTGAGTCGACCCCAGTCCATTTGACTCAAGTCCAAGTCACATGACTTGAGTCCCCAACCTCAGGATAATAGAACATGGGAATATGGTCGTGAGAATTTCTGCCCATTTGCCAGTGTGTGGTAACTGTCCACAGGTGGCGCTCCCCCACAGGGAGGTGCGCGAGCCATCAGTTCAGAAGCGTTGCAGCGAAGGGCTGGCTTTAATGAAGAGCGCATGGCAGCGGGCGGACAGTTTGGCCCGAGGCCGAGCGCAGCGTGAGCCTTGGTGCTGACACAAACACACGAACACTTTTGCCAGTGATAGGTCAACACACTCATTTAAGGACGATGGGCCCGCGAGAGGTGCTCCGCCACAGCCAAATAAAAATATTCTGGAGAAAATGGATTCAGAGACATCTCGCATGTTAACAACACAAAAGTGAATATAGCGCTGCACATAATCCATGCCTATAGTCACTGATTTCCTGTTGCAAGTGTCAAAGTCAAGGCCGGGGAGTACATCCGGCATCCCGCACCGTTTATGTCGCCCACCAAGGTATTTAGTGTAGAAGGAAAAGAAAGTGTCTTTCATTTTTTTTGCTACGTCAGGGAAAAAAAAGTCCTTTGAATAATTCAAACATTCAAAAATCATTTGCCCTTGACTCAAATTAGTTAAAAATATTTTTGAGAAAAAGGATTTCTCATTTTTAGCACATTTGAATCCTCTGCAACTGAAAATTATGTACTTTTTTGTGTAAATAGTTTTATTTTCATGGAATTTTTCTTCAGTTTTACAGCTATTAGTCTTTTTTCACCAAACACCAATTTTCACATTAAGTGTTGGGGTTATTCCTGTATTCTTAATTTTTGTGCCACAATTTAACTACATTTATTAATTGCCGTGGCAGATGCGTAAATTAAATAATAAGGTGCGCTGACTGGAATTCAATTTGAAAGCAGAAACTCCAATTGTGGGTTGTGTACTGTCACGAAACACAGAGGGAAGTATGTCCTGATTTTTGTATTTTTTTTAATGATTTTGATGTTTGAATCTTAATGAAAATTCCAAATTTCAAGAAATGAAGACAGGTAGTTTGGTCTCCTATAAACTATTTTCCAATGTATGGAGTATGCAGTTGGAAAATTTGAATGTAGCTTCACTACAGTCCCCGCCAGCTTGCCGAAGAAACGTCCTCAGCTCACTAAGTTGTCATGGCTAGCGGCTACTTTTTATTCATTATGTAATATTACTAAACATGAAATGCTTCCATCTTTATGTATTTTTTTTTAGAATGTACAATCCTGAGAAAAATATAACAGGCGTACGACCAAGTGAGAACAGTGAGAGCAGCAAAGCGTCCATCTGTGTCTAGGACAACAATGTTACAGACCCTTACCTATGATTTGTCTCAACAGCAGCCCAATTCCTTCTTTAGCTTTTGTTGCTAATCACAGTTAAATAATTGGGCCAAGAAAATGTAATCGTTTTTACTCTGCAAGAGGCTGCGATACGTCCATGCAAGGCTCCGTGTGCAAAGTGTGCACCTCCTGTCTCTACAGTTTCTGATTGGCTATTCTACTGTAAGGTTGTAGGGACAGGTTTAACAAAGTGTTGTTGTTATTTTTTTATTGAGAGAACTGCATACTCTTACCTCTAATAACGCCATCATTTTACAGCCATATATACAATATATATTTATGAGAGCCTTTTCCTTGCACATTGTATTCCTATCGGTACCACTGAAAAAAAATTGTTGGTGGTTGGACTGCTGCTTCTGTCATTGTCAATCAGATCTATGCTTAATACAGGAGGAGGAAATGATGATTATGATGCACTTTTTTTTCATCCAAGTAACTCAAACATTCATTATGCTTTTGTAAGTTTAGTTTCTGTCATCAAAAAGATGTTGTTTGGGCAATTAGTGTGGCCTTTAACCGATACCTGCAAGCATTTAAATTGCCTTAGATTTACATCACATGAATTTTAACTTTTCCAAGTAATCTATTCTAGGTTTCTTTCCCTTGTAACATAAACCTGAAGGTTTTGCGCTAATACAGTACTGACTGCTATTTCGTAATTCCTCCCACCTTGGCTAAAGCTCCAGTTCCATCTGAAGAAAAGTTGCCCCAAAGTGTGATACTGCATTCTGCTAAGAAGAAATGGCAGGAAATCCTACTAGAACATCAGAACTTTTGGGGGTAGTTTAAATTGTGGGCTGACTCTCATTCAACTCATGTTGCAATGTGATATTCATTCTGGATGCAGCCACATCCCCAGTTTGGGGCTGTGCACACTTGTCCAAGCGCAGTTGGTTGTTTTTATTGTCTCTCCACAAATGATTTCATGCGTTTTTTTGAGTTCTACATGCCATAGCTCACATTAACAGTTTCAAAAGTTTTGAAATGATTTGTCTTTTTTTTTTCTCCTGAATCACAGACCTGCCATTTGAAAGGTGGTGTGTAGACTTTTATTTATTTTTGGAATATCTGCTGTACATAATTCACAAAAGCGTGCCGTCATGTTGAGTGCTTTAAATCTTTTCCAAGTGCCACTTGATCGCCTCTGCTGCCCTTTTACAAATAGTGAAAAAAAAATGAAATAAACTCAGGTGAAAAAGCTACTGAACATCCAAAATTCACCAGTTTTTTGTTTTTGTTTTTAATTGCTGCTTTTATTGCTATTCTTTTAATTTTCACGTTGTTCAATGGATCTCAGAAAAGCGAAAAGGTTTGGTATTAAAAATTGCCCTCTTTGACAGCTTTTGATATGAAGTGATACATTTGTATAAGCACAAATCATGAAGATAATGTTACATTTAATGCCTCGAGCAGTGTTCCTCAAAAGTGGGCTTTGTCATCTTTTGCAACACTGTGCGCGGTTAGCGGGGAAAGAAATCTCTCCAGCGGGGTTCCCAAAGTTGCTGACGTGTGCTTGTCTGATTCTTGAGAGAAATAAATCTCACGGACTGAAAAGCACAAAAGTGTAAAGGTGGTTTAACGTGTCATGTACACTAAGTCAAACATTGCTGGCCAATGGTGTATGACAGCTTTTTTTTTTTGTTATGGAAATATAATTCAAGTAAAATGTGTATTTTTCATGCTTTCTTTTTTTGAGGGTGCAGCATTAATGAAATTGAACATGCACATAGCATTTTTCCCCTCCCCATATTGTTAAATGTGCTAACAATTGGAAAACAACCTTTTAGAATGCCTAAGAATAAAGTTTTAAAAAAAAATCAATCTGTGATTATTTTATGTCACCATTGTAACAAATGTGTGTGAATGGAAAAGGCCCCCCTCCCCCCATTTCTCACAAATGCACTTTATGTGTTGTGTGTATTTATGCTGCTCCTTCTGAAGTGTGCGCCTTGGCCACCTGAGGGCAGAAGAGTACAGAACAGATGTCCAAGGAGCCAGCAGTTATGTTATTTGGAGAGGATCAAGAATTTATGCCCGAATGTTTTTAGATGCTCTATCTCCATGTGTTGCTCCATTGTTTGTGTTGAAATACTAGTTGCTTGGAAAAAAAAAAACATTTTGCACATTTATTTATACTGCATTTAGTCAGAATCAAACCAAATCATCCATCTCGAGACCCATTTGTAATCTGTTACAGTCATGTGCTGTTACACATTTTGGGATTAAACCTATAAAGTCTTTTAGATTTTTGGGGAAAATGTGAAATATTTAAATAAAGTTAATATATATTTCATAATACATTTTGATTTTATTTGAAAAATGTATATTTCTAAAGATTTACTTATTTCTATTTAAACATCTATAAAAAAGAATTGTATTAAAATATAGATATGTGGATATAAAATAGATGTTTTCAACCCAAAAATTAATTTCATAACTTTCACAGAGAACAACAGTCACATGATGCAAAAAGACATTTTACCACTTATTAAAGGAAGTACTATATGTTCCTATTGTTTTCATGAACAGCCTGTAATGTGAAAGCCATTCAAATTCTGGTTTTATGTGTCCCACCCCCACGCCTCTATTCTTTGAATACCTGCCTTGACACCTTAGAAGATAAGAGATCACCTTGCCATCAAGAAATATTGTATCTGAAAACAACGTGGGACACTGTAAATACCTGAGGCAGAAATCCACATATCATAAAATGCAATCGTTATTTCACATCCTACACTTTTTGCAAAATCAGATCCACTTTATTGATTGGGATACAGTACTATGACACAATCTATAAAACACAAGGAGGAACACATAACACTGTGACAGAAGATGAACATTCCACATGTAGTAACTGGTGGTGTGCGAGCTTGTTGGGGTTTCTTCCTCTCATCAATATGTACAAAATGCTGCTACATCATCTTTTTCTCTCTCCTGGCTCAACAAACATACAAAAAGCATTGGAGGATTTAGAATACAGACAATAAAACTGTGCAGTTGGTCAGAACACACAAAAATACATGCACAAAAAAGCAGACAAGGTTAAACAGCACATCAAGTACTGCATCATTTCTTTATGAATGTTTTTGGCAATTTTGGATTTACTGGCAACCCTGACCCAATAAATCCAGCAGATTATGCTGTCATTAAAAAATAAAATACAACTAGCCTGAGCGACAGTTGCTAATCCATTCGTCTAGTTTTTTTCTTAACATTGTGCAATGAATACAATTGTGTAATGAAAGAGCATTCTAAAAATATTTTGTCAGATCATACAGAGAATTTGAACATATCCTTCCATTTTCTGAGTTGCTTATCCTCATGAGGGTCTCAGGAGTGCTGGAGCCTATCCCAGCTCTCAACAGGTAGGAGGCGGGGTACACCCTCAACTGGTTGGCAGCCATTTGCAGTTCCCAAGCCACCCGAAAGACATAGTCTCTCCAGCGTGTGCTGGGTCATCCCTGGGGTCTCTTTCCGGTGGGACATGCACAGGAAGGCGTCTGGGAGGCATCCGGCTCAGATGCCACAGCCACCTCATCTGGCTCCTCTCAATGTGGAGGAGTAGCAGCTCGACACTGTGCCCCTCCCGGATGACCGAGCTTCTCACCCTATCTCTCAAGGAGAGTATGGAAATCCTGCAGAGGAAACTTATTTCATCCACTTGTATCCGGGATCTTGTTCTTTCGGTCACGGCCCAAAGGTGAAGGTAGGAACATACATCGACTGGCCTTTCGACTTAGCTCCCTCGTTACCACAACGGACTGATACAAAGTCCGCATCACTGCAGAGGTTACGCGATCCATCTGTCCATCTCCCACTCCATTCTTCCCTCACTCGTGAACAAGTCGCCAAGATACTTGAACTCCTCCACTTGGGGAAGGATCTCATCCCCGACCTGGAGAGGGAACGCCACCCATTTCTGATTGAGGACCATAGTCTCGGATTTGGAGGTGCTGATTCTCATCCCAGCCGCTTGACACTCGGCTGTGAATCGCTCCAGTGAGGGCTGGAGATCACGGCTTGATGAAGCCAACAGAACCACATCATCTGCAAAGAGCAGAGATGCGATGGTGAGACCACCAAACCGGACACACTCTCACCTCAGCTTCGAGTCCGACTAATTCTCGGCAATGCGGACCAAACTCTGACAGCGGTCGTACAGGGACTGAACGGCCCGTATCAGGGGGCTCGGTACCCCATACTCCTGAAGAAACCCCCACAAGACTCCCTGAGGGTCACGGTCGAAGGTCTTTTCCAAGTCCACAAAACACATGTAGACTGGTTGGGCGAATTCACATGCACCCTTGGGGATCCTGCCGAGGATTTAGAGCTGGTTCACTGTTCCACAGCCAGGATGAAAACCACTTTGCTCCTCCTGAATCCGAGATTCGACTTCCCGACAGACCCTCCTTTCCAGTACCCCTGAATAGACCTTACCAGGGAGGCTGAGGAGTGTGATCGCCCTATAGTTGGAACACACTCTCCGGTCACCCTTTTTAAAGTACTATTCAGTGGAAATGTATTATATTTGTCTATCATGCAAATGTAGCTAAAAATTTCATTAAAAAGATATTTTAAAAATTCTCAAATAAATTAGCGTCAAAGTGCACATTTTCTTTGTAATCCGAATGCCTTCCATGTCTGTTTCAAACTGAGACTCTGTTGAAGCTGCTTCCGTGTGACGTCACACCTGGACAACCCCAGTAAAGACAATGCCGTCCTATACAGACAACCATTCATGCTGCGAGGAGATAGACAGCAGTGATGAAGAAGTTTCTATGGAATACTCTGTGGAAGGAATAGGAAATGAAGAGGAGGAATTTTCTAATGCTTCCAATGTTCAAAAAACAGGTGTAATTCAACCATATATGTCGTGACTTGACGCCACATTCCGGAGAGTACAAGAACTAGCCGAATCTAACTGACATTTCGTACAAAATCTTGAGACTGACTTTGACTCTAATTTATTTAATTTCTATTGTGTTGAGGACCTTTAAAATATTTTTTTATGAAATTTTAGCTACATTTGTATGATAGACAAATAAAATACATTTCCTCTGGATTAGTACTTTAAAAAGGGGGACCACCACCCCAGTCTGCCAATCCAGACGCAGAATCCCCAATGTCCATGCGATGTTGCAGGGGCGTGTCAATCAAAACAGACTCATAACTTCCAGACCCTTGAGGAACTCCGAACAAATCTCATCCACCCGCGGGGCCCTGCCAACAAGAAGCTTTTTAACCACTTCGATCACCTCAACCCCAGCGATAGAAAAGCCCGCCTCAGAGCACCCAGACTCAACTTCCTTATGGGATGAGTTGGTGGTATTGAGGAGGTCTTCGAAGTATTCTCCCCTCTGACTCACAACATCCTGAGTTAAGGTCAGCAGTGGTCCATCCCCACTATACACAGTTTTGACGGTGCACTGCTTCCCTCTCCTGAGATGCCGGACGGTGGACCAGAACTTCCTTGATGCTGTCTTGAAGTCGTTCTCACCGAACTCCTCCCATGCCCGGGTTTTTGCCTCAGCGACCACCGAAGCTGCATTCCGCTTGGCCTGCCGGTACCTATGAGCTGCCTCGGGAGTTCCACAGGCCAGAAATGCCCGATAGGACTCCTTTTTCCGCTTGACAGCATCCCTCACTGTTGGTGTCCACCAACGTGTTCGTGGGTTTCCGCCACGACAGCCACCTTAAGGCCACAGCTCCAGTCGGCTGCCTCAGCAAAGGAGGCGCGGAACATCGTCCACTTGGACTCAATGTCCCCCGCTTCCTCCGGGACGTGAGCAAAGTTCTTTCAGAGGTGGGAGTTGAAATTCCTTCTGACGGGAACTGCTAGCCGTTCCCAGCAGACTCACAATACGTTTTTCTGTCTGCCACGTTGGACTGGCATCTTCCCCAACCATTGGCGCCAACTCACCACCAGGTGGTGATCAGTTGACAGCTCCGCCCCTCTCTTCACCCGAGTGTCCAAGACATGGGTCACAAGTCCAATGAAACGACCACAAAATAGATCATCGAACTGCGACCTAAGGTGACCTAGTGCCAGGTGGACATGTGAACACCCTTATGCCTTAACATTGTGTTCGTTATGAACAATCTGTGATGAGCACAGAAGTCCAGTAACAGAACACTGAAGTTCTGTTCAGGGGGGGGGGGGTCAAGTCACCCAGCAGAATGATGGAGTTGCCAGAGGGGGGGCGCTCTCCAGCTCTCCCTCTAACGACTCCAAAAAGGGTGGGTACTCTGGACTCCTGCTTGGTGCGTAAGCACAAACAGTCGGGACCTATCCCCCTACCTGCAGGCGGAAAGAGAGTACCCTCTCATCCACCGGGGTAAATCCAAATGTAAAGGCCCCGAGCCGGGGGGCAATAAGTATACTCAGCTCGGCATCTCTCCCTGTGGGCAACTCCAGAGTAGAACAGAGTCCAACCCCTCTTAACAGGAGTGGTGCCAGAGCCCAAGTGGTGCATAGTGGCGAGTCCGACTATATCTATTCGGAACTTCTCGACCTCACGGACCAACTCGGGCTCCTTCCCTGCCAAAGAGGTGACATTCCATCTCCCGAAAGCTAGTTTCTGTAGCCGGGGATCAGATCGCCAAGGTCCTCGCCTTTGGCCACTGCCCAGGTCACATTACACCTGACCCCCAAGGACCTCTCACAGGTGGTGAGCCCATGGGAAGGGGGACCCATATTACCCTTTTGGGCTGTGCCACATGGGTGCAGGTCCGGCCACCAGGCGTTGGCCTTCGAGCCCCACCTCCAGGCCTGGCTCCAGAGGGGGGCCTCGGTGACGCACGTCCGGGCAAGGGAAACCAAAATCCACTTTTTGTATTCGTCATAGGGGTTTATTAGTCCCCCCCTAAAAATGCTTACTGGCTGTTTGTCCCAACCTATTTAGATTTTTTGGGGACACGTTTCACCCTTGGTGGACAGCCGGAAATCCTACACGAACAAATGCATCCCGACATGGTGAGAATGCGTTCAATGAGCGAGACACGTGACCCCATTTGCAGGACACACACACACATGTCCTTACTTGCAATGAAGGTCAACTTTGTCGTGCCTACTGTTGAAAATGATCCCAGTCAACATGGAACTCAGAATTGACTCCTACAGTACATCCCCAAATCTCCTCTCATCGGGTTCTTAGTCTTAAGTGGGCATAACGGGATACTTCATTTGCAAACAAACAAATTGCCTCAACAAATCTGCATTTCCCCCAAATAATAATGCCTTTTGAATGTCAGAATATGGTACAGAATCAGAAGTAATATGTCACGAACAAATCTTGGGACTATGTTTTATGGTCATTATAGAATAAAGATGTTTTATTTTCAGATGTATGTACGAATGTATTTAATTGTCCCTCGGGAGGACGACGGAGCGCTTACCTGTGAATGTTGAAATGCCTCTTTATTTGTTCATTTCCTTGTCATGCTCAGAAAGAATAACCTCTGTTAAGAAAGGAATAGTCCATCTTAGTTTGTATATATATATTTTTTAAGATGCCACCAAAACATTTAATCAACTTTATTTCTTCTCCAGTGGAACCTCTGCATTTGCATAACGTAACTTTCGTACGATTCTGTTTTCAATATTAGCCTCGACAAAGCACTCCATGCGCTCGGTGCCTTTTCTTGGCCCCAGGTTCAGTTTTTTGTACTTACTGTGACCGTCGGATAACCCAAGACGGGGCCAAAGAAAGTTCCAGTTTGATACACAGAATTTAACAAAGCGCTATTTGGAAAGTACAAAAATGGTGGATTACCTCTGATTAATTTGATTTAAATAATTTCCACTGGGAAATATTACTTCAGTTTTCATACAATTTGGTTTTAATTTGACCTTTTGGAAGAGAGCGATAAATAAAAAAATAGTGGTTCCACTGCGTGGGCAGGTGACTTCCTCAGCATGCTTACGTTTGACCTCCAGTTTGCAGGAGACTGTGGCCTCTCCTTGCGCATTCTTGGCTCTGCACGTGTACACGCCGCCGTCAAAGCAGCACGGCTTGCGGATCTCCAGGGAGCAAATGCCCTGGTTGGAGAGCTGCCGAAACTTGGGGTCGTCACCGATGACCATCTGGTTCTTGAGCCATTCGATCTTTGGCTGGGAGAGAACAAAATGAAGAACCGCCGATCAACTCGTGAACTTAGGATGGGGCCTCAGCATCTCCTAGACCTCCTTGGGTCCTTGCTGAGCTGAAGTGCCCAATGGAAGGAGACAAACTTCAAACTCCTCCTGACATCTTTCTATTTTTCTTCTCTTATCATCGGTTTCATTCCTGCGCCACCAGGTTTCCATCGTGCTAAAAATGCATCAAAGGGTTACCAGTGGTCAAGTCACGGATAACTGTGCTAACGGAAGGAGTGCAGTGACAAAAATAGAACCTTCCCCCTGCGCTATCTTCACAGCAGGACAACAGAGTCCTGTATTGTCTTATCACTTGTGTCGTCCCTGCTTGGTGCGCTGCATCTCATTATCGACGATATCAGGACGTGGCACCAGGCTCGGACCGACAGGGCAACCGTGAAGGGAGTCGGTTGAGAGGTGCAAGGTGGCTCGAATGTTTAGGGCGCTCAAGCAGGCTCAGTCTGCTTAAGAGTCTAAACGCATTCAGCTTGCATGAGTGTGGAATATTTGGTAGATGGGCTGCACTTCTATAGTCTTTTATCTACACCATCACAGTGCCTAAAGTGCTTTGCTTGGCCTCATGTTCATCCATGAACACACATTCACGCACCAATGCAACCAACTGCTGCCGTGCAAGACGCTGCCAGGCCTACCGGGAGCGAGTTAGGTTTCAGCGTCTTGCCCAAGGACACTTCAAAATGCGGATAGTCAAAGCCAGGATTTGCACCAGCTACCATTCAGTCGCTACCAACTAAGCCACAACCGCCCCAAACACTGAAACACTGACCGGTATTCATGCTCCACAAGTCTTTGTGATGCTGTCCTGTAAAAGTGTTCAAAAATTCCAGTCAAATTGGTTTAAGCCCAACTGCTATGATCCCGCAAATGCCGGCGTCCTTGGTGAAAAGCCAAGGACGCGTAATCAGTCGTATTTCCGCCGCTGCCTGTCACTTAATCCGCAGCCGCATCAGGCAGACAACTGTAAAGATATGTTTAACCGGTTTAGCCGATGATGCCATAGTGACCGGAACGGCGCTCGGACATACCAGCGCCGGCCAGCCCACAACTATTGACCCACTCATCTCGAGTCTCACTCATCATGTGATGTCATCAAGGGAATAATATTTAGGTTGTTTGCAGACTGCGTATTAAACATTTGAAAGTACCAGTAAGAGCCACCCACTTGCTCATGCTACTGAACATGCATTTATACAAGCTTACGGTAAATTGCCACTTGGCGAATGATGATGCAAAGACATGAAAGAACATGAATTCGCTACATGCGGAATTTCACATGACCAAACACAGAAAACAGAATAGCTGACTTCCTGTGTCTGCTAAGGAAACAATGGTCTTCAATTGGTCCTCATCCCCCCGTGAGCTCTTCCATTGTTGAGATTCTGGACAACAATTATCGAAGAGAATCCCAAACTGACCTTGGGACTTCCGCGAACAGAGCACAGCAGCTTGGTGGTGTAGCCGACAGTTGCAGCACGGTTGCTGAGCGGCGTGGTGAATTTGGGCGCCTCGCTGAAGTCATGCTCCTGGTACTCAGGTGGCTTGTAGATGATGCCTGACAACACACAAAGACAACGTAACAAGATGTACAGTACAAGTACAACACCAGTGAATTCCTCTTTCGTCCAGTTTGCTCAGAGTCAGTTTGGTGTGGAAGAAAGTTGAAACGGTTGCCCTAACCTTGACCCTGTCTCAGTGAACTACAATGTTGACTGCTAAACAACTGAAATGATGTGGTTGCACAAGTGTGCACATCCTCATAACTGGAGACTTGGTTGTGTTCAGAATGAACCCATCACCGTCAAAATTCAGTCAGCACAACCCTGCTAACATGCTAGCGTGGCCCTGATAAACCCAAATTAATTGCCGATGCTCTCGTAGGCATGTCCTCAAATTTCCTTTGATTTCTAGCAGTGTTAACACTGAATTTTATTTTCAGATGTTCCGAATCCCCTCAAGGTCCAGTTGAAGAAGAACAGTGCTTGTTCATGATACTGCTATACTTTTGGTATGGTGCTCTTTTGGTGATGAGCAGTGTTGTTTGCAGGAAAGATATCTTTTGGGATGAAGGCCAAAAGGTTCAACCTTGGTTTCATTGGACCAGAACAAAATCTCTCCAACACACATGGGAAACCCGTTTAGTCTGGTAATGCTGAACTTTTTGGCCATGATTTTAAAAGGTACATTTGGTCAAAACGCAGGACTGGCGCGACCTCAACAAGACCTATATTTCAGTACAATAGAAGTAAGAAAGACTCTGGTAAAAGCAGCAGCAGGCTGTTGTATTGAAATATAACATTAAGGACTGGCAGTGAATCAGTTTTAAGTAAAAGTTAAAACAAAGTTCAGATTTGTATTTTACTCTAGTAGAAATGTAAAAAGAATTGTTTTTTTTTTTAATTTTACTGTCAAAACTTGGTTTTGAAAAATAATTACCCGTACTTAGGTGAAGTACAGATACTGGAAAATTTACATTAGTACAGTAATGAAGAATTTGTACAGTACTTCATTATACTTCATGACTGCTAATATCTAGGTCAGTCACACGCACTTCTCGGTTAGCTTTCTCAACACTGAGTACCGAGATATATTCCTGCAGTAGCTGTTGTTGCCTTATATTTAGAAGTGTCAACAGCTTGTGCATTCACACACTTCTTGCAGCTCATTAAAATAACGTAGTTGAAACCAAATCTGCGGAAGCGTGCTCACCCGTCTTCTGGATCGTGGCCACGTCCTTGGTGATGGCACTTTTCTCACTGACACCCACTTTGTTGACAGAAAACACTCGGAAGGCGTACGAGTTTCCCATGATGAGGTCCGAGATGGTGACGGTGAGCCTGCTGTAGTGTTCCAGCACGGTGAACCATTCCTGCGAGAACGGGCCAGCGGCGGTTAGCAGAGAATCTAAAGTTGTGACGGTGACGGCGTCTTCACGATGAGCTGATACCCCGGTCTTCCTGTCGGCCTTCTGGACAATGTACCCGGTGATCTCCGTGTTGCCATTGTCCTTGGGCGGTGTCCACTCCAACGCGGCATTGAAGCCCCAGCAGTCAACCAGTTTTGTACTGCTGGGAGGACCTGGCAGCTCTGGGAGGACATTTGGGAATTGAGCAAAAAAAAAAAAAATCATCTCAAAACGTGAGTGTGAGTGCTCATTTACAGTTTTTAAGCTCCTCCCCCACAAAGGACAAACAAAAAATGGTTCAAATTGGTTGAAACAGGCTTGACAGTAGTACATGATAAATAATAGGATTTGTGAAGAGAATCTACCATCTTGTGCATGTAATTTGCTACACAGTGGTGGAGTATTTCAAGATACAAGTTGTTTTTATTCTTTGATTTGCGAGCTCTCTTCTCAGCTCACTTACAACAAGAACTGGTTTGGGATGTAAAATTAACGAGCAGTTCTTACACACAAAAAAAAACAACAACCTACAAGTTGTTTATTGCCACACTCACTTGAAATTTACTGTCAAATGAAACATAAAACAAGTTCAGCATTGTGATTTTAAAACAGCCTCATCGCTTAGCCTTTCGTTCCACTATCTTAATGCTAATGCTAACACAAAATGGGACGCGCTGATGGTATGCTTAGCATCAGCAATGCTGTAACATTTGAAGCAATGGATAGTGGAACATAGTGGTGGTAGACAAATAACAAGATTAAACAAGCATATATTCTTTATCCTCTTCAAGGAAGGGCTCATATTACTGCAAAGAATAAAAATCCTGTGAGACTCACCAACGATTTGAAGGGTGATGGTGGCTTTGTCTTCAAAACAGTCCACCTTAACAGTCATCTCATAAACACCCGAATCCTCCCTCTGAGCGCCGCGGATGAACAGGATGCTGTCCTTGTCGCTATTTCTGATGTTGACTCTCTTTGGGTCCAAAGGCTGGCCATCCTTTTGCCAGGACACCAACGGTTTGGGCTTGCCCTGTGGCATGATTAGAAGAGAGCGAAGCAGTGAGAACACGGCCGGTCACATTCTTCGAGACATTTACAAGCATATGCGGGATGAAACTCGAGCTCACAAGGAACGGGATGACCAGGTTGACCTGCTCGCCAACTTGCTTGACAAAGCACGTACGTAGGCTGCGAGGAACTTTGATCTTCGGGCGGTCTGAAACATGCAAGTCCTGCAAGATTACCCATCACGTGCTGTCCGTGTTGTACTCCTGTCCCTATCTGAGCTGCATGATTGACAGCTACTGTGAGTGTCAACCTTGTGACGCGCAATGACATTTATGAAGTGTGTTTTCACAGCAGGGTGCCTCGTTGGCTCCAAATAACACTTTGACACTTTCTATTTATTGAGCTCCAAGACCGATGATGCAGGTTAATTATGGTTGTGACAAGCTGATTATGATGATGATGAATATATTACATCCACAACATTAGGGACCACTGCAGGCGATCAAAATAACATATTTACAGTGCATATGAAGAATTTACACAGCCTTGTACAAATGGGGGGTTATTTTGATATTGTATAAAACTTTCAAGGGTCTCCAAGGAGGCGAAAAAAAAATCACCAGAAGCTAAAAAAAAAGATTTTAAATTTGGACTTAATCAAATGCACTTAACATAATAGCAAGTGTGTGTTAAGTCCCATTGAACATGAGTTTTTTGGTCAAATATGAAATCAGGGACATCCCAGTTGTAAGAGGGTGTGCACACTTGTGCAACCAGGTTATGTTTTGTTTTATTGCTTAAGCAATTAGTACTACTTTATAAGAAATGAAATGTTTGAGCGCAAAGTACAGTATTCAGGTAAAGGAGACAAAGCCCTTGAAGCATTTTTAGAAGGAGCAAGTCTTTAATGAGGAGGACATTGGATCCGTCAGAAGAAAGATTTCATCACAAGCGCTGCCTTGCGGAGTGACGGCAGCTGGGAGGGCGTTGCCATTACAGAGGCTGTTATTAGAAAGAAAACGGACTGTCGGGCTGTGCGGTCGAGGCTGAGTCTGGTGAAAGACGTCCGTCACATTCGTTGCTGCATACGCAGCAAATAGCTCAAGCGCTTATGAGATATATAAAACCATCGGCTTGAAGCTAGCTCATCGACTTTGAATGTCTTATCTCCGTAACCCATCAACATCCTGCCCATCGATCTCCTTCTCGCATCTCAGTTGCACCTCACAACACTCCTGAACCAATTTGGCTCGTCCTCCTTTCCTTAAGATTTGTCAGCTAAGATTTCAGATCAACGCGGCTCACTTCCACTTTTGGCCCCGACGCTAATCCCTCCAAATAAGCAGCGAGACGTCCAACCCGCCAGCGCTGCCACAAACCATCCGTCGTAGGCAATTGTTTGCGGATAAACTATGAGGGGATTTGATCTCTGAATCACAAACGCATGCAGCACAGAGCTGAAATTAACTTGCACAGGCCAGCCGTAATCCGTCAATTAGGCTCATCTTTCTCACTGAGCGCCACTTCTTCTTGCGTGACCGCATTTCTCCACTAAATGTTCTTGTTTGTCGGCAGATATTTGAACCCCGAGCATTAAATGTGCCCAGCGACAAGAAGCTGTCCTTCAGTGTCCCTAAGTGGGACAAGACCACGCAACTGTCGAAGTGAGTCATGTATTTGCTTTAAAGCAAGACATGCTACTCCTGCATTAGGAGTGCTCAGTGCACTTGTATACTGTCGGCCACAGTTTTAGGGCCCACCTAGACTGCAATTATCATGTTTAAAGGTTCCCTTCCATTAGTTTTTGTAAATTTTTCATGATCTTTTTCATGTCCTTTGATCAGGTTTTGGAGATAACTTGATAATTTCATTTTAAAATGTGCAGAATGTCCTTTTTCAATCTACTCCAGTTGATTTTTTGCGAATGGCAATTGAAACGGATGCATTTCTCGTTGACACGCGACATAAAATGAACTCTGCTCCAATTTGGACGATATCACATCATCAGTTCAATGTAATATAATATAATTTTATCGAATCCAGGAAGTAGAATTAGCATGTTAGCTTGTTCAAATGACGAGATTGGGCTCATTACATTGAATGACAGGCGGAAGCTCAAAGGCAATCTGTGTGGCAGGCTCAATCACACGAGCCGCTGCTATTCATGTTACTACACGAAGATGTGAGAAGAGAGTACTTGTGTGTGTTAAAAGTAATACTCCTCCTTTTTAAAAAAAAAATGACATACGAAAATGCTAAACATCCCTTTGTGAACTCCATACAGCAGTAAATAAACTTCCTCTTGTCAGCATGATTATTTTCTGCAGAGGTTGTATGTGTACATTTTTAATCGCAGTTGCTGTGTCTGTATGTTGCTTTTGACAACTGCAGCCTCGGCATTCTGAGCTCCTGTCGAACGTCGTCGGCTGCTACTCACCGGCCACCTCACGGATCGGCACGGCCTGGGCGAGCGTACCCGGCTGACTGCAGCCGGCGGGGTTCACGGCCACCACCCGGACAAGCAGCAGGTCGCCCACGTTCAGATCCTTGATGCAGTAGTGGTTACCCAGGGTCAGTTCCTCGTTTGCCGCCACCCAGTCGGTACCTGTAGGGATGATTATTATTTTTAGAGCCCATTTTTGCTCTTCCATACAGTACGCATCAGTGGCACAAATGTACATAATAACCACAGCCACAGATCCAAGAAGGACAGCCAAAGAAGTGCAGGCCTTACTGGCTTCACGTTTCTCAACCGTTTGCTTCAACATGCCAGAGCCAAGGTCAAAGGTACACAAAGTGTTATCATTGTCTGTCAAGACCAATTCAAGATTCATGAAACTTGTTAGCAAATAGGGTAGCATCTGCATTATGGGTTGGTATAATTTTTGATTCTTCAGGTATTTTGAGCGTCACAGAAATGTTACGAAGACAACTGTTTTGAACAAGACAGTAATTCTCCTTTCATGAGATACCGCGTGTCGAAATGCCTTTCCAAACGACATAAGAATGACATTTTAGCAACCATTAGGAAAATGTGACGCGGGGAACGCAGCCCTGCTAAAGTGACGTCAGGAGACGCAACCGAGCTATGATTCATTCTGACCTATGACACCCAAAGGACGGGTGCATCTTCGCAACCCACTCCCATCCCCTCCCCTCCCAACACACACTTTCGCCACAGAGCACCCATGTGTGCAGGCGGTCCTACTTCCATCTTTGCAGTACTCAACGATGTACCCATCCAACCCTGACTCTCCAATGGTCTCCGGCGTCTCCCACTTGACGGTGAGGCTGGCATCGTTGACGTCTTGCACGGACACGCCCAGTGGTGGGCTGGTGGGAACTGCCAACAAGCAATTACATTGAAAGGAAATTATGCACCTGAATCGTAAAACTCAAGTCCCACTGCCTCACTCAAAAGAAACCAAAAAAAATACGCTGCAGTAGACATTACGATAAATGCACTTTGCCTTTCTCGATTCCCGATTACACTTTACTCTGAATGAGCTTTCTGAAGCTCCAGGCAGCACACGATTGCAGGGGTTACCTGGGGGAGGCGGCGGTCCAGAGGGCTCGGGCAGCTCCTCAATGGGGGGAGCAGGTCCTGCTGGGAAAGCAAGCAGGCGAGCGTTGATACAGATACCGAACAAACGACAGCTGACGCCGCGTCCCATTTGAATCTATTTGTCTACTGTGTGGCACTTAAGCGGCTGGTGGTACAAAAGGCATCGGGCAAAAACAGCACAGGGTTAAAGCCATAGTGCCTGTTGCCGTATGGGCAGCTGTCAAAAGAATCCATGTCAACCTTAAAAAGGTGTTAAGTGTTTCTTGCTCTGTATCATACAATATCAATACTTGAGATTGACAGTTCAGCGAGTCTAGAATTAGTTAATTTTCTAGTGAGATGTTGACAGCCTTCCACGTTACCAGGTGCACTTTCATTTGTAATGGGACCATCCTCCACCGTGACGGCCGGCGGCGCTTTTCCCTCGGCCACTGCGGCGACGGCGGCGGAGGTCTCCACCGGCGCTGGCTGCGGTTCTGCGCATTCTGCCACCGGCAGGTCGGCCTCTGCTGCCTTCTCGGCCGCCTTCTTGCTGGGGGACTTGCCTGGCATCATTCTGAGAGACGACCGGTCCTCTGGATGGAGGCGTCTGGAGCATCGATGTCATTTATAAGCGTTGGGGCCAACTTTACTCCACCCATTACCTCATTTGGATGCCTGAGCTGTGTCCAACCCTTACAAGCCTGAATCTGAAATAAAACCTTTACTCTCTGCAGTACACAAGACTTTTCAACATCCACTGTATTGGGAGACTACATGTACTGAGATTATGTAAATTAATCACTAAATTAATGTCATTGTAATCACTTATATTACTTTGAGTCAGTTTATAATTAAATCGCAGCTGCAGATTCCCATCACAACAATTTTAGTCGCATTTGAAAAACTTTTTCCATTTAAATATGGCAATTGTGATTGACTCTCTCAGGTTATATGCATTTCTATATTGATCACAAACATGACGCGCCACCATGTGATTCAATCTATTAGTTTTCAAAAGCTTGTGTAGCGTTACACCGTTGAACAAAAAATCTATAGACTTTTGAATATTTTTGGATTTATAATTTTGGAGTTGTTACTGAAAATTCACATATTGTTGACATTTTACATTTTTTCCAAATAAATGGCAATCTCAGTTTTTAGGAGTTATGCTGTTAGTAGTTTTTAGAATAAAGTCAAAAAAGTTGATTTTACTCAAATGTATAAATATGAGTAGCAAAATCAGAGGGTCGTATTCAAATTCAATTTGTGTCCCATAACCTCCAAGTGGACAACAGGATGATGTCAACATTTCTGAAATCATACGTGGATTGGCAATACTTTATTGTGTCCAGAGCTCAATGTTAGACATGATGCAGTTACAGAAACATGCCGTAAAAAAACACTTCACCCTCCTTAAAAATCAAGCGCTCTCGCTGTCTGCTGTCTTTTCTTAACATTTCCGCTCTTTTTCAGGATTCCCGTCACAGATGCGCTCTGTATTTACAGTGTTTACAACAGCCATGTCATGTACAAAAGACAAATAAATCTTTACAAATATTTGCATAAGAAAATGTCATAGAAACAAGGTGAAAAGAGGGAGCTGTCCATTTTTTAATTATTATTTTATAAACATGATAGGTCCAATCAAAATAAAAGCTTTGGGAAACACGGGGAGGAAGATAAATCACAATTTCGTCCCTCAGATTCTCAAACGACTCCAGTCAACGTCCACACGCACACACCCATGAAATCACACAGCGCCCACTTGTCTTGCAAACTGTCCTTTCCACCTGACTACCAGGCGAAGGTCCAAACCATCAGCACGCTTCGAGCCGTGAGCCAAAGTGATGAACTTCCATAAAATGCAGGAGGCCTCCGAGTGGTGTATTCAAACAGCTCAAAGGCAGCTTTAGGCCAATCCGGTCTTTCAGGCACAGACAGATGTAGGCATCACGTCTTTACTTTACATCAGCACCTTGGCTGGAAAGTAGAACATGTAGACGGAAAATGTGCAGAAACATCGAGAGGTTTGAGGGCCCGCTCGCTGTTTCGTCCTCCTACGTGTCACAGAAACACTCGAGAGCTGAGCTCTCTCTCGTGCTTGGCATATGAAAGGCAAAGGACACCGTTCCAGTTTGCAAAGGAATATTATAATAATTGACGTGGAGTTTGCAATTTTTTTTTTTTTTATTGAAAGAAGCAGCAAGGACGGAAGCACTGGTTTGGTTTTCAGACCGATGCAGTCGCTGCACGTGGCTGATTATTACTGAAGATGAGTCGGTACAAAATGTTACAAAAGATGCATCCTCATCTATCGCGCACAAAAAAAAGGTTTAAAACAGCAACAGGAATTGTCTGTTTTATCAGATTAAATAAACAAGCACTTGTTATTTTTTTGACTCTTCTGTGCACTTACAATCCTGGTTCAGGGCGATCTACTAACCACCGAAAACGAGCCACGTTTCTTTCATTTCTTAGTTACACTGTGGAGTGTATGCCAGAAACATTGAGGTGCTGCCATCTAGCGGCAATACTGTTTAACTGCAAGATTCTCCTCGAACACGTTCACGTCTCCTCCTGAAGTCCAGTTGTCACACATTGGAAATAAAGTGCAATTTTGTGATCGAAAGAAGGATGCAAGCATCCATAGGTCCAGAAGGGGGACAAATATGTGGGTCTGGACTGCTCTTCATGCTTGTGGGACCCAATTGTCAGAACGCCCAGTCCTCAGAGTGGACTCAGGCCGCTATCCCGCTCCGGCGACTCGGCGCTGTTTGCCGACTCCTGCAGCTTCAGCAGCATGATCATCTTTGAACGAGGAGAGCGCAGTTGAGGGTTCAGTGAACACTTCGCAAGAGCACGTTTCAGCCGGCCGGGAGCAAAACTCACCAGGGGATCGGACTCCAGCGTGCTGGGCGGTGGAGCGTCTATGGCGGGCTTTTTCTCCTCACTGTGTGGACCAATGGTCGGGGGAGGTAGGTGATAGAGTTTGGATTGGTCCTGCTGCGCGCCGGGCCAAGGGAGGGTCCCCCTCACCCAATCAACGGGATCCTCCCACACCGCCTTGTGACCGTGAACCTGTGCAACAAAACGCACGACAAAGTTCTTATAATGCTTTTTTTTTTTTTTTTTCCCCTGAGGCAGCCGCAGTTGTGCGTGTGCCCACCTTGATGCCATCCTTGGCTCCCTCCTGCAGGTACGGTATGATGGAGTGGTTCCACAGGTCAATGAACCACTTTCGGAATTCGACCACCGACACGGGACACGACAAGAAGAAGCAGGGGCCTGATGTGGGGCGACACTTCCTGGTTAAATCGTTCCTCTTTGAAAATGTCTATCCCCCCCGCGTCCCCCTTTCAGCCACATCTTACCAATTAGGAAATCCGATGTGCTGTGTTTCTCCAAGAACGTGTGGAGGTGGTACCAGAGCTGCGGGACCCAGTCCAGAACGCAAAGGAGGTCCTGGTGCTGCGACGCGTCGTGCTCTATCTTCTGGGAAGCTTCCACAACTTTCCGGTGGAGGTACCGAGGCAGAAAGCCGTTGACGGGCTCCACGTTATTAGAGAATGGAACCATCCTGTGGACAACGCGGCAGACATCAGGGGTAGAAGTACAGATACTTGGGTTCAAAACAAGATCAATCTGTGAAAAGCACGTGTCATGGTTTAACTCCTGTTCCAAAGTAAAAGTAAAAACTACACTGCAAAAACGTAATTCGAACTGAACTGAATTTATTTCACGCTTGCCGCTCACCTGAAGCTGAGGTGCAGCCCGTGGTTGGACGACATCTTCACCGGCTGATTGGTGGTTCCGATGACGTAAGGACTGAAACGCAAAAAAACGCTCGCTTCAAACTCACCGGCCTTATTTGTTTCGGCAAATGACATGACTTACCATTTATGGTACTTGCAGGTGAGCGCCCCGTTGACGAGCTCGGTGACAGCGGCGGCGTCGCCGATGTCGTCGATGATCACGACCAGCGGGAGCTCGCCCGCGCTCTGCCGCTCAATCTGATTGGCTAGGTTGGACAGATAGGACTGCAGCTCCTTGGGGGAGCAAATAACGAGGAGACGCAAACACGAGGGGCCGTTTGGAACATTATTCACAGTTAGCTTTCACACTCAGCACTCAAATGCTTTCACACATACAGTACAAACTACTGGAAAATCCTCTCATATATGCTACTAAAACTTTCTCACAAACAACTCAAGCCCCATCTATCTATCTATCTATCTATCTATCTATCTATCTACTCGTGTCATAGAGAAGCAAAACAGACTACACACGCAAAGTCCATCCATCCACCCATCCTTCCATCCATTTATTTTCTTCTGCTCACTGCCCCCTACCTCTTGTGTCTGTTGATGCATGTTGAAGGAGACGGCGGCGCCGCGGCCCACGAGGCCGGGCTCGCCGTCTGCCCCGGGCGAGTCATTACGGCTGCGCTGCAGGAGGTAGCGGGCCAGCCGCTGAGCCAAGTAGGTCTTCCCTGTGCCGCTGGGCCCGGCGAGGACCAGGCGCCTGTGCTTTAGCAGCAGGCTGATGTAGTGCAGCATCATGGGCTTGGGAATGAGGGTCTCGAATACCAAAGCGTCCACACTTTGTTCGCCGAGACCTAGGGACATATAATATCATAAGCCCACGTAGGCTTTTACTCATATCCACAGGAGAAATAGTCCCCACCACCAACAACAACAAAAAACTTAACTATTGCAATGGAAAATGAAAACATACAGTGCATTTCAATAAATTACCACAGAGATTCTCAAAATGTGCAAAGAATCTTTCAACTCAACCGTCAACAATGTTGCTCAGACTTTAGTTCTTTTTCACTTTCAAGCGCATTACTGTTGCTTTTACTCTTTTAAAACTGTTCAGAACTTTTATTTAGGTAAAACTGGAATTTATGAACAACATATTTGAAATGAATTACTATTTGGGAACACTTTGTCTGACTTCATCCAAGCACAGTGTTCATTTTCACATTATATAATGTTGATGAAATGCATGATTTTTAGTATGTTATTAATGAAAAAACGGCAGCCGACATGGACCCATGCAATTTTTCACCATAAAACATGGTTATTAACATTTTGACATATACGGCTTTTTGTAACTCCCGCCATGAAAATCCTCTCGAGGGATTTGTTTTTGAGAAGAAGCAGGAAGTGATCTACATGGCGGGACCGCCCTCAAGTGGACTCATTTGTTTGTATTAGTTTTACCTCCGGGAAGGTAGCTCGTTGTTCCTTCGTATTAGCCCAAATGCCGGCTCGTTGAATTGCTGAACATTGGTTGAACACTCGGGAGGATGGATTTGCCCTTCATAAGTTTGCAAGAGACCCGGTTCGTCGTGAAAAATGGATTGCACGGTGCAAAGGACAAGAGCTTCGTGGGTTCCAAATGACAGGTAGGCGTGTATACAGCTACTAAAGAAAAATAATAGTTGGGGGGGCCTAATCCATAAATCAGGGTTGCTAAATGTGTCGATGTGCGCATCGGAAGGCTTCCGTGCAGCAGCCGCTGAAGGGATCGCGACCGGCCTTGTCGACAAGCTCGAGCCTGCCGCCGGCCTTGTCTGCTGGGGTGACTCGTAGCAACGGTTGCTCGTGTCTGTCGTGGAAGTGGGCATTTATCACCGCTGCACGGAGGTGGATAAGGCGGGGAGGTTTTTTGGCCGTGATCCGCATGTCATCTAAATATGGCTCGAAACAATTGGGTAATATTGCCCCGGACACTTCACTCGGTTGTGAGATGTTTTCTTCGAAAAGAGCTTTCGTGTATGAAAGGCATGTCCTACAGTAGGGGCCACAGCGTGTTTTCTATGGTGAATATCTGGGGTGACGTCACGGACAGCAAATGCAGGCAATACGGCGACCACTTGGATGTCAAATGAGACTTCCGCAACTTTGCGCATGGATGACGCCCTCTCCGCTCATATTTATTTTTTCGCGTGGACATTGAAGTGAATAATCTTGTATGTATTTTTCATTTCAATATCTATTTTAGAATGTTTATAGGGATGACCCTAGACCTTTAAAGTGACTTACAATCATTTTAAATAAACTTTTTAGGAACTAAGCCTGGTTTCTGATGAACACCTAGGACTACTATGCTATTGCATTTTAACCCATTCGTGGGCAGCGTCCCATTTTTGGGACATCATGATTTTCACGCATTATATGCTTCAGTATATCAAAATATTTAAGTGTTTTAATCTGAAGCCATAATTTGGTATCAGGAGAGGGTAACTCATCGGTCAAAGTTAGCAGTTAGATTTTTGGGGCGAGATTATAATTAATTATAATATTATAATAATTATAATTATAATATAATCATTATCATATAACTTAACTATAAATAAAAAAACAAGTGTTATTTTCTTGATTGTGGCCTGTTAGGAGAATTTTATCTCAATAAGGCAAAAAATTGCCACCCTGGCCATGAATGGATTAATGTCGGTCATCATGGTAGTACTTGAGTAAAATTGTGGAAAATAAAATTAAACCTTTCATTTTTTTCCTTAATTTTTTTTCAAAATTGTACATTATATACTGTAGATTCACTACACAAAGTAAAATACTCCACATTTTCCTTTTCTACGATTTTCGTAATTATAGTTACACCTCATGAAAACCCAAATTACTTGCTACTTACTTTTCCTTTCAAAAGTTTGTCTTCTTGAATGTATTTTTCTATGTGTTTAATGAATGCACGTCGATTTAGCTTTTTGAAACAAACTACTAAAATAAATATATCTCTTCATCTATTGAGATGCACCTGGCCCAAGCCTCACCCACTGCAGGAATGTGGTACTTTATGAAACCTTTCGCCCATTGGCGGAGGTTAGTATGGTCCACCTTTGGTGCTCCGAACCTTTCAAGGTGACAAAGATCTGAGGCCGACTGCCGCTCAGACTTCGATATGGTGACACGTGAGGTTTGTCTCCTCCTATAACCCTCAGCGCTCCCTGGGTCAGCTCGTACATGTGTAGCGAATCACAGTTCAGCCCCAAACTGGCTGTCGGGTCCACCTGAGCCAGGTACTCCTGAGCGACAAAGACCCAGAATGAGTCGCATTAACGCGTTGAAGCATCTACAACGGCCACGCACAGCCTTGCGTGGACTTACTCTGAATGTCTTGGCAATCATGGAGTCCAGATACGCCCATTCGGTCCTCTCGCCAATCATCACGGAGCCCAGGTAATGCTCTTGCAGCTGTTTGTGCTCCTACAGAGAAATGACGACTGCAGTTGGTCAAGAGCAAGAAGTGGCCGTGGAAGCTACGCAGGCGTGTCTTTACCTCCGTTTGATCGGTGAAGCAAACCAGCACTTGTGCGCACGCCTCCTCCAGCTGAGACGAAACACTGAACATGTTGCTTGGAGACACTTCTAAAGGGCACAGGACCAAAACAAATAATGGAACTCATTAAGTACACTCGCACAGTCCAGCATGAGCCAACAAGAAATGCATACTTTTTTCTTCACAAAGGTACGAAAGCTCGATTTGCATTGACCCGTTCTTTGAAATCCACTTTTCTACGGCTCAAAAGAATAGAAATGGTACAGCATATGATCATACAATAACACAAATAATTACAACCTTATCTGAAGAGATGGCCAAAATATTAAATTGCTTTTTTCACATCATATTGTACTTCCCAATTGGATGAAACCTGGTTAAGCATAACTGATGAAAGTATTTGTACACTTTTTTCAAATCGAATATGAATTTTTTTCCCACTTGTCCGAAATATATGAATTCATTTCTGAAATTGTGAATGGGGAGTATCTTTAGATCCAAATTTTATTCCCACCCCAAACTCCCTAAAAATAAAATAAAATGTGGTATTATTTGGAAAAATATCATTGCATAATGTTACATTGTAGTTTCTAAAAACAATCTCCAATGCCACAGTTAAATCGAACAAAAGGGTTTTTGTCCCAATTTTTGCTCCGTGCGCCTTCTGCTGTATGTGCGCTGGCCACCAGGGGCAGTATAACACAGACATTGAGACACATGACCGACAGTTTCACAATGCTGGATCTGTGGTTGTCACCCACCTGGACCTTTGCAGTCATGCAGACTGAGGGTGAAGGACTTGCTGAGGGACACGGGCTGCCTCAGCGATGGTCCCGAGAAGGAGGCCAGGCCTGAAGGCTGCGAGGTGGACGAGGTGGGACCAGAAGCCCCTCCGTGATACTGACTTCCGATTTTCAGATGGTCGTTCTCCGCCTTCAGGCTCTCCACGGTTGACTGGAACACAACCGTTGGGATTCAAACAAATTCAAAGTTATGTGCCCGTGGCGTTCTTTCCGGGCCAAGCCGACCTCCATGCTGTCCATGGCGTCTCTGAGCTGTTCCAGTTGATGTGCCGAGTTTAAAGCCTCCAACCGGATGTCTGTCAGCTCTCTCTCTTTCTCCCAGAGTTCTGAACGAAGCTCTGACACCGCTCTCTCGTCGCCTTCTTCCTCCTCCGTTATCCCCAAAATCCTTGAGGGAAGGGAACAGAACACAGGTCAAGTGGTCCCCGTAAAACTCCAGATTAACTTTCATTTCTTACTTAGAAGAGATGTCAGACGTGGAAGTTTTGAGGGACAAAGACAGGTTCTCTCCTACATCCACCCCTTCGTGCAGCATCTTGGGGGAGTTTGGAGCTGAGGAGTCGGGAGTGACGATTTCTTCGATGTCCGAGCAGGTTTTGGTGCCTTTCTTGATGCTGAAGGCCTTGTTGAAGGAGCTTCTCAGCTAGGGGGACGCAGGACCACACGCAGCCAGTCAAACTAACAAACTCGGGGGGGGGTGTTTGATTTTATTGCTGAGGAATTCAAAGGAAAAACAATCTGCGACTGCCACACCAGTGAGCCGGCTCTCTATAGACTCAAACGAACGCCAATCAGCCTGTCCAAAACTGCTTAAATGGACGTTTTAGTTACATCTGGTACAAGGTGAGCGAACTTAGGTATTGGTTAGTGTCCAATTCAATACACGAGATGAATGTTTAATTGATTTATTTTCATTTTATTAATCATTATCATCCCGTATGTGTTGCACACCACAGCGACCATCATCACTATCTGGCATCATTATTGTCTCTGTTCACAGATCGATACAATTGGTCAAGTGGTTTATTTTTTTTACATATTGTTGACCAATGTAAAAGTGTTGAAAATGGCGGCGCAACCTTCACGCACGCAAAAAACACTCATTTATTTCCTGAAAGGGGAGCACAAACGGCTTTTTGAGGTGGCGTTTGCTGCCTTGCTGATGAGTACTGTGACAGTAGTCAAGAAGCAAGACGAGCATGGCTCCAACAACTGGTTGCCATTTAAAAAAAATGATAATTAAACAGAGGATGGTATTTTCAATGGAGAAGCGCGGGTGCAGATCGATAAGAGCAAGTATGTCGGAGTGATGCATAACGAGAAACACGCTTTGTATGATGGGGAGGAGCAACGTTTAGCCTGGGAAGTTACGGAGAGTCTTCACTCCATCTGCATTTCCGGTGCATTTTCAAGATGAGTTTTCCAAGGACATTTCTTACCCAGCTCTTTTTCTTCTTCTTCTTGGCATCGTGGTCCTTCAAGCTGCCAACGCTTGACAAACTGGTCAAACTGTTGAGGCTGGAGAGGCTTTCGCACGAGTTCTGTCGACGAATGTGCAAGTCTGGGGAAAACACACAGTATCAGGCAAATATTCAAAGGGGCACAGGAAGCGGTTACGACATCAGAGTTTCGGTAGTTTTCAACCTTTCTCGCTGTCTGGATGGTTTAAGGCTCCATGTATGACGGCCTGCGCTTCATCATTTTTGGCCTTCAGGGCCTCGATGGTCTCCCGCAACTCCATCAGTTCTGTGTCCTACACATACATAAAAAGGAGGATTCCTATAGGAAGAGGAATGTCTCGTGTTGTTCCAGTAAAAAAAAAAAAAAAACAGCGGGGGGCGAGTGAGGCTTGATCCTCAAATGTGACTGTGTCAAAGGTTCAAAGAGTCAAGCCCCATACAGTGCTGCTTATTGTGTGCTGACGTTCTCCACAGCGCACTCTAAACCTGGATCTAACCCATCTTGTCCTGGCTGGACTGCACAGGTCACTGGGCTGGCACCAACAACAAAAGCTTGTTGTGGAGCGGTCTAGACGGGCCTTTCAGCGTGAGCGGCAAGGCATGAAACGCCACCAGAGACTCCTCACATTTCAACTCACAGCGCCTCCAGCTCTGATCGCTTTATTCACACTCCACGCCGTACGTGGCTGGACGAATGTCGGAATGTGGTGTGCGCACGCAAACTAATCGAGGCTTCAGTGAGCTTTTTCTTTCCCTGATCCCCTGAGCCCAAGTCAGATTCCGAGTGCCGCGAGGGTCTCAAACCCGCATTCTTCTTCGGTGCAGGCAGTCATTAAAGCACGGCAAAGGCGCCGACTGCCGAGCGCGTGGGCCCAGTGAGGAAATGCAACCGGAATTCAAACTCGCGCGCGTCAGCGTGTCGTTGGGTACCTTCTGTTCGTGGCTTAACGACAGACTCTGCAGTCGGGTGGTCATCAGGGCAAGACTTTGCTCAAAGGCAGCCACCAGATTCGCCTGTTTGAAGAAATACAAGAATGGCAATCAGAATCAGAATACTGAAGTCAAAACATTTGATCTGTGACATGATCCATAAAAATACGGTCGTTGTTTGCAAAACACAAAAACGTCATTGATGTCAAAGTGTTTAGTCCCACGAGGTTCAGATCATACACCCTTTGATCTTAATTCATGTTTAAATCACAAATGAAAACCCACCATTCCAAGTTAATGTGTAAATCTGACAAGTTTTAATCCTGTTTTCATTTTTTATTTTGTTTGCAATTTTTTCCCAAACATTGAAATATTTCTACGGTGTCATTGAATACCCTTTAAAAGAGCTATATTAAATAAATGCATTACTATTATTGTAGTAAGGGATATGGCTTACTCTGAACTGATCACAGAGTTGTTTTCATTATTTTGACAGCAGGAGAACGCAAAGTCACAAATGTGCATGAGGATGTGCATGGTGGTGTTACGTTATGATTATAGTTTAATTTGAGTGTATTTGTCATGACGATTTTTTTTTTTTTTTAAATTTGTGGCTTCTGTTTTGTGGCATGTCTTCTGATGTGCACTTCTTGCACTAACAACATGAAGATAGTTCACAACTGCATAGTCAGTGTTGCCATATTGGTGACTTCTTAGTTCTATATTTAACAACCTAATTTTTTCAAAAAAGGGACTACCGACTTTAAAAAAAAAAAACAGGACAGGTGATGCGAATCATTTGCTTTCTGCGGGAAAAAAGGGGCACTCGGATGAAGTGGAACTGGTGGTCATCCTACACTGGAGTCGGGCCCATGAGGCGAAAGTCATAGCCGCCAACGCAGTGGCTCGTGCGGCTTTCAAGTGGTCAGGGAGGGAGGTTGAGGCACAGTCGCGCTGTGCTGGCTGGCATCCGTTATGGAAGGCAACGCAGGACTCAGTCACGCTAGACATTCTGCCTACGTACTCGACGCAAAAACAGCGATTTATGTTGGGTATCCGTTTCCAAGCTGCTGTCCAAGTATTTTGCCGAGGTCGACTGTCTCACCAGCACATAAGCTGCGGGGGGGGTGTTACTCTTCATGAACGTTGACCGCTCATATTATGATTTGACATTGTTATACATTTCAAAAGTTAATTTACTAAGGACTGTGTTTACATTAATGTTTTGAAACTTTTTTAATTATTAATTTTTTAAAAGTCACTGCTTGGGGAAAAAAATACTTGCTGGATTAAATTGCTTCAAAGCTTTGTTGGTATCAGGAGAAAAAACAAACAAATCAAAGAAATGAATTGAAAACTGATTTAAATTTTATTTGAAGGTCATATCAGCCATATCTGCTTTGTTGTATGAAGCAGCCTTACTTCAAACTATTTGTAAGTTATTTTTGGTCTTAAAATCCGTGTTGTCTTAAGGAATCTTTAGCATGAATAAAGTGGTTTGGAATACATGGTAGCTGGATTTGAGGCAATCTTAATTCAATGATTTTAATTCAGTAGAATTCATTTTGGGAGTGCTCACGTTTGCGGACAGCTGTGTGGTCAGGTTGGACACCTTTTCCTGGGAAGACTCCAACTCTCTCCTCAACTTCCGGATTTGCTGAGATGGGGAAAATTGGTTCAAAGTGTTGACGTGGCTCATGTTCCACAAACACCATTTTCAATGAGGGATTTGCGAAATGAAAGACAGATTTGTTCTCATCACACGACAGGGATGGAAAGCGACTGAGCAGCGGGGAGAAAAAACACACACCTCTCCCTGTATCCTTTCCTCTGCCTTTGCATGCAGTGGGAAGAAAATGGTTGATAGTTAGCAAGGGAACGGAACATCCTTGAGGGAAGCAAGAGAGGAAAGGGGGAGGAAGAAGAGGAAGACGAAGGGGCACATTTTTAGCTACCTGTGACTGAATGGCATTCCCACTCACCGACGAGTAGCTGGACGAGCCGTTGGACGCCAGGGAGATGACAGACCCATGAACTAAACACACACAATTTGGGGAATCACCAAGGAAATTAGGCCGAGATTTAGACACATTTACTCTATATAAACAACTCCAAACACTTTAAGACATTTGAATTCTGAGTGAAATTTAAGTCTCAAATTCAGTCTGTGAATTGACCAACATATTTCGGGGTTGTGTCAGAATTTGTGCTACCTGGTGACGCTCACAATGTAAAATGAGATAAAGTTAAAGCCTAAAAACGGATTTTGAGCAGTGTGTCATCAACAGTCTGCAACAGAGACAGCATGAGTCACACAAAGGTAGAGAAGTGGGCATCCTCGGAAGGTTTTTGTACAATACATGGGTCAGACGTCATGTCGAGCTGGCTATTCAGCCCCTTTTTGGGAAACACCAAGTTGCGCAAAAAGTACTAAATCACAAAACGGTTGGCCGTGTCCGGTCACAGTTTAAGAAAAAGTCAAATTATCCTCACCTGCAAAGGTTCCAGTGTTTTTTTTTGTTGTTGATGTTCTTAGCAAAATTCCACCCAAAAGCCAAATATGTCAGTGTCAATATGTACAGTATGGAGTATATGCTGTCAGTACTGCATATGGTGCTGCTGACTTGCCTTCATCATGCATGTCCTTGTCCCTGAAGGAGCCAGAACGAACCATTGCTAAACTGCGGGGGCGTTCGGCCAGCGATAATGTGCTTCCGAGCGGGGACGCCGCGTACAGCTCGATGGAGGCGTCTTGGGTCGGGATGCTGTTGGATCGGGTCATCCTAGGAGGTCCACTTAGTGGACTCGGCACTAGTGAAGCGCAAGTAGGGAACGGTCACTTCCCACTCGATTACCGGACAATGTTTCAATGCACCCTCAAAGATAATCGTCGCAAATGCAGAATACGTCAAACGGCTCCTGCGTGAGGCGGAATTTGTATTCTGCAATGTGGCTGCTGAGCTCTTGTAGAGGCGGGCCTATATGAATAAAATATTTGTACGTGAAATTGGCTCGACACACCTGTGCTGTTGATGGAGGAGCGGGACAACGACGTGGGCGAGGACGACAGCATCGGAAGAGTTTGTGAGTCGGCCATGCTCAGAATCATATGAGAGTGTCTGCGCTCTCCTTTCTCTTTTCCATCAAAATCAACGTGGGAGGCACTGCTGAAACTACACGCACAGATGACAAAGGCAGAACTATTTATTCCAGGGTACACTTATGAAGTGTTTTAAAATGACATCCTTTGAAGTTATTTTTTTCGTGCAGAACACATGGATACTTCCATACGCTTACCTTAATCCTTTCTTTGGCAGAGTGTTTCTGTCCTTCTGAGAACTGTGGGCAACAAAATGATATTATTTAACCTGGCAACTAGTTGGGAAGACACACAAATCAGTAAATCTAGCAGACGACTGCATTTCACCAACAATTATGACGTCACTGGGAAGAGTACAATACTGAAAATAGACCTCTGGTGATAATAGGCTTGCAGTCTCAGTGTGTACAGATGAAGTAGTGTTGACTTGGTATCTCACTTAATCACTGATATAAGCTACTATATTATTCTTGAACAACAATTGTAAGTCATCTACCCAACGCAATTCCGCAGCTAATTTCGAGATGATGTCACATTTCAGAGTAACTCAAAAGTGTACTGCTCATATTCTCCAAGATGCGCATTGCTCAGACTCACTTGTCTATCTCGGTCATGGATGCTTCACTTCCCGAGCTCCAGCTAGCGTGATGGGCTCTGTTTTCAAGTCCATCTTTGTCTCCGGGCTCAATGGAGCTGCAGCCTCTGGTGAACTTCTCGCGGCCTCTGTGCTGCAGCTCTGATGCCACGCTCATCTGGAAAGGCAGGGACTCCATGCTGCGATGCAGCCCAGACACTCGAGGGTAGAGCAGCGGAGAGGTGCTCCCGGTGCTCCCCTTCACCCCGAGAGAAGTAACTTGCCGAGGCCCCAAGCCAATCCCCGAGCCTGAGAAGCAGGCTGAAGAGTTGACGTTGAGCGAAGGGGTGGGGCTAGGCGTGAGGCAGGAGCTGGTGGAGCTGGCCGGTTCTTGAAGCTTTGAGTAAGGAGGAACCTTGGGAGGCAAAGAACCCTGAGCGCCAATGACCTCCAGGTTGTTGGAGTTCAGCTTGTCAAGATGGGAAGCGGACGGAGGCTTCGTCAGGCTGCGTGATCCGGACAACCTACAGATGATCACACAAATTCATATTCCTACTTCTCAGTAGTTGACAGAATTGCAGCATGTACTGTATATTTTGTTCCCCAAACTTTACTCAGCCATGGAAAATATTTAAGATCAGAAAAATTCCATGCCACCAACCAACAATGTCACAAAAAATACATACAGTGAAATAATGATGATGTGGTCTCAATTTACATTCTTACTTTGTGTGAAACTTGATCTTATTTAGCCTATTATTTTGTATTTTGAATGGCAACAGGTTAACAATACCTTCTGCCATCCAGTGGAATAGCAATGGGGGCAATTTAGACTCCCCAATGAATGCGTGTTTTTGGGATGTGGAAGGAACCAAGAGTTCCCGTAGAAAACCCACGCAGGCACGGAAAGAACAAGCAAATTCCACAAAGGCAATGCCAGGACTTGAACCCTGATCCTCAGAACTGTGAGGCTAATGATCTAACCAGTTGCCTCCACCGTGCCACCAATTTGTACTCAATAGAAAATAATTTTGAGGGCATTAACTTGTGGATCTCATGCCACACGAATGTGTTTCAACGCAGCGGTTGGGAGTCACAGGTTTACAATCTGAAGCACCTGTGAGCGGAGGATGAGGGTAGATCTGTGCCTTTGTTGCCGCCGGGGGGTCTCAGCCCCTGCAGCCTTCCTCCGCTCTCTGAAGCACTTTGTGTTCGAGTCCCCTTCGAAGAACCAGCTCCGCACTCGGAGTCCGACACGACGGCTTTAGCTTTGGCTCGTTCCTTCTCCTTCTCTCTGTCTGTTTGATTGACAGGACTCGGGATCGCCCGACCGGACGTTTTACTCAACCCGCCCGCTCCAAAACCGAATCCGGCCTGCTCTTTCAGCCTCGGGCCCGGGAGGGCCGTAGAGGAGGGCTTGTTCAGCCCGAAACCTGCGTCCGTCGTGCTGCTCACCGGGCGTGCTGAGCTCGGCCGGGTTAGAGTCAAGGTACTTGTCTTGGCTGGGCGGGGCAAAGAGCGGTACTGGAGGGACGTTCTGGCAGTCGGAGACAAAAAGCCACTCTGATCACTGTTCGAGACATCCAGACTCGTCTTCCGTCCACCTGCAGCTGGTTTGACAGGAATACCAGATGTCTTGGGAATGTTACCACCTGCACTCATGGTGGCTGAAGCGCTGTTACCGGACGTGGGCTTTTTGAAACCAAAGTTGCCTCCGGTCGATGGCCTGGCAAGACCTGATGGAGGTTTACGTTGCTCGCAAGAAGCGTTCCCATTCCGCTGATGCTGATCTTTCCCGGCATCAGAAGAAGAGCGTTGAAGACTGGAGTTTTTCACCGCTAATCGGGATTTATCTGACGGCTTCCCGTCCGTCTTCACTGTACCTAAAGAAGGAAAACAAAGAAAGACAAATGCCTGAAAAACTGCCCGGTATGCTGAACGAGTCCAAGCAAAGCATATTAGACTGTCTGCTGATGAAACCAAAGCAGACCGATAGTGCGTAGACCTGACTCACAGCCACCTTCTTATCATGGACTTACTCCTCTTTTCCATCAACTCTCCAAAATTTTTCTCTAGCTTTCCAGTAATGTGTGTGTGTCACAGCTGCGGTGATCTGCTTGTGGAAAACTGCTGCTCACTTTAGCAAAGCGTGTCTGTGGCCACAGATGTCTACGGAACGCTGTCAAAATGAACTTCTGCATTGTTGTCGACAAGAAATCTGCAAGAAAGGTCCAGGATTCGGCCAGTGTCCCAAGTGGCAAATTAGCAAGACTGGCATGAAAGTTATGATGTGAAAAATGTTGATGAGTCAACGAGAGCTAGCGAGCCTTGGCCGCACGAGTGAAAACTCTCAACGTTCTAATGGCTTTTAATTTGTATCCAATGGGAGTTATTAGAGAGGTTTATAGACAATACATTAACACACTAAAACCGCTGTTGAATGAGACCCACCGCGTGCAGCCGGGGGCCATCTGGAGTCACTTAGGGGTATTTTTAAAACCGCGACACACACACGCACAGAAGACCACTCACATATCCCAGTTAATTGCGCATATAGAAATATGATGCATCATGTTTTTTACTGCCTTTATAAATGTGAAAATTGGCTTCATGTCCTGTAAAGTCATAAATTCAATCTATTGTCTGACAAGAGCACATTTACATTGTGCATTGATAGAATTAAGGAAGCTCCATCCATCCATTTTCTGAGCTGCTTATCCTTACAAAAGTTGCGGGAGTGCCGGAACCTGCCCCAGCTCTCATCGAACAGGAGGCGGGGTTCACCGTGAACTGGATGCTAGCGACTCGCAGGGCACAAAATTAAGGTATACTGTACATATAAACCGCACAAACATCTTAATAAAGGGCCATGTACAGGTTCCTGCAATTCACAACTCCTTTCTGTTGCCAAAAAAAAAAAAAAAAAAAAAAAAAAAAAGAGATTTAAGAAAGATCAGCCGTTCCCAGTGCCACAATTTGTTTAGATGTTTGTGTGATTAACAGAAGTTAACATTCACTCAAAGCTGACACTTTCGAGCTGAATACAAAAGGATGTGGTTTATCCCAGGCCCAGTTATTTTATTTTACTGGTACATGAAAAAATAACCTCATTGAACAGTTTGACATGGAGAGAACAAATGGAGAACCATTTGTTATTTTGGGAATACAGGCACATTAAACATTGCAAATTAAACCTGCAATGCTTTATTTACCAGGGGTGGGCATTCAATCAAGTGCTCTTGATTGGCTATGGGGAGAAACAAAATTACCGTTATTAAATCATCAAGTGCTGGCCCCCAAATAATGCCTTGGAATCAATTCCACAAACTCATTCAAACCCTTGATGCATTTTCTCCACTTTCATTACTTCATTGTGAAAAATGACAGGAATTAACACCTGTTTGACTTCTGAAACGAAAAGATTACCAAATAATTGAACTTTGTGACATAGTCTTAACGACCTCATCAATGGCAGCCACGTAGACAAGATGGTGCACAACGTTGCAGATGGTCGTGGAAAGAACTGTACTTTCCATATGAAGCTTTCCTGTAATGATTATAAAAAGACTTCCTTCAGAGACTGGAACAGAGCTGCTTCTTGCGTGCATACCCCCTTTAACATAGATCACACACTGACGTGTGCTTAGGAAAGAGCTGCACAATATCCATGATTGTGCAAGTGACGGGTCAGATATTTTTGTGTCAGGGCAATCTCAAACATGCCCTGTATACTCACAAATACAATACATAGTTTTATATACAAATTTGTTCAACAACAAGCGCAGATATAGCAGGACAGGCAACGGGAAGAAGAAAAACAGTTTTTCAGTGTGCGCGTGTGTGTGTGCTTGGCTGGCAGGAAGGGAGTGGGTGGCAATGGGCGTTTGATGCATGGCACCCCCTCTAAAGGCCCAGAGGGTGGGCTGCAGCTGCGGGTGAATGTGCGTGGACAAAGACAGCGAGTGTGTCGGTCGCGATGTGTGGCTGTGAGACTGGCAGAGTACAGAATACCAAGCCAGACAAATGCGGCAGTGTGCTGCATTCATGCGCAATTGTGAACTTACCTGCCACCTTCAGGCCACTCTGAGGCGTGTGCGTGATCGGGGAGGTGACTGCCACTGGTGGGTTTCTACCCTTCTTGAACGCATTCCCGTGGCCCAGGCTTTGCGGTTTCTTCAGTTCGCCCTTTGCACCTTCGTGACCTTCCACCTGAGGCCTCGCTTTTTTCCACTTATTGGCCGATTCGGACTTGAGGCTTCCCGTGTCATAGGTGCCGCTGCCCAGACTCTTGCGGCCGGCTTTGGTATTGTCGCTGTCCCACGAGAGTCCACTTTCCACCAGTGATCTTTTCTCCGCATCTGTGCGCATCTACAAAGACAGATAGACCTGATCAACAAACATAACTGGTTGGGAGAAAATATTTTGATCCTTTTTTGTGCCTGTGTTGCCATAATGCAGTGATCCCCAACCAAGGTACTGTGTAGACTTTTTGTAGTTCCTGTGTGTCAGACAAAGTCCAAGGAGAAAATATGAATACTGCATCCAAGTCAGGCGTATCTAAAGCCGCAATACAAATGCTCCACGCGTCAGAGAGAGTGTAACTGAAAACAGCCTCAGGCAGCAAAAAGCTCCCGTGCAGCAGGTGTCACTTACAACGGACACGTCGCATTCTGGTTTAACAAGTCTGACGGCAATCAACGTTGAAACGATTGGGATAAGTTGGCGCCATGGAGAGCTTTGCCCGATCACCTTGTCGGTGTACGTTAAGAGTGCGCGCACACAATCTCGTGCACACACATTTCCGCTGACAACGTGTTGTGTGTGACAGTTGAAGCAGTTGCACCCTCATATGGACTCAGGCCGGATTCCTTTTTTTTTTTTTTTATTAAAAGTTAATAGACCCTGCGGAGAGGCGGAAGGAACCCCCCGACCACCAACCCCACCCCCACACACAGCCACATCCATGTAAGCAAATCCATCTTTCCTACGTCAGTAGTTGTCCGCCATTTAAAAAAAGTTATGTTACTCCTTTCCTTCAACCCTTTGTCCCACTTTCTTCAATTTCTTTGCCATTCTCCGTTTGCTTTTCCTGTCGAGCACAAGCGATGTTGATTGAGTGCTCCGTTGGAGATGAGGGATAAAAACATTCTACAGACACAAAAACAACAGCAGCCCACGAATGAGAAGTGAGGCCGCTGCGTGTACATTAGATGATATGGACCACAATGAAGAAGGGATGCGTGGTTGCCATGGTAATGGGGCCATAATGGTTTCCATGACTCCAGCAATAAGGCACGAAGGGAGACGCCCTGCGGGTTCTTCTGGCTAACTGGCCCGAATGCCGGATTGCAGATGGTCCCGTGTGTGCTAGAGACCTGTCCTTCACGTAAAGGACAAGACAAAGAGTTGCACTCTCAGCCTCCCTGCAGTGCTGTTGCTATGGTTACCCCGTATCCCGTTTTCCTGCTTTTCACTCCAGCCCCCTCAAATATCCCACTGCAGCGTCGGCGTTAAGCACACTGTGGAGGTGTAACCTACATCACACAATCTGGCAGCGTAAAAGATAAAATGGATAAAATGTACTTCCAAAAAATTTAAATAGCATCAAAAGCCCAATTTAGATAGGCCATTCAACTTCAAAAGTCAAACTTATAGAATTGCATTGCACACAGAGTGAAATATTTAATGATTTTTCTCAAAAATATACATGTATAATTTTGATGATTTTAGCTTACAGCAAACAAAACTTACCACCTCTAGAAAGAAGAATATTATGTTATAAACAAATGAAAAATTATAAATTATGGAGGCATCTGCCCTCTGAAAAGTACTATCTCAATGTTTGATCAAAGTACAAAATGTACAGTATGACTATTAAAAAATATTCCACCATATCATAATTTATCGAGATATACTGTATCTGTATAACCACAATAAATGGATGAAATATTGTTACGTTGTTACATAAATTGATACACTCTGACCGTGCCAATCAAATGTAATTGTACATGACCATTACATTTATGTCTTGAGTCACATTAGACTGCAAAAACAATAAAATTGTCAGGGCTAAAACATTATTAACACTTCTACAGGGTGCCATGGTCATCTGCAATCTTGGGAAAGAATGAAATTTTGTAAATTTCAGGCTGATCTGGACTAAAGCATCACCCACAACGTCAGAGCCATCGCTAATACTTGCAACCACATAAATTTAAAAGTTTAAAATTTTAAAAATTAAAAAGTTGGGAACACCCCATAATGGTTGTGTTCTCCATTATGAGCGCACAATACTTCAACGAGGTTCTGTGTCTGAGCACTGCAACCTGCTGCTACTTCTGTGTAAAAGTGCGTGCACTCTACGTACACACGCCACGTGTACAACGCGTTAATCAGCACCTTGGGGGATTATCACCTTAATCAATGCTCACACAGATGGCCCGTGTGCGCCATGTGTGTGTTGGAGCGCCAGCATGCCTTGCTTACCACAACGGCTGAGTTCCTGCGGGAGCCAATGGGGGTGGAAGGGAGCGAGTTGAGGGTGGGGCTTGTGATGAACTCCTCGGAACTCAGGTTGTCCGAGCCGTCACTCAGGCCGCTGCTAATGGAGCTGCTCTCATCCCAGCTGGAAGACAAAAACGCTTGGTCGAGATCGTGCTGACACTTGCGTGGTGGTTTGGAATTCTTAAAAAAAGACTTTAACGTCACATCCTGGTTACGCTTCAGATTGATATCATTGAATGACATTTGCTACCCATTGCACAGCGGACCACGACGAGTCACCATTTAGTAGAACCAAAGTGTGGGCTTGAATATATTTTTGTGCTCTTTCTGTCACGCCCCAAAGTGCCGCCAAACAACCCCCCCCCCGATCCCACCCATGCTGTTTCTAAGCTACCGTGCTACCGAAGGCCTAGCTAGCATTGATAAACGGCTGTCGGCGAACAGTAGCTTGACTGAAGATTTCAGTCTGACAGGCAGAGAAGAGGAATCCTGGTAGAGTGGAAAACAACGGAGAATGCAGGCTGCCAAACTTCTCAAGGCGATGCAGAGAAAGGTTGGGATTGCTAGCGGCAACGGTAGGAATTAGAAACTCATCGACAGGTAACTGATAGCTGCGGAACGTAAGACAGGTCACGTAAGTTCCCAGCTAATGATAATGAGGGTTTAAGAAAATGAGCTCATATGTATCACTGGGTCAAAAATGTAATACAATGGGAGATGGCAAACAGGAGAGTCATACATTTTTTCATGGCGTACAAGTGTCAAAATACATCCCTCCATTCTCACGCTTCCAGTGCAATTTCAAGCCCTTTCTATTTTCAAAGGGTGATTGTGTATGATGGTGTTTGGCTGTTTTTAGGGTTCAAACTATTCACGTGGACATTTCCCAACGTTTTCAGAGCTGCAACCCTGACTGAGAAATATCCAACGTTGGTGTTGGATTGGTCCTTAACTCCAGCGAATAGTGAGGCCTGACGGTTGTGCAGGGTGAGAATGTCAAAGTTTCCTCTTGATACGATCCATGTGGCGTACATGGAAAATTCCATTCAACATGTTCCAACACTTATACGGCATCTTTTTTCAATCTCAGACCAGGTGCTCATTTGTTGTCTTGAATTTCAGTTAAGCTATTAAGAATTGAACTGTTCCATCACTGATTTCGCAGGTGACACATGAAGTTTGAATCGTTCTTCAACATTGACAAAATGCGACATATTAAAGTAGTACATCGAAAAAGGCACTAGCTCAGTTATGGTAGCAACCGACTCGCTGCCTTCCTGTTTTTCTTCGATGAAATATTCATAGCCGACTCGTGGCTCACTTCTCCTCATACACGCAGCATCCAACTTCCACCCTGCTGGCACCGCAGGCACTTAAAGTCAACAGAATCTCAGCCTACTTGCACAAAAATAGCACTAAGAATATATACATGTGTGCTGCACATACACACCATCGCACCTACAATTACAGGCGCCAGTTGGAAGTGCGCTCGGACAAGGGTTTGTTTCCTCTCCAAAGCGACTGCGGTAAAAATCCTGACACATGCAAGTTGACTGATCGAATCGGACAAAATCCTCAACTAAATTGAATCCGGCAACTGGTCCAAAGTGGTGATTGTGATGATGCAAAGAAACAACAACAACAACAAAAAACAGCTTTGTGGTATATGCGGGGGGTGGGTCATTTTTGAAAACTCAGGGGTGAGGATGTGCCCTCGTTTGGGTCATTAAGTTAGGCTGCTCTTACAGGAAAGAGTTGGGGGGTCCTAATAAGGTCATACTGTATATACTGTTATACATGTAATACAAGGGCCTTCCGGTTGAGTGCCTGTATGGGTCGCAGCGCAGCCTGGGGGGTTCTGATGAGAGCCATTGGGGGTGGGGGGTGGGGTTAAAGCCCACCCTGTCTGGCCCTATTTTTGACACAAAAAAGAACAGAGCAACTCAAAGGGTTGCCATGTTGCCGGTACGCAGTAGCATTAATCTACAGAGCATTTTGGGTACAGCGGCGCATTCTAAATTCAAACAAGTATGGAGTTCAATTTTGGATCATTTCTGTGTTGAGTGATGGAGTCGTCGCCTGGTTTGAGTTTGGGTTGCCGCAGACTCTTGAGCGGGGAACTGAAGTGGTTCCTTCTCATGTCGAATCTGTGGGATTTTTATACGGCATTACTGTTTTAAAAAACTCCACCAATGTTGAACCCTTCTCCCCCTCCTACCCCCTCAGAGACTTCCCCAACATATGAATATGTCATTCTTTCCTCATTCGACACTCGCTGATGGAGGATAAACCTCCGTGTGGGACGTGCAGCTGTGGTTTATCACCACTGCCACACCAGCAGCAGCTGTATGAAGCAATACTTGTTTATTCGGCGCAAACAGACACAACACTCACTGAGCTGGTTTGTGTCAATTCAGCTCAACTCAGAGACAAAGTCAAACAACGCAAAACACCGCCAGGATAACAAGGATGAGGAAAAATGGGCACCAAACCAACAATATCATTTACACAAAAGCTGGTCCAACATCCTTGCGACATTTAGCTCGAGGCATGATAGTGCAGCCAAAAATGATCCTAACGTGCAGTTACTAGAACAATAACTCAATTAAATGAAAAAGTAGCCCACTGAATGATGACGTAAGTAAGCATAACAATTTGGTGACAAAAACACCTCAACAACTAAGTAGCTGGTGAGTGACTGTGTCCAAATTCCGATATTGCCCGACAAAATTGCTATAAAACTAATCCCATGATAAATTAAATTCTGATCAAAGAAACTAAGAAAAGTTCAACCAGAAGAAATGGTCTTAAATGAATACATTTAATAATTTACACAAATTCAAAGTGAAGTTGTTGTAAACTGAAATGTGGACGTTTTGAGGCAGACACTGGTGGTCATGTGACTGCCTGAATCTATTTGATTGGGAAAATGGAGTCAAATGTCACTGTTGGTCATGTCGGATTGGTTGAACAGAGTCTCGTGACAGTGCCCAAGGCAAGAATGTACCTGACAAACTAAAACAATTCTACAGATCACATAAGCAACAAGAGATTTTTTTTAAAAAAAGGCTAGCGGAATGTAACTATTTAACAGAGCAAATCTAATATTTGTTCTTAACAACAACAACAAAAAGAAGTAAATGGAAGGTAGCAACCTTTGCTCCCATCCACATTTTTATTTTCCCTCTTTAGTTTGTGCACAAATGTGCAAAACTTTGTTGGTCAATGATAAAAGCACAATTTAAAATATTTTTGTTTGGTTAAAGATAATGTAATAATTATGATGCATAACCAGACATGTTCTATCAAGGGTGCTTCAATGTAACAGAAATACACTCATTAATTCACCATTGAAACAATAACCGCATAAATGGGCACAAATGAACAAAAAAATTTCAGACCTGAACTACGGAAGAACCGCTTTCAACTTTGCTCTGCACAAATGAAGTTTAATCCATCTTCGATACATACTGTTCACTTCTGCGATTTGCAAATGGCAAACACAACAAAATCCTTAAAAGATAAACATCTTAATCTTCCCATGACCGGACTTTTTGTGACATACTGAAAAGGAATTCCATTTGCCTGCCAAGAGCGGATATCCATCCATACCCATCAACATGCAGCAGCTAGCTCCGCCGACTTCCATCAACTCTTGACAAAAGAATGCCTGAAACAGGGGCGCACGCCAAAAAAAAAAAAAAAAAAAAAAGAATATCTTAAGTCATGAGAAGTGGTGTGTCGAGAGAGAGGAAATGTTTTAAAAGCGTAAAAAGGAGAATGGGAAGACGGGAAGTGCTCTTGACGACATGGAGAAACTTCTCTTCTTCACAAGACACCATGTGTCTGAGTCCAGTGAGCTCTCCCTCGAATATTTCCACCCAAATCCCAATTGTACCAGGAGCAAGCCTCACCTTCACTCTACCTTGCAAATATTATAGCATACCAACATCCTCAGAACAGTTCTGCAAGAAGATCCCCTCGCAGTTCCATGCAGAGATGGGATGAAAGACACTGCATGCACGAAACTACGTAACGACAGCATTGAAGTGTCAAGCGCGGCCATTAACGAGGACCCTAATTAATCCCAAATGAGTTTCGGCTGCCAAAGGGCTCACTCTGACGTCTCTCGAAGGCAACAACATGAACTCGTTCAGCAGCATTTACTGCAAATTTTCTTGGTGTGTGCAATCACTCCAGAGAAACAGTCACATTGAGGCGATACATAGATTATATTAAGAAGAAAAACACAAATATCCCTGCAAAGACCTGACTAAACGTTGATCAGAATAGTGACGATTGTTGTTGGCTGAAACTCAAGATGAAAACAGTATCTCAGCTTGACGTATATTATTTGTCACTTCATTTCCTGTTAAAAGTTGATTTCAGCCGTGCTGGCAAAAGTTACGACTGGGAATTATTTCAAATGGTTTCGCTGCTTTTCCAGTTTTGCAGATTGATGGCCAACAGTTGTTCCAGCCTACACGCAGTGCAGACATGCTCACCATGACTGTGCCTCGCACATCACACACAGAAGTCGACTATCTGCTGAGCTAAATGCTCTGCGCTTCCATTAGCAAGCCTCTTTGTTCCTCCGCTATGCGAGCACGAAGCTAATTTCTTATCTCAGTGCGTGCGGTCGTTCTTTGGGGCGGATTGTGAGAGAGCGGTAAATGCTCCTCTCCCTCGTTGCGCTTAAAATGAAGGCTGTGTTGAAATGAAGTGCAGAGGAATGCTGCTCAGACAAAACAAGTGCTCCTGCACAAGTTCTTCTAAATTGAACTTGTCCATTCTGCACATACATGTGGCTGGAAGTAGCTGATAAGAAGTTCCATTTAATGAATAAATGAGAAAAATTTGTTGCACTGTGTTATGTGTGGTTCTGGACAATTAAAGGCACAAGGAGTCAACTATATAGCCAACAAATGACATTGTAAACAAACAAACATTGTATAAAAATGGACAATAGTTTGTGCAACCTGCTAATCTTTTAAAAGATTCTGCCAATATACTGTTAAATCAGTCCCCTCCCACCCAGTTGCGCAAATGTATGGAAAGACTGTGCACACGTCTACAGCAGACAGGAAAGTTCCACTCCTAATAAAATCCACAATGTCACATGGCCCAACCCAAAATGGCTAAATCAGATGGCTTCCTGGTTGCGCTGATGCCTTTTCAATCAAATGGAAAAAAGGGGCACTGCCAGATTGGCACCCACCAACCGGATGAGAGACGGAGAGGGGAGAGCTGCTGAAGTCTTTTGATTTCTCACCAGACACGTTGCTTAAGAATCGAATTATCGATTAGTGCAACGACCGAAAAGGTGCTACAACATTCAGATGCACTTTTACCATTTCCGACTTAATGTCCAGAGCTGGGGTACACAGATGGTGAACAACATGAGTTCTTGGACCACTTCGGCTGCTATCGCGAGGAAACAGACTTGCGCATGGGCGTAACACACCATCCGGTCGCGTTCATTTTTGAAACCAAATAAATCGTGTGCAAAATGAGACCCGACCAAACAGTTCCCTTGTTAGCACACAGTATGTGAGTATTTTAAATGTATTGCAGATACTACATGTGTTCCTCTGTATTTTGTGATGCATCACCACAGCTCCACATAAGCCTGTAAAGAATCCAGCCAGAAGGTCTTGCATATATTAAAGATTCGATATTGGAAACCTCAAACTCTGACATCCGAAGCCAGTACCGGCAACGTATGACGTGGTCATCATCAGAACTCCGTTTGATTGACCACAGTTGAAGTGCTGCTGTCTAGAAACACGGGCTGCTAATCCCACAGAAACGCCAGCATGGATTGCGGCTGTGCAGTCATTGCAGATTGCTAATAAACGACTATTAAAAAAATGCCACAGCGCTGACTAGTTGTTCGGGCCACTTGTGCGCAATAAGCCACAATCCACTCATTAAAACGGCTTTTAATTTGTTACGCCGCTCCACATTCTCAGACGAGTTGTATCGTTGAATACTAACAGTAAATCAGGAGACAATTCAAACTGCAGCCTCTGAGCATTCACACAGGTGAGAAAAAAACTTCCTTGTCAGCATTACCGCATTGGTGCAAGGGAGACAATGTGACAGAAATAATCCAACGTACGTACAAAGTATTTGGACATTGCAGGGGATTAGAGCGCAGGCTGGAGTTAATGAGTTTAATTACTGCTAATTCCTTCTGCCAACAGAAAAGGAACGGGCCACTGGCCTCAACGGCAAGGTGGTCCGAGGCACTTCCATCAGTGAGCGTCAAAGGGGACAAATGACGGGTGTGACCCCGACAGCAACAGCCTGAAGGGGTTGAGGCCTCGAGTACACGCAGACATGCACGCACAAGTGACGCAGTCAATGGACAATGGGCCCTGCGTCGCGCGAAGGTACAAGTGTTCCCCCTTACAAGAATTTTGATATACAGATTTGCCATGTGACGTTTTTTATTGAAACCTATGATCAAACCCTAATAAAAAGTAGAAGATTGACATATTTTTAAAAAAAAAATTCTGAATGATGTTCAAGAAATAGTACAACCCCTTCCTTTGACTTTTATTCTCTTTGTGGAAGGGAGACAGCAACATAAATCTCCGAGGGTTTGTCCTCATTCCCAAATTAAACTAGTCCAACACGTTGGAGCCAAGAGTTGACTTAACTCGGAATGAACTACTTCGGTCTCGTGAAATGAAGCAAGACCAAAAACAGCGAGGGGCCCTAGAAAGAGCAAGACGGGTGATCTCGCTGACACCCGCTGGGTCAACTTGATCTACTGTGAGCCCCAATATGGAAGACACAAGTTGACATGAGATTCCTTCTTTGGATTGACTTCCTGTTCACGCAAGGTCGAAGTTTTAAGGCGAGAGGATGGAAGTCTCAGATGGATGATACACGCCTTGGAGGATTGACTTTAAAGCTCTTCTGCATAAATTAAGGTATTAACTGCTAAATGAGAGGTCTGAGGATTATCTTTTCCACAAAGTGCCCTTAAACTCAAAGTGGACAGTTTGACAAAACAGGTTAAAAATTTCATAAAAGACATTTAAAAATTATGTGGGTGGTGGTGGGCCCTGATACGGCCTAGTAACCCTTGACAGCAGAAGTACGGATATCCACAGATTTCTTCCCAAAATCTGTCAAAGGAAGCAGGAGAGGGAAAGCACTCCTGGGACGAGGCGGCATGTCTTTGCAAATCACCTCCTTAAGTAATGCCGTCTGTGTTCCGTGCGAAGCGCCCACTAACTTCGGCTTCGGCTTAAAGATTTTGGGAGGGGTTCAACAAAAGGGGAACCCCGGTGTTGGGAGGCCCAAGTCCACTTTGGATCCCGGGTAGAATTACCTTCTGGCCTCCCTCCAGAAACGTCAGCTGACTTAACGGCTGTGTGAATTAACGGCACAGGGGGATGTTTTAGTATGAAAGAAGGCGAGAGGGAAGGAAAAGGAGGACACGGACAAGAGGGAGGTACCATTTTTAAATGCAGCACGTTTCTTCCAAGTTGCTGTTGACCTGAAGCAGCTGCTTGTAGCACATCGAGGTGGAAACAAATACTAGTAGCATTTAGTGGCAGGGAAATTTCTTTTCCAAGAGGTCATTGTCACAAACAATAAAAAAAAGAAAAAAACACAAACGATTCATAAAACAAATACATGAAACATCTCGTTCATATATCCTTTTTGTTGTATAAAAGAGGATCACAAAATCCAGTGAAGAACGCCATCAAGCAAGCAAACCTGGATTCTCGCCTGCTGCCTGTTTAGTCAAAAATGCAGATGTTTATTGGTTAAGTCTGGTAATAGTTGTTGTAGCTGCAGTACATATCTATTATGATGACAGCAGCTAATGTGTTATGAGCTAATCTCGCCTGTCCTCGGTATTCAAGCGGCATGTGTTATGTCAGCTTTTGCATGGCAGATGGAATGAGAAGGCCAGAATAAAAGGGAAAGGGAACAATGCACAAAAATTTCACTCGTGTGCATTATTTTAATCGACTAAAGCTGCACAAAGAGACGGCAGAGCTGACTCGAAAGATCACCACTAAGCACCTAAGAAAGGTTGTCCAAATAACACCTGAATAAAAAAAAAAAAATAATGTATGAAAGGCATATTGATGGCAGCAGACAAACTCGCTTTGTCTGGTTGAGCTCAAGTAAATGACATTTTAAAGCATATACAGTGCTGTCCTGAGATATGAGTGTCATTTGTTTGGGGACCACGCTTGCAACTCAAAACATTTGGAACTTCTTTCCCCATTGAATTAAATAGAAATACCTTCAATCTGTCTCAGCCACCCAAAAAAACAACAGTTATTGCTAATGCATTCTTGATGAAAAGACACAGGTACTTTTCACTAGCCTGTTTATAGCGTTTCCTTTGCTAGCCTCAAACATGCAGAAAAAAGGGCCAAAGTGATGCGCTTGTTTTTAAATTCCCGACATCTAATTGTCTTTGTTCCATATGCTTTGTTTGACTGAGTGTGGCCACAAACAGCTTGCGGCCTCTGATTTCTATATGTAAACAACTGCTTGTTGTGGCGTCAGTTCTTGTGTCTAAAGTCAAAATCTAAAAGATGCACACAGGCTGTCGTGTTGGCGTGGGTGTGTACGTACATATGAAGAGGTGAGCGACATGCCTGTCGGGCACTCCCGTCAGGAACACGCAGCCATCAACTGCTGTCATCCGTGATGGACACATAAGGCTCGCGCCACTTCAAGACGTAACAGCATTCCTGGTCGTGAGGCGCCTCCAGACACACACTCAGCATTCCTGCCCATGTATTCTGGGGTCCCACTCCCTAATCCACTGACATCAGCAGGACATACCACGCATTTGAGCCCAAGACGTCTTGAGAAGATTCTAAAGCCGTTAGGTTCCAATTGCAACTTTCCCCTTCATTTCACGGTGAACCTGCCGCATGCGGTGCTGCCGCTTGACTTTTGATGTTGCTCGCCTCACCACAGGAGGCACCACCTCGTCAAAATATGACTTCTGTCTGTGAGCGTGGGTTTCTGTGTACGATAAACGGTGTGTGAGTGTGCAATTATCGTACAAGCACAGGTTACGAGCATATGTAGGTAGCACGTGCAACCTCGTGCAGTTACTTGCTAAGCGCTAATAGTCTGATGGCTTTGTCGGTCGCTCATATTTAGAGGCGTAACCAGCTATGACGATTTATGTATTTATCAGGCGACGTTTCTTTCTACTTAACTGACTTCTGGGAAACTTTGAGGAGGAGTCGGCTACGAGAAAAGGAACAAGCCTTCACATTGTAGAATGGATCCAGATAAAGCTTTGACCTTTCTTATTGACTGGAAACACAGCATTCCTAATGAAAAGTGCATGCGTGGACAGGAGGTGCAAAGGTCTTCACTAGGAGTGCAAACTATTTTGTTGACCTTGAAAGCTGTACACTTCAATTACTGGTGACAAGCTTAGTCATAATGCCATCCATTCGTTTCTATAACGCTGAATCTAATTAATATGAATATGATAACAATATCCGCGCTGATACTGTGCATCAAAAAATGCTCCAATATTAACACACTGATACCACTTCACTCGTGTGATATATAACCTTTGGGCATGTGGAGGAAATCCATGTCAGCTGTAAGACATTTTATTAGTTCAGGGAGCATCCTTAAGTCCTCAAGCGTGGGTAGAGGATACGACAATCTTTTCTGCAGTTTTGATTGTCCGTTGTCGTCCTTTTTTGCGGCAGCGCCAAACCTGACTGTGATGGAGAAACACAGGACTGACTGCTTTGTAAAACTGCCTCAACAGCTCCCGTGGCAGGTCATGCTTCCTCAGAAGCCGCAGGAAGTACATCCTCTGCTGGGCCTTTTGGAGGATGGAGTTGATGTTGGTCTCCCATTTCAGACCCTGAGAGAGTGTAATTCCCAGGAACTTGAATGTCATAACAGTTGACACGGTGTAGTTGGACCGCCTGAGGGGGAGGTGTGGTGAAGGATACTTCCTGAAGTCCACAATCATCTCTCCAGTCTTGAGCCGGTTCAGCTGCAGGTTATGTTGGCCGTACCATCTTTGATGAGGCCGATGACTGTGGTGTCATCTGCAAACTTCGGGAGTTTGACACCCAGCTATGCTGAGGTGCAGTCGTAGAGAGAAAAGAGCAGTGGAAAGCGGTCACAACCATGGGGCGCCCCAGTTGTGGTGGTGCCTGTAGATGAGGTGGTATCCTGAGCCTCACCTGCTTGGTATTGTGCCTTAGGAAGCAGTAAATATACTGGAAGATGGTGGATGAGACGCTGATCTAGAGAAGCTTCGAGGAGAGGAGTTCGGTGATGATGGTGTTGAACGCAGAGCTGAAGACTACGAACAGGATCCTTGCATTGTTTTGGAAAATAGATGGGAAATTCAAACTCACATTCACAACAACGATTTGAAGTTGAAAGCCGGAGTATCCACAGAAAATGCATTCAATTAAGGGGGGCGACATCCAAACTCCACACAGGAAGGCCCAAACTGAGATTCACACCCTAAAGCTCAGTACTGCAAGGAATATATGCTAACCACTGCAACACCGTGCTGCCCTTCAGCCAACATGAAAACACTGAAACATTGACTCCATTCATGAGAAAAGTTATCTCTTGGCTGCATTTTGGAGAAGGTGCTTTAACATATCTTGGTCATGCGTCTTCACTTTGTGGACAAGACGGCACCAGCGACAGCGGCGTTTTTTTTTTTTTTTTTTTTCCTTTTTGAAACAGAACCCAGCAAAGCGTGGTTTCACAACAACGCTATCTTCCCACGAGCTCACTCTCGGCCCATCAGAAAACATCCGTGACAAGAGCTCTTGTAACCACAAAATCTGAACACGAGTGATGATCGTGAATGAAATGAGACGGAGCTCATCTTTAATTGGTGTGTATTCCGTGACTGTAATTTAGCAGCTTCTGAAAATAAATTGTGAAACTACTCAGCCGAGTCCACCTTCTGGTTTACCTGTGACTCGCACACACAAATAAATGACATCAGCTATGACACACACCGGGACCACATCATCACCTCTAGGTCAATAGTTTTAATGGAATACCATTCCAAAGATTTATGGGACTAGTGTGTCGATAAGTGATGTCATCATCTTTCCAATCTGTGGTTATTGTGGGGTGGATGCATGGAGGGTTGAAGTTGAATGACTTTTCACGATAACTGATCCTGTTGCTCAAACCTTTGTGTGTTGCTTGGAAAGAGCTCGCTCACAATCAACGTTGAATGTTTGCTTCCAAAATGTGTGTGGAGCCACCTTTTGACAGCCAGTCCATTTAGCCACTCCTATCCAACACAAACACCCCGCTGGGCCCCCGAGGGACTTGAAGATTGTGAAAGTGTTTGAAGCGCCGCGTGCCACGTGTGTGTTTGTAATTGACTCATTAGGGCCTCTTTGCTGCAATGGAGCTTAAACAAAGGGTTAAAGGAAACACAACTGAGCTTCTCTTTGTGTGTGTCAAAGTAATGAACAACATTATAGAAAATGTACAGCTGCAGAATCATCAGGTAGGTTTGTAATATTTTCATTTCCTTCCCAGCGTGAGAGGCAAAAATATGGGATCCACTACTCAAATATGCTGCAGTGCAGCTGCACACCAACGACAATTCATCCAGTCATCCACTTTATACTGTTTGCCCCAGTGTTCCATAACCTCTGCTTTAAAATTGAATTTGTTGCTACATACTATTAGGGACATCTCGATCACGTTACTTTTGCGCCAGAGTCATTTAAATTTGATTATCTCCAGCTACCGAGTCCCAAGCCCCAGACAAAATGCGAGTGCATCCAAATGATTTTAATTGCCTTGAATTTTGTTTATGCAAATAAAGCTGTGCCACCATCTCTTTAAATGCTTCTAATCAATTAATTGCAGCAATTGTGCACTCATAGGGCCACATTGTATGATACAAAACCAAGCCATTGCTATTTTATTTAACCTCGAGATTTTTTTGTCATTGTACGCCCCTTCAAAAAAAAAAAAATAAATAATAATAATCTTCGATTAAAAAACACACTGCTCAATGAAAAGCATTTTTTCCCCGACACTTTTTTGTACATCTATTCAAGCGCCTCGCGAATTTGCCCGTCCCGGTGCCAAGTCTGCACGGCGTGGGCACCGGGCAGCGCAGAGATGTTGCGGAGGCGGCTCACCCGTAGAAGGGGTCGTAGAGAATGTAGGTCAGTCGTTCGAGTTGAGTTCGGTTCGGGATCCTTACAGAGCAACACGCCCACTCTCGCCTGCTGACTCAAGCGCGCTCGCCAACGTCGCGCTCGTTTTAAAACAATGCAAGTGATGGCCGATTTGCAGCGCGCACACTTGCAGGTATCACATCGGGATTGATTAGCTAGGCTTGCGTTCATCAGGTAATTACAGTATTGTGATTTTGTGCAGCCGCCCACCTTTTTAGAGGATGAGTGTGAAAGTCCCGATGAGGAAAAACGTTTAGCGCGATGCTCCCAGTCAGATGAACAAAATTCACCGTCACGTTGTATGATTATCATACAACAATGGAACGCAACCTGCTGGAGTTTCATCAATGAGAATGCTTCCTCTAAGCGTTTACGCACGGGCGTAGGCGGCAGGTTGTTCCCCTGAGCTGATTAGCACATTAATTATAATACAAGTAAAAAAAATATCCGCAGCGGTCAAAGTGCATTACCTTGACACAAAGTGTATTGTCCTTCCCCGGCGCTGCGCAGTCGGCAACTGTAGCCTTTTGCCGTTCAACACGCGGCCGCTCATCGCACAAGAGCCACGAACAAGTGCACTTTTCAGGCTGCTTTGTTCCTCTCGGGCATGTCCGAAAAGGGTCCGAGGAAGAAGGAGCGCGAGAGACGATGCGAGCTATTTTTCCTCTGTGGACGGCGGAAGCGTTCACAGAGTGACTCGAGCGCTCCCGTGTTAGTCGCGTTGCTCCTCTCGCACTCACTCGCGGCGAGGGAGAAGAGGAGGAGACAAAAAGGCAACACCCCGAAATCCGCCTCCGCCTCCTCGTTGATCGCGAGCTGCCCAAAACGCGCACTGAAGCGCTGCCGCCGCGGCAGAAAAGCAAACCCACGCGCGAGCATCAAGTCCTCAAAAGTCGCAACGTTTTCACACATTGTCATCCACGCGCAAGACTGCCCACGCTCTTCGTGGACTAGGTCATTTGACGACTGCGTAACTGAACATCCAATACACACCCGTGAAGGACCCGGATTCTCTCAAACTTGCATTCATCGTTACTTAAAAAAAAAAGACAATTGAATGTTGATTGTGCCCATTTTGCCTCATCCCGATCACCTACGTCAACTGGTTTCATTTTCCCTCTGCAGCCGATTTCTGTGAGTGCATTATTTCTTTAAATTAATGCAGCCCTATGGGGGCACAAACCCGTGCAATCTGTAGGCCGGTCCCAAGCCCGGATAAATGCAGAGGGTTGCGTCAGGAAGGGCATCCGGCGTAAAAACTGTGCCAAACAAATATGAGCGTTCATCTAAAGAATCCCATACCGGATCGGTCGTGGCCCGGGTTAACAACGCCCGCCCCCGGCACTGCTAACCTGCAGGGCGTCGGTGGAAATTCAGCTACTGTGGGTCGAAGACAAAGAAGAGGAGGAAACCGGATCCAGCGTCAGAAGAAAAAGAGGAATGCACAGAGCCTACAACTGAGTGTAGGGACTTTGAATGTTGGGACTATGACAGGAAAAGCTCAGGAGTTGGTTGACATGATGATTAGGAGAAAGGTTGATATTCTGTGCATCCAAGAGAGCAGGTGGAAAGGTAGTAAGGCTAGAAGTTTGGGAGCAGGGTTTAAATTATTCTACCACGGAGTAGATGGGAAGAGAAATGGAGTAGGGGTTATTTTAAAGGAAGAGCTGGCTAAGAATGTCTTGGAGGTGAAAAGAGTATCAGATCGAGTGATGAGAAATTTGAAATTGAGGGTGTTATGTACAATGTGGTTAGCGGCTATGCACCACAGGTAGGATGTGACCTAGAGTTGAAAGAGAAATTCTGGAAGGAACTAGATGAAGTAGTTCTGAGCATCCCAGACAGCGAGAGGGTTGTGATTGGTGCAGATTGTAATGGACATATTGGTAAAGGAAACAGGGGCGATGAAGAAGTGATGGGTAAGTACGGCATCCAGGAAAGGAACTTTGAAGGGCAGATGGTGGTGGACTTTGCAAAAAGGATGGAGATGGCTGTAGTGAACACTTATTTCCAGAAGAGGGAGGAGCATATAGTGACCTACAAGAGCGGAGGTAGAACCACGCAGGTAGATTATATTTTGTGCAGACGATGTAATCTGAAGGAGGTTACTGACTGTAAAGTAGTGATAGGGGAGAGTGTAGCTCGACAGCATAGGATGGTAGTATGTAGGATGATTCTGGTGGTGGGTAGGAAGATTAAGAAGACAAAGGTAGAGCAGAGAACCATGTGGTGGAAGCTGAGAAAGGAAGAATGTTGTGCGGCCTTCCGGAAAGAGGTGAGACAGGCTCTCGATGGACAACCGAAGCTCCCGGAAGACTGGACGACGACAGCCAAGGTGATCAGAGAGACAGGCAGGCGAGTACTTGGTGTGTCATCTGGTAGGAAAGGGGAGAAGGAGACTTGGTGGTGGAACCCCAAAATACAGGGAGTCATACAAGGAAAGAGATTAGCGAAGAAGAAGTGGGATACTGAGAGGACTGAGGAGAGGCGAAAGGAGTACATCGAGATGCGACGTAGGGCAAAGGTAGAGGTGGCAAAGGCTAAACAAGAGGCATATGAAGACATGTACACCAGGTTGGACACGAAAGAAGGAGAAAAGGATCTCTACAGGTTGGCCAGACAGAGGGATAGAGATGGGAAGGATGTGCAGAAGGTTAGGGTGATTAAGGATAGAGATGGAAATGTGTTGACTGGTGCCAGTAGTGTGCTAAATAGATGGAAAGAATACTTTGAGAAGTTGATGAATGAAGAATATGAGAGAGAAGGAAGAGTTGAAGAGGCAAGAATGAAGGACCAGGAAGTGGAAATGATTACTAAGGGGGAAGTCAGAAAGGCATTACAAAGGATGAAAAATGGGAAGGCAGTTGGTCCTGATGACATACCGGTAGAGGTATGGAAGCAATTTGGAGAGATGGCTGTGGAGTTTTTGACCAACTTATTCAACAGAATACTAGCGGGCGAAAAGATGCCTGAAGAATGGAGGAAAAGTGTTCTAGTTCCCATTTTTAAGAACAAAGGGGATGTTCAGAGCTGTGGGAACTATAGAGGAATAAAGTTGATGAGCCACACAATGAAGTTATGGGAAAGAGTAGTGGAGGCTAGACTCAGGACAGAAGTAAGTATCTGCGAGCAACAGTATGGTTTCATGCCTAGAAAGAGTACCACAGATGCATTATTTGCCTTGAGGATGCTCGTGGAAAAGTACAGAGAAGGTCAGAAGGAGCTACATTGTGTCTTTGTGGATCTAGAGAAAGCCTATGACAGAGTACCAAGAGAGGAACTGTGGTACTGCATGCGTAAGTCTGGTGTGGCAGAGAAGTATGTTAAAATAGTAAAGGACATGTATGATGGCAGCAGAACAATGGTGAGGTGTGCCTTAGGTGTGACAGAGGAATTTAAGGTGGAGGTGGGACTGCATCAGGGATCAGCTCTGAGCCCCTTCCTGTTTGCAGTGGTAATGGATAGGCTGACAGATGAGGTTAGACTGGAATCCCCTTGGACCATGATGTTCGCAGATGATATTGTCATATGCAGTGAAAGCAGGGAGCATGCAGAGGAACAATTGGAAAGATGGAGACATGCACTGGAAAGGAGAGGAATGAAGATTAGCCGAAGTAAAACAGAATATATGTGCGTGAATGAGAAAAGTAGAGGGGGAAGAGTGAGGCTACAGGGAGAAGAGATAGCGAGGGTGGACGACTTCAAATACTTGGGGTCAACAATACAGAGCAATGGAGAGTGTGGTCAGGAAGTGAAGAAACGGGTCCAAGCAGGTTGGAACAGCTGGCGGAAGGTGTCTGGTGTGTTATGTGACAGAAGAGTCTCTGCTAGGATGAAGGGCAAAGTTTACAAAACAGTGGTGAGGCCGGCCATGATGTACGGATTAGAGACGGTGGCACTGAAGAAACAACAGGAATCTGAACTGGAGGTGGCAGAAATGAAGATGTTGAGGTTCTCGCTCGTAGTGACCAGGTTGGATAGGATTAGAAATCAGCTCATTCGAGGGACGGCCAAAGCTGGATGTTTTGGAGACAAGATTCGAGAGAGCAGACTTCGATGGTTTGGACATGTTCAGAGGCGAGAGAGTGAGTATATTGGTAGAAGGATGCTGAGGATGGAGCTCCCAGGCAAAAGAGCGAGAGGAAGACCAAAGAGAAGGTTTATGGATGTGGTGAGGGAAGACATGAGGGCAGTTGGGGTTAGAGAGGAAGATGCAGGAGATAGGCTAAGATGGCAAAAGATAACACGCTGTGGCAACCCCTGACGGGACAAGCCGAAAGGAAAAGAAGAAGAAGATTATTTCTTTAAATTGTAGCGTTTCTCTTTTGCTATTGTTTTACTTCCAAGTGTCTTTTTTGTTTTGTGTAATTGTTGCATTCGCAGGGCATTGGGCGGGTCAGCCCTAGTAGAAATTTAATACCATAAAAACGCGAATGTATTTTACTGTATTGGCAGTCGCTATTGCTTTGTCTCCATTTGAGACTGGGAGGGAGAAGCTATCTAAATATTCAGTGGTAGCTTGACTTATGCTATATATATATATATATATTATATATATATATATATATATATATTCGGCCATCCATTTTCTTTGCCGCTTATCCCCACGAGGGTCGCGGGGAGTGCGGGAGCCAATCCCAGCTGTCAACGGGCAGGGGGGGGGGGTGCACCCTGAACTGGTTGCCAACCAATCGCAGGGCACATGGAGACAAACAGCCGCTCTCACAATCACACCAAGGGGCAATTGAGAGTATCCAATTCATGTTGCATGTTTTTGGGATGTGGGAGGAAACCAGAGTGCCCGGAGAAAACCCATGCAGGCACAGCGAGAACATGCAAACTCCACACAGGGGGTCCAGGATTGAACCCGGGTCCTCAAAACTGTGAGAAGATCCACGGTGCCGCCTAGTATTAATATGTTGTGTGGCAACCCTAGTAATTTTTAAAAGCAAATCTTCTTACAGGCATTGTTTGTTTTTCTTCTTTTAATCGTCTAGTTCATTCGTAAGACCCTCGAATGAACCTTACAGGGTCCATAAATTCTGTGAAGGAACTGCAGAGCTCTTTGTGCGCAGTCATGAACACACAAACAGCAGGCTTGTTGGCATCTCGCAAATTAGGCCACATTCATGTGGGTGGCGGACTTTATTTTGAATTCGCTGTATGCAGAAGCTCGGCGCAATGTAAAGCTGTTTTGCTATACAGTGGGATTTTCAAAAATGGCGTCGGGGCATAGTAACAGATCAATATCGCAGCACTTTCTCTTCCAAATTACACTAAAGAAAGTCCAACTGCTGTGGAGACGTGGTTTAAGACAAATGGTGTAGAGCGACATTTCCGATTCAATTTTACTAATGGAATATTTTTCATTCCCTAATCCAGGACCAGAAAAGTTCTGGCTAATAAACAAAAGTTACGGTGGCATAAATAATCTCCAATCAGAATGTAACGAAGCATGCAGGGTTAATGACTGCCACGAGTGGTTCTAATGTAACAGTGTGTATTGGCCAGTGGAGACTTGCAGTGGGTATCATGTGTCCGGTCCCCCCTCCCTCCCTGACCCCCCACGGCCAACCATTGGTATTAAACACTTTAAGCACTGAGTAGACCCCAGTGAATAGATGGGTCTGTTCAGTGGTGGGTTGGGGGGGGGTGATGGAGATCACTGACACCATCTATTCAGTAACAAAACAAAATGGACTGAAAGACAACGGACAGAAATAAAGAGATTGGAGCAAAAAGAGAGGATCATTAACAGTCTTTTTAAACAGGGGGCTTTCTTCAGGCTACGGCTCCTCCGAGCCATGCGGTAGTGGTAGCAATGAATTACATTTATTCCGTTACATTTGAATTGAATAACTATTGGGGAAAAAAAAACTACTTGCTGGAGTAGTTTTGATGAAACATACCACCCAAACCAAAACACCTGTTTTATACCAAATTATCTTTCCCTCATTGAAATGAATGAAAATGCCATTAATCTGTTCAAGCCAAAGGCCCCCGCAGTCACCCCCCCCTTCCTATAACGTGTATCATAGCACCTCATAAGACTTTTTTTGTTACAGTACATCAATTGAGTGGCCATTGTTGTGCTCCTTCCGGTGTGCCCACCTTAGTTACATGGGGGCAGTATAAGAGACAAAGATATACTATTTATTGAGATGTCTAACTCCTTTGAGCTCATCAGTACGGCACTAATATTAGTTGTTCTTCGCAGACAAAGACTACTATAAGACTGTATGATATTATCTGTCTAGATGTGTTGCTGCACATTCGTAGTTTATATATTTTTTGTGTCTCCTTGACAGGCTTTATTATCCATCCATCTATTTTCTTAACCACTTATCCTCACAGGGGTCGCAGGGAGCGCTGTAGCCTATCCTACCTGTCAATGGGCAGGAGGCGGGGTACACCGTGAACTGGTTGCTAGCCAATCGCATGGCACATTGAGACAAACAGCCGCACTCACAATCACACCTAGGGGCAATTTAGAGTGTCCAATTAATGTTGCATTTTTTGGGATGTGGGAGGAAACCGGAGTGCCCGGAGAAATCCCATGCAGGCGCAGGGAGAACATGCAAACTCCACACAGGCGGGTCCGAGATTGAACCCGGGACTCAGAACTGTGAGGCCAACGCTTTACCAGGTGAGCCACCCTGATTTATGACATTATTTTGAATTAGTCACCAGTTATAAGGTACTTGCACGGTTTTTGTTTTCATTTACTTACCCTTAGTGATTATTAAGAGAACTAAACTTTAACTGAAGTAATATTTTTCTAAAAAAAAAAATAGTATCCATTGAAGAGTACAATTTTTGACTACGCATCCCATCTCTGGAGGTGTGTGTGTGTGTGCGTGCACATGTATGAGACTAACTTGTTGACATGCTGTCAGGCGTTAGATTCAACTTCTGGCATTACTGTTGCATGGAAGTGTTGTTGGAAATGAAAAGAACTGCTTCTGTGACCACACATACACACACAGTCAACTAGTTGGAACTCACAATCTCTCTCCAGGAGGCGGAGCTTAGAGGGGGCTTCATTTTATTTATGTCAAGCCTCATCCGAGTTTCTGGAAGGGGCAGTTGGACGCCGGCCTCAGTCTGTCTGGCCAACTTTTACTTTGAGCTCTGACTCACGTCCAGACATGTCTGCCACCGTGTTTATTTGCTTCCCTCTTTCACAACTAGCCACCTTTTCACGAAATAGACCGACCGCACAGTACACTGGGGGTCCATCCTTGCTGTATAGGGGGGGTATAATTAGGCGACTGTATAATGACAGTACACATGCAAGGTCACCGAACTGACCCTGGGAACCTGTCAGTGCTCGACTGATGAAAGAGGGAAGAGACCTGGGAAAACTCGTCCTCCTTATCACACCAGGAACACACACACACAGCCCACATAAACACACACTCATCATGTAAGCATAGTTACGCACATGATGAGCCTGTGCTTCTCAGCAAAAGTGAAATATTTTTATCTTCCTCACATCTGAGCGGAGGAGAACATAAAACAGGATCCATCTGGCGTGGACTGGAATAGACACGCGGCGCCGCTAAACAAACGGGTTTGCAGTAAACTGCGTTTATATCAATACAGCTGCTGTGTGTCAACGGCACTGTGTCGGTGACACAACAGCCAGCTGAGAGCGAGTCCATTAACACTCACTGCTGTCACATGGCTTAAAGGGGAAATCCACTGGTTTGCATTAACAATGTATCCAATGGTTCATGTAATATGTACTCTATTTTAATGTTGTTAATGATGTTAAATCCTCTCTCATTTAATAGTGTTTTGAGAAGGTTTGTATCAACAATTAAGAATTTTCAGGGGCACTGCCATTTTGTGAGTCACATGACCTATGTGCATGAATGTTGCGTGTTACGTGCCGCAAAAAAAGGCTCGATTACATGGGACACCATTTATGCCCAGCGCTGATTTCTCGGATTTAGCCTCATCTGATGAAGAAATAGCAGTATCGGTTGATCGAGAAGACGGAGGAATATTTCCATACATAGACGTGAGTGGCACAGCTCCGGAGCTCGGGGGAGCCATGAGCTCGCTTCACGAGCCGTGCAAGCGAGCTCCGGGGCTCGGGGGAGCCGGTACTCGGTGCCACTCACGGCTGTGTATGGAAGTATTCCTAACCCTATTGTAGGCAGCAAGTTTTTTGTTTTTGTGCAACATGATCAAAATCCAAATTCTATCAGTAGTAAAAAAAAAAAAAAGAAATAATTGCTTTTTAAACAGGTACTCAGTTCATTTCAGCCTACACTTTTATACTTATGTGCAAGAGGTGAATCTTTTTTTTTTTTTTTTTTTTTTTTTACACAATTATCTGTACTCTGGAGAAGAAAAGTAAGCACTATTGTATGCTTCAACATTTGCAGCCTGGTTGTGGACAATTTAAAATCTAATCAGGGTGGATGATAATTCCACAACACTGAATGAAAATAAAACATTTGAAATTAAACCACGATTTTTAGTTATAACTTCCTAACGTAGACTTTGAAGGATCTAAGACACAATGGCATGTCAGCCTCACAGTCAGTTCTTGAGGTTTTGGGGTTGTAGGCTTGTGAGATTAATTGAGGTTAAGTGGAAGAGCTCTCGTGGCAGCACTGGAAAAAGTTTATTTTTTTTTTTAAATCAGCTTGATTTGCATTTTCATTGAACATTGTCTGCTTTCCATTTTGACAAATGGGAAGAAGGAGAATATGAATGAAATTTACAACGCCAACCGTTTTTTGGCCTTTTCGGAAACCGACGATGCACTCGGGATGGAAGGAGGAGAACAGGAAGGCGGAACGGGAGGAGGGCAGGAAGAAATGCACAGTGGGAGTCGAGTGGAGGTGGGGGGGGCGTCAAGGTGGATTGTTATGCGCATCACAAACCCCCGTCACACCCTTTTGTTAAAAGTTTCAAGGCTCACGAGTGTTTGTACCAGGTGTGCGGGTGTGTGCGTGCACGTGTAGTTGTGTAGATTTGAGGCGGCTTTTAGCCAAAGCTCCAAATCTCATCTTCAACCGTGCAGTTTCATTTACCCCCTAGAGTGGAGCTCAGCAAGTACTTAGGTAGGATGGAAGTTGACGAAGGGCATGAATGAATGAATGTATGTGTATGTGTGTGTGGGGGTACGCCGGGGTGGGGTGGTGGTGGGGTTAACTGCGGGAACCAGTCTTGTAAAGAATGAGCCTGATCATTTCCTTACAAAACAGCAGCAGCATCAACAACAAAATAATTTCTTTAATCAACGTGTTACTTCAGGTTTTTCTTGCCATCTCAGGAGGATTTGTAACCCTACAAAGAATCTGGCAAGATTTCAGCAGACAAAGTTAATACATTTTCTTTGATGCTAAGTTAAAATTTGAAAGTATTTATCAAGTGAAAAAAAAAATCACCTTTTAGCGAATGAAAATCATTCCAGCCAACTGTTTGCATATTGCATATATACAGTACTCTTTTTTTTTCTAACCACTTCAATTATTCAAGTGTAAGAAAAAACACAATTATAATGCATGAGGAAAATTGTATTTTGGGGGTGAAGTGTGTTTATGTATCTGGCTTTTACTTACATAAGAGAAGTGCAAAAGAAAAACATCCATCCATCCCTTTTCTAAGCCACTCATCCTCACAAGGGTTGCGGGAGTGCTGGAGCCTATCCCAATTGTCAACGGGAAGGAGGCAGGGTACACGCTGAACTGGTTGCCAGCTAATCGCAGCGCACATCGAGACAGACAACGGTCCCCCTCACAATTACACTTAGGGGCAATTTTGCAACCTTGATACTTTTGTAAAATATTTTCACTCAAATATTTGTTAACAATTCGATATTTGTTCCAATATTTGCTTAATTTTTTGTATAATGTCACATTGTAGGTTTTTTTGTGTAATATTTTGAGCATGAACGCTTCGCCTCGTGTCAAGTGTACCTATTATCCCTTCTTCTATTACTCTGCCCCATTCTTGTGCAACTCCCACTGACAGTAATCATCATTTTGGTCACTAAATCGGCGAGACGACATTTTCATTATGTTCCATTTCTATGTAAGTATTTATCTTTGTCCTTTTATGTTCTAACTCACCACCGATGGTGGCATATGTTGACTTGGCCGATAAAGATATTGGTAAAGATATTTTTTTTTTCAAGCATGTTCGGATAGCTTTGAATTTCCCACTATTTGTTGCTCTTCAGGCATTTGTTTTTGTAATCTTTCCCCTTGCTTAAATCGTACAATGATATAATGAGATCTACAGGAAGAGCGGGATCAGTCTTTTTCCTTCAAGGAAATGTGGTAAAATTGGTTGTCGGGACCAGAGTGGTGACCTTTGAACTGCTGAGTCACCGCTTTTATTTCCACTGCTCACTCATATTGTTGACATGGTAACACATCCCTCTGAACTATGTGGGGGTCCTCAACGCACGCACACCCTCACACACGCAACATTTTGGCCGATGGATAGCCTGGTGAAGCTCCCCGTGTTGTTGAGGACTGCAGACCGAGTCCCTCAGTACTCGTATTCCTTTTCAAGGGTGCCATCAGAGGAAGCCAGGAAGTATAAGGGATTATATCATTCTGTTGCCGTAGCTTTCGCAGGCCTCAGCAGTGGGGGGCTATTCGGGAACAGCAGCCGTTATGATGGTTTGGGGATTTGGGCTTTAAGGAAAGGTATCCTGAAACTGTATCAAGTGATACAATTCTGATTGACTAATCTGCAACAGTAGGTTCGGACGTGCTGTGTCATGAGAAAAAAAACCCACACACATTGAATCGCATTTCTATAGATCAGAATTCAGGCATCTTCTAAAAGTTGATTAAAAAAATGGATACGTACAGAATGGGATGTCGACAGCAAAAGTATCTCATAGATCGGATCTACCCGACCTGCTGAATGAGAGCTTGACAATTAACACATGCCGATTTTAAACTTCTGCAAACTCAATCAAATTTGGTCAAAATATGCTAAATTGGCAGTGCATCCACTGCTTAAAAAGATACCACAAATAATTAGTCATACTTGTCTGACGGCCCTCTAAATCCACAGCCCAGCCCAACTAAAGGCTATGAAACGTTAGATAGTTAAACGATCTGTATCGTTTACTTCCATGTTGTCAGTGCTCAGCGTTGATGTTTGTAGAGTTATGTGGATTTGAAAGGGAAAAAAAAGAACATAGCCATTAAAATCGGAATTTATCACTTGGACCTGCAGTGGAAATCCAGCCATCACCATATTGTGTAACATTTTGTTCAACAACACAGTTTCACACTATCAAAAAATAAGATCACTCTGGGGTGATCAGACAGGAGTGCTTTCCGAGCATTCCTGCGACAACTGATTGCAGGCAACTGGATTTGAGTGCGAATGTCAAGTGCGCATATGTGAGTTCATGCGTGCTTGCGAGTGTGACAAAAATTGAAATAAAGCAACCAGATTCAGTATCTATACCTCATATAGTGGATTCAGAACAGCTCTCCTCAGGATGTGCGTCTCATTTGGTTTTGAAAACGTGCCGTGAGTACCAAAAAGAAGTTAACAATAAATTGTTCCTTCTACAGTGCATGCAATGGGGAAAAAAAGAGGGGTGCGGGGTTCTGACTGAAAAGGGAGGTGTGGGGCCAAGGGTGGGGGTGGGCGTAGGCCAGCAAATCCTCCGCCCATATGGTACTCCCTGTAAAATCTCTTGGCATGTTAGTGTATTTCCGTATGTGCGGGCACCTCCTTTGTGCCACTTTAGCCGACGCGCAGATTAACATAATTTTGCTTTGTCAGTGGCACCTTGCTGGTGCGGATTTTTCCACTTACATCAGCGGCGCTACTATACATTTTTGGTGGTAGGTTTCCGTGGTTTTAAGAAGGATTCGTTGTTCCCTCAGGTGTGGCGTGATAACAATAGAGAGGGAGGAAAAAGACAGGATGGGGTGTCGCTTTATTGGCAGGGGAAGTCATTGATTACACGCCACGCTGAGCGGACGGACTCCAAGGGGAAAGAGCATGAAGTCATCAAGGCCTGCGGGGGGAATGAGGAAGGTGGAACTGACAAGCACAACGCAGGCGCTGTCGGCCTCTAAAAACACCACAAAAGACAAGCTGACTCCTGACAAGTTTGCGTGGCAATAAATTCCATGTTTAATATGACTCAATTCGATGTATACGCCGCCAAATCACAACAGAAGAGTCAATATTATGTCACAATGAACTGCTTTGGAGACGTTCTCATTTCACCCCAAAAAGTTCAAGTCCAACTTCTTTCACTTTGGCAAAACGAACGTCATCAGATGGCAGAAGGTATCGTTAACCTGTTACCATTCAAATGCAAAATAATAGGCTAAATAAGATCAAGTTTCACACAAAGTAAAAATATAAATTGAGACCAGATCATTATTTTACTATATATTTTTTGTGACATTTTTGGTTGGTGGCATGGGATTTTTAATATACAGTACATGCGACAATCCTGTAGACTACGGAGAAGTATGAATATGAATTTGTGTGATCAACTGTAGGTTGTCAGCTTGCTGAAGCCTCCGTCCGCTGCCCATCTTGCCAAGCTGAACTCCAACAACCTGGAGGTCTTCGGCGCTCAGGGTTCTTTGCCTCCCTAGGTTCCTCCTTACTCAAAGCTTTAAGAACCGGCGATTTCCCAAACACTAATGTATTTTTTGCTTTTTTTGGTTTTAATAATTATTATAATCAGTGTGGCACTGCCCGTGTCCTTGTCAGTGACTCCTTTTCTCACTCAGAGTCTCTCTGGAGACATCATTATCAACATCATCATTATCATTACTCAGGCTGTGTGCACACACAGGGTGGGGCTGATTCCCGAGTTGTTTTTTGGATGGAGGGCAAGTCTGACTCATTGCACAATTGAGCTGCAGGATCTCAGCAGGAGGCACCTGGGCGTGTATTTGGGCGTGCACGTGCGTGGAAGAGAGCGTTTAGTTCTTTGTTGACCAGCAGATGGGGTCAGAGTACAGCTCTACTCCTGTACTTGTTTGGTTACTCACACGCAGGTGCACACATTATCGTATGCACGCGCCAAATTCGGAGGCGAATGGCGACAGTTTTGGAGGTGAACGATGGGCTCTTCAGGTATTGATTTGAAACTGATAAGCGATGCTGGGCCGCCTCCACAGTCAGAAAAGCAAATGACTCACCCGTCTCCAACAATAAATAAATAAAAGGTCATGGCACCAATGTTTCATTCAAGAAAGCTTTCTGGTCTTTCAATTTCTCTGTATTCTCAAACATTGTGAAGGGCCCACTTCAATTTAATTAATTTATTTTTTTGCACAATGACAATAACAGTAAATCCATCCCGTTTACACAGTTCCAGCATTTCGATGGACGCTGTTTTGTTTCGTGTATGACCCGCGTCACATGAAGGCATTCATAATTGACAAGGCCCATGTGGAGAAGCAGGGTGTTTCCTAGGGTAACCATAGAAACCCAGAGTTTACTGGTGGGGAAAACGGCTGAGCGCGAGAGCTCAACGAGACGTAAGCAAACGGTCTGCGTCCAGCGGGGTGCAAAACAAGCCTTTCCTCATCTTTGTTCAAGGCTTGCTCCCCCACTGTAAATGTAAACTGTATTAATGAGAGAGGTGAATATGAGCACCAAATCCCAATCCCAATGAGCCCGTTTGCCGAGGTTTCAGACATGACCAATGATGCTTCTGCAAAGCCAGGCACAACTTTGACAAGCAATGATTTACGACACGTCACCATCGCTGGGGAGTAAACCGAATCAGAGGCCATGGTCCCCTAACTGACAAAGGGCCACACCTCGTCGGTGTTGCACATTAACCTCACACACGTGACCTCCCCATGACCCCAATCTTGCGTGTGAGAATGATGTGTGTGTGCGTGTGTCGAGAGGGAGTTCTACTTCCAGATGTGTGGAACTCAGCAGACAGGCAGAGGCCCTGCGCAGGAAGTGGATTAGCAACTCGAGGCCTCTCTGACTAAGAGAGTGCAGACAGGTCGTGGTCCAGTCACCATAAACAAACCAAGTGGACAAGGTGACACAGTCCAATTAGTCACTCTGAGGCACGTGATGACTCAGATTTTAATTGGCTATATATTGAGGCAAATACTGCCATTTTCCCATTTATTCTCAGAACAAAGACATTGGCAACCCCCCCGCCCCACCCAAAATCAAAAGAGCTGTCAGGGCAAATTGATTGGGTTGTGACCTCTGTATGAGCAGAGAGGGGCCTTTATGTATAATGGAGGAGAGTGTTCTGTGCAGTAAAGAGTGAGATGAAGCGGAATCATCCCAGATGAAGCGGTTTCATCTTGACAGGTCCCATTGGGAGGGAAGAAAACTACAACGGTCACACCGCCCTCTAGCGGCATAAATCAGATTTTGCGGTTAACTGATCAATGATTTTTTTCATCTTGGGCCTTTTATAGTGTTCTATAATGATCTTTTTCCAGTGTGATAATGCAATTATTTTCTGGTTTAGTTCCAGCTTTGACTTGCCAGGGTGAAATCTCCTCAATGTCATCAGCAAAGGGGGCGGCTATGAAATCAAGTCATGCAATGGGACTGTGTTGCAACTGAATGACTAGGGGATGCATTTTTTTGGTGGTTGCCATGGAAATGTCAGTTCATGGCCAGCTGTGGGATTTTAGCAGCAGGATTTCGCAAAGTGTTACACGTACTCACAATCACAGTCGACAGCGAGCTAATGTGTGTGTGGTTTTTTTTCCTTTTGCAGTTGAGGAATGTGAACAGGCGTTCAAACGTCTCACGCCGAAGAGCTGCAAGTTCACAAAGAAAAACTTTGTCCTTTTCCAGTGAAGACAAAACTATACACCTTCTGATTCACACATTTTCCATTCAATTCATTAGACAAATGATTTGAGATACAAATGTTTTGAGTTACAAGCATGCTCAGGGAGTAAATAGGATTTCGAGGCACCGCTGTACCTGAATTTCTACCTTGTCCAGTTTTTAATCAACTAATTTGTTCCAACTTCAGTGGAATTCAGAATTCCTTACAATCCATCCTCGTATTTCCAAATGAGTGTTGACGTCAGAACGAGACAAGAAAATACAACTCACCCGTTCCTCAGATCATCAATGTCCACATCGTCTTCATCCTCCTCATTGCCACTTTTCCCACCGAGGTCACTGTCGCTCAGATAATCCGCTTTCAGCAGGGATGGATCCGCGTCGTTCAGCTCTTCGATCAGGTGGATGCGAGAGGCGTGACTGATCCGGAGGGCGAGGTCCGACTGGCTGTTGACCGCGGACGGCGCATCGCCCGCCTGGAGACGTGGGCTCGCTTGACCGTGGCGCCACGACAGTGGCGAGGAGCGATTGGATTGACTGGAAATGGAAAACGCAGCAGCTTCATCACTGTCGTAGCACACGGTCCCCGCCAAACAGCTAAAGAATGAGAAAGATGGTGTTTGAACTACTTTAGGGGATCAAACAATGTTGATGAGAACAAAAAGATAAAATGATGATTAAAAAAATATGAATTGATTCCAAAAGGTCAATTTTGTAACTTTTTTTTTGGCATGTGGCGGGTAATAACTGGATCAAACAAGTATTGTAAATAATGTCTTTCCCGTTTCCACTATGTCAGACTACTGCCATCAAATCTTCGAGTATCTCGGGCAGACTGTGGCGACACTACACGACATTCATCCCAATAGCACCGCATCAGGTTTATTTTTTACGATCGCTGGCTTTTATCGTCAAATCGAACACTGTCGAAGAGGCAGTACCATAAAAAGTGGTGTTACTGTTGCGACGATGATACTGCGTGTCGACACATTGTGTGTGTGTGAGGGGATGAGGAATGGGGAATGAAGAAACAGGAAAGACATAGTGGTCGTTTCTGGTGCTTAGGAGATTACGTTCATTCAAGGATTGCTCAAGGTATGCTCACATACTTTTAATATGATACGGCTCACAAGCACACAAGAAAATCTTGTGCAGCCTAGCAAGCTCAAGCTAGAAACATGTCGGCGTTCCATCGAATTATGCATTGCAACTGTTTCTGCAAACACAATTCAAATTTGCACCGCAGGGCCAGCAGCATTTCTTTCATTTGGTTGTTTTGAGCTAGCCAAGTTCAACTTGCAAAGTACGTCTGTAGCGGTCTCCAGATGGGAATACTTTACAAATTAATCAGCATCTCTGGTGGGTATGCTGTATTTTATGATTTTCTTTTTTTTTTTTTTTTTTAAATCATGTTCTCAGATGACTATCGATTCCGTATTACACCAGACAAACTACAACCGGTGGCAGAGCTATTTCAGAGCTACATGGGCAGGTTGTGGAATATCTTTCGTGACATGAAATCACCATGCCAGGTTGTTACAGTTACAGTCTGGTATGAAAAGTAAAGAAAATGTATTCCATCCAGGAAGAATCTGCTGATTTGCTGTTCTTCGTGTTGGGCGTTCCCACTGAATGGCTGACAGCGAGCGCGAGGATGCGTGACAGGTGAAACACGCACTCAAGGAGGAAACCTGCGCACATGCCGATTTAAGTAACCCGAACCAGACGTTGGGAAAAAGAAAGCAGATAAAGGGAGAGGAAACGCATGCCCATAATCGAAGTATTATTGTGTGTCTCTGTGTCTCTGTCTCTGTCGTCAGTGTGCATCTGCAGGGGGAGACTTTTGAAGGCAGCCTTGAGCTAATCCCCCATCACTTCTGCATACATTAAGCAGTGTGAGGTGCAAAATGACAAAATCAAAGGTTTCCTTTACTTGAAAATGGAGTGCTTAAAGGTTGTAAAGAATCATGTCCGTAACCACCAACAGCAATCTGCACATTCCAACTGAAAATGATGACAGTGTTGTGGGCATTATGATAAATATTTCTTATTCCGTGTGGATGAGTGTGCATGTGTATCTGACCTGTGGTTCAGCTGCACCCCTCTCAGGCTGGTCATGGTTTCCTCCAGGTTCTGCCGCAGGTCCAAAACATTTTGCACCGTCTTCTTCCTCTGGGATTCTGAGTCTGCAGCAGTGCACGCAAACAAACATAAAATGGATATTTTTAGACAGCAAAGGCCACACTGGAGCATTTCTGACAATTGACAACATCTATTCATTCATTTCCTACATCGCTTATCCTCAATGGGGCTGGCAGATAATTTGGTGTTCAACTTATCTAACAAGCACATTTTGGAATACGGAGGAAAAACACATTCGAGCGCAGGGAGAGAATATGAAAACTCCGCACAGGATTCAAACCCCCAAACTCAAAACCATGAGGTGGATGTGCCAGCCGCTCCCCCACAGTGCTGACACCGACAACATCAATGCTAAATATACTGAAAAGATGAATGCAAATATGGTTTAGTCAATTTGATGTTGGTAACAACAAAAATACACTAGAAGAAAACCAAAAAAAGAGGAACTGACATCCATGATGGAAATGTGTCCTCTCGTTGCACTCTGACACTTCAAAAAAAGTGGAAAAGAGTTCTGGCGCTTAGCGACATGTTCGGGAAAGTTGCATAAAATTAGAAGCAAGAAGATAAAGCTAGAATGGCCACTGTTGACATAAGTCTGTCATCCACTACACAGGTTTGAGGACCTTGCGTGCATCTGCCCGCATTTGCCCTGATCAGATGGACCAAAATTGCGTTAGACCACCTGTGCCAAAAACAGAAACGTGGTCCGAGTAGGCGCAGGTCTAAACAGACTTTCTGACAGCAAAATCTTTTTCCGCCTCACGCATCTCCAAGGGCACACCCGCAGGTTTTGCGTTTCCAGGAAAATCAAAACTAGCCAGTTTTTATCCTGAAGCACAGATGCATAATATTGATCTAAGTGTGTAAAAAAGTTATTAAAAGGTTCATTCATGAATTAAATAATTCATTAAAATATAAAACTGAATTATACTGAAAGGTTTTCTCATCCATTCAATCTATTTGTCGTATCGTAAAAAAACAAATGTTGAAACGTGTGCTATATCTTGATGAGGAAATATGGTACTCCAAAAGATTCTACTACATAATGACATAATTCAATAGAATTAAAAAAAAAACGTTTTTTGTATCACACTGCACAATTGAAAGGCTCAAGGTGTGTCTGCCTTGGACACCTAGGGGAAATTTACTGGTCACAGACGTCTCAACTTTCTCAGCATATTATTATGGCACTAATATCAATCGTTCTCTGTAGAGGATAAAGAATATACAGTATGACTGATTACTTTTACGTGTTGCCATGTTTGTGTTCATTCAGTCATCTGCCTAAAGGGTTAAAGCGCTAGATGCTAATTAGTATTAGCATTAATCTAGCAGTGTTTGTACTTAGTACGCAAAGTGTAATTATCTATATGTTCACATTTGAAGTAAACTTCAAGTGGGAGTGGCAATAAAGAGGCTGAAGCATCTTTTGAAGTATTGTTCAATATTTGCCAAAGTGCTGCATGCTGTGAAGTGAGTTGAGTTCTCTGCCACCATACAGCAAATTGTCTTTCAAGGTTGTGCTCAAAAGTCAAAGTAAAACATCGTCAGGACTACTCGTATCTTCACAATGTTGAGTCACTCATACCTCAAGCCACCACTGTATACTGTATGTCGTACACTACCATTAATATGCTAAGACACTCGTTCAATAGCATGGTAAATTGCTTTGAAACGTTTGAGTGGTAATGTGCATTGACACACGTAAACACACACAATCACTAATCCTAATTTCTTATGGCTTCTTATTTGTGAGTCATGTAAAAGCTGTAATAGTTCCTCATGCAGCCATGTTTCTTCGCTAACTCACCATCAGCAAAGTGACTCATACATGACGATATCAGATAGTTCACCCGGTTCGGTAAACCATTTGAAGTTAATTTAATGGGAATATTAGCACAGATTTGGTATCTGATTTATGTTTCATAGTAATTATTGTCACAAAAAGGCACATTTTGATCCATGACTACAAGATTACAAGCGCAAAAAAAAAAAAAAAACAGATCACTAAATGCTCTTTCTTAACCAAGTGAGTCCAGATGGCGAATGAGGAGATGAAGGGGGGTGGGGGGGGCAAGCCTGGTCAACCGGGAGGCAAACTGCAACAGCTGCAGACAGCGCAAACAAACACGAGTGGTGTGTACACTCACACTCAACACACAGAGGAACACTTGGCTTGCACCACTCAGGGTCAAGGATCGATTCCCCCCAAAGGAAAAATGGCCACAGACAATTGAGCAGGCATCCCCGAGGGACGGAGAGCTCATTGAAGAAATGATGTGCAAAAACCTTTGGCCACTCACTCCACAGGAAACCTTTGTAAGATGGAGATTTTTTTTTTTTTTTTTTTTTTTTTACAATACAGCCTGTGAATTGCATCTCATCAGAGCATTGCTAGGTCGCCATTGTAAAGGAGAACTGTTTCATAAGTAAATAAGGGTAAAAATAAATTAAAAACAATAATACATGAAACATGGTCAAATTTAAATAAGTGAATTAAGTGTAGGCCATGTAATGCGGGGGCCAGTGTGTTGAAAAATACTGTAAAAGATCTTGAGGAAGATGGAGAGGCACATAGTGTATATTGGAAAAGACACATTTCATGGATTATTTCAGTTTGCACAAAACTTTAACAGAACAAAGAACCCCAAACACACGCGTGGGCACATGCAGGCCTTAATGGCACAGTGTAAATGACCCTAAATGAGGGTTTTGCTTAACACTGGCGTCCAATTGATTGGGTACGGTCTGGATGAGCGTGCGCATGCTTGTGTGAGAGCGTACATCCGTAAAATGCTTCCTGCCCGGCATCTGCTCTGGCCCTGGTCGGCCCAGCTGGGGCATTTGGGATGGTGATGCTGGGGGGGATTAGAAATGCAAATCCTTGTCAGCTCCCCAGGGGTGTGCATGAATCACACCGATCTTGTTCAAGCACGTGTGATACAGCTTGAGTGCAAAAAAAAAAAAAAAAAGAAGAAGAAAAGAAAACACCTCACTGGCCTTATTTTTTTTTATTCCCACTTACCTGTTCACCTTAATGCATAAAAAAAAAACATGAGCGATAATTTGTTGAGAGCTCATCATTTCACGTGCAGTTTAATTGAGATAATTTAGTTGAAGGCAAATACTATGCTTCAGTTAAGAATGGAAATGTCAAGACAGCATTTCAACATTCTTTGGAGTGGTGCTAATGCAGGAGTGTCAAACTCAATTTAGCTTGGGGGCCGCTGGAGGTAGAATTTAGCTGACGGTGGGCCGCAAATGCACATAGACGTGCATGCAATTTAATAAGATTTTTTTTTTAATCCAGTCTTTTCAAACATATTTCTCATTTTTTTAACAAAATAAGATAACCAAGAATGCTGGTGCAAAACTACAAATAAATCTTTCCATGACAACACTGCTATAGATTTCAATCAATTCACCCCCGAGAGCTATGTACCCTACTGTGATCAATAGGTTCGTCAGCTCTGCATTCAACACTGTGAAAGTGCCATTCACAAAAAGTCGAGGGCCGCACGAACATTCAACTTTCATATTAAGGTGCGGGCCAGAAAATATCAACTTGCGAGTTGCAAATGGTCCCCCGGGCCGCCAGTTTGAGACCCCTGTGCTTGTGCTAATCTATTGTAATGTAAAGTAGATGACGTGTGGAGACTGCTACGAAACTGCTGTGTACTGCTGTGTACTGCTTTTGCTCCCTTGGGCCATTTGTCTCCTCTCTCCATCACCGAGATAGAAACTCCCCAAAGGTAGACTAATGGTTCTGGCCTTGACCGTCTCTTAGTGCAGTACTGCCACATCCTTTCCTGACTGTTGAGTCACTCGCTGGCGCCAGAGCACCTGTTTTGCAGAATATGAATGAATGAATGAATGAATGAATGAATGAATGAATGAATGAATGAATGAATGAATGAATGAATGAATGATGGCGGCTGCTCCTAATCTTTCCTTTTCCTTGTCTGGACCACATGTGCGCACATATGTTTCTGTCACGAGAATCTCCTCAGGCTATACAGCCACGTTGTAAATGATAGATTGGTGTGCCTGAGCTTTTGCTGATGCTGCACAACAAGGCACATATGCCTTCATTTATTTCAATGTTTTTAATGTAGTTGTGCACGTCTTAGGGTTAGTTTAGAAGTAAACTCATCGCTGCTTTCAGCAGTCCTGGCAAGTGGCCTGCCTACAGGAAACAAAAAAAAAAAAAAAGGAGGAGTGAAGGCCCCCTGTGACAAATTGTTATTCTTCACCTTAAATATAGTTTTAAAAACGTTGCTTATGTTTTTCTGCCTTGTAGTGAAGACAGACAAATTAAAATTGCTATTTATAGTATAATATATATATATATATATATATATATATTGGTGTTGGCCTCATAGTTCTAAGGTCCGGTGTTTAATTCCGGACCCGCCTGTGTGGAGTTTTCATGTTCTCCCCGTGCCTAGGTGGGTTTTCTCCCACATCCCAAAAACATGCAACATTAATTGGAGACTCTAAATTGTCCCTAGGTGTGATTGTGAGTGCGGCTGTTCAGGGTGTACCCTGCCTCCTGCCCGTTGACAGCTGAGATAGGCTCCAGCACTCCCCGTGACTCTTGTGATGATAAGCAGTGTAGAAAAAAGAAAATATAGGTGTTTAACAGGTTAAAGTTCCCATCTTCCAGTACGCTCTGTGTGCATTTGACCTATATAAACTAATGTACTGTATGTCCACGACAATTGTTTTAGAATACACAATCAAATGGTCAATCTTTAGTTTGCTTTGCATGATTGCTCACCCTGATTCACTCTTCCCCTTTCCAACACCGACATCACCACCACCATCATAATCATAATTTTAGTGACCTCAGTTTACAAAACAGGAAGCATTGCAACATGTCACCATTCCTGTACATCTGGATCAAGTGGACAAACGTGCACACACACACACACACACGCACACACACACACACACACACACACACACACACACATACACACACACACACACATAACCACACAGTTTCATAGTTCTCCGGTTCACCAGGATGGTGCTTAATATCCTAACCTTGTAAGAGCACATGATACAGTATGTGATGATCTCACCACAGTACCATCTTTGTATGCACAATCTCAACACTTTCCCTGAAGGAAAAATCCTAAAGCCTGTGCACATCTAAGAGAAGGTGAAACACAAAAACACTTTCAGAAAAGTCACCTGACCTCTAAAAATGGGGAACAAATGTAATATTATCCTTCCATCCATCCATCCATCCATCCATCCATTCATCCATCCATCCATCCATTTTCTTAGCAGCTTATCCTCACAAGGGTCGCGGTTGTGCTGGAGCCTATCCCAGATGTCATCGGGCAGGAGGCGGGGTACACACTGAACTGGTTGCCAGCCAATCGCAGGGCGCATAGAGACAAACAGCCGCACTCACAATCACATCTAGGGTCAATTTGGAGTGTCCAATGAATGTAGCGTGTTTTTGAGATATAGGAGGAGTTCCCAAAGAAAACCCACGCAGGCACGGGAAGAACATGCAAACTCCACACAAGGAGGGGCAGGATTGAACCCGAGTCCTCAGAACTGTGAGGCAAACACTTTTTAGCTGCTCCACCGTGCCCCCTAATGTAATATTAGATGATTAGAAGATAGAAAGAATGTTTGGTTGTAGTACAGGCTAAAGGCTAACATAAGCACACTAAGGTCGCACCAAAGACCCTGCCGATGACTTTCTGCTGGTTTAGGTTATGCGGTATTCTGTATTGATGTTGCAAAAACACATGTAATACCTTGACTAATAAAAATGAGGACCTGATGATACCTCTGATATAAAACTCTGTGATGCAGTGTTTTAGAGGGGAGTGATAAAAGAATTTTGGGACTCATCAGTAGCCATGAATATTTCAGATCAGATGGACAATGCAAGCCAACTCACAGCACGCTACTGTACCGTTACTCCTGAAGAGCCCGTACTCCAATAACAACGCATCATGCCAACTGTCCTTTGGCAACAACACACCGTGACAAACGAAAAGCATCGAAAGCTTATAGAGTTTAGCTCAAAGACAAGACTGTCATTTAAACCTGGCACCACATGTTGGACCAAATGCAAACATGGGCGCGTAAATGCAAGTGCAACAGCTCCTTAACCTTTGGCCTATCTTCTTAGAAATCAGTAAGACTCACACTCCACTCTTCAAGAGGACGATGAGGCCAACATCTCAGCCTCTGGGCAACTTTCAAACTCAAAGGTATGGAGGAGTGACCTAATTGTTGACCTGTGAAAAAAGGTCATGAAAACAAGGTGCCTTCAGACCTGCACACTCTACACTTGTGAGTAACGCATCCATATTTGTACAAGATGTGAGTAGAGCACATAAGGCCTTTTCACCTTGTACAATTTATTGCAGGACTGTAGAAATGTATTTTAATGTTGGTCAGCATTTTTGCACTTTAAGAGAAAAATGTTTTTTGAGGTGGTACTTGGTGTATAATGTTTGAGAATCACTGCTCTTTTATGACCAGTCAGTCATAAGATTTTAAGTGTGCGTAGGAGACTTTTGATGCTGCAGACCGAGCATCCAGTAACAATGCACACTTTCATCTGAAAGCCATCATCAGAAAAATACACAAATAGGACAGAATACAAACTCATACTCAAGTATTCATCACAACGTGGGCTACATACCAGTCTTCACGCTGTTATCACTGACACAATTCAGATCATTGTATCAGCTTGCATGAAGATGAACAAAATGTACAAAGACAAAAATACATTTGAGGGAGTCACGTGTTTCTACGATGTAATGATGTTTCACAAAAAAGATTTAAGATTTTTTTCAGACTGGTTTCCAACATGAATTGGGCGGAAGCAGCAATCTCGTACTTACTATATCTTGCTAGACTATAACGTGGCAGCACATGTTTAGCACATCTGCCTCACAGTTCTGATGAGCCAGGTTCAAATCCGACCTCGCTTGTCTGGAGTTAATAGCATTTTTCCTGCCACTCTGCTTTCCTTAAGCATCCCAAAAATATGCATACTCGGTTAGTTGAAGATTCAAAATTTTCCTGTATATTTTCAATGTGAGTGCGAATGCTTGTTTGTTTATATGTGCCCTGTAATTGGCTGGAAACCAGTTGAGGGTGGACCTGAGGGATCTAGGACAGGCTCCAAGCACGCCCGTGATCTGTGTGGCGTGGAAAATGAATGAATGAATATATATGATGTATATATTTGTGTTGTGCAAGAGCTGATGAGATAAAAACAAAAAGTGCTCTCTTATAATTTGAAAGGAGGATGGCAGGAAGCAGACAGCACTAATGCAATGCCTGCAACATTAAGTCCTTGGGGAATTACCATTTCAAAATGCACACAAACATACATGCACAACCACTGGGACAAATCATATCCTGATGCATATGTCCATATTGTTCATGGTCACCATGGCGATTCCTTTGCTACAATCCCTTCTATGTACGGCATAAATATTGTATCTGCTCTCCTGTCTCAGTGGCGACAGAATGCCGTGTCCCGTCAGCGACCATCGTAGTTGAGCGACTCGAAGGGGAGGACGCAGGGCTGAAAGGATACTTCACGTCGCAAGCCATTTTATTTGTCGTGTCACTACTTCCTCGACAAAGCGTCCTGAATGTGGCACGCGGCAAAGACACACTTGGCAGTCTGAGTACAATGAGGAGTGAGTGAGGGCAAGACTGGAAGTGGCTCACGCTGAAGTCGTTTTTTTTTTCGTCTTTTGAACAATTCCTCTGAAGTGTTCATTGTTCTCCAGAGAGCTCCTAAAGGATGCTGGAGAAACCTTTGCGTGCACAAATATGCCCGCATATACACACTAGCACATTGTGAATGAACAAACACATTGCTATTCGAGGCACCCTTTAAAGACGTGTGTGTCGCTTCGTCATCTTTTTGCGTGCTCTGCGGTCATGGGCTCAGCCAACGGTAAAATTACACATGTAAAAATGCCACTTCTGATTCGTCTTCTTCTTTTGCTTTCGGCTTGTCCTGTTAGGGGTCGCCACAGCGTGTCATCTTTTTCCATCTAAGCCTGCATCTTCCTCTCTAACCACAACTGCCCTCATGTCTTCCCTCACCACATCCATAAACCTTCTCTTTGGTCTTCCTCTCGCTCTTTTGCCTGGGAGCTCCATCCTCATCACCCTTCTACCGATATACTCTCTCTCGCCTCTGAACATGTCCAAACCATCGAAGTCTGCTCTCTCGAATCTTGTCTCCAAAACATCCAGCTTTGGCTGTCCCTCGAATGAGCTCATTTCTAATCCTATCCAACCTGGTCACTACGAGCGAGAACCTCAACATCTTCATTTCTGCTACCTCCAGTTCTGCTTCCTGTCGTTTCTTCAGTGCCACCCGTCTCTTATCCGTACATCATGGCCGGCCTCACCACTGTTTTGTAAACTTTGCCCTTCATCCTAGCAGACACTCTTCTGTCACATAACACACCAGACACCTTTCGCCAGCTGTTCCAACCTCCTTGGACCCATTTCTTCACTTCCTGACCACACTCTCCATTGCTCTGTATTGTTGACCCCAGGTATTATAAGTCATCCACCCTCGCTATCTCTTCCTCCTGGAGCGTCACTCTTCCCCCTCCACCCCTCTCAGTAACACACATATATTCTGTTTTACTTCAGCTAATCTTCATTCCCCTCCTTTTCAGTGCATGTCTCTATCTTTCTAATTGCTCCTCCACCTGCTCCCTGCTTTCACTATATATCACAATATCATCTGCGAACATCATGGTCCAAGGGGATCCCAGTCTAACCTCATCTGTCTGATCTTTCACCTAAATCTACAGTATCTGCTCTATCTAATCTTTCGTGAAGTAAAACTCCCATGTACACAAATCTCAATCCAAACAGATGTCCTTTAGGTTTTAATTTGTAATGCACTTTAAATCTGATGGCCTTTTCTAGGATCATAGATGTGTGATTAGTGCAATGGAGGCTGAATCTTTTCATTATCTTGATGTAAAGACTAATCTGAGTGCTTGCTACAGTCTTAGAAGCGAACCCCTCATGCTAAGAAAGGCCAGTGCTTGAGGGATTGCTCTCTCGCATCCAAACACACATACACACACAAACACACACACACACACACACACACACAGACACACACACACACACACACACACACACACACACCTCATTATCGGTGCTGGATGGGGCCCGAAGGTGTCGTTAAAGGAGGACATCTGAGGTTCAAATGCTTTTGAACGTAAGCAACCTGTGCAACATTCTAAAGAGGGTGCGGTCCTATAATTAATTTTGTAAGATTTATTAAACAAAATGGGGAAAGCAATCAATTAGCCTTTGATGTGTGTCTTAGTGTGTGTGTGTGTGTGTGTGTGTGTGTGTGTGTTGATATTTTGAATGTCATGTTGCATGTTTCAGTCCTAAGTCCAAAGAGGCTGCTGCTGCTGCTGCTGGATGGACAACAAATCAATTCCAGTAATTCTCTACATCCAATTAACAGAAATCTCTTAATCACTCATTGGTGGAATAGCCCCATTGTCCCTATTAGTGAAAAACTGATACTAATCTTAAACCTCTTCTCATGATGAAGCAGGCCTTAACTGGAAATTTCATTAACTGTTTGAGGCTTTGCAGTCAGCGCATGCATGGAGAGCACATTGTGTGTGTGTGTGTGTGTGTGTTGTGTGTGTGTGTGTGTATGTGTGCGTGTGTGTGTGTGTGTGGATTGTAGTACATCCTGTGTCTGTTCTGTGCACGTCCTCTGAACAAAAGTCATTTTTCACTGCTTACTTCCGGTTCTGTTCAAGCATAGTGGTTGACTGAAGGTGACCTGACAGAGTGGGAGCACAACTGGCTAGCAAAACCGCAAAGCAACCTCTCATGTCAATTTGACAATGACGCTAACCACCAGCTGACCAGGAGGCCACTGGTGCTGCTGGGCTTGGGAATACAGTACTGAGTGCGACAGAAAACTATAACCGTAAGCATTCATCCCTTTAACAAGTATACAATTACTACAATACTTCATTATTTTAATGCTCACGAAAGCTGGGATATTTAAATATTGACCTTTGTTGAGGGATACGGTTTTGGTCAATTCTTTCAAGTGGGTTACCACATCTGGATCGGACCTCAGTGGTGTCCTACATTATCTTTGCCGACTGCTTACGGCTCATCTGGAAAGGACGTTGTCACATTGCATACTGCTAGCTGTCACCAAAGAAGATGGAACCCATTTCAATGCCAGAAGCATACAGGATATGGCTAACGGGCTGCGGTCAATTTAAAGTTAAGATTATCCTGACATAACGCAGAACAGCAAGCATCCATTTCCTAAGAGGCTAATGAGAAAGCGGGATGAGGAGAGCACAGAACCGGCATATGCTGATACGTCTCCCAATATGAAAGAGCACGCAAAGCCGAAACCAATCAGCTGCATGTCCAAATGGAAACGGGGGACATGATAAAAGATGAGCCCACAGCCGCAGGCAAGAGGGCAAGTCACAATTGGCCTCTCCCAAAGGCAGACGTAGAAACTCATGAGCGTCTTCACACGCTTCACCCACACACCTGCTGTGCTTTGTGTGACAAAATAATCTGCAGATCGAAAAGCCTCAGTCTGTCTCTGTGGACAGATTTGAATCGGTGGCATTTTTCATGATTTTACAACCCTACTTTTGTTACAGCCGTTCTAACATGCAAACGTCTGATGCTTCATTTTATACTCTGTCCCTCGTTTGAAGTGCGCGTCCTCTCCCTACCTGGTTTCCAGGCGTCTAGGTGTGGCTAGCGACAGGGAAAAAAAAGGATTGTGTTTGAATGCAAACTACATCCCCAAGCAATATTGTGTCTGTGTGCAGACTGCAGGGGTAAGGAGATACAAGACGGCAATTTGAGGCTGTGAAGGAGGAGAATTTTGATATAAAAAAGAAAAGATTACATGATATCACATTTTAATCTCTTTTTCCACTGCTAGTTCCTTGACTCTTGGCAAAATGAGTCTACATTCCCCTTCCTTTCTCCTTAGCGTTGCCCGCGGTAAGAGAGGGGGAGGAGGAGGCGGGCGGCGGCATTGGTAGGTAGATGGTGACCATCTGTCCGCAGCCAGGAGATCAATGGACGTAAAGGGGAAGTTGAAGGTCGAACATGAGGGTGGAGGGGGCGTGGTACTAGGATAAATAGGTAGGGCGCTTTAGCTCACGCAATATGCTGCCGTATTATTTACCATTTGACAACGCCCACCCACACGTCCCACTCCCACTTCCTTTGAGCATGAATGGCCAATTTGGGATGCAACAACGTAAACATGTCTAAATGAGGATGCTGGCATTTGTGGTTCTGTGAAACCGAGAGAGTGTGTCAGATAAGAACCAGTCGTTCCATTGCTAGCTCATGAATCAACAAAAAATAAGCAATGTTAACCTTCCAGAAAAGCTTATGTCAGGCAAGCAACACAAAAACATTGATATTAGCATCCATACAACATTTTACTTTTTTTTTTTTTTTACAGTAGCAGTCAGTTTGTTTATATTAATTTAACGTCGAGCAGTCACTCCCATTTTCTGTGCACAACATCATGACAGATCAAAAATCACTAAGAAAGTGTACCATATTTATGGACCTTTTTCTAGACATGTTTCTAAGTGATGTGGGTCTCATGCTTGACCCCATGCAAAGCATGCTGAGAAAAAAAGTGCACTTACCAAGCATTTGGCTGAACAGCAGCTGCTCCAAGTCCCCCAAAACTGTCACCACTAATTCAGGGTCCACCTTTAAAAAAGCCTTATCGTCTTGTCCTTCTACCCCCTTCTCAGATTTTCCCTTGTCCCCAAGTTTTGTGTCATTATCCCCAGTCCCGCCAGCTCCATTAGCCTTAACTGGCGGATCGTCCAAGTCTGGTCCTGGACTCTGGTGTGCATCAGAGGTCTTACTAATTGGCTTGACCTCGGCAAAAGGTCCCCGTGGTTTTCCAGGGGCTGGGATTCGGCTCACCTTTCCCAAATTTGAGGTCACCCCTTGGGAATTGAATGATTTGGGCTTGCCTTGGAAGAGGGACTGTTCTGACATTGAAAGTGTTCTGGAAAGTGATGTTTTTCCACTTGCAGCCTGACCCGTCTTGGTTTGCACTCCTTTGTTGGTGCCAGCACCAGGCTGGCCTGCATCATCATGCCACCTGGGAGTCTGGTACAGGTGCAGCTTTTTCTCAGAATCAGTGAGCACAATCAAGTTACTAAGTGATCGCTGCTTTCGTAGATTGGACGGATTTGAGACAGGAATGGGGATGGATCCAGTAGTTGGCCGGTAGACTTTCAGCTCTGATCTGGAGGGACGTGGAGGTCCCTGGGGTAGAGCAGATGGCTTGACCGGGGGCTTCCTTGAGGCCATGGACTGGGATGAAGAATCCTTGCCTGAAGTCCTTAGGTCCAGCTCTCTTGGCTTTGCTGTCATGCTAATATTAGCCACATTAGCCTCCAGCATCCCTCCTGTAGAGAGCCAAACAACAGGGGCATGCTCTGATATACACACAGGCAGACCAAAATAAAAGGTGCGAAAGATGGGAGAAAGAGCGATTAAAAACAATAGAGCCGTCTTGGTTTGCTGTCTCTATGGAAGCACACTGGACAAGCTCGATTCCCTTTAGTTGAAAATAACAAAAGCATCAGTGCAGACGGCCAGTGGCAGTTTGGTTACCTCGCACCTTAAAATCCCTGGATGTGAGGATCTTTGTACAGAGTCTAAAACAGCACCTCACAGATGACAATGGAGCTGTCGGAACAAAACGCAGCAGTCACTGGCCGTCCTGCCTGTCTGCACCTCTGCTTGCTCCCCGCTCGGCATCTCCTCCTGCTCCTGAGGCAGGCAGCAGCCAACTGACAGGAGAAGCAGTCGCAACAGTAGCGACACCCCCCTTTTTTCCGTCTCTCCTCCCTTTGCTTGTCTCTGGCTCGCTGGTTTGCTCAACGTAGCCCCGCTGGATCATTCACCCGCCTTCTCTGTGGTCCACCGCTAGCCTTCCTTCTTCTAGCTTGCTGTCTCTGGCTCGCCCTCCTCCCACTGGCTGATTCATCAGTCCCTCCCTTCCCCTTTCCCTCTGTCTGTTTGTTTTTTTTTATCCTCACATGAATATATGTACATCTTAAAAAGCTTGATCAAACACTTTTTAATCAACCTCAAATCTGTCTTTGCTTGCTCTGTCTGACACACCACACTACGCTACACACCACATGGCAAACACAAAGGTTTACTAATAATATACCGTCTTTCTTTCCAACTTTGTAACAAAAAAATAACTTAAAAATTTGAGTTTGGATTTATCAGATAATTTCTTTGTTCTTATCGTTTCGTTTAACAGGGGTCTCAATCAGACGAGCAGTGTGTGATGGCAAGGATCCTCAATGTCAAATACTGCCGCCAGAATAAAAGATCCCCCCCACAAACCCCACCGTAACATCTACAGCCAAGTCCTTCATAATCACATTTGCTGCTTTATTCATCCATTCAGATTCAGATTTTGTTAAGTGTGTTAACCACAGGAACCCCCCCCCCCCATGATTATCTTGAATTATCAGAGGACTACAGGTTTAATGGGACATTGAACAATCCCAAATGCACAAAGTTGGCCAGGCTTGAAGCCTTTTGCTTTAATTAGCAGCCGACAGCCCTGAAATAATCAGCCCGACCACCACCTGCATAACATCAACCACCCACTCATCTCCATTCCCCCCACTCCGTCCACTCCAGCCTTCTTCCAAATCCACACCACACCACAACAGCAATTCTCAATCCACAGGCCATTACGCTCTGGCTGCGTAATCGTATCCATTTTCCAGCACGACCTCTGTGGAAACACGTTGGTTGAAAACAAGAACAAGTGCATGTGTGGGTGACGGTGTAGATAATTCAGTGTGTACTCCTCTTGAATGTGTGTATAATGTATGTGCGGCTCGGTCTCTCACAGTGTCACATCGATGAGACAACGCCAAAGAAGCCCCCATCTAGGAATTCAGCAGTGCTCCCGCATGTTCAAAAATGAAACTTCATTCCACTGGACATCCCATCTCGGGAAACTCGGCTTCAGATGCGAAAAATCTATTTCTGAGCCATCTTCCTACATTGGATAAGTTAAGAGATGATTTGATAGAGAGCCATAAATGCACAAACACCATCCATTCCATTAGGGATAGTAATGATGGCAGAGCATAATCCTTAATAATAGAAAGTAATCAATAAAACTGTTTACAGGAAACAGTATGTATCCAGTCTCCTTTGAGCTCGCCGCTTTGATTTAGCTGTACTATATTATAAAAGCGCTTTTCTTCCTTTTCTTATGGGGACATGCACGATTGGGAACCTACTCTTTGTCTTGCTGTACAAGTTTCCACTCTTCTGAAAAAGGTTCTACGATATTATGGAGCGTTTGTGTAAAGGTGCGAGGTCAGAGGTCACTGATGTCAGACGAGAGGCTCACGATCTCTGTTATTGTTCATGGGATTGAGCGCTGTCAAGCATTTACCCCACACCAAACCCGTCTCCGAATGCCTTTTGACTTTGCTTTGGCCACCGGATCACTGACATGCTGGGATAATCACAGGCCTTCCAAAACTGTGACCACACAAAAATGGAAGCTTAGAATCGAGGGAAAAAAAATGACTGATACAAAAATTAAGATTCAAAGGGAAACTAATATGTTGTACCTAATTGATTAAGGCAATTTTCTCCTCAACCTTTGGTTTGACTTGCAAACATAGACTTGAGAGATGAGAGCTTTATGGGGCCAGTGAACTCAACTCACTTCACTTTAGAGACAGCTGTCCGAAAAAGAGACTTCAACTTGTTTATTGCCACTCCCAGTTGATGTTTACTGTCAAATTAAACTTTTAAAAAAAAGAAAATTACACCTTAGGTATTTAAAACAAACACATAGCTTAGTCTTACAGTCTGCTAGATTAATGCTAACGCTAAAAAAGCACCCATTTTGCAATGCTATAACCCTTTAGGCAATGGATTGAACACAAATGAACAGACAATTTAACAGTATTCAGTTTTATTTATTATTATCATTATCATTATATATTTGACTCGTATTAAAGCTGCACTAATATACCGTATATTTTTCTATTGTCTATTTGTCCTCTCATACAACACCAGAAAGGGCCACAGAACAGCCATCCATTAGATGCACTGCGACAAAAATAGTTGAACTTTTTTAAATACTATTTAATTATGTTAATGCTATATATTTTTATGAAGTACAATATTTTGGCATGGTAGTATTAATCCTTAAAAGTTTCCGTATTTTTTTTTTTTTTTTTTTGGGGGGGGTGGGGGGGGACTGGAACATATAAATGGCATTTCCATTAATTTTAATGGGAAAAGCTGATTTGACATATGAGTATTTTCAGTTAAAGTGGTCGGAGAACAAATTAAACTCTTTTCAGGTCAATAGCATAAAAGAACGTCACGCATTACAAGTTGCAAAAGGACTGATGAAGGCACATTTATGGCTCATACAAAATACACAGCATAGTCTGTTGCTAAATGCTAAGATCCATTAGCTGGAGTCAGCCAACTTCATTGAAAGGGCCAATGTTGAAGTCGCACTGAGGTCAAAGCTGTGGCTTAGTGACAGTTACGAGGCTTCAAGGGCCAGTTGCAAGCACGTCCGGGGGGGCTGAGGGGTGTAATTTCGGGTTAATAGCAGCCGTACTTCTGCTCTTACACCTCCCTGATGACGGGTTTGTGAAATGAGACCGAGTGTGTATAAGGCAGCACTGTGTGTCACACACACAAACACAAACAAACACTCACACACAGGCAGACACTCACACGCTGCACTAAAAGCACACACGCAGTATTAAGTGCCTGTTGGCAGAACAGAGTTACTTGTCTGTTGCAGTACTCTCTTGGCGCTGCTGACTAATCATTTTAATATACCGCGGATATAAGCATACACTTTCTTGATACTTAGCGCACACACGCATACATGTTGAGGCACACAGAAGACTGCCTTTCCAGTGTGTGCATCTTACCTGAGCAATTTGGCTTGATTTCAGAGAAGCTGGCAGTTTGACTGTGCGGCAGACGCCAGCACTCTGTATTGGGCTTTGCATTCATCACTTACTGCACACACATTCAGCAGGTAGGAAATTTCTGTTTGTTCGTGCATGAGTGCTGACCACCAGCCCAAACCTTGGGAAATTGGCGAAAATCATTTCTACACGCACACATTCACAATAGAGGCAGTTTTAAGCCCGGGTAAATAGAGATTCAAGGCTGAATGTTCAGATTGAAGTGGAGCGTGCCGCAGCGACGAGCAGTTGGGCAGAAGGAAGTAAAGTGTGAATAGAGTTGCACCTACATCTCAGAATAGTTTGAAACCAATTCACCATTATATCTCAACAGCCTACTGAGGGCAGGGACTGCGAGGTCGTGGTGGGCGGATCGATCCGCATTTTGGTAAGACAGATATTGATGTTGATCAATACTATTATCAAAGCAACTTGAATTTCTGTTTTGCTGCAGACGCACTTCTGAAGTTAAATGCCAGACGTAATTTAGGGGCCCGACTCTTTGTGTTGCAACTCATTGAATGCAGTTGACAGTTTAAAGCAGAAAACATTGGCACTTATTCCATAACTCTTGACTTTAAAATATGGCTAGCATAAATAATTCCCACCCCACCCCATTCAAAGTCTAGATGTGTATTTTTTTCATTTTTTTTGACACAAATAAGTGAAAATAGCAAAGTTCGATAAATTTGCATGCGCTTGTTTTGTAAAAATCATTCACTATCATACCCCCACGCAGAGAGCAACTGGCTGGGGTTAATTAAGTCATTTCAGCCTAAATGCGCAGGTTTTGTGAACTATTTCTAGGGCTGACTGCATTGCTCACATTTGAAAAAAATTTGGAACGTGACATAACACATGGCAGCACAGTGGAACAACTGGTTAGAGCGTTGGCCTCACAGAAGGAAAATCCCAGCCCTGCCTGTGTGGAGTTTGCATGTTCCCCCCATGACTGCGTGTGTTTTCTCCGGGCACTCCGGTTTCCTCCCACATTCTAAAAACATGCAACATTAACTCTAAATTGCCCCAAGGTGTGATTGTGAGTGCAACTGTTGTGTGTCTCCATGTGCCCTGTGATTGGCTGGCAACCAATTCAGGGTGTCCCCGGCCTTCTGCCCGATGACAGCTGGGACAGGCTCCAGCACTCCCACGACCCTTGTGAGGATCAGCGACCCAGAAAATAGATGTATGGATAGAATACATTGATTCAATTTCATGATGCTTCAACTGTAAAAAGTATCAGTACCAGTATCAATATCTGCGATACTGGGGTGGTATTTATCTGTTATGGATAACAAATATTGCAGTTTCGCGCACAACTACTGTGAGGGGCGTTGCGGTATTTGTAGGTTTACAAAGAAAAGAAAACCACCCAAAAATAAATACGTGAATCTTGAACTTTTTGACGTGATCCCATTGGACGTCACTTTCAGCCACTCTCTGTTGTCACAAAGGACCTCCAAATTCCACATCTTTTTGAGTGTCAGGAAAAGATAGAAAGTCACACGTACTGGCGTGAGTGACTATGCACAGCAAAGGAGCAGATTTAGCTCGGAAAACAAATTTGATTGGCGACTGAATAAACTCAGAAGAAGAGGAGGAAAGGATGGTGTGTGTATGTGCCCGAGAAGCAGAGGAAGCATGTAAGACAGAGAGGGGAAATCCTGCCTCACAGCATCTCCCCCCCCCCCCCCCCCCGCTTCAATTGCTCACGTCTGGTACCATGCTAACGCTCGGGGGGTCCACAGGACATGGAGGTGAATACTCCACTGCGATACATACGAGCGGGACGCTCTGACTCATGAATGAGGAGAGTGATAATACACAGCGTGACTCACTGGTTGAAGCATTTGGGGAATTCAGACACTTCAGGCCTATCCGTGACAACAGTGTGACTGCATCTGGGAGGCATAAAATGTGAATCTAACAAAAACAGCATTCTGGAGCCCGATGGACGTCACACGCTCATTCTGAATCATCCACAGCTCGACAACAATTGGCGTCTTGAGAAAAAGGCCAAATGTTTGTTTTGAAGGGTTTTAAATTGTACTCTTACGACTGGTTTAGTGTTGACATTGTCATTGCCCGCGCTCGTTGCCTGGTTACAGCGCCGTGAGTGCGAGAGTGGATTTGTCACATGAGTGAGTCCGCTATAACTTGACTCCCTGCGTTGGGAGTGACCCCGGTGGTCAAAAAAGGGATTTGGAGTGCGCTCTCATTCAATCCACCGTTCTGCTCTTTTATCTCTCGCACAATCGACTGCATCCATGACTGTGTCCCTGTTAAGGGTAGACAGTAGCCGGCGGCGAACATGCTGATGTTTAATGTTGACATCTCTACTACAGCTTTTCCACCTTTCAATATGTTTCAGAAGGGTATAAAAAAATTGGCACATAATGGATTTATTATACTCTTGAACCATATTACCCCGCAAATCAATTCATAACTACTGCTTTCCTTTTTCCCTTAAATTATCGATGATCTGATTTTCTCTGCTCATGTTTTATCTTTTTCTACTTCTGCTCCCTAAGAATAAAAATTCTTGCTAATTACAATTTGTTGTGGATGCAGGAATATACTATTATGTATCCGCACGTGTGTATGAAAAGCACACAATAGGATATGCGGCTCAGATAATGGATGGATAGTATGTTGTTGTTACAATCTAAGAAGCGTGATGGGATTAAAAAAATCTTTCAATCTGATTTTTAAATTTGTGGATCTTACAAAGTATTAAATATGGATTTGATGCTGTCACTGATGGTGCTGGCAACGTGGGTTCAGTTCCCATTCAGTGATTGTGTTGATATATGCGCCTTATGACTGACTGGTGACCAGTTCAGGGTGTAGTGTGTCTTTCACCCAAAGTCACATGGGATAGTCTCCAGGATTCCCACGACCCTTGTGAGGAAAAGTGTCTTGGAAAATGGATGGATTGATATGATACCAAATTGGGTTTAGATTTTTTTTTTTAAATGGCCCACATTAAACTGACATTTTGTTTTATTGTAAAGGTGATAACATGCTGAACATTTACAGTCATGATATTGTATTCATAAGGGCTGGCTTAATGAAATGTTGTATTGTCCAAGATATTCATAGCACAGATTGCCATGATCTCGGGTGTGCATCTGTACCAAGACGATGACATTGCAGATTAATACCAGGATTCTATACATGTGTTCAATATCCTTGAGCAGAGTATTCTGGGACAAGAAGTAAATTATTACCCTGGTGTGTGCGCCTGCAAGAAAGAAACAGATACGGAAAGACAATGGCCTTGCTGGAAAAAGACACAAACTGCCCACCATTTATCTTTCAAAACACCATCTGTGTACGGTCAGACATCCATCAAATTCGTCACAAAGGCGCACGTTTGTGCACAGCATCTCTGGAGAGTGGCAAGGTCAGACAGACTTGGGTCTAATTTAAAGACCATATGGTGCCGCAGCCATATTCAATGTCTATGTCTTCATCGGGGTCAGAAGATGAGACAACGTTATAACACTGATTTTGAAGTAATTTGTGTTGAAACGCTGTTTCAGTCGCTACAGATAAATACACGTCGGAACAGAACACACAGCATATATTCTATATGTTGACATCCATTCACCTTGTCTTGTGTTCTGTTTTCCTTCCATCCAAACATGCTTTACCTCTCTTTCGCTCGCTCCCTCCCGGTGTTTTCCGTTATTACAATATAAGCCCTACTGCCGCGTGCCACGATTGCACCTTTTGGTCTGCTCTAAAACACCTTCGATGCCCTTCAAACACCAGTGAAGCATCAGTTACAAGACTGGGACCAAAAGCATCATGCAAAGACAGCAGGAGGCCTTTTAAGAGCACTACACTCCCATCCGCTATTCCACAAACGGAAAGTTCTAACCATTTATTTGGCATTGTTAGAAGATTAAAAGAAAAAACCCAAATAAAGGCCTGAATACAACATCATTAAGCTGGTGGTTTAATGTACTGTATAAAATATACTTTGCCCGACAAAAATAATTTCTAAAAACGCAAAGGACAATGAATATGTGACTGTGAGAACTGCTATCTTGTCTGTCTACATGGGTTACATTTGTGGGCCATTATTTGTGGGAAAATGGCAAACAGTTATCCTGCCTCATAGCGTGGTTTTAAACACCCATCTACATTTGGAAATGTGTTCCCTCTCCAATTAAAGCGGAAGAAACTCATAGAGTACTGACAGGAGGATGTATACGAGATGAGGATGGGTGAAAAGCTGAAATCAATGTGCACACAATGCTGCCTGCCAGCGAGCGCAGCCTTTTCATCCCATTACTGACCCACATCACCGCTGTCATCCTCACTCATCGGCGGATCCTGACCGCTTCTCTTCTTCCCATCTCATCATCCCGACCCGCTGCAGTCATCACCGCCGCGGGCCGAGGCACACATTCCTAACTGTGCCACCTTACTTCAGACGTGGCGGCCGAGCCCTGATGAGTAGGAGGCCTTTATCTGAAATAAGGCTGCTTATTCCCAAATCTATTCAGGGCCAAGAACGAGAGTCATATATCTGAACTTGGCAAGGCTTGTTTGACTGCCACAATAAATGTTGTCTTGCTACTGAAACATTAGCACCCAAACATGACAAGAGCCACCTCCTGGCTGTTTAGTGCTCTCGGGCCTACTGAGCAAATTAAACGAAACTTCTGGGTTAGTTCAGGAAAAAAAAATAGTGATGTGAACTATAGCAGTGAATTTCTCAAACCTGGTGTCAGGTCATCACAGCAGATTTCTATAGATCCAGACGAACAGTCGCTCACTTCATCCAATGACAAATCGCCGTCTTGCACCTGCAGCCTGTCAACATAAGACATATTTATACATCAAAATGTTTTTCCTCTTTCCTTCATTTAGGCCTGCTGAGGGACTATGAGAGAGAGTGTACTAGGCCTTAAAGGCTTTCTAGTGGACACTTAAAAGATCAGCTCTGCTCCAGAAAGCAAGTGTGTGTGTGTGTATTTGCTGTAAAAAGATACGCAAGAATTGGAATGAAATTCCACAACAAGCCTCTGGGACTGGTGTGCCAGCCTGTACAGTCGGAGGTCATATGGAGCAATGGGAGAGATGGGTTTTGCATGAAATATAAATCATCTTTGGTCAGAGTGGAAGACTTGATATCAAAGGACCACTGACCTGAAGCTGAAGGGAGCAACCGCCGCCATGTTGACTCGTGGAGCTTGCGTCTCCACTGGAGCAGGCTCCGTTTGCGGGCCTTGATGGGGCATCTCTAAAGGTGGCCGGCACATCACAGACATGGCGAGCATGCCCGGCGGCAGCATCGGAAGACTGGAAGAGGACGGTGGACTTGAATCCTCCGGTGTCCCCATCTCCTCGTCCGATTGGGTGGCGCCGTCGCTGAGAGCGCTAATGGCTTCCTGATGGCTAATTTGAGGGCGAGGTTGGTAGACGTTACCGTTGTTGGGGATAGAAGACTGGGTAGGGTGGATTTTTGGAGCCACCTCCGCCCTGCCTGGCACGACATCATGAATCACCCTGGAAGTGGAATGCTCTCCCCTCCTGAACTGAAGCAAAGTTTGGTTTGTATTTGTGCAAAGATTTCTATTACAGTTCCCATCAAGTGAAAAATCTGCATCATTCTGTGTGGGCTTTTCCAGGTCCAGAGCTTCTTTGGAGTGTGGCGGAGGCACTCGGAGCTGAGTCAATGGACTATTGTAGGTTGAAGAAGAGGTCTGGCGAGCACGTAGACCTGGCTGGTGGACGGATGGAAGCTGCAGGCCCCCATATGTTGGCACGTCCCGATGGGATGATTTAGGTAAGCCGGAGCTCCGAGGGCAAAGTAATGGAGACTGCGTGGGTGTGTGTGTGGGTGTGCATTTGGAAGTCTGCGTCCTTTGGTGCCTGTCCGCTTTTTGGGAGGCAGGTAAGGGCGAGCGTGGGAGCGGGATTCCCGATGAGGCAGGGGGCCGAAGGGTGGACCTCATCTTGACGCCCCCGCTCATGATGACCTAATAAAGGAGTCACAAAAGCCAAGGAGAAAACAGATGTTTTACTTACTCAGGACGGGTTTTACACCATGTTGAAATGAAACAGCAGATCCTGAAACAGCAACATGTGAATCAAGCATGTCCTGTATGAAAAACTGAGTCACCATCGGTTGGGCTTGTTTTTAGCACAACTTTGGAGCAACCATGCAATCAATTTGGCCTGCCGGGTCTTCTGCAAACAAAGCAGCAAACAGCAGTCTGAGTCCGAGTAAAAGCACATGCTCATGGCGACAGCTGAATCGTGCTCACAAAAATGATTTTCTCAACAATATCAAATTATAGACAGACACTGCTCTCTTTCTGTGCTTTCATTTACCCGATTTTCATTTCAGTCCTTGCGACTGAAATTAACTGAAAGGACTCGTTTCACCATTCCACAGTGGAAGTGCAAGACAATATAACAAATTGTGAAAGACATTTCAGAAAACACGTTAACAAAAGCCAAAACACTTATATTTCAGAAGAAAAGTAACAAAAGCCAAAAGAGTTTTACATTTCAGCAAACAAAACACTATTTACAATGGAAATCTCGTTCCATCTGCGTGGACTTCCCTTTCGTGATACAGAAGCCAATCATGTTGAAGCGAGGTGCATCTTTTGTAAAAGTGTTTCTGCTCTCGTTAATGTGTTTTTGTGAAATGTAAACATGTTTAGGCTAATATTTAATCTGTTTTCTGAAATGTAAACGTATTCCTGCTTTTGTCAATGTGTTTTCCCAACTTCAAAAGTACTTCACAATTCATTGTATTGTTTTGCTTTTACAGGCCACCGTGGTGTGCTCCGTCTTGGCCCATTCAGAAATGCATAAATGTCTTGATAACTATATTAGAGCTTGACCCAATGGAACCGGTGCGCATGTGTGTCTTACCCAAGTGAAAGCTTTCAGCGTAATATCGTATCGTTCGCATCCTTGCAGGAGAAAAAGGAGATGGGAGTCGATGAGGTTGAAGAGATGGGAAAAGAGGAAAAAAGAAAGCAACAGAAAACTGATGAAGGATTACAACATCTGGGGGAGAGAGAGATTGCAAAATGATTTGCTCTGCCTCATAAAACTTATTATCAGGAGACTTGTGGAAAAAATTAGCGCAAGTGTTTCAGCATGTAAAAAAAAAATGGCATCACTATAAGTGATTTATACAGTGGTACTTAGAGTCGAATCTTTGGTTCGAAGTCACCACAAATGTTTTCAAAAGCTCCATTTAAAATCACAACAACAATGTGAATTTTTTAAAATTTAAACATTCAATTAAAAATTTGAAATTAGTTATATTTCATTTATATATATTTTACGTCTTAAAGATGATCAGAAGAAATGGACAGAATGTGAGTTAAATATGAGGGTCACAGCAGAAGCTCTAAATAGTTATGGCTGTTTGATATTTCAGATCAATCCATCCATTTTCTTAGTCGCTTATCCCAACAAGGATTGCGGGAGTGCTGGAGCCTACCCCAGCTGTCAACGGGCAGGAGGCGGGGTACACCATGAACTGCTTGGCAGCCAATCGCAGGGCACATGGAGACAGACCACAGCCGCACTCACAATCACACATCGGAACAATTTAGAGTCTCCAATTAATGTTGCATGTTTTTGGGACGTGGGAGGAAACCAGAGTGCCCACGCAGGCAAGGGGGGACACGCAAACTCCACACAAGAAAGGCCGGGATTTGAACCCTGGTCCTCAGAACTATGAGGCCAACGCTCTACAGCTGCTTTCTCGTCCCACCAATATTTCAGATTTTCTTTTTAATTAATCTGCATGAATTTGAACAATTCCGTGTTTTTCCTGTCAATATTGGGTGTTGTCTGTACATTTATGAGGAAAAAAATAATTTAAATGATTCTAACAAATGTCTATACCCACTGCATATATTATATGGTCTGTACTGCTGTATGAGTGTGCGTATATGTGTGTATCCATCCATGTTCTTAGCCGCTTACCCTCACAAGGGTCGCGGGAGTGATGGAGCCTAAGCGGCGAAGAAAATGGATGTATTGATGAATGATTATATACAGTGAACAAAATAAGTATTTGAACACCCTGCTATATTGTAAGTTCTCCCTCTTAGAAATCATGGAGGGGTCTGAAATTTTCATTGTAGCTGCATGTCCACTGTGAGAGTGATAATCTAAAAAGAAAAATCCAGAAATCACAATGTAGCATTTTTTAACAATTCTTCAAAGAATCTACAGAAACAACAAAAATGTATATATATGCTTTTGTGTCTGAACTCTTCATATATAGATGGTATGAGACCAGATTTGACTTCTTTGCTGATGATGGCAACACTACTGCAGCAACAATATACAGATACAGAGACTCATTTGTGTTTTGAACATGAAGGCAGGGATCAAATAAAAATGTAAGAAAATGTAAGTTTGACACTAGAAGATAAAACATGCAAGGTCTGTCTGTCATATGTTTATTATTCATGGTTCTTTTGTGTAAGTACAACTACAAGTGTTTAACTGATGCCTCGTTAACAAACACTCAGAAGGCATAAGTGCTTTTGAGTTTCTCGGGTACACAAAGTGAAAATGACTACAGGCAGGGAACAAATGACATCTGAAATAACGCATTACAAAATGATTTGACAAAAATGCAAAGAAGTAAATGTTTATCCAGAACTGAATTGTGTGGTTTCATTTTTTGATTCGTAGTGAAGGAAAGGTTTCTTTCTTTTTTACTGACAGGAGAATGAATTCCAAGCAATTTAACGAAGACTCCAAGTGATACTTTCAAATTGCAAAGTTTGACTGGAAAAGTTTATATCCAATACAATGTGGATAAAATTATGTTTACTATGTTATCATCTGGTAAAATAATGTGTAGAATACAGTGTGTTGTATTTTGAGGGTGTGGGAGAGGTCATAGGTGACTCTATAAGGGTTTATGAATGAGACTTGACAAGTCAATCTATCAGTACAATACTGACATCTGCTGGAAATTATGCATAACAACAACAGCCAGTTTTTTTTTTACATTGGCCAACGTTAAGGTGGTACTGTACCAGGTACAGTATGCTTGTTGAAATTTGTAAGCAAAGCACAATGCAGGGGTCGACCAAGGTAAACTAGGCCTTAATCGCTCACACACACACACACTTATACACAACCTTGTGATGAGCACTGACTCATCACACGGCCAACACATGAGATAGTAACACATGTCTCTGTGTACTGATGGACATCAAGGTTTTTCTGTCACGTTCCCTCATGAATCCCGAGAACCAAAAACACAGCACTGTCCCGACTTTCCTGACTGAACTGACTGACTGAATTTAGTGGCACAAACAAAACACGGTATTGCTGGAAGTGACAGATTAATAAAGACAGGAAGCGTATCAGGGATGCTTAGGATTCAAAAAGTACATGTTCAGAATCCTCTGACCCAAACGCATTTCCTACCTGCCAGCAGGGTACGACAGTACGTCTCGGGCCCAGGGGAGGGAGGTCCAACTTCTCCGATGTCCCAGGAACAATGGGCTGTTTTTTCCCGGATCAATGTTGCATCCGTGCAGCTGGCCTCTCATTGGTCTGCAGAACCGAACCATTCACCAAGACAGGAAGCTGTGACAAACAGTAACAACACCAGGAGCCAATCACAGAAAAGCCCGCACTAAAGTGACTCATTTTCAAAGTCACTTGCCTGGACAAAGTCAGCCTCCTCATCATTTCACAGGAAAATGCTATTCAACACAAAAAGGTACCTGAGTTGAAAATTACACAATGACCCTGAATGACACACGTTTGGTCATCCTCAGAATGGTTCACACACTTTTTATGAGCGCTCGACCACACACAATCGTGAAGTGTTTCTTGAAATCTGTGACGCAGTTGTGGCCCAGTGAGAGTCAAAGCAATCAATTCAGTTTGTATAAGTCACAGTCACCCAAAGTGACTCAGCTGTATTTCCAGTACCTGCAGCCACACACACTAAACTTCTCAGAAAGTAGCATACTTCTGCTAGAAAAAAGACCAAAAATAACAAAGAGTCCACCTTGCTCATTCTAGAACTATATGTTTGGTCACAGATGGACACTATACGATCTGCAGCAGTGACTCATGCAGCCAGTCAATATAATGCTGACTCAGGGCGATGGCATCACGCCTGGTAAGGGGATCCACCTTTTGCCCAGCGCCTCTCTTCATCTCTGTTCAAGGATGTCATTCCATCAATAAACGCCTCTACTTCACTTCAAACAAAAAGGATACAAAACAAAAACAACCACCAACACCATTGCAAAACTTAGTGAAGAATAATTACTTTAGAATGAACTCGGAAAATAACAAGTGCAAAAACCAAACAAAAAAATATGTATACCGTAAAATAAGCACAAGGCAACACTCACCCAGTGTAAATATGAAGAGTCAAAGCAGCAAGTGGATTTTGCTTCCAGCCCGCATGCTTCTGATTGAGTTTGCCTCAATCCCCGCCGATGCTCCCGTCTCGCTCGGACGCACACCCCTGTGAGATGCAAGCGTGCGCATGTGTCTTCCCCAAGTGTGACATTGAACTCTCACCACTACGTCACGGCGCTCTGCTGCTGCCGCAGTCCGCCTGCAGCCGCGTCCCCGCCCCCTTTCCTCCCCGAATCACCTTCACTATCTCTCTCGGTCGATAATGGACCTGTTGGCTGTGCTCCCCCTCCAGTTTGGGATGAAATACAAGCCCGACTACGGCCCGGCCCGTAAAATGGATGAGTATGGTTTAGTGTGTGTGTGTGTGTGTGTGTGTGTGTGTGTGTGTTGTGTGTGTGTGTGTGTCCCACAGCGTTGCCTACAGTATATTCTGTGCATAATTAAAAGTAGGAATTAAATCACTATTTGGTCACACAAAGTCATAAGATGAAGGGAATTAGACATGACATGAGCACAGAATCAAAGAGTTGTGAGAATGGCCAAATGAACAAGCAATCAAAGCAGTGGCTCATTTGCTCCATTTCTTCAATGTGAAAGCACCAGACAGATGCAGAGATAAAAAGCCACAACGGCGAAGAGGAAGAAGGCAGCCGAATCAACAGTTAGTGACACAAATATTTTCTTGCCGCAGTCTGACACAGGCCTATAGGCGATGATGCACATTTCAGATTTCACCTACAGCAGAGCTCATCAACTTCAAACTGTAAAACTGTCAACACATTTAATCCATGATGGCCGTGATTCCCTCAAAGTGTGGCAGGGGTACCACAAATGGCGTGTGGGAATTGGAGATAATATTTAATATTTCAAAGATGGAATACAATCAAACACATTAGAATGAAGAATGAATTCTTCCTCCAACCATCTTTTGGGCATGTGAAAGTATGCTCACTCTGACCTTGTTTGTTACTTCAGTCTGCCTTTTCTGGTTTTTCTTCTTGATTGTTTGCTCTTGATTTGTTGTGTTGTTGTTTTATTAATTTGTTCATATTATTTTGGTGTTTATTGCACCTTTGAAAAAAAGACAATCAAATATTTTTGATATGATTTTGATCAATTCTCTGACCGACGACATTACTGTGTGTTTATGATGGTCATTAGGTCCCGGGTTCGATCCCGGCCCTCCCTGTTTGGAGTTTGCATGTTCTCCCCGTGCCTGCGTGGGTTTTCTCCGGGCACTCCGGTTTCCTCCCACATCGCAAAAGCATGCAACAGTAATTGGACACTCTAAATATCCCCTAGGTGTGATTATGAGTGCGACTGTTGTCTGTGCCCTGCGATTGGCTGGCAACCGGTTCAGGGTGAACCCCGCATCCTACCCATTCACAGCTGGGATAGGCTCCAGCATTCCCTTGACCCTCGTGAGGATAAGCGGCTAAGAAAATGGATGGATGGATTATGGTGGTCCTATTTATGGAGGTGGTACTTGGTATATAAAAAAAATATTATTGAGAATATTTACACAAAAGTTCAATGGCAGTGGGTATTTATGTGTTACTTCAAAATGTGGATTTTATTTTATCTTTTAAATGATGAGCGAAGCCTCCATAAATTGAGTGAGAATGCACAGATTCAGAAATCTATATCTCTGTAAAATCCCCTCAGAGCTAAAGAAAATGTACAAATAATATTGAATCAAGGTCAAATCTATGTTGGCATTCACAAGAATTTAACATGAAAAATTGCAATTGGAACATTAATGCTGTGCACTTTTATAGCAATAGCAGCAACTCGATCAACTTGAAAAGGGAACAGAATGTAAAGCTTCCTTTTTTCAGATGCTGTTGTGACTTTCCATGTATCCAATGTAGCAGCCTTAGCGGAGGTCTCTGAGTGAAACAAATTACTGCTGAGGCTGTCCGACAGCAGCAAACAACCAGACTTTAGCATTTTTGTGATTATTACATTATTAGTAACATTATCTGACAATTTCTGAAGCAATACAGTGTTAACCACCTCACAGCAACATTGATTAAAATTGTGACTATTTATTTTAAATTACTTAATCTTGTTGCATTTCAGGTATTAACTGGGTCCACACAGTCGATAAATGGTCATTTGCCTTTTATCCCCCCCAAAAAAACCAAATAAACATGTGCCCACACAAGCACCCATCTTCCTCATGCAGATGCAATATATAGAGCAGAATCAATACATTTTGCAAAGATTTAATACCGTACTCACAATAACGCAGCATCCCTCTGGTTTGTTTTGCTCAGCTTGTTGGGTAGATGCGCCAGAGTCAGACGCTCACGAACGCACTCACATGATGTGTTGCTTTGTTTCGCTGTCTCACATAACGGGAAGTGGCTTATGACTGAGGGATTATGGGTAGAAGAGTGCAAAATGTGTCAAGTGTGTGTGCATGTGTGCGCAAGGGAGGTCGTGTCATAGCTAATCTTCTAATGGCCCATGAGGCATATCGCCACCCCCCCCCCCCCCAATCAGAGGCAGACGCTGACAGACGCCGTTGTGACAATGGGACACTTGTGTTACTGTAACCCAAGGGACATCTGGAAGCTCATGTGTATGTGTGTGTGTTGTTGAGTCACATTTTGATGTTGCAAGTTAATATGGGAGACACTCAAGTGACCATCACACCACAATTTAGTTCCATTACAACAAAATTATGTTGTAATTGTTATGTGAAAAGAAAAAAAAACAACTATTGATTTCATCAAGAAATATTCATGTGCTGTGCGGCTATCAATACAGTACTGCAATTAATTCTTCTACATACAGTACTGGCGTACTAAACATCCCAGGGAGCAGCTGCAGTAGAACCTTCACACTGGGTGGTGGTCTGAGACATTTGCGAAGCACTGTTTATACCACGGCGGCACAGTGGGTCAGCTGGAAAGCATTGGCTTCACAGTTCTGAGGTCCCGGGTTCAATCCCGGACCCGGCTGTGTGGAGTTTGCATGTTCTCCTCGTACCTGCGTGGGTTTCCTCCCACATCCCCAAAACATACAACCTTAATTGGACACTCTAAATTGCCCCTAGGTGTGGTTGTGAATGCGTCTGTTTGTCTCGATGTGCCCTCCGATTGGCTGGCAACCACTTCAGGCTGTACCACGCCTCGTGCCCATTGACAGCTGGGATAGGCCCCAGCACTCCCCGCGACCCATGTGAGGATAAGCGGCTAAGAAAATGGATGTATGGATGTTTATACCACCACTGAAAAACATTGCAACAATGTGGCTATCTATTCTTACAGCGCTCATCCTCAATTAGGTTGAGGGTGAGCTGGAGTCCTTCTCAGCTGTCAACTGACACAGCAAAAGACGGGATACGCACTGGCCTGGTCGCCAGCCAAACGCGAGGAACACGGACAAACACATCATGGGTAGTTTACAGCCTTCGATTTACTGAACAATGTTCATGGAATGTCGGAGGAAGCCATAGAAAACGTATGCATGCACGGGTGGAAATTGTAAACTTGAAGAAAGGATGTCCTCGCAATACCAAACATAGAGGAGGCAATGGGACAAGCTCACTCATCTTCACTGAATTGACAGCAGCAAAATGAACTGAAAGTCTAACGAAACATCTTCTCTGCCACTTTTAGGAAATGTTTTCAATCTACAGCAAAAACAGAAACAAAAAAAAAGTCTCAATGGAAGTATCCAGTATATGAATTTGGAAGCTGTACATATTATTTGGCCATTAAGGCCTATGTGGTTTACCATGTGATGAAAAAATATTCTCTTCACAGAAAGAGTCCAAAGATAAATGGACATCTCGAAGATTTGTAGTCTTTTTCCCACAACAATGTTGGCCAAACTGGTTGCGTCATCACAATCAGACCTCTTTCAATTAGATATGGTCACAAGCAAGCTGTTAAAGGGTTAAAAGCCCAGTTGCCCGAGGGAATGCATATACAATGGTTAAAGCTGCCTTTGCAAAACCTGCACTGACAAGTTAAACCAGCTTCATCAACTGGGAGATAGAATTCCTTGCACCCCTAAAGACTTACTGCAAAGAAAACACCAAAAGACAGACAAGTCACAGGTAAGTACATCCTTCACAGTATGTTCCTTTTACGTTATGATATTCTTTTTTTTTGGGGGGGGGGAGTGGGGGGACACTGACTCTCTGGTAAGGCGGCAGCTTCACCATCAATGTTTTAAGAGCGATTCTGTTCAAAGTAGTAGTTCAAATATTGAGTGAGCGAACACCAAAAGGAAGATAACACCTACTCAGATGCCGCTCTTTACATTTTTCCGGTCTCTTGTTTTTGTTGACTTATTCGTTCGTCGGCATTGGTGTAAATGAACAAACGACAGACTCAGTTATTCTGCCAGGACAGTGCAAATGCTATGTCACAAATTGTATACATTCACACAAGCTAAACGAAAAGAAGATGTTCCAAATATCTCTCAGATGCATCATGCACTACAGTTTTCAGCTAATAATGAACCTATTATTAATACGTGTGTGAAAGCTTGTTATTTAGACAGATTAATATGCCATTTTGGACATGCTTTAACATTTAATAATGTGATCATGTCGCTACTATTTTCTTACATTCCGGATGAGAAGTGAAATGTATTCATAGATTTGGAGAACTAAGCCTTTAGACGTTGAAACAGATGAGAAGTTGACATATCCCCTTTTGCCAGAGGGTCGCTCCAAATACCCACCTGCATACCTTCACAAACATCCTCCCTCTAATTACACCGCCTCCAACAAGGAGCTGACGGGGGCTGCCAATGTTGGGATTTTGCTGGGAAGAATTGTTAAAGGAAAAACAAAAAACAAAGACCCAGTGCACAGCAAGGCACTCCTTTAAGGTTAATATAGCGCCAAACTTTTTGGAGTCAAAAATGTACATGGTCACGCACATTTAAATGAAATGTACATAAGAAATGAACCTATAATGTACAATTCATCATCTGAAACACTGAATATCAAATGGTTTCTTTACAATGTATCTTTCCTCAATTTGGAAAAAAATGTATGCATGATGACGATTATCAAAAGTCTCTGTGATCAAAAGCAAACAAAATTCATTACCATTATTTCACCAATGACTAGCAAGTTCCAAGACAATTAAATGAAACCCGTTTGGAAAAAGCCATGAAAAAAAGAGACAGGAAAAGCCCACTAGAACAGCTAAAAAGAATTTGGGGTTAATCGGATTCAGTTTGAATAGTGGCAGGGGTGGGCTGACTCCCATTTAACATGACTTTGAATGTGATTGATTGTAATTTTGAACACGGCCCCACTTAAAAAGTGCATCTGCACACATCTGGTCCCAGATCATCACAATTTCTTTTTACTTTCCCCCCTCAAAAAGATTTTTCAACATTTAAATTGAGTTGTACAATTTACAGACCACATTAATGGTGGAAAAAAGGATCTACTGTGCTCTCCTTTTCTAACATTACACAAACCTGACAGTAGAACAGGGGTGTGTAGACTTTTTTTTTTTTATATATAAATATCCACTCAGATAGTGAATATCAACCATGCGACCCATCAGAATGTAAAGCCTTTGTGTGAATGCTGGCTGACACTCCTGTAGTAGGACTTCACCATCTTACTACAGCTTTAATTAACTACAATTAATTAAAGGAGATGCAAAACATGGAAATAAGCAGCTTTTCTACAACTTTGTGGAGGAGGAAATCATTTGAAACTTGAGCCAAAATAGCTTGAGGATAAACTGCTGAAGGTGCTGAGGATCAAATTTTGCTACAACCTGTTTGGCAGATGTTGCATCGGATATCCTGAGTTTTCCGTTTTTTCCAGGGGACGTCATTGATTCAAATGCGAACGAAAACTTTAAGAACAGGAAATAAAAAAGTTAGTTCTACTGGTTGGATTGTAATTGATTTTCACAGCCTGCATGTCTCACCAGGTTTTCACAGAAAGACCGCGTTCAACAAAATACGGGGCAGAATATGCATCCACTAACTAGAACTTAAAACCATGCACGTAATAAGCTCTGCTGAAATTCTATTGTCAAACAATTGCTACACTTTAAACTTTCTCTCATATAACCCATTCGATCCTAAATCCATCCATCAATTTTCAACAGTTAGCTACTGTATGTCAATGTTGAACAAAGTTGAGGTTCAGAGGACGTGAAAAACAAGCCATGCTCTTGAAGCTACTGTGATGCTTTATCATTTCAGGGCCAAAATTAGTAGAGAAGACAGGAACAGCCTCAATATTTCATTATTTTGCATTCTTTTCACTGTATTTTCTTCATTTTCATTTTTGATCTTGCAAATAATGTCCGTCTCACAGAGTTCATTGTGTCAATTCATAAACGCAGCAGTAATATACAAAATGATATTTTGCATTTACTTTATAAGCCAATTTTGTCATTGAATAACGTTTGACTCCTAATGTCAGCTTTTAGTCATACGAAGATTCAAACTTCAAGTTCCAACTTGCAATGTAGTTACGATGTCACTGTGGAGCGTTGACTGCATCTCTGACAGGATGCGGCAGAGTTTGCGTCAGTGATTTCAAGCACAAGTGGATTTGTGTGTGCATGCAACTATGCAACAAGCCGAAGAAACAATTCCAAGTGGTATGCATTTTTTGTGTGAATCCATTAAAATCCTTCCAAAATACACCCGCTGTATGTCCAGCGAACCAATTTTACACTGACTTTTTTTTGCCCTTATTTTATTTTATTTTATTTTATTTTTACTTAGACTGGAGAACAGAGTCAGATCCAAGACAAGCTGGTTGGATATTTGTGGAAGAACTTCTGGAAAATCACAAAGCTTCAAAGACACTTTTTCTTACCGTGGACCTCAGAGAAGATAAAGAGTCTCAAGAACAGGCTTTAATCTCCTTTTACAAGAAAGACAGCATTCAGTGGGCTTCTCCACTTGAATGCAAACTGAAAGGTAGTATACAAGCACTGGATGTAGATAATTGTAATTTATGAGCTGGTCAAATGAGGTCGAAGCATTTGAGCTTTTCAGACATTATTGTTAAAGAGAGTAGGGAAATTCCTGAAGTCCTGTTTTGATGTCAGTGTTGTATTGTGCAGCGTAATGTCTTAGATGAGGAGTTGCCATCGTGGAGATTTGTGTGCAAAGGTCAAATTCCAAATGCGTAGGCCAGCATTTCCAAATCTTAGTGAGCTAATGCACATTTTTCACATTCGGAAAACTTTATCAGTACCTTAAACCTTCTGCTGCCATCTAGTGTAAGAGCACTGAATTTTTGTGCTTGTCACGATATGTCGCTGCCTCACTGGCATAGATGCAAAGATACGTTATACGTAGTGAATAGTAACTCTAAGTTTGTCCTTGTGCCTGTCGCCAGTCAGTACACACATTGTCTCCTTTGTCCAAGATGAAAAAAAATATGTATGTTTCTTTTCAGGCGACGTAGCAACTGGAAGTGGAGTTCTCCGCCACATGATGTCGATGGTCATCTTTAGGCTTACAAGTGGATTTCACGTAAATTTAGGTTCAGAATTGTGGCATACAATGTGACATACAATGTGACTATATTTCATGTCTTGTTATTGTTGTTTATTGGAGGTTATTTTGCTCAATGGTTGTAAGCCTTGAATAAAGGTTTACAATGGCTCTAGGCTAAAATTCAAATATTTTGTCATTTTGGAAGCAGAAATTTGGCAATTTTTAACCCAGGCACGAGTTGATTGGTTGCCTTTGTGGCTTGATGAGCTTTTCTTTTAATAGAACTCAATTACCAATTTGTGTGTGTGTGTGTGTGGTTTTTTTTTTTTGAACTATAAAGAAAATTCACAAAACTTTGTTCTCCTGACTTTTGCAGGTGGTGCAGCTGTTATCAAAGTCTTTGAAGGTCAGCCTGATCACCTGATTCCCTCAATAGCAGACAGCCTGTTGGACGACGACTTGTTCGCCATAGCAGGCCGCATGATTGGCCATTCCTTTTTGCATCATGGGCCAAGTTTTCCAGGACTGAGCCCAGCTATTATTCACACGCTCCTTGGGGGCTCTTTGGAGACGACGCCGATAACAGTGCAGGACTGCCCAGATCTCGACATTCGTGACATTGTGGCAATGGTGAGCTTTATTCTGACATAATCTATTGTCCTTCCTTTTCTTTTTCTACTTTATTTGTAACAAAAGTAATCGTAATCAATTAAATTATTATGCATGTGGACATAGTATAAATAGGACGGCCTTTTCATGACGTTTTCCTTCTAGCTCAGTGGAAATGCTGAAATAGACAACAATGACAAGATCAAACAGCTTAGCGTGCTGTGGAATCTCCCCACACCGAGTCCTGCCAACAGGAAGTGGCTGTCTGAAAAGCTTCTTTTGCATGTGGTAATATAAATGTGTCACTTTTGTCTCTCAGTTCCTGCTGCAGTGATGATAAACATCCTGAAAATGACTCGTCATAAGACAACACTCCATATCATTAGGTTAGCTTGTACCGCTTTAATATGTGTATATGTTGAATTAGGGGACTTGAATCATTTTAAATAAACAACAAAAAGTCCAAGTTATTATTATTATTAGCATTATCCCGAGTTTTCAACTCTCCCATATGAGGTATGGACTTCAATGCAACTCCAAACATAGCCTCAGATTTGGAGGTCCCGGTTTTCAACCCACGGGCCTAACGTTGCAAACCACCTCAGCATCCGTTGAAGGTCACGGCTTGATATGGACTTTGAAATCCAGTCATGTTGAATACCAGTGATGAGATTTTTAGGCCACAGTCTGTTCAACCGGAAAGAAGACGTTTCACACTATGCTGCACCTTGCAACCTTCTTTTCCCACAACTGTGCATACAAACAATACAAATAAGAAAGATACCGAAAAGCAGTGTTATCACTACACCACTGTAGTGTAAAAATATGCACACGTCACGACCCATCGAAACGGAGGTAGGACCGAATGCCGGAGTCGGGAGACGCAGAGGTAATTCGGGAAAAATGTTTATTATTCCAAGGTCGGGGATTGGGCAGGCAGTCAGGTGCAGCAGCGGTAGTCAGGACGTCAGGCGTAGAGGGCAGGTCCGCGGGCAGGCAGGAGTCGGTACACGGGAGATCGATCAAGGAAGGGAGAAGTGTCAAAGGATTCAGGCTTCCAGGGGCAGTCGGAGAACAGGTCGGTCGGAATACGATCAGAGATACGGAAGTGCCAGAACGGGGCATAAACCGCAATGATCTGGCGCCGGACCAGTCGTCCCCATGGAACCCGCACACCCAGGGCTGGACCGGCAGGACCATGACAGTACAGTATATATATATATATATATATATATATATATATATATATATATATATATCCACAACAAAAAGACCATTCTAGTCCGATGAGACGTTACAATATGGTCGGACCCTAAACATCTGCAAAACCAGCACTTTGTTTTTCTTCGTAAACATGATATCTTGTTTGTACACCGCAGGTGATAAAGCGAACGAGGCGTCAAGTCAGTCAGTTCCGAAGAGGCCTCCAAGACACGGGACTGTGGCCTATTCTTATTCACCGAAAAGAGATCATCCCAATTCTATTTCCCAGGGAAGCAGAGACACAAGTCTCACCTCAGGTTGGACAGCAAAATTGTTTCACTCTTGGGCGTAGGTTGGGGTGGAACAAAACCAAAAACTGACCTGGATACACCCTGTGAGTGATTTGGAAAATATCATTCCAGATGCTTTTGGATTGCATCAGGTGGCCTTTGTCAACAACCGCCATCTTTGAATGCTACAAGGTGGTGGACTTCGATGAGCGTGATGCTGAGGATGCATCCAGAGTGTCTGGCTATTTGAGAACCTTCATTGAAAACGGTATGCATCACTCCATGGACTGAACATCTGAAAGGGCTTTCCAGGTTGTCTAAAAAGTTGTTTATTTTAAACACAGCCTCTTCTGCTGAGTTAAAGACTCTCATTTGGTTCTGGATCGGATGGGAGGTGCCAGCTGCAGAAATGACGGTGGAAATAGTCGAGGGCGTGCTTCCCACAGCTGTAACGTGTTTTGAGAAACTGAGGCTGCCAAGGCACTACACTGAGTACAACACGTTCCAAGTGGATCTGCGTGCATGTATAGCCACCAGCTGGAGCGGATTTGGCTGCGCATGAATTACTGTATTCAGCAAAACTTGCCAAACAGGAGCTGTTTCATTTTAGGAAACATATGCAAAAAGGTTTTGACAAAATTTCAAGGATAATTTGTGTTCAACTTTACGGTGCAGGCTGTGGAACCTGGAACAGCTGAATTAGGTAGGCGCTGAATGATCCCCATGTAAACTACCACTATTATCATGCCAAAACTTCCAATTGACATTTTTCAAATTTAGTGTAACAAATATGAAAATACAACATACTAATATATTGTCTGGGGATTCCGTGCAACCAATGTTTGTGTATTTGTTGTACATTTACTTAAACAAATTATCAATCTATTCCTTATTTGTCCTTTGCTTGCTCTCTCATTTGGTGGGAGGATTAATTTGATATGTGTAAATCTAGACCATCAGGGTGATTATGGCGACAACATATATCCAAAATAATGATGAAAAAAAATACTTGCAACCAGTGAATCTCAAACAATGGTCTCCACAATCAAAGGCCAAACTCCTACCAAAAATCTGAAAAAAAAAATCATATTCCTAAAAAGAGTTACACGCTGAATTTTAACATCTTTTTATATTGTGGCCAACCCCACAAAACCGAGAACAAATCCACAAGTGCTCACTTGCTTATTTGCTTTATCTTTAGCAATGCATGTTGAAAGCTGAATGATGCTCCCAAACATTTTTAACGTTAATGTTATGTTCCCTCCTATATTTAAAATACAGAATTAGCTTTTTGTGCACTGTATTGTCTGTGCTTTCATCCTCGATCAGGCAGTGTCATAGTGGAATTTTAAAATTAGACACCATCTCATCCTGTACTTTCTACTTTGGCTTCAGACCAGACCGTTTTTACAAAAAAAAAAGAAAATCTCGTCCACTTTCACCACTTTTTTTTCTATTATTCACATACCCCGACATTCATTAAAGCAACAGCACTTTTTTTTTTTATTTTACCATTATTATCGAGACTAAACACAAGCAGCGTGTCTAACTCTCTTTGCTCTACGTTGCCCAGACTGTGTGGGTGGACGGTGTTTGTAATTATGAGTGGACCCCCTTTGAGGTCCGAAGGTCGAAGTCAGGTAAACTAGCAGGAGATCGTGTGCTTCCGTGTTAAAAAAAAAAAAAAAAAGTCAGGCTGTGGTTCACTCCGCTGGATTGGTTTTCATGTGTGCTGAGAATGTTGATGTATATCTACTCATAACAAATTTTACATGTGTGATTTTTCATGCTTGACTGTGCAGATTTGCGAGTGCGATGGTATGCGGGTGTGATTCCGCCCGTCAAATCACAGTGACTGCAACACACTTCTTTTCCTTTCGGCTTGTTAGACCGTTAGGGGTCGCCACAGTGTGTCATCTTAGATCAGGAGGCGGGAACCTTTCCACTGGGAGAGCCATAAATGCCAAATATTTTAAAGCATAATTTCAAAAGTGCCATGCAATATTTTAAAAAGCGAAGTACGGGTGTATTTGCGCATTTATGTAGAACCAACACTTTTAGAGTACAATAAAGTCTCTGAATTCTTTTAAATAACAACGTTATGATGTTGCTAACCAATGATGACAAAAGTACTTCTTACCATTAATGCGACAGCAAGTGCTGCACTTTGGAGTTCATATATCTTCAGATTAAGCTTCATGCAGGCGTAGAGATTTCCTACCGTTCATTGTGAACGTAATTAAATTTGATTTTCTATCATGCTGGTAGGATGGTGAACAGTTCTTGGCGACAAAGGCATGTCTTTTATTCGTTTGATTATCTTGTCTTTATGCGGAGTTGGCAAAATGTTTATTGGCAACGTCGACTACGAATGCTTTGGCATATTTCCCATCTGTTAATTTAAAGGGGAACTCCACTGGTTTGCATTAACAATGTATCCAATAGGTAAATGATTTCCAACCTTTATAGAGCCAAGGCACATATTTTCCAATTGAAAAATCCCACGGCTCACCAACAAAACTACATGTCACCAAAAATGGATAGATTAATTACTGTATGTACTTCCTGCCATCTAATACAAGAGGATTTTTTTGTTCTGTCTGTCATTGTGACTCACTGGCATAAATAGATGAATAAAGATACATTCTTTTTTGGAAATAATTGTTTTTAATTTTAGCAATTACATAAAATTGGCTAACTTCCCACGGCACGCCTGAAGAGCGCTCACGGCACACAAATTTACCTTGGCACACTGTTTGGGAATCACTGCAATAAGGCATGAAATATGTACCCCAGTTTGACAATGTGATGTTAAATGCTCTCTCGTTTAATAGTGTTTTGAGATTTTTTTCGACAATTACGAATTTTTAGGGTCGCTGCCATTTTCGCGAGTCACATGAGACACTCGCTCCCCGGCGAGCGAGCTCCAGGGCTCACTCGTTTGTTTGGTAAGACGGAGGAATACGTCCATACACAGCCGTGAGCGGCAAAAGCTCCGGGGCTCGGGGGAGCCGTGAGCTTGCTCCCCGGGGAACGAGCTCCAGGGCTCGGTCAGGGAGCTCACTGCTCACGGCTGAGCCATTCACAGCTGTGTATGGAAGTATTCCTTCGTCTTCCCAATCAACCGAGCGGCGGAGCAGCTCATGGCTGTGCTGCTCATGGCTGTGCTTCTCACGACTGTGTATGGAACTATTCCTCCGTCTTCCCGATCAAGCGATACTGCTATTTCTTCATCAGATGAGGATAAATCAGAGAAATCACCAGTAAATGGTGTCCCATGTAATCAACCCTTTGTTGCGGCACGGTACTCGTCACATCCGTGCTCGCAGGTCATGTGACTCGCGAAAATGGCAGCTCCACTGAAAATTCAGAATTGTCGATAAAAATCTTCTCAAAACAGTATTAAATGAGAGAGAATTTAACATCACATTGTCAAAATAGCGTACATATTATGTGACCTATCGGATAGATTCTTAATGAAAACCTGTGGAGTTCCCCTTTATTAAAAAGAAGAACCCTCTCTCTCCACAAAGGCTGTCATTCTTGTTGAAAACTTCGGTACTCATATTTTTTTCATTGAGCGACCTTTGTCAAAAGCGTTTCCATAATTAGTTGTTCCGACACGATCGGCGTTAGACCCTTCTGCACCTCTGGAGATCGACTATGCCACAAAAATTACAGCAACCCACTAGCCCAAACGTCTCTACGTCATTTGCGTTGCCTCCCACACCTAACTACGGCAACCCGACTGGGACAAACCTTCTCTGCACGACAGAAATCACATGTACAATTAATCATTATGAGGGCTCCGCAAGTCATATACAAAAGACCCAGGTATGGCTCGCAAGCCATAGGTTCCTGACCCCTGTCTTAGATGAACGGATAATTATGCATACACCACACATTTTCCTCGAAGTACTAACAATGACATGTGAGAGGCAACAAAGAAGAAGAAAGAGTAGTAATATAGAAGCCAGGTCAATGGTTACAGCTAATACACTATATATTGATCAGTTTCACAAAAAGTCTGCGGCTCAGCCGAATTTGCTGTCGATCTGAAATTGTGAACAAGTTTAACATTTACGTTTGGAGACCCCAACTGTTTTCTGAGCAGATGGGGGGTGGGGACAATCACACAGGATAATCACACAGGATCAGAGACATGCGATATTCTGGCCATTCCTAACGTTGAGTGGAATAGAGGAAAAGTACTCACACTTGCCCCAAATATATACCTCGTGCACCTACGACAAAAAAAAAAATCACATGACTTTTGTTTACCTCGCCATATTGCTGGTCAAGCTAAGCATTGCTCACTACTAAGTCGATTGGAGAAAACACTGAAATATGTCTTGTAGCACGACACCCAGAGTCTTGTCCGATACCTTCAGACATTTAGAAGGTGAAAATAAACGACGGTACGTGGAAGAATTAGATAAACTCGGCATAGAGGACCTGTATTTAATGCCAAAATCGATGTTTTCGCCGATAAGAAATTGGACTGTTAATTTGCTTCCACTTGTCTTGCACAACTGGATATACACATGGATCTGGTGAGTAAGTCGCCGAGATTTACACGGAAAAGTTTGAAAGCGTATAAAAGTCTGGATGCATACGAATACTTTGTTGCTGGATCTGTTCTCATCAGGAATAAATCCCACATAGTGACGGTTTTGATGGCTTGTGAACGCGGAAATGTGATGGGCGACACGTGAACCTTTGCCGGAATCTATCGATCTTTTCAGCTAGTCTTCAATACAAATACTAATATTTAAATAAATGACCTCTGGTTTTACACAAACTCGCATTCATTAACTATGACTGAAAAAAAAAGAAGAGGACACATTCGTCTCCATGGAACGTATATGGAAGCGATTGCGGTTACACTTAAGCTCCGTAAACCTCTGCGACAGACAAGTTTTTTTTTTTAAACACGCATTGTTCTCAAATGAGCCAATTTGGAATTATAAATAGTTTTTGGTAATTTGAGACTGAGAAGAATAATTCCTACCTGAAATGAAAAGATCGCTACACAGGCGTGTGTGTATTTTGGTTGGGCACCATCCATCATGTTTAATTGCCGAAATCCATCAATATTTTCTGGTCTTTTCAGATGGTATTCCATAGAATGATCTCTTTGAATATCTGTCTCGTCTCTTGTGACAATCAACACCACAACAGGTCTCGAGTATAGTAAATATTCTCCTCAGGTTCAATGTCTCCAACAATTTCGAGCAGCTCTGCTTGACCGCTAATATGGCGCCGTGGGATGGTGACGTCACGTGCAGAAGCTCTTTTGGTTTATATTCAAGGTGGCTTCAGTCCAAAATCTAGATTTTACTACCACAAATGACCACATGATGGTAGCAAAGTTTCCCTCAAGCAACAGTTACCCTGAAGGGCCGTCCAACAAAATGTTTTCATTCAAGCATAAAGGACTGACCTTTTACAGCGCAGGGCAAAAGGTCATTTGGCGTTGCCTAATAAAACAAAGAGGTTGAAATTAAACTTTCCAATTTACACGGGGTGCATTTACCAGTCTTATGCTGTGTCTATTGAGAGTAATTATGTGTAAAGGTCGCCATAGTGAAAGTGGAAATAGAACTTACCGCAACATTTTATAAGACACTTAAGACACAGTTTAACAGGGTGGGCGGTCGCTGCAAAACCATATAAAAAAATGCACCCATTTTTTCAAACGCAAACCCAAGAAGGGGAAAGTGTATTATTTCTGTTTTCTGGCTATACATGATGGAAGCAATATGAGCACTTAGTTTGTATTTCACACCTTTCCCCGGGGAAAAGTTTCGCAGGTTCCTTCCTCATTCCTTTGCCCCTCCCTCAGACACTCAGCCACAAATTCCCTTTTCCTGAACTCAGCTGAAGCGGCAACAGGAGAAGCACCTCCCTTCCCTCGCAGCAGATTTTCAAAAGAGGAAGTTGCCGCAACAGTACTACTCGGCTGATTATTCAGAATCGGACTTTCAGCTGTCTTTGAAACGGAGAAGAACTGCAGGTATGGAACGCTTCACCTTGTAATGCTTATTTCCTCATCTCACCGTATTTGCTTGCAAAGGCATGACGGGCAAACGCCCTTTTTGGTTCAAGTTGGGCCAGCAGCCATACGAAAAAGCCTTGTTAGACTTCACATTACAGGTGCTGGCTTGGTTTAGGATGTACTGTATACTTAAAAAGTAACAAAACAGGAGAGCTGAAGTTCAGAATCGGTCCCAGGCAGCCACATCTTGAATATATGTGGGAGAGACAGCCAGTGTTTATGCTCACTGGTAACTTTTACCTTGTTGTTATCCCTCACACTAAACCTGTGACTTATGTCCCAACCCATTTCTGGAGTGACGTTGGTTCAACAGTCATAAGATAAAAATCTAGTCTTTGAACTCCCATTTATGGTGGTTTGCAAGTGCAAAACAAAACGAGTAAAAAAAAAAAAAAGTGAGACTTTGTTGAGGAGCAAAGTAGGAAGACATCAAAGGCTAAACGACAAAATATAATATTTTTGTAACAGGAGAGAATATATGAAACTTTTTAAACTTTTGTTCCATTTTATTTTATTTGCAGTTCAAATTCATCAAAGTTTGTGACGTTTAAGTTTTAAATGCTATTATAAAAATAGTAAACACTTTTTGACTGTTTTTTTTAATTAATGTTTTATTTATTTATGCTCATATTTACCATCCTGGGTTTCTTAGTATCAGTACTACATTTGAGAGTAATTTTCTAGAATTTCAATGTCACAAAAATTTAAAAAATTATATCCGATGATATTAATGTCATTTAATGAAAAGAATGAACTATGTACTTAATTCACAAATATAAGGCCACACAAACACAGAACTGCAATTAAAGTTAGATTAATATTTTGACATTTAACATTTTAGTTAAGGTTAAGAGGTTAGTTAAGAGCAGGAATTTGTGAAATACAACATTGCCATCAACCATAATGACAACAGAATGACATCATTTTAAATCGAATCCAAATGATGCAGAATAATAGAGATCCCCTCAATTGTAGTCAGCCTGCTGGACAATGATGCAGACCGAACAATAGAGTGACGAAATGAGATGGGATGGATATATTCCCTAGGAAGGAGCGCGGATGTGGAAAGACAAGAAGTGAAAGTCATTGCGCCTTGAGAGCAAAATACAGGCAGGACGCCAAGCTACTTCACATCTCATATTATAAGTTTTATTTTTTTAAAACCATTTTCCACCCAAGCCGTTAGTGGAGCTCTTTTGGCCCATCGATCTTGCGTGAGAACCACCGCCAACTGGCAGCAGTGAAATTATAAGAACTAGACTCAGCCAGACAAAAGTTATGTGTAGTAACATGGAATACAAAAGTCTCCCATTACATTTGTTTTTCTCTTGTCCACAGTCTTTCCTACAGTTGTGCCCATTTTTGTAAGCTAAATGAAAAAGCACTAAACAAACTTTCTGTGTTCGTGCATGCATTTGTTGGAGAAGGATGAATTTAGGAGGAGGAAACCAGTGCGGGCGTTGTAAGAGGACCGTTTACTTTGCAGAGGAGGTACTCTGTGACAGTCAGAGGTTCCACAAGTCCTGCTTTGTGTGCTGTGAGTTAACTGCTTACTAACTACTGCTCCTGACAATTGAAGTGGGAAGATTTTAGGACACGTGCTGTACATATGGTGAAAATTCAATCTGTAAACTCGAAGACTCGAGCTATTTATACACTGTGCTCCTGTTCTACTATAAACACTTCTGAGTTTTCATACGCATTGCATACGATTAGTTTTAATTGCATTTGTTCCATTTAAATTCGGCCGTCTAGGTTTCCCATCTACAGTGTGGTAATTGCTGTGCAACTATTGAAAATGTGATTGCTTTACATTTCCAATTCAAATCCTGTTTTCTGTGGCAATTCAAATCATGGTGGCACATATTTACTTCCATACTCCGCTTTTGAATTGGAACTGAAAGAAACTGATTGGAATTTAAAAATTGGCACGGGTATGCCACCTCATTTCCATCCTTTCAGAAGTTATCTCACTGGGCATAACACAGACAAGACCTTGAACTGGTCAGCTTAATGTTACCACAGCAATTGCATGGAAACATCATTGGGCCCCTCAAATCATGTTGACTAATCTTTGCACCAAATGTTTGACTCCCTAGTTACAAGTGAAAGAATTTTCCCGATGCGGTTCACACAGACAGAAATGCGATGACGTTATTTGTGCTTTTTTGTCAGACTATTACATTCCTCCCTTGGAATTTAAATGAAAACAAATAACTGTACCATAAAAGGAATATAGAGTCCACACAAATGACCTCAAAGCTCACATGCACCTTCAAATGTAAGATTTTTATTTTGTTGTTGTTGTCTGCATCTGTTTAGTGGTGTGTGGGAAGCGCTTGGACAGTACAACTGTTGCCGTACATCTGGATGAACTCTACTGCAAGGCATGTTACAGCAAGAAGTACGGGCCGAAGGGTTACGGTTACGGTGTTGGAGCCGGCACCCTGAACATGGACAAAGGAGAAGGTCAGGGTATCACCCACCAAGAGTGAGTCCTACCCCACAAGCTGTACAATTCTCATATCTGTTCAGGCCTTACAGTCACATGTTACGCCCTTTTTCCCCACTCAGACCTGCACCTCATCGCCCCACCGCCAACCCGAACGCATCCAAGTTAGCTCAGAAATTTGGAGGGTCTGAGAAGTGCCCTCGTTGCGGCAAGGCCGTCTACGCTGCGGAGAAAGTGATCGGAGCTGGCAGTGTAAGAAAAAGTACACGTAGTGTGCTTGCAATAAAAAAAAAACAAAAAAAAAACACTGTAATAATTTGACCTTCTATTTAATTGCAGTCATGGCACAAGACTGGCTGTTTCCGCTGCGCCTCATGCGGTAAGGGCCTTGAGTCCACCACACTTGCTGACAAGGACGGAGAAATATACTGCAAAGGTAACAGCAAGATTATATATATAAAACCCTTTCTTAAAATCTGTTGGGGATATTATTGAACATTCTAGTGTCACACGCATTCAAAACTTGGCATCATAGAAGTTATGCAAGGTCGCAAAGCAGAAATGTTATGAACATAAAGAGGCAGCAGAGGGCGCCATATCTGAAGCGGACCTACTCTCCGGCAAGAAAATCACAGAATTCATTCAATTCACTCTGTCAACTACTGTACTGTATATCTTGTTGCACACATACGACCAAACTCGCGTAGTATCGAGAACAATTTCGTGAGGATGTCAATCAATTCATATGAAACTTACATGTGACTGGGAAAAGTTTTTGTTTATCCATCCATCCATTATCTACCGCTTTTCCAGGTCGGGTCGCGCCGGGAGTAGTTTCAGCAGGGATACCCAGACTTCACTTCCCCCAGCCACTTCTTCCAGCTCTGGAAGCTCTCGATCCTGAGGCGTTCCCAAGCCAGCCGAGAGACATAGTCTCTTCAGCATGTCCTTGGTCGTACTCGGGGTCTCTTTCCGGTGGAACATGTCCGGAACACCTCACCAGGGAGGCGTCCGGGAGGCATCCGAATCAGATGCCCCAGCCAGCTCATCTGGCTCCTCTTAATGCGGAAGAGCAGCGAATCAACACTGAGCCCCTCCCGGATGACCAAGCTTCTCACCCTATCTCTAAGGGAGAACCCTGGGGAGGAAATTCATTTTGGCCGCTTGTATCCGGGATCTTGTTCTTTCGGTCACAACCCACTGCTCATGCCCATAGTTGAAGACAGGAACGTAGTTCGACTGGTAAATTGGAAGCTTCGCCTTTCGACTTAGCCACCAAGAAGTTTTTTTAACCACCTCAGTGACCTCAACCCCAGAGATAGAAAAGCCCGCCTCAGAGCACCAAGACTCAGCTTCCTCGTGGGAAGGTGTGTTGTTGGAATTGAGTAGGTCTTCGAAGTATTCTCCACACCGACTCACAACATCCCGAGTTGAGGTCCCCACTGTACACAGTGTTGACAGTGCACTGCTTCCCCCTCCTGAGACGCCGGACGGTGGACCAGAATTTCCTCGAAGCCGTCTTGAAGTCGTTCTCCGTGGCCTCACCGAACTCCTCCCATGCCCAGGTTTTTTCCTCAGCGACCACCGACGCTGCATTCCGCTTGGCCAGCCGATACCTATCAGCTGCCTCGGGAGTCCCACAGGCCAGAAATGACCGATAGGACTCCTTCTTCAGCTTGACAGCATCCCTCACTGTTGGTGTCCACCAACGTGTTCGTGGGTTGCCGCTACGACAGGCACCGACCACCTTACGGCAACATCTCCGGTCGGCTACCTCAGTAATGGAGGAGCGGAACATCATCCACACGGACTCAATTTCCCCCACCTCCTCCGGGACGTGAGCGAAGTTCTTTTGGAGGTCGAAGTTGAAATTCCTTCGGACAGGGGAATCTGACAGCCGTTCCCAGCAGACCATACCATACCAGACAATACATTTGGGCCTGTCACGTCGGACTGGCATCTTTCCCCACCATTGGAGCCAACTGATCAGTTGACAGCTCCGCCCCTCTCTTCACCCTAGTGTCCAAGACATGCAGTCACAAGTCCGATGACACGACCACAAAGTCGATCATCGGACTGCGACCTAGGGTGTCCTGGTGCCAGGTAGACATGTGAACACCCTTATACCTGAACATTGTGTTCGTTATGGACACTCCGTGATGAGAACAGAAGTCCAGTAACAGAACACCACTCGAGTTCTAATCGGGGGTCATTCTTCCCAATCACGCCCTCCCAGGTCTCACTGTCATTGCCCACGTGGGCATTGAAGTCCCCCGGCAGAATGATGGAGTTGCCAGAGGGGGCGTTCTCCAGCACTCCCTCTTAGGACTCCAAAAAGGATGGGTAGTCTGGACTGCTGCTTGGTGCATAAGCACAAACAGTTGGGACCTATCCCCCTACCTGCAGGCGGAAAGAGGGTACCCTCTCATCCACCGGGTTAAATCCAAATGTACAGGCCCCGAGCCGGGGGGCAATAAGTATACTCAGCTCGGCATCTCTCCCTGTGGGCAACTCCAGAGTAGAACAGAGTCCATCCCCTCTTAACAGGAGTGGTGCCAGAGCCCAAGTGGTGCATAGAGGCGAGTCCGACTATATCTAGTCGGAACTTTTCGGCATCACGGACCAACTCGGGCTCCTTCCCTGCCAAAGAGGTGACATTCCATGTCCATGGATTCATAGCTAGGCAACAGATCGCCAAGGTCCCCATCTTTGGCCACCGCCCAACTCATGTCGCACCCGACCCCTTTAGCCCCTATCACAGGTGGTGAAAGCATGGGAAGGGGGAAAAATGTTCCCTTGTCGGGCTGTGTCTGGACGAGCCCCAAGGGTGTGGGGCCCGGCCACCAGGCGCTCTCCTTCGAGCCCCACCTCCAGGCCTGGCTCCAGAGGGGGGCCCCGATGACCCGTGTCCGAGCAAGGGAAACCAAGATCCAATTTTTGTCCTCATCATTACTTTGTCTGGTCCCTCACCTATGACCTGTTTGTCATGGGTTACCCTACCAGGGGCATGAAGCCCCACTCAACTTAGCTCCTAGGACAATCAGGACACACAAACTCCTCCACCACAATAAGGTGACGGGTCGTTTATCTAAATGAATGAAAAAGGAACTTAGTCATGTATACTTTTTCAATAACAATTTTAAAATTTAGTATTTTATAGCCATACAGCTGAGAAATTTCAAGAATCGCTGAAGACTGGTGCTATCATGTGAAGATAGAAAAATGCAATTCATCAGTCGTAATGAACAAAGATTGTACTGGAACTTCTAAAATGTACTGTGTTCTCATTCCTCCTAATGTGTCACTGTAAGGAATAATGTTTAAAAAAAAAAAACCTTAGTTTTCTCACATGAAGTTACTCAAATAGGTAGATTAGAGTATATCGTCCCATTGTTTAAAATATGTTGTTTCTGGTGCTATTGTGGTGTTCTACAGGGTGTTATGCAAAAAACTTTGGTCCAAAGGGGTATGGATACGGTGGTGGGGCCGGAGCGCTGCCACTCACTCAGTAGACGCAACCACCCAAAGACGAACGGCATCAGATTGACGACACTGACCCAGAAATGGACAGCCACAACATTAGGCACACCTACGCTAAATAATCTAATGAGATCATCTACAAGAAAACGATTAAAATGATACCTACGTCCATGTGTTTCAGCAAGGTGGCATGCGTCCCCCCCCCCCATAATACTAAATACCCAGTAAAATATATCTTTTCAAAAGAATACAAAAAATAATGCAAGTCTTGTACGAGATCTCGTGCGATTGCGCAGGTGTACCAAACGCTGTGGGGACTGAATAATAAACCACATTAAATTGCAAAATGTACATTTAGATTAGCTGTTTTATGACCACATCAAACCAAGGTCATTAGACTTTCATAAAAAATAATTCGAGGCACTTAATTGTCATACCAGCACACATTTACAAATAAAATGGCACAAAATTGAATCCAGGGTTATTATTTTCTCACATCCTGTAATATAAAATATGTGCACACATCAAAGCTGTTACAATATTTATACAGTATATATGGAATATGTGAATAGCTATTTCTGTTCTACTAACATGTTTGAAGTGTATAATGTGTGCGTACACCAACACTGTTCAAAGACGGTTACACCATCAATAGCACATTTTTGTACATTAAAATCGTTTCTCAAATTAACATCGATACTCTTTGATACTGCAATTAGCAAATTCCATGAATCGTCCAGTATTATAAAAGAGTGTCTGACCACTACCTTTACATACTTCTAAATTTAAAATGAATACCTATATTTCTCTGTCTTGTATTCTTTGTGAAGCAATAATTTGAAATGTCTTTTTTTAACATGTTCCATGCACATTACCTAACTTTTGACAAAGTATTGAATTATCGGTACCGATAATCCTATCTTAAATCTTTCAACCACATCTTTTACATCAAGGAGTACTAAAAGTGTATTCAAGTTTGAAGACGTGACACCCATTCATTTGAAACATTCCTCCTCTCAAAGTGCTGGGCTGACACGGTCACAATGGCAAGACTGCATTCTAGTCTTTGAGAGTCTCGGGCTGGATCCACCCGTGAATGTAACGCGTCACCGGCCTGGAAGGCATTTCAAGGATGTCAAACATGCGGGGCAATTCCACGGCATCATTCCGCAATGCAGGCACACACTTTCCTTGCAACCAAGAAGGCGGGGATGACAATGAAAAACGTGATCCTGTGTGCTTTTACATCAGTCAGCTGCCTCGCATTCATTTTAAGAACAAAAAAATCTTAATTCCTGTCATGATTTGTGTTTTTGTTTTGATGACGTTTGTTATGTTTTTCTGTGTCCCTTTTCCATGTCTTGCCATGACCCTTAATTGTTGTTTTTGTCTTTGGAAATAATAATAATAAAAATTCCTGCCTCTGTGCTTGGGTCCACCTTTTGTTGAGTGAAGCAGAACTCACTTGACACATTTCCTTGAGACAAGATTTTTTAATGACTGCTCCTTGTTTTCGGGGGTATCAGTGAATCAGGAGGACAATCCAAAATCTGCCTAACCTATTTTTCCATCAAAATTTAAGGAGATCGGTGGACTGAACAAAACCTCGTTCATTTTTGCAGAAGAGTCACTGTTTATTATATGATAAGAATGGTCTGTTGCAGTTTTATAACGGAACCAGTTGCTTCTTAGTGTCATCTTCTATCAACCAGTAAGAAAATATTGTGTTCTAGAAAGCTGGGAAGATGGACAATCAAGACATCTGACAAGGAACTCTTCCATGTCTTTCCCATGTTGCTTTCTACTGCCACAATTAAAACTGTCAGAATATATAGACTATAAAATATGTATTCATGTACATGGTGTATGTGATTATGTGGATTTAATGTGTGTAAGCATAGATGTACAGTATATGTTAACACTTCTAAGTGCAATGATCAAGTTGACCACATAATGTACAGTACTTCTACTACATGCATTAGTTTGTATTAGAGCAGTGGTCTCAAACTCAATTCACCTTTGGGGCCGCTGTGGGCACATTCTAGCTGATGCTGGGCTACAGCCTCGGAGCACATGCACGCAATTTAAATGAGAAATTTAAAACAACGTCTTTAATTTTTTGGTGTGTGCACAAAATAAGATAAGCAAGGAAGCTGGTGTAAACAAGTTGTGTGCAAAACTACTCATGAAAGTCTGCATGGCAACACCACTGTAACATTTCAATTAAAAATGTTTCTCTACTTGTATCAAGGCTGGTGACTGTCACACCCCTGCGAGCCACAACCCTACCGTTATTGGTAGGTTCGTCAGCTCTCCACACAATACTGTAAAAGTGCCATTTGTATAAATCTTCAGGGCTGCACATTTAACTTTCATCATAAGGTGGAGGCCACAAAATATCATCTTGGGGGCCGCAATTGGCCCGCGGGCCGCCGTTTGAGATCACTGTATTAGGGCATGAGTACAAAAAAACTGATTAAAAAATGTCTCTCCAAAACATCAGGGATTTTTGAGTGCTTTTGCCACTTTAGGCGTTGACCGAGCTGTCTCAAGAAATGTTGGGAAGATCATCTAGTTTTGTCACAGGAAAATGTTATCGGAGCTCAACGTTGGAAAAGCTGGGCCGACCTTAATTGACCCCTCCGTACAGGGCACTTAACCACACCTCCTGAAGTGACGTCACGCCATCTGCGCTAACCTAAGACAAACAGTAAAAATGGCAAATACAATACAATACATTCTTAACTGAGAGAGACTCCATGCTTCTGATTACTTTCAATCGTTCACACGTAGCGGTGTTTTGCTAGCGTAGAACGTCTCATTCATTTATACGAGACGTGGATTAAAGCAAGTTTCTTTCGGCTTGTCCCTTTCGGGGTCGCCACAGCGTGTCATCTCAGATGAACGCATATATATGTTTGGCACAATTTTTACGCCGGATACCCTTCCTGACGCAACCCTTCTCAGGGAATGGAGGCCCCAGTGGGATACGAACCCACAACCCCTGGTTTACCAAACCAGTGCGTGGATTAAAACTCAAATTTAGGGCATATCTTTGTGCAAACACAGTCTGGTTAAGCTTCGCTCGCGAGCCAGCAAGAAAGCGACACGTTTGTGCAGTCCGATCATTGCTAAATATCGCTCAACAAAGAATAAGTGTGTCAATCGTTCACACGTAGCGGTGTTTTGCTAGCATAGAACGTCTCATTAATTTATACGAGATGTGGAATAAAAATCAAATTTAGGGCATATCTTCGTGCAAACACAGTCTGGTTAAGCTTCGCTCGCGAGCCAGCAAGAAAGCGACACGTTTGTGCAGTCCGATCATCGCTAAATATCGCTCAACAAAGAATAAGTGTGTCAATCGTTCACACGTAGCGGTGTTATGCTAGCGGAGAACGTCTCATTCATTTATACGAGACGTGTATTAAAAATCAAATTTAGGGCATATCTTTGTGCAAACATATGTGTTCCGGTTGATATTAGATGGATTTAGTTGATGATGCAGTGTTCCACAAAGTTTGATCCATCCGAGGCATTTTTCGTACTGGGTCTTCGGTTTTGGAAAGGGTACGAATCGAACTCCACCAACTAGCCTTTCAGGATACCTGTCGTCACTATTACAAAGTCCGTGACTACACCTCTTAACCATATTTTTTGTTAAATAACCCAAATACGCGATAAAACGCTAACTTAACCTATATTGGACCATGCAATGTTGTCTGAAAGAAAAAGGCCGGGAGCAAAAACGGGCTTTGGTTTATGCAGAACTCTGGCCTCTGATTGGTCAGTGACGCGGATTGCGCAATATCCACGGAGGGGTCAATTGACTTTGGTTTCGGTCACGGGCAGCGCGTGACGTAGCGTGTGAAGACTTTGTTGGGAAGTCACGACCAAGAAGAGGGCGTGCCCCCCACGCACATGCGAGCAGGTGTGCGGGGGTGGGCGGGAGAACTCGCTTTTTCCACGCCGGGCATGTCCCAACACGTCCACTGAGCGAGCGCGCGGCGCGCTAGCGACGCCAGACACGCCGGCGGTTCCACGCGGGATGCGGATGTGAGCGTCCTTCTGGCGTCCGAGCTTTCCGTCGATGTCTGTCCCGGTCCCAGTGAGGCGAGACGGGCTGCTGGAGAAGCGCAGCGGCGGCCTCCTGCAGCTGTGGAAGAAGAAGCGCTGCGTGCTGACCGACGACGGGCTCCGGCTGAGCGGCTGCGCGGGTCCCGCCGCAACCCGCGCTGCGTCGCCCTGCGCCGCCTGGACATCCGGCGCCAGAGCCAAGGAGCTGCCCTTCGAGTGCATGGCGACCGTGGACTGCGTGGAGTATAAGCGGGACCTGGTCTACTTCACCGTGGTCATGGCCAGCGGCGAGGAGATCGACTTCCGCTGTCCGCAGGACGGCACGGCGTGGAACGCGGAGATCGCCCTGGCCCTGGTCCGTTACAAGAACCTCCAAGCCGTGCGGACGGGGAAGAAGAGGCGCATTTCCGGTGCGCACCTGCACGCCGGTACAGAGGACGACCACGAGCTGTGAGTGCATCTTCAGGAGAGCTACGTTACAGGCAGGCGCACTTGGCCCCCAAAATCTTACTCAAAGTACTGATTCACCTTGTTTACTTTGGCTTAGAAAATGACCCTAATAAGTAGCCACAAAAGTACGTAGTCATTACATTTTTATTATTATTGTTATTTATTTTATTTTTTTACTGACAATGTTGTATTTTCCTCACTTGGCAAAGTGGACAAAATAAGTCTGCTTCCCTGTCATCGTGGTGCCAAGCAATCCCATTGACCACCGAAAACAAATCGATCGTAGTTTCAGTGCAATTCTACCACTTCATCTCAACAGCGGCTAACTCAACTTGCCCTGAGGGAGCCTGCGCACCCCAATGGTACTCTCACTACACTTTGAGTATCACTGCTATATAGCAACTATACATATATCTGTTTGTGCCTCGGCAGTTGGAAAACACGTTTACTTGTTTTTTCAATGTTTACATTTTCCTTTTTAGTTGTATGCAATGTACTCAGATTTTCACTAGTTCCAGCAGGGCTCTGTATATTCCCCGCTACCTTTACGCAATATACAAAATCATCGTGATCCTTATTTCTTCATTTTCTCACAAATTTACTGTTTCCTTTTGAAATCTTGGCCTGTATTGTCTGCCTACTATTGTGTTTTATGCATGTTTACATGTATATGAATCAATATGTTGTTTACTCGAATGTTCTTTGAAAGCACCAGACAATTTCCACTCAGCCAGGCTGAAGCCGAGATTTAAACCTCAAATCATAGAAGTGGGAAGCAATTGTGCTCACCACTAACCCATTGCGCTGCCATCCAATTTGTAAATCAATACAGAAGGTAAATGGTCCATTGTTGTACATGATGAACCAGGGGGGCAAAGACGAGGATCTCGATCAATCAGAAAAAGTACAAAATTGCCCTTGTTTGTATGAAAACATAATTGGTCAGCTCAAAAGAGCCAGGAAGCGTCTTCAAGCAACTCAAATTCAGACCAGTCGTCATTAATTCAAAGCGCTGAGAACACACCGGATGAACAAAAGTCCTTCAGCGGGTCATAAGATGTTCAGCCTCTTAGATAATAGGTTTCATTTCCCTGTTGAATCAGGTGCTCGTCATGACTTAAAAAGGACAGAATGAAAACATCCAGGTTGTTTCCGATGAGGTGGCGCACAACACCGATGTTTTTAAACAGGTAACTCCTGCTGTGGGAGGAGTCTTCCCGGCAGGAGCAAAAGGCAGACTCCAAGCCTTTATTCAGTTGCAATTTAAGACCGGAAAAATAATAACATGGGCCGGCCTCTCCTTCAGTCGACTGCCAAGTATTTTGAAGCTCACACTTGTTTCCAGGAGACTTTACTTTGACATTTGAACGTTATCTGGAAGCCAACGTGACTGTAATTGTGCCTTCATTTAAATTGTCAACGAAGTCTTGGTCCAACCTTTGCGCCACCAGAGGCAAATTACATTACAGCTTTCCAAATTGGAGCTATCCAATATAAAGACAGGAAAATGAAATGTGTGAACTCTTGGGCCAGACGTGACAACAAGCGTTATTTACTAAAAAATCTCGCACGTCTGCGACGGGAGCATTTAAGTCTGATCTATGACTCACAGCGCAAGAATCTGCGGCGGCGCTCCTTAAGCCATCCCAGTAGCCCAGTTCCCAAATTAGTTTAGACGCCGTGGCAACAGTGTTGTGTAGCTACTGTAACATGCCATAGATACATTATTGGTAAGCATGTGCTCATTTTTTTGTTTTTTGTGTTACAGCATCTCTACATCCTGGGATTGACCAATAAGAAGGCCTCTTCAGGCTTTTCAAAATGACTGGATAAAGAGGTGGAAGTGTTGGAGACATTTTTTTCTCTTTTTTTCAGTAGCAGATATTCTTATTGAGCTCCTACATGAACTTTTTCATGCTGGCATGCGGAGTCCATCTAACACTTCTATAGATGGATTTTTTTTTTTTGTTACCAACGATGTGGATAGATAACCCTGTGTTATCAAGACAGCGACGCTTGGATTCTTTCACCCAGTGTGCCTTGATATTTCACAAAGATCCTCGACTAAAGTCACTTTATGTCTTAAGTCTTCGCTTCTGATGGGGGAAAACGAAGTTTGACTGACATTTGAAATTCCCGCATTACCGACTGATAAGATTTTTGCATGTGTATGAAGGTTAACATGGAAAAAAAAACAATTTTACTCTTATTGATTGTATAATTTCTATTTAATAAAATTATGTATGGTATAAATAAGTCATTATGAACAGTGAACTCCATTTCTTGTAACCAACCACATGTATAAGGTACATGGATTCATGCTGCATTCAGGACAGACTGCACACAGACTGCATTCAGGAGACCAGAGAACTGAATGCCTTGAAGGCGCCAAACTCAGCAGTTTCACCATCAGCTGGTTATTAGCCAACCCGAGCGGATGTCATTCATTCAAGCATGTTTTGCGAGTCATCAAATCAACAGTCCGTTTGTTGTTGTGCAGCTGAGTACAAGTCAGAGTTGGGGGTGGGGGGGCTTTATTGTGTCACGGACGTCTTTCATTACACTGTGGAAAACCCCAAAGCTGTTGCCACACCTCATGAGTCAGCAAGGAAGCAGCAACCAGACACCCAGCGATGGAGCCAGGCACGTACTTGAATGGATGAAGAGTTTTTAAAGTGACACGCTTTGTTCAGTGTAATTAAAATCCAAGCTGTGAGCCATTCAAAGTTTATCAGAATTTTTTTATACGCTACATTGGCTTTGAATTAAGCTGGCGCCACATGCGAAGGCCCAGTGGAATCACATTTAATAAGTGAAGCTTCATACTTGTAGTCTGAAACATCAAACAAGAATTGTTTTTTTTTTTAGCCAGAGACCGTCCTGTTTTTTGGCTGGATGACCACTAGAGGCCTCCTATTTCCACTTATGCATCTGCTTGATATTTTTTAGTTCCCACAGGGCAACGTTTCACACAACTACTTCAAACTGATTTTGAACGAGATCGGATTCAACATGCTATGGGACAAATGTCATTAGCTAATCCAGGTGTTTCCAAATTACGTCTTGGTGGCCAATCGCAGCTTGCCGCTCCTTTTAGTTTTTTGTTTTTGCGGCCCACGACATACAGTGAAAATAACATTTGACATGGGTCTGCAATGCTGAGTGGATGTTGAAAAAGTGGGGAGGTTTGCAACATACAGTATCCCCCATAGTTATGTTGCCCCTGGCAATCATCTTTTCTAGATATGCAAATAAAACATTTACATCTAAAATCATGAACAAATTACTACTCATCTTCCTTCCAGATACAGTAATTAACTTTCTGAATGAAAAATGGTTTGCTCCACTCTGCTCCATGTCAAGCAAGGTGTTCTTTGTAAACATCATATTCGTGATTCTCCTGTTAAAACTGCTTTATAAATGGTCAGTTTCCTGTGAATTCCCTCTTTTTTTTTTGTTTCAGAATGCAGAGAGCAGCTCAAGGCAGGGGCAGATCTATTTTAGTGGGATACAGGTCCAAGCTACAAACTCACAAAAATCCTGAAGAATCCCAAATCATGGATTTATCTTAACCCTTTGAACAGAAAGCGGTGACCTAGTAGTAAAACCAATAAATACCTGTAGTTGCTTGATGGATAGCACATTTCATAGAATTTTAAGAACTTTAAAATGTTCACGTGTGCTGCGGTAAATGATCTAATTTCATTTCATTGTGTCAAAAACCATATATTTTCAACAATTAGTTTCTTTGTTCATCTACCTACATGTGTAACATATCAGACAGAACAATGAAATGCTCTTATACTAGACGGCCGCTGGAAGTACACAATTAACCTGCTATCCACTTTGACATACAGTGACCTGAGATTTTTTTTTTTTGGCGATACAAGCTGTCACTTTTTTTGTTTGAGCATACAAGTGCGCTTCAGACTCCCACCGCAAGATGGCGGCCGCTCACTACAAAACATCCAAGCACCATCAATTCACATTGGTTTCCTTGCAGTCGAAAGAAATTACCGTTGGGTGGCAGTTATGCACCCTTAAGCTATCACATGTTTTTGCTGTATTGGTGTATTAAAAAACTACCATTAAATGCAAGTTTTCGGTTTTGTGATGGCTGGAACGCATATATTGCATTTTTATTCCTTTCAATAGAAAAAGATGTCAAATTACGACCCTCATTAATAAGTGAATCCGCACTTAGATCATAATGAGGACAAGCAGAAGAGCTCTTCCAACAGGTTTTCCCTCTCACATTAAGACGTTTTAGGACCGTCTTCGACAATCTCTCGTCAGTAAAACTCACAAGACATCACATCACTGCCGGTTGTCCGAGAGCCGGACCTCTTCCCTGTTCGATTAAGATGGATCTGTGAGAAAGAAGTGGGGTGAGGGAGCAGAGGAAGAGTAGGGAGTGAGATAAATGGGGTGGGGGGGCGGGACTAATAATACCCTCCACTAACAAAACAGAAAGAGAAGTGAGATAATGGGAGGTGCAGTTAAATAGAGGGCCACCCACTTGCTGTGCTCATCTCTGATCTTGTCTGTCGTTCGGGGCTCGCATCTTCTTTGCCTCTTCTGTCACCGGTAAGATCCTTTAACGATGTGATTGTATACTAAGACGACTAAGTTTTCTTTCAGCTTTAAGGCGGCATGCAATATTTTCAATTGTACCTGACTGGGATATAAACCGATATTGTTCATTTATTTAACAGCTAAAACGTACACATAGTTGTAATTATAGTATTGGTACTAAAATGGTCACCCATAAATGTTATTTCCTCAATTGTATCCTTGGAAAATCATCTGGTTTACTGGGCAAAACCTGCAAGCTGATGTGACCTTTGTCATGTGACCCACTGAACCTTTGGTTGCTTTTTTTTTTTTTCGTATTACTTTGCAATGTTGGCTGCACCTCAGAGGTTTTCAAGCATCTTATGAGTTACTGAAGGTAAATCCCTGGACCAGGCTTCTCTGCTTCATGGCCAAATGGCCTTCCACAGCTGTCTATCAGATGTCCCTGGGTCTATTTGGGGAGACAGGCCATTGGGATTCCTCTGTGCAAGATAATCCCGTGGAGAAAGACAGGGACAGGGGACAGAACTGGACGAGGCGCAGTTATCCGTTTGGAATGTTCCTAATGCGGCAGAGCAGTAGGCTGATGCGCGTCAGGGTGTGGCGTGCATCAGTGATGTGACCCTGGGCGGAGCGAGACGGATGGCCAATGGGTGAAATCATATCAGGCAGAGGCCGAACCATGTACACTAAATAAATTGTGCATTGACTGGTGGACAGTGGGGGGAAATGAACAGAGCACGGAGGGAGATATGAGATTTAAAATCGGGTCAAAACTACAAACAACAGCATTTACAACTGGTGAGATCCAAGAATCGAACGGAGTTGCATGAAAAACTTCTTTTTCTAGTTGCTTGCATTTCTTGTGAAGGCTCAGCACACCACTGGTAAAAAAAAAAATACAGTTCATATTTGAAGAGCTCTTTTACACAATAGTATTTAACAATTTAATGACATGACAAATTTTACAAAACGAAATTTTATCCCGTTCCAGCAATTGATCGGCATTTTGAGAAAGTTTGACAAAATATAATCACAATCGATCAAGATTGTTTCTTTTCATGTTATTATTCACCTGTTCAATATTGCTTTTAATTACATTTGAACAAACGGCACTGCAACCTTTGCCTTATTATTATTATTATTATTAAAACCTCTCCGCTAATGTTGACAACTATTAGCTTAGCTTAACCTCCTAATTTGAATCATGAGTATGTGCCAGTATACTTGACAGCTTGTTAGTGCACTGTCGTTTTTGACAAATATATTTAGCAATTGTCCTTGCAAGAAGAAAGTTGAATGTTGCTTTCCTGGCCCATACAAAGAGAACGTTACCCAGCAGGATGGTGAAATTGTGCATAAGTGACCTGGTGATGGATGCATTTTGAGCAAACATGATGTGACACGGCAACTGCCGATGAATGTTTTGCAAATGTCTAATCTCTGCTCTCTCTCCTCCAATCAGATTCCGTCGTCAGGATGCCGGAGCATTTGTGAGTTATGAGAATGTCTTCTTATTATAGACTATTCACTCGCATGCATACTCGTGCATACAGTTAAGCTCAAAATGATGAACAGCCAATAAAGTGGATTTTTATACGATGAATGTTTATCTTCTACCTAGAAATGACAGAAGAAAGTGTCAAAACAAGATATTCTTGCGGTATTCTAATAGAAGTGGGTGGTTAACATGTTTTATTAACACATTAAGAAGCTTGGATATGCCTCAACTGCCGAACAACATATCAATACCTGATCTGGACATAATTGTGATAAATTGACCCAAAAATCCATAGCATAAACATTCTTCTAAAGTATTGATTTACAAAATGTCCAAGTCCATTGCTACCTTCTAGCGTCATATGCAGCACATAACTCACTTAAACTATACATTTAGCCAGGTACTAAGAGTATCACGACTGCAACATTTGATAACTTCAAATGCGTTATCAACAAACATTTTCTCTTCTCTACCGCGTCTGTCTCTTCCAGGCCCGAGGTAAGATCTGACTTACTGGAACAACATTTCAGGCAATCGACTCGACATAATCAACAAAACCAAATTAGCAGTCACATCATGTCATGTTCTTCATTCAGAGAAAACCGAAGATTTCAGCTTCAAGGAAGCTCATGCTCAAGGTGGGATAAAAAATTTTGGCCACAGGTGGGCAGCAGATATCGTGTTTTGTGAGTCAGGGTGTTCTCTCTTTTTCTTGATATGTTCTTCAGAGCCTGATGGTGGCAAAGGCCAAGGAGGAACTAGAGCAAGAGATCCTCGATAAAGAGAGGGAGAAACATAGATACCTGGCCGAGAGAGCTCCATCCCTCAACATCAGCCACATGAGTGTGGCGCAGTTACAGGTTTGGTGCACGTGGATACTACTAGCACGAATGTTCCCTTCATTAACACCTCAGTCATTCAAAATCAAGAGAACTGCTATTATTCCACTTCAGGCAACAGCCAAAAGGCTGAAAAGCATCCATGATAGCATTTCATTTGTATGCGTGTTTTCAACATGTAGGATCTGTGCAGAGAGCTCCACGCCAAAATCGATGCGGTCGATGAGGAGCGCTACGACATCGAGGCCAAAGTCATGCTCAACACACGTGAGGTGCGTCCACTCCCCACGTCAGGAAAACTCAAGTTGTCACATTGCTAACGGGAAGGGCCTGTCCTTCTCTCATCCTGCTGTAGATTAAAGATCTGAGCATTAAGGTGTTGGACCTGAGGGGGAAATTCAAGAGGCCAGCCCTGCGGCGTGTTCGCGTGTCCGCCGACGCCATCCTGCGCTCGCTGCTGGGCTCCAAGCATAAAGTCTCCATGGACCTCCGAGCCAACCTCAAGTCGGTCAAGAAAGAGGACACGGAGAAGGTGCACCTCAAGTCCCTGCCAAGTGACGGGAATCTGCCAAATTTGAGTGAACCAAGCTTCAAAATCGTGAAAAATCCTTTAAAACTCCCAAATGCTGTGGGCGTGTCAGCTGAAGGACACGACCCACTCAACTGTCAATTAAATATACCTTCTAAGGCCTGGGAAAAAATATGCCACTTCATTTGGCAACATTCTTATGCTTACAAATGTCTACATATTTGAGCTGTGAAAATACAGTACCGTACATCGAGCTTGAAGCTCCCGTGGCGGGAATACATCCCAGCGGCTCGTCACTTTTCAGCGTTTTTCACCGCAACAACGAGGCGCTCTAAAGCAGCCAAGCTATCGCTAAGTTATTTCCCCTTTCTCTGTGGTGTGACGTGCAGAAACTAAAGATCAACAACGAGGCACTCAGATGCGACAACGCTAGCAGACTATCTGAAGAAAAGCTGCATTTACAGGATGCAGGCATATCTAGATGGCTAGCTACCTGCACGTCAAAATTGTGCCGGATAACTGCTGATGCACATGGAGGTGTTCAATTTCTTCCACAGCGAGAAAGGGGTGATTCCTGCCGGTGCTCAAGTGAGTCACCAGGCCCAGTTTTATTCACGCCACAAAAAATCTGGAATAGTGAAATGGTGAAAAACTTTAATGCTATAGCTCTACAATTGAGCACTACACTGTTTCTAAGTCTTTGAAAGTTTTCAGTAATAACCTTCAAATGTGTAAAATATTCTCACAATTGACTTCACAGTGTTTAAAAACAAAGCACATACACAGCCAGACAAGTAAGCGAATATGTGGGCGCTAATGATGCCCTGCATGGAGACGTGCATGCCAACGTGTTCACGTGTATGAGAAAGGCGTAGTCACGAAGCAGTTGGTCGCCGAGCTGCTGGGAAGCGGAACCCAAGACAATGACACCATTGTAAGCAGAGGGGAAGCCTTCGGGCTTTCTGTTCGGCGTGTCTGCGTGTGCGTGTGAGCTTTAGATAAGCCATGTGTTAGAAACACTTCGACTGTACCCGACAAAGAAACCTATTAATCGTTTGTGTTTTGCAGAAGAGGCCAGTGGAGGACAGCGACTGGAGGAAAAATGTGGAGGCCATGTCAGGCATGGAGGGAAGAAAGAAGATGTTCGACGCTGCCAAAGGTTCCTCCCAGTGAACCCCCACGTCGGGTTTTTCCACAAATGACTTTGGTTTCTTCGGTTAATACAAGACATAACTTCTCAGCTTCATCTGATGTAATTTCATGATAAGATTATTCGACAAGTTTTGTGACTTTGGTGTTGTATATTGGAAAACTTTGGAGTGGTGATCAGTCACAGAAGTTGCATCCTAATAAAATCAATCACTTTTATTTGTGATGTTTCATCTTACCATCAAAAACAATAGTGACACACAAACTATGGTAATAGGGTTAGGTGTGATAGATCAGGTGTGTCCGACACACGGCCCGTGCATCAAAACAGGCCCACTAGTGGGTACAATCTAGCCCATAGGATGGATTTGAGAGTAAAAAATACATGACATTTTGAAGGTGGGGACTAAGGATCATTATGAGAATTATTATGAAGACTATAAATCACCCATAACATAAGTGTGAAAGTGAGAACAAATGATTGTTTCTATGTGCCCTGCGATTGGCCTGCAAGCAGTTCAGGGTATACCTCCCCTCCTGCCCAAAGATGGCTAGGATTGGATCCAGTACTCCCGCGACCATTGTGAGGATAAGCAGCACAGGAAATGGATGGATTATGCTTCTGTAAAAAAAACTGAATGGTAGTAACTTATGTCTTCATAAGTTGATTCTATTTTACAGTGCAATACTCCATTTTTCAGTTCCAAATACCAGTGAAAGTTTTGTGAAAAAGGCACACAATATACACAACAAAATAGTCAAAAAATGAGGTCATGTAAAAAAAAAATTCTCTTGATGAATTTGATTTGTTTTGCATTAAAACAAAAGACAAAAAACTTGGTGGCCTCCTGTGATATCACCAATGTTATAATAGCTTTGGATTTTTCTGTTCTTAATTACGTTGACTTTTGTTTTTCCAACTTCAGTTAGTTTAAAGAACATGTTTACGAGTTATTTTTCTTCTAACATTTGTGTTGAGCATTTACATTTTTAGAACATAATGGATGAGGGATTTAAAAAAAAGGTACAATGCATACTGTGTAGTAAAAGCTCAACATATGATACAATTTTCCCAAAATGTTTTAACCTACTCACTGATGAAAAAAACAGCCACAACTCAAATTCAGGAACTTAGTACACCAAGTGTATAGTGTAATACTGCTGTTAAGGTTGAATGCACATCGTGCATCTGGTCAAAACCTGAAGTGTTAAGCCATACACAAATGTTACAATGTGCTGCAAAAGCAAGGCAAATGTATTTATACAGTGAATTTCATACACAAGGTAACACAATGTTCTTCACATGATAAAGGACATTTAAAAACTGATTACAGCAAAATAAAAGACCACTTGGTAAAATTATTCAAAATAAACAGTGCAAGAATGAGTTTTTTTTTTTTTCAACTAAAATGCTCTAAAACAACGAGATGTGGATTTGTTTGGATAAGTTTAACCTTAACACTCTTCTGTCCAACACTGTAAACAAAAATAAATTGAAGGACTTGCATCTTGAACGCACCATATCGTCTGAAATACAACTTTAAGAAAGTGCAAATGGTCTGTCTGTCTTTGATTTAACTTTGTCTGCAGGGTGATGGGTGCAAAATTAATTTTGTTTCTCAGTCGGCTTTCTTGTGCATGTTCTGAACTTCCTCGGTGCATTTTAGATTTGTGGGTTATTTCCTGTGTGAATTATTCCACACATATCCCCTGCTTTGACAACAAGGCACTTGCTTTTACAGTACATGTGTCAGAGTCACAAAGTCACAGAAATGGCTCGGCTTTCTTCCATGTCCACATGAGCACTGGGATTTCAGAAAAGTGCTTGACGATTATTATTTTAACTGCAACTCGTAGCACACGCATTTTTTTGTTGCATTAGCACAGACCAGCCAAGCCCAAACAATACAATGCATGCCTGTGTTATCCAGGCAATTGAAGACATTCACGAAGGATCGTAGGTCACTTTACAAATAAGCAAACTTTTTTTTCACTGCAGCTTCATCTGCTGGATCTGGCCGTGTGCCATCACTATTGTTCCAATAGGTTCAAATGCTTTTGCAGATTCCTCCTAACGAATGAGTCAACCGACAAACAGGCTAGGACTCTTGGCAAACTGAACAAATGAGAGGTGTACCTTTCAAATGGCAACATAATCAGACCACAGCAAAAAAAAAAAAAAATAATAATAATCTTCCAGATACTGTAATCGACCGCGTAATTGTGCAGTTTACAATTCAGGTTCCACTTCATCTGCCGTCCATACACGTGGGAGCCATGACAGGATACCACAACACTTCATATTGCATCACGAAAAACGCGGTGAGGTGCACGAGTGGATGAAAACTGGGGCGGAGTCAGAATTAACGGCTTCAGGGATGAGTGAGGATACAGAAGAGCAAACAAGACAAGGACTCCCACACCCAACTGGACACCTACTGTTAGCTTGTCTTTTGTCATGACTCCCTCTCTATTTTAAAACAGTACTACCTGATGTACTAGTGACAAATATATTCCTTGATTCTAAATTTAATTGCTTAAAATTTTAGAATCTAGTAGGACTTGGCGTAAAAATGCTGCATTACTTGAAAAGAGTTTTTATGTATTCCATCGATCACTAGTGCATAGCCAGTCATTTCCCGCAGGCATGGAAACAGTTTTGCAGGAAAAAAAGAACAAAAAAAGTTCAAATTTGTGGGGGTTCATGTTAAAACAATCCATCCATTTTCCAAGACGCTTATCCCCACAAGGGTCGCAGGAGTGCTGGAGCTTATCCCAGCCATAAACGGAGTATTGTTTCCTGTTTCCCGTTGGACACCAGAGGGACTCGATTTATCCGACGTCAAAGCATGGCTTTGCTCTAATTCTGATATGATGACATAACATTTTGTCTTATACTGCTAAGACAATTCAGTTAAATAAAGGATGAAAGCAGTACATAACCTTCCAACTATACGTCAGAATGTAAAGTCGAGGAAAATGAAGATGGGACTGTGGTGCTGCAAGACTTGACTGTTTGCCAGTGAAACCTGCTGAAAACTGCTGCAGTATGACTAGTGTAGTGCTTCACAAAGTTGACCCCTGTGTAGCTTGCATTGAGCATTCCCCACTCAGGCTTTTCCTTGTGATTAACTGGGTACCATGAACAGGATAAGCGGTATTGAAAATCATTTCAAGGTTTGAGTTTGAGTGAAAAAATGTTGCTTATATGTTGTACAGCATTTTACGGCACAATCATGCACGGGAAAGCTGCAAAATAGCTGATAAGTAGTTGAACAATCACTACCTGCTGTTGCGTCATTTCCATTCAGTTATTGTTTAATTCTGGGGCCTGAAAACGAAAGAGTTGAATGTTGACTCTCTCTCTCTCTCTCTCTCTCTCTCTCTCTCTCTCTCTCAGGTGGGTAACTCACCTTTGTGGTTATGTGACACCTCAGCGAACAGGGTAAAGGTGGACTGTTTAGTGCTGTGATCTGGCCACCGCCCTCCAAGCGTCTGTCAGCTGCCCTGCAGACCCAGAACAGTAGACCGCGACGCACTTCCCGTCCAGCATGTCCGTCGGTCGGAGAAACTGGTCCACATTGTCCAGGTGAGTCTCATTTTCTGAAAGAGAGCGCATTGTGCTGACAAAACATGTTAGGCAATTTAACTCAGACTTTTCACTTAACTTGATACTGCTAAAAGTTTTAGGGTCACCAACTATTCAGAAACTGAGAGCTCCTTCTTAGGGTACTGGCTAATGTGAAGGGCTTCCAGTTTGATACACATATCTAAAACAACAGATTTTCTCAAATTTCTGTTCATTATTATTAATAATCAATTATATTTAATGTGTTGACACTGATAATGATTTCTCACCACAGGAAGGGGAAAATATGAAACACTTTACATAAATGTGTCTCTTTACATTTTAATATGATAACGTCAACGACGTTACTAGGAAATCATAATTTCCTATCACTCCTGAGTGTTTTTTTAAAAATGTTATTTCAGGACAGTACACTCTTATGGTCTTAGGCGGGTTATCTGGGTGACCCCTATGCGTGTAAAAAATATAACACAGCACCACAGCTGCCCTAAATTAACAGCATTATTTTGCTTGTTTCTGCAACTACACTAGTATGTCAAATCGCTTTAACTAAAATTTGTTTTCATTTTAAAATATAATTATTCGTGAGATTTCAAATGAACCCCCAAAAAGACAAAAGTGTTGATTTAATGATTAAGTTGTCCAATGGCAGTGATTTGCTTGCATTTCTGAATGGAAACATTAGGTTTCGTGCTTGATTGATCATGTATGTGATTTCTCAAATTTTACTATGAAAAGGTTAATTCAGTTCAAAATTCCTCCCTCCTGTTCAAAATGATAAAATGTAGACAGTTCAGTGAAATGCAAAGATTATGTATTCAAACAACTTACGTACAGTATATCTACGGTCTAATAAATTTGTGACGCAAACAATTGCAACAGCCACATCACAGCAATTCTTGCACTGTCCTATTTGTGTTTCTTAAAGTTAGAACAGCCGTTCGCAATTTTTTTTAGGTTGTAAACCACAATTTGCATATTCTGACAAATGGAAACTCACCCCTCTTCAGGATTTTGAAACAGACTTCAGGCATATATTTTCCATACACAACATTTGATATGAAGTGGCTCAGACCTTGTTTGACAAGTAAAGCAGGTTTGAACTAACGGTTACTCAAAATGTAACCGTCTCTTTCCAGCCTCTATCGTACATTGATTATGCTAGATGTCACTATGTTATGATTGATACGAGACTAGCTGTTTGCTTTTACAAGCGGATGTGTGGTGCACTATGCCCTCAGTTTGGCGCGCCAGTGGACAATGGAGGACGAGGAGGAGGTGGAGAGGGAGAGGAGGAGGAGGGTGAAGAGCTCAAGCAATGACACCGACAGCAACTTCTGCGCAGCAGCGCCCGTTGACACGCCCGCGAGTGACCAGGGAGCTGCCCACCCACCTGAAACCTCTCAGGACTCCAGCAGGTTAAAGTTCACCTAAAAGAAAATGCCACAATGGTGGCAATTGGCTTTTCCAGAGACAAAAGAGAAGTAGCAGTTGAACACCTTTGCCCCACGGGAATGCGTCAGGTGCACCCCAAACTGACATAATGCGTGGCAATTTGGAATTTGTCAAAAGCAGCTGAATGTTTGGAGAACACTGAGCTTGACAGCGTGTCAACATTCTCATGAGGCGTGCAAGACCTCATACGCATCTCATGCACGCAAGTCCTTTATTTCTAGTACGGAGCAGATACCGCTGGACTTCATGGAGATGCTGCGGGTGAGAGATGAGCGGCGCAGGATGAGACACATGGAGTCGCGAACATGCCAGAAGGGGGTCAACGAGGATGACGTTGAGTCTCGCAGAGAAGGAGGAAGAGAAGGAGACAGGGAGGAGCTAACTGCGGAGCAGGAGAAATCCACCAAAAATCAGCCACAACAGGTGAACCCTTGCTCTCTTGAACAAGTATAGGAGTGTGTTTGTCACGACACATAAGCTGTCTCTGAACATGTCCAAACCATCTAAGTCTCTCTAACCTTGTCTCCAAAACATCCAACTTTAGCTGTCCCTCTAATGAGCTCGTTTGTAATCCTATCCAACCTGTTCACTCCAAGGAAGAACCTCAGCATCTTCATTTGTGCTATCTCTAGTTCCGCTTCCTGCTGTCTCTTCAGTGCCACTGTCTCTAATCCGTACATCATGGCCGGCCTCACCACTGTTTTATAAACTTTGCCCTTCATCCTAGCGGAGACTCTTCTGTTGCATTTTACATGCCCTGCAGTGCTTCCTTACGATCACAATAGTAGACAAAAGCAGACCCCTGTTAGTCACACTGGTTATAGACCGGGCCGCACTGCGAATAGTGAAAGTCTCCCGATATTTTTTTTAAAACCCCTAAAAAATCTTGAAGGTTGAAGAAGTGAGGAGAAGTGGGGATAGACCTCGGATTTGTGTTTTGGGCTTTGGGTCCCTCAAATAAAAGGAAAAAAAAAGTAGAAAGAAAAAAAATACAAAAGAAGTTCAGGGAATAAAAATTCTCTGCATGTATGTGGGAGTCCAAATGTATTCATTCAAAAATAAATGGCGTGAATGTCGCATTTCCACATCATAAAAATATGGCATTTGTCAGCACAGCCCGTCCCCTCAAAGAGTTCCTGGTAGCTCTCAGAAGACCCTTCCCTCCAGGAGGCACCAAATAATGCATCCGGAACTTTCTGTACAATGACAGTTTTTTTTCAGTGGGGAAACAGGTGAACTTAACCTGCCAGGGCAACCAGTTAAGTTGAAAGCCCCCAAAGTTCTTTGTCTTTCGGTCGAGAGCAACACTCCAACATACTTCCTTGATACCAATTACTATCCTATTAGCCAGGGCTTTGGCACCATCTTATGTCCGAAGAGATCAATTTTCCAACAAATAGTTGAGGAGTCCATCACAAAATAATTAAAAAAAAAAAACGACATCTCTGTACAAGGTCATGATATTTGTACACAGATGAGCACCAAGGAGGCTGAGTTGGCGTTACGCCACACGACCTACAATCAGATGTTGCCCCACACGGAGTCATGTTAATCATCTTCCACATTTCCCAACAACTCAGCCAGGGGAGCACAAAAAGCAACCAGAAAAGTAAAAATCCCACCTTGTGGGCAAAATCAAACAATTGAGGGAAATCAACAGCTTCCACTTCTCTGACACTCTAGCAATACTGTACAACATTGTTGCTGTGTGGTTGGGATTCCTTTCCTTCCAATTATACATTTATAAGGTCAGCAGTGGCTGGGCCACTAATACCAGCTCTGTTCCAAACTCATCAAAGCATTCCTTGCATGAGTGGGCACATTTGTTTTTTTGCCCATAAAAAAAAAAAAAAAGAGAAGAGCTTCCCCAAGCTGTCTGCGGCTAGTTGTGAGAGCAGAATTCTACAAAAATAGTTTTCTCTCTTTGAATTTTAACAAACAAAAACAATCCTCGGACTTGGACAGGTAACATGTTGTCTTTCACGACAGCAATCAAACCTATTATATAAGCCAGATCCTTTCCCTATATCAATGTTACATCAATCAAGTGACCCCCCCCCAGATTTTTATAATTAACTTTTATAACATGCGACTGACTTATCAAGTGACGCAGCACCCCGAGGATGTTACATAACTGGAGGTGTGTATGTGGCGGCTTTGTGTTGATACTGTTTACGGTGTGTCTCTTTATCAGCAAGAAAATGAAGAATCATCGGAGAAAGATGCCCTTTGCAGACAACCATCCAACCCAACGCGGAAGTTTGTCAGGTTGACAAGCACTATTTTTCCATTAGTGGTGTTCATTTTCTGAGAAGTATTCTGGGTGTGAAAGCACATCAGAACAGATGATGACAAAGAAATTATGCACTGAAAATGGTAATAGTACTGCTACACTAATCACAAACCTAAAATACAACATAACCTTTAAGCGTGAACTTAATTTGATTGTCTTTAAAGTGCCACTGACACGTAAAGCATGATTTTTATTCTGTTTTTAATGAAAAAAAAAAAAAAGGCAGCCGGAATGGACCCATCCGTTTTTTTCACAACACGTCATGACGTTGTCGTATTTGGATTTTTGTATCTCCCGCCATGAAAATCCTCCCGAGGCATTCGTTTTGGAGAAGAAGCAGGAAGTGTTTTTTTTTTCCAGACACCCACACTGGCGGCTTCATGTGCTTATACCAGTTTTACCAGCAGGAAAGTAGCTGTTTTTTCCTGCATGTTAGCCAAAATGTCATCTCATTGTATTGCTGGCTATTGCTCGAACACTCAGGAGGATAGATTTACACTTCACGCGTTTCCAAAAGACCAAAGGTTCAAAGGATGAGAGCTTTGTGGGTTCCAAATGACAGTTAGGTGTGTGTATGGAGCGATTCAAAAAAATTATAGTTGGGGGGGGACAAATTTGTCTCACAGTTTATAACATATGCCGCATGTGAATTTAGAATAAATCTCCTTGGTCAAACCGACAACATATAACAAAGCACTTGTATTGCGTTTAAGACAATTTAATCACACACACAATACAATACAACAGAAAACTATAAAAGAGAAGTACAAAGATAGAAAGTTTAGTAGCGTGTAACACGTGCTAACTAGCTAACTAGATGTATAGTCACCAAACTCGAACAACTTCTCCGAAAGCAGCAATCATAAAAAGCTCCATCCGCGTCCGACAACGTAATCCTTCGTCTCAGAACGTAACAAAAGGTCATAATAACTTCATAAAGTACGTAAGTCAGGGGTGCTAAATATGTCGATGTGGGTGGCCGCGGCGTTGTTGTTCGCCAGCGTTGATGTTGTTTGCCGGCGTTGTTGTTGTTCGCTGGCATTGTTGTTGTTCGCCAGTGTTATCCCCGATGCAAAGGTGGATTGGGCAAGGAAGAGAAAGGAGATCTTCCCCCCACGGTCCACCGGTGTCTGTGCACCCCTAACGTACTGACTTCGCCAGTCATGGGTCCTCCTGAGTACACTACATACACAAGACTTAGGAAATTGAACAATTATAGGCCTGTTATTTTTAATATTTCATTAGCTTCCTCGTCCATCTATCGGGGAGTCTGTTGTTAGTTAGAAGTGAGTCGCATATCATCTAAATATGGCTGTAAACGTTCGGGTAACATTGTCCCGGTCACTTCACTCAATTGTGAGATGTTCTCTTCTTCGAAAAGAGCTTCAGTGTCAGAAGGGGCGTTGGAAAAATGAGAACATCTATAATAATAATATTATATGTAGTTTTCATAACAATATCTATTTTAAAATGTATAAAGGAATGTCGGTGGCACTTTAAACTTATCAGTGCCCAACTGTTTTTATCCAATTTGTTCTCAAATAAGTAGCTGAACCATAAAATTCCCAACAGGTGTTTGATCCATGAATTGACCAATAATCTGAGGGATTTCTTTCAAACAAAAATTGTAAAAAAAAAAAAAACAATACTAAGACAGATCACTTCATTTGAAATATAGATTTTCAGAAACCACATTGGTGAGAAGGGAGCTGTTGCTTCATCATGTTTTCCCACTTGTGTTTGTGCGGTTGTAGTTCGGTTTCCATCTCTCTGGACAAGAGCCCTTCTGCGAGCGGGCAGACAACTCCTGTGAGTCCCCTCTCTCCGATGACCCCCAGGTCACCTCGGGAACACTGCTTCTCACCTTGCAGTAGCCTCTCCCCTAAAGGACCCAGGAGTCCCATTCCCAATGGACACACACCAGAGGTACTACTACTACTACTACTACTACACAAACACGCACACACACACACAATTATTTTACATTAGAAACTAGCAAATCTTTCTCACTCTTTCATCAATCTGGGCACGTTTATTTGAACACAGAGAAGATCTATTCAGAGGCATTGAAGACATAGCGCTTCAACAGCTCTGCCATCTAGTGGAGGAGCATTGAAAAACTGGGATGGATGAACAGTAGATTGGGAAAGATGATTTGCAGTGAATAAATTTTTTTAAAAAAGGACGGCTGATCTCCTGTGTGGCACGGTGATTGAAACTGACTGCCTTCAGATCCTCGGTGAATATTCTCAATCCGCTCTGGTATTATCTTTTGTTGTACAATTTCTCAGACAAGTGCGATGAGCTCTTCGAGCAACAATAACAGCGAGCAAACGACCAAACCTCTCTTAATCAGGAAGAGCTCCAGGACCGTATCTTTTCGGGTAAATGCACATCACACCACTGGAGCGCCCAGTGTCTTGATATCAATTCATGCTTGACATGTCACATGATGAAATCCACAAAATGACAACATTAGTGCTAAACCGTATTCCGTATGCTCGGTCTACAGATGATAAGGAAGAACGAGGAGACTTCACCATTGCAGAGGAGGTCAGAAAATACTTTACAACTGAATTTTGGCCAATGTTGAGGTTTTTTTTATATTGTTTTTATTTCTGTTTTAGTGCAAGTGTCAGGGTGGCCTCCAAAAAGTTTGAATCCCAAACAGTGAAGGTAAATACACTCCAACTTAGTACACAATGAGTACAAAGGTATTGGGACAATTTTAATGCAGCAAAAATCATTTCAAAATCTCAATCAGTTCCTCTTGAATCTTTATTATCTTGCCAAGATATTTCCAACTGTGGGACCAGTTTTAGAAAGCCATTTATGTGTCAGTATGACCACTCTGGTGCATAAATTAAGATGAAAGAAGGCCTATTTGGATGAGTTCAGTGTGGAATATGAAGCCCATCAAACACCTTTGGCATCAAATAGATGAGAGATCAATTGATATAACAACCACCTTCTGAGAGTGTGAATAAAAATTCATTGAGCGAAGATGCTAGAGCAAGCCCGTACTGGTTCATTGTATCTGTATGTCGCTGTCTGCGAAGTGAGAAAATGTCTCAATATCATTGCGCAGAGTGTAAATTGTGAGGTCCCATTTTGATGGTGTACTGTCCTTTCCTTTTGGATCAGAATGAAACCCTCAATGAGTACGAAGCGCCAGCTTTCCAGAGGAAGTGAGTCCATTTTAAATCTGAGCATTTTTTAAAAAGACCCTGAAGTGCCCCGCTTAACTCATTAGTACCAAATTTTGGCATAGCTCTGTACAACGAGTCTCATCGAGGTCCATCCAGGAGAAAATGGCGAGGCTGGCCCAGGCTGCACAGGTCAGTCGTGATTTTATTATCTCGTCTTCAGCAGAGGACAGTTGTCAAGCTACCCTATTTCATTTACTTGAGATATTTTTGGGGGCTTGAATTGTACTTGGCATTGTGCTTGAATGCAACATACTTGTTTTAAGTTTGATGAGGTTTCTGTTCATTTTCTTTTTCTTCCACTTGTTTTTCATTGTGGCCGTAGTTTGAGACTTCCGTCTTGGACGCTATCACGTGAGTCTGTTTCACCAATCAAATTCAAGTACTTGTGACAGGCCCCAATTTGACCAATGAAATGTTGCAGTCACATGACCGCACACGAACTTCTCCCCAGCATCTCACAGAAAGGTTTTTCCAAGTGAAACATGGTAAAAACAAGAAACACTGCGTAATTAGCCTCTGCCTCGTGAGCCTATTGTGTTATTTCACGGGTCTGGAGGGGAACAAAGTAATTTAAGATCATTTGTTGTTACAGAGACTAAATATATTGTTTCAATATAAGTGAAATGGTTGTCAATACCCCTCCTCGAGCCGTCACCTTATCGTGGTGGAGGGGTTTGTGTGTCTCGATGATCCAAGAAGTTAAGTTGTCTGGGGCTTCATGCCCCTGGTGGGGTCACCCATGGCAAACAGGTCCTAGGTAAGGGAGCAGACAAAGTACGACTCTAAAACTCCAATAATGAGTACAAAAATTGGATCTTGGTTCCCTTGCCCGGATGCGGGTCACCGCCTCCCTGGATCCAGGACTGGAGGTGGGGGTTCCAAGGTGAGCGCCTGGTGGCCAGGCCTGCACCCATGGGTCTCGGCCGGGCACCAGCCCAAAAGGGTAAAATGGGTCCCCCATCGGTACTTATGCACCTGTGAGAGGAGCCATAGGGGTCAGGTGAGATGTGAGTTGGACGGTGGCCAAAGGCGGGGGACCTTGGCGATCCGATCCCCGGCTACAGAAACTAGCTCTAGGGACCTGGAATGTCACCTCTTTGGCAGGGAAGGAGCCCGAGTTGGTGCGTGAGGTCGAGAAGTTCCGACTAGATGCTGTATAGTCAGACTCGCCTCTACACACCGCTTGGGCTCTGGCACCACTCCTCTTGAGAGGGGTTGGACTCTGTTCCACTCTGGAGTTGGCCATGGGGAGAGACTCTGAGCAGGTGTGGGTATACTGATTGCCCCCTGCCTCAGGACCTGTACGTTGGGGTTTACCCCGGTGGATGAGAGGGTAGCCTCCCTCTGCCTGCAGGTAGGGGGACAGGTCCGAGTTGACGATGTCCCGGATGCTATCAAGCTGAAGAAGGAGTCCCATCGGGCGTTTCTGGCCTGTGGAACTGCCGAGGCAGCTGATAAGTACCGGCTGGCCAAGCGGAATGCAGCTTCAGTGGTCGCTGAGGTAAAAACCCGTGTGTGGGAGAAGTTCGGTGAGGCCATGGAGAACGACTTCAGGACGGCTTCGAGGAAATTCTGGCCCACTGTCTGGCGTCTCAGAAGGGGGAAGCATTGCACCGTCAACACTGTGTATAGTGGGGACGGAGTGCTGCTAACCTCAATTAGGAATGCTGTGAGTCGGTGGGGAGAATACTTCGAAGACTTCCTCAATTCCAACAACACTCCTTCCCATGAGAAAGCTGAGTCTGTGTGCTCTGAGGCAGGCTCTTCTATCTCTGGGGTTGAGGTCACTGAGGTGGTTAAAAAGCTCCTTGGTGGCAGGGCCCCGGGGATGGATGAGATTCGCTTGGAGTTCCTAAAGGCTCTGGATGTTGTGGGGCTGTCCTGGTTGACACGCCTCTGGAACATCGCATGGACATCGGGGACAGTGCCTCTGGATTGTCAGACTGGGGTGGTGGTCCTCCTTTTCAAGAAGGGTGACCGGAGGGTGTGTTCCAACTACAGAGGCCTCACACTCCTCAGCCTCCCTGGTAAGGTCTACTCAGGGGTACTGGAGAGGAAGGTCCGTCTAGAATTCGAATATCAGATTCAGGAGGAGCAATGTGGTTTTCGTCCTGGCCATGGAACAGTGGACCAGTTCTACACCATCAGCAGGATCCTCGAGGGTGCATGGGAGTTCACCCAACCAGTTTACATGTGTTTTGGGCATGAGCTGTGGGTTGTGACCGAAAGAACAAGATCCCGGACACAAGCGACTGAAATGAGTTTCCTCCGCAGGGTGTCCGAGCTCGCCCTTAGAGATAGGGTAAGAACCTTGGTCATCCGGGAGGGGCTCAGTGTTGAGCCACTGCTCCTCTGCATTGAGAGGAGCCAGATGAGGTGGCTGGGGCATCTGATCCGGATGCCTCTCAGACACATCCCTGGTGAGGCGTTCCGGGCATGTCCCACCAGGACAAGAGACCCCGAGGATGACCCAGGACATGCTGGAGAGACTATGTCTCTCGGCTGGTTTGGGAACGCCTCGGGATCCCTCTGGAAGAGCTGGAAGAAGTGGCAGGGAAAAGTAAAGTCTGGGTATCTCTGCTGAAGCCACCTCCCCCACGACTCGACCCTGAAAAGCAGTAGATAATAGATGGATGGTTGTCAATATATGAATTTGCTTATTGCCATTTTGATATTTTTGTCCCGTGGATTTTCATGATTTGCTTTAAAGTTAGCGACAGCAGTTAGCAGTTTAGTTGAGTTCCTGAGTATTTTTTTTTTTTTGGGGGGGGGGTATTTCCCCCATCCTACTACCCTAATAATTTGGAGGAATGCTTTTTGTCTGTAAAAGAGTTACATTACTCTAAAGTAACAGTACTCTTACTTGAGTCCAGTCTGTGTCTCCTCGACCCACCCATCAGGTGTTCTGATAAAGCACATATTTCAGTGATCTCATTTGACATTTGCACAGAAATCGGAAACGGGTAGATGTCCCGATGTGAGCCAGCGTACCTTGTACCTGCTGGATGAGGTGTCCAGGAAGAGGTGCATCTTTGAGAAGGAACCGCAGGGAGACAGCCCACTGAGCCCTTCCAAACACGTAAGGGTGCACCTCGCATCTTTTGTCTCAGCTCCGCCTTTAAAATGATTCACTCACTGCTGTTGACGTTTGTTGAATTCAATTATGCACGTTCAAGTGGAGGACTGGCAGTGAATGAGTATTTAATCCACCTCAATCTTCAGGAACTTCGGGGCTCCACGTCAGGAATGTCGGATCGGATCAACCGCTGGCTGGACAAGTCTAACCCAACCGGATCAACCTCCAGTCCCACGGTTCGATCAGCTATCGCAACATGACTGCATCTGTGCAATAAAGTGCACTTGGAACCGATTGGCCTATGGCCGCTAGGAGGCAGTGTTACTCTTTTAAGCAAAAACACAAACAAATGAAAAAAAAAAAAAAGATGTACAGACAGCATTAATGTAGTCCTAAAACCTGGACCAACAAAACTTTCTGTCTTACAAACTTACTTAGAGACGAGTTGGTTTCCCAAAAGCATATTGTCAGGGTAAAATTAAAGTAGAGGTTCTTGAATTTTTCACACTCGGTGTAAAAAGCGTGAGCAACATTAAAATACATCAGTGAAAAGGAGACACTTTTTGTCCAAAAAGTACCGTCGATATTCTCAGCCACTGAAATACAATGGAATCTATTACCTATATACAATATAGTATATAGTAGAGAAAGTAACTGGAAAAAAACAAAACACAAAATAAGGACTCAAAGTGGATTGCACATCAGCAACAATCTTCCAATATTTGTGTTACAGGAGGTCAGAAATGTGGACTTCACCAGCAAAAGGAGTTTGTTTGAGAGAAGAGGCCATGAAAATGTCACAAACTACAAACAAGGACAAATCTACAAGTGAAAGATAATTTCGCCATATCAATTTGGCAAAGTACAACGAACCTTTGTAATCAGATTTTTTGTAAACATACAAAGTGGGAGCAATTGAATTGGCTTATCTTTACCTTTATTTGTCTATTTCCACCCTCTTCAGCTTCTTCCTGAACAAGAATAAAATAAAAATTCTAAAAGTTGTAGTTTTGCAAGACTGAAAAGGATGAGACTTCTTTCAATATTATACGTGTTTATGTTGAAAGTGCAATTGTAATTTTGTCAATATTTAAGCACTTTTGAGAGTTTAGGATCATGTGCCAATCTACACATGAAATCGTTTGTGTATGTGCAACGTGTAAATCCCCAATTATGAAATAAAGCCATTGACTACAACAAATGACATCTCTCTGTCAGTTTTTTTTTTTTTTTTTTTAACGTCAGCACATTTTGCATTCACTTGGAAACTTCTCCAACCCATGGCTGACGCGTAGGCAACGTCAGATTAGATTGAAATGTTTTGTAGTTTATTTTCCACCTTCACGGAAAAGACCCTGCATGCAATATTCCCGAAAAACACACCACCCATTTCTTAACGCCCTTCATTATTAAAGTTTAATTTTAGATGCAACCATCCGCTTATCTCTGCAGATTAGAGTTCTGCGTCTGTTTTGTCAGCAGACTATAGAAATGAATAGAAATGTGTGTGCGTGTGCGTGCACGTGTGCTTGTGTGTGTGCACTGTGCCTTATTTGGTTATGCTGATAATCTCAAGTGGCAGTTATCTAAAAAGTTATTAATAACGCAACAAAAGTGGATGCGCTCCACCACTGTGAGACTTTTTTGCACTCCCGAGGCTCTCCTGACAGGATCTTTCCTCCGCTGCGTCACTGATCACAGGTGGTCTTTCCATGAAGGGAAAACGGCGAACGACCCAGAATCGCACCAGAAACCGTGAGTACGTGACGACATTTGTGGATGAACTGAGAACGTGTTGTGTGTTCAAGGTCACCGGCGGTCATGTCGGACAACGAGGAGGCGCTGGAGGAGTATGAAGAGTAAGTAGATTCATCTCATCTTGCAAACACACAAAGCCGATTTGGAGGCCGAGTCCGAACTCTGATGAATGTGTTTGACTTTTAACAGGGAGGTGGAAGGTAAGAAAAGTCATCGCTCATGAAGATGAGCTGTGCTGGCGAAACAAAAGATGGCCACTTCAGATGAACCGATTTGGTAACGTGACACCACTGTGCGCTGTTGTGAGTCAGAGGACTGGAAGTCAGTGACTGATCACATTGTCAAAGGAGGATGGATCTTTTTTTTTTTTCCCTCGTCTACAATCTCAATTCCTTCCGCCACAAATAGTGCAATTCCACGCTATAGACGCTCACTAAAGCGCAGTATGCAGTAAATCACAAAGTCCACCTTTTAATCACCACATGGGAAACCAGAGTGAAAGATGAAAGATGAATGACAATTTTCTCTTTCATGAAAAAAACAGAAGGCTTAGTTGCCTTTTTCTAACAAAAGGCTCTTCAAATGAAGAAGTTGCAAAAGAGGTAAAAAGGGATTGAAGTGCTAACAAAAGGGTCCGTTACGTAAACTGTTTGGAGATTACTTTGTTTTCGTTTTTCATTCAGTTCAAAATCCTAATCTCTCGCCCCATAAATTGTTCAAAAATTCTATAAATAATTGATGGGCCTGTTATCCTCTCGTAAACATCCTTACTGAGGCTAAAATCACTAGCTGACCGTTTTCGCGGACTTGGTCTCATAAGAGCACCGTCTGATTTCTCCAGAGGAGGAGGAAGTGGTGGAGGAGGTAGAGGAGGAGGAAGAGCAGGAGGAGGAGGAGGAGGAGGAGGAGGAGGAGGAGGAGGAGGAAGGTACGCCTTGTGATCTGTACTCAAACATGAACTGTACTGCATTTTGTTTGAAGATTGTAAATTGCAGAACTTTGAGAAGGAACCTTCTTTTATGTGCTAAAAATTCCGATAACTTTGAGAAACACGCACACGCACACACACACACACACACACACGCTCACACACAGACCACTTGTATTTGAGTGTTACGTGCTTGAAATAGCAGAGGCGGCTAGCTCATTGTCGTCACCTGTTTCCAGCAGGTTTGCGTTGAAGTTCACTTTTTGTTCTCCTCGGACTCCATGAAGAAACCGATAATAAACATTTTAGTCAATTCAAGTAGAGGAGTTCAGTAGCAGGGCAACACCTAAGCACATTTACCGCCTTGCAAAATGTTCTTCACGTCATTATAAATCTCCACGATTAAGATTAGAACTCAGCGATGGGCCCTGCTCGCTTTTGTGGCGATCCTGTTGGCTTTTTGTCTACCACTTGTATTCTAACAACTCTCCCACTGCAAAGTTTCTCACTCACATGTGACATTTTTTTTTGGTCTCGCTACCAGCCAAACCCACTGGAGAAGAAGAGGAGGACAAGGAGGCCGGCAGAGACGAAGAAGGTATGAGAGGAGAAACACCAGGTGCACGTCGAATGTGGAACATATAAGAAACAGAGTAACGGCACAAATGTAACAGTGAGTGTTTTGGGGGATCAGCGACGGATGCGAAACTCGAGTTATCTGAGTGAGATGTCACTTTGGTATGTGACAGACTGCAGCTAGCTGACGAGCATGCACGCACACACGTGCACGCACACACACTTTCCAACCCAGACGCTTCACTTTAGTCACTATGAAACATTCTAACACACTTTTCAAGTTTCATGTTCAAGATGATGGATAAGAAAACATAACATGACAGAAGACATAGCTATTAAAAAATGACCAATACATATGATTCATAAAATAAAATAAAAAACAGTATGAAAAAAGGTGTAACTGAAGTGATGGAAATAGTCGTAAAAGTGTGACAGGATGGACCAACATCAACAAACAACTACATCAACAAATGAACAAATGGGTGAAGGCAATTACTCCCGAAGTAATATGGGGTAGTGAACCCCCTGATACGAGCTGTTCGGTCACTGTACGACCGCTGTCAGAGTTTGGTCTGTGTTGCCGGCAATAAGTCAGACTCGTTTCCAGTGAGAGTTGGACTCCGTCAAGGATGCCCTTTGTCCCCAATTTTGTTCATAACGTTTATGGGCAGAATTTCTAGGCGCAGCCGAGGCGTAGAGGGTGTCCGGTTTGGTGGCCTCAGCATCGCATCTCTGCACTTTGCAGATGATGTGGTTCTGTTGGTTTCATCAAGCCGTGATATCCAGCTCTCACTGGAGCGATGCGTAGTTTGAAGCAGCTGGGATGACAATCAGCACCTCCAAATCCAAGACTACGGTCCTCAGTCGGAAAAGGGTGGCGTGCCCTCTCCAGGTCGGGGATGAGATCCTTCCCCAAGTGGAGGAGTTCAAGTATCTTGGGATCTTGTTCACGAGCGAGGGAAGAATGGAGTGGGAAATCGACAGACAGATCATGCAGCCTCTGCAGTGATGCGTACTTTGTATCGGTCCGTTGTGGTAAAGATCGGTACAGCGTCTGCAGTGATGTGGACTTTGTATCGGTCCATTGTGGTGAAGATTGGTACAGCGTCTGCAGTGATGCGGACTTTGTATCGGTCCATTGTGGTGAAGAGGGCACTAAGTCGAAAGGCGAAGCTCTCAATTTACCAGTCAATCTACTTTCCTACCCTCACCGATGGGCATGAGCTGTGGGTCATAACCGAAAGAACAAGATCCCGGACACAAGCGGCAGAAATGAGTTTCCTCCGCAGGGTGTCCGAGCTCGCCCTTAGAGATAGGGTGAGAAGCTCGGTCATCCGGGAGGGGCTCAGTGTTCAGCCACTGCTCCTCTGCATTGAGAGGAGCAAGATGAGGTGGCTGGGGCATCTGATCCGGATGCCTCTCAGACACATCCCTGGTGAGGCGTTCCGGGCATGTCCCACCAGGACAAGAGACCCCGAGGATGACCCAGGACACGCTGGCGAGACTATGTCTCTCGGCTGGCGTGGGAACACCTTGGGATCCGTCTGGTAGAGCTGGAAGAAGTGGCCGGGAAAAGGGAAGTCTGGGTATCCCTGCTAAAGCTACTTCCCCCGCCACCCGACCTGGAAAAGCAGTAGATAATGGATGGATGGATGGATGGATGGATGAAGGCAATTAATATATTTATCAAGCTCATTAAATCAGTGAAGTTGTGTGATTCTGAAATGATTAATCAACAGTGTTCTGCAACAAAGTAAAAAAAAAATCACAATTAAAAGGCAAATTCAAGTTTAAAATTAATATTTACTGTAAAAAGATGGTTGATTCTTCTCTGTGCTCCTTTCCATTTACATTTTATGTAATAAATTTTACAAATGAATATATTGTACAGTATTTAATTCACACATAAAATGAATAACCAATTACTACCAACACTGAAAACAAATTTGCGTTCATTGTATTGATAAAAAAAAAATAAATAAAATTGAAATGTGCCAAAAGATCAAAATGCTATAAACAAAAAGTCTCAACTCAATTATTTGCTGGGCTGTTTTTAAACAAATGTTAACTAATAATCAGACAAACGGGCGTCACAACAGAAAAACAGAACATCTTTTTTCGTAGTTGTACAATGGGAGTTAATAGCTTCATTTTATTAATAATGCGCTTGACAGCAAGCTTGCTCGTCAGGGTCCCATGAGTGAGATTGCTGATTGCCAACATATCATTGCTTGCGTCTGTCTTTGATTTGGACCAAATTCAGCCATCTGTCGGGGGGGAGCACCATCCAGCAACCTCACAAATGTTCAGTGACACGCTCAACATGTTACTTCTTCTTCTTTGGAAAGTTTTGCGGCTTGAATCCTTTCTTCTAGTTACACTTTAATCACGCATACTCATCAAGAGACGAGCAAATTGTATTTTGACCTATTCCTATTCTATTTTAGTTTGACGCACATTCTCCTTTCTTGGCAGATGGAGACGAGGAAGCAGAGGATGGAGAAGGTAAACATTGACGCTGACAACGAGTTCATGTTTGTCTCTGAGATGAACTTTTGCAGAAAACACATTCTCAACTGGCTGGTGTGCATGCAAATGAGCAAGCACAGGCTTAATTCGCTCTATTCTTCTTTCCCCTTTTCAAAAAAAAAAAACAAAAAGAGGAGAGCAAACCAAAGTTCAAGTAAGTGACTTTGAGCTATTGCAACAATCCAACATATATCTTTGATATTGTTTGTTCTGTACTATACACAGCAGAAGATAAAATCCAAGTGTGTTCTCTGTCTTATCCTCTGTAGGCCGTTTATGATGCCCAACCTCATTCCGCCCAAGATTCCAGATGGGGAGAAGGTTGATTTTGATGTGAGTTACGGTGCACATATATCTGCGGCGGGGTTTATTATGCAACTTGAAATATTCCCAAACAGTTTAATATCCTGTACACATTATGCCTGCGATGATCCAACAGCAGTTTGATGATGATTACTACCAGGTACTTTGAGTAATTATCAGTGATGTAGAATTCCATGATGATGAAATGTGTTTCTCGCAGTTTGTCCGTCTGATGGGACTAAAGAAGGTATTTTGCAGACAGATGGACTGATAGGAGTGCAGTTCAACAACAACACTGATGCGTGTATTGTTTATTTTCCACGACTTTTATAGGGAGTCCTCGGTCTATGACAGATCTGTCCCTACAGTAGCGACTTAACTTCGAATTTCAATTTAAGTTGGATTCCACCATTAAAGTCAGAATTTAGATCAAAATACTTTGTATGAAAACAAATACTTTACATTGAAATAAAGAAGATGACGTACTTAGCATTACTGCTGAGAGGTGGACGGAGAAGAAGAAGGGGAGGGTGTGCTTAGCTATTGCGGAGGAAACCTGGTCCTCAATCCTCTCCATCTCGACAAGTATCAAAGAACCTTGTTTTGTGATCATTGTATCCGACACATTGGAACGGAACCCTTCATATGTGCTAAAATATGGGCTTTGTATTTAATAATTCACCACGGTCGACCGACTGAAGCCTTGGTGGTGTTTGTGTCACTCCTTTCTCTAATCATTTTATGATCTTGAGCTTCGTTTCCATGGTAATTTTCTTTTGGCAGCAGAAGAACTGCTAAAAGACACAGCTTTCTTCTTTGAGGCGATAATGTCTAAAAAGGAGGGCAAAAAATGCAAAGATACTCTCGACTCACAAACACGGACAAGCATTAGCCAGACAAAATGGCAGACGGGGACGGGTGTTGTAAAGTTGAAACGTCTTAGGCCGAGACCGTTTTAACCCGAGGACTCTCTGTATTTACTCAACTCTATTATCTCCAATAGACAATAAATGTATTCTATTCTACTGATTTGGCAATTGCTATATTTGACTGTACAAGCACAGGGAAGTGAAAACAGGTTGTATTTTTTTTTGTATGCAGTGTTCCCTTGAACAAGAACACATAAAACAACCTGTGTTTGCTATCGTAGGACATCCACCGCAAACGTATGGAGAAAGACCTGATGGAGCTTCAAACTTTGATCGAGGTTCATTTTGAGAGCAGGAAGAAGGAAGAAGATGAGCTCATCTATCTCAAGGAGAGGATAGTGAGCACTCCAAACACGCACACAAACACACACACACACACACACACACACACACACACGCACACACACACACACACACACACGCACACGCACAAAGTGTGTTTAAGATGAGTTTTACACGCAGGAGAGGCGTCGCTCTGAGCGATCAGAGCAGCAAAGAATCCGCAGCGAGCGAGAGAAGGAACGACAGAAACGTTTGGAGGTAGAGAAACAACCTCGGATTTCCTCTCTGACACTACTGAAATGCTCTCTTACAGAGACTACTGAAAGTGTCGGACACTTACTTTTTACGCTCCCTATTAACATTGTCCTTTTTCGGTGCAGTGTATGAGAGCATTTCAATGTGCGTGAGAAGTGAACTTTAATGATGACCCCTCCCCCTCCACCAACGTGAGACTTTGGCGTTTCCGCCTTCAGGAAGAGCGCTCTCGCAAAGAGGAGGAGGAGGCCAAGAAAAGAGCGGAAGAAGACGCTAAAAAGAAGAAGACGCTGACCAGCCTGCACTTTGGAGGCTACATGCAGAAACTGGTGAGAAAGTCTCGGGCCTCCTGTTGGGAAAAACCCACCATTGCAAATGAATTAAACGGGCGCCGTCTTTCCATACCACAGACGGAAAAGCGGAGTGGCAAGAAGCAGACGGAGAGGGAAAAGAAGAAGAAGATCCTGAGTGAGAGACGAAAATCTCTGGATGTTGACAACCTCAATCAGGAGCAACTCAAGTATGGGGACAAATCGGCAAATTTGCATGTCATCTATTAGTTAATAAGAACTAAAGCACATTTTTCTGGTCCAAATTGGTGACTCACAGAGCGAAAGCCAAGGAGCTGTGGGAGTGGATGCAGCAGCTGGAAGCCGAGAAGTTCGAGCTGCAGCATCAGATCGCCAGCAAAAAATATGAGGTGCGTGCGTGTGTAGGACCTCGTCCAACGAGAGGCCTACAGTGGATCATAAAGTAGAAAAATCCAGCCTGTGAAATACTTTTTCAATTACAGTCTTTCTTCGCAAAATTGTAGTTCACCTAATGCGGATACTGTCCGGCCCATTTTTTTTTCATATGCATGTCACACATAATTCGCCATATCACTGGATTTTGAGCCTAAAACATTCACATTGTAAATTAGAATTAAAGGGCTCGGGTTTTATTAAAACTCATTATCAGGAATAAACTGTAGATCGTGTAACATACTTCTGTGCATTACTGTTTGTTTAAGGAGTTTAAGAGCCTAGAAAGTGTTTACAAGAAAGACTATGGTAGAGGTGAACAGGTTTGTGGGGAAGATTAATACGAGTCTGGGCAGGTCCATACATTTTTGAAATATGTAAAAGTAATTTTTAAAAAAATGTTGTCTTTACTTAGCACATTAGACCTATTGCGGGGGCGGTCCGTGACCTAAAGGAGGGTTTACCGTCGAAACAGTACGAGTACAACGAGAGGCCCATTTGTGCCAGTACTGGGGCTGGACCTCATGTGAGTTTGTAAATTGCCCGAGTCATACTTTGCTCTTTTCATTCCAGATCAACGTTCTGAGAAACCGCGTCAGCGACCATCAGAAAACGTACAAATGCACTAAGAATTTCATTTCATATGAACTCCACTTGCATCCTGTGTCTCGTTATGTGTATTTTTTCCAGAAAGATGTTTACTCGATTGTCCCTTTAACACTGTGACTGAATGACCCCCTTGCTTGTGAATCTTGTGCATGTCTCAGGCCAACTTTTGTAAATCAAGTTTTGGTGATGCTGCAATATGACTAAAAAAAAAGGGAGTCATGGGAATTGGTTCAACGCATTCCTGCTCGTTTTGCTCGAACTAGACGAGCTGGCTGCATGGTTGGGTGCGGCGCAGTTGTCAAGAGTCCACACCTCCGGCACAGAATGTTTCACACAGCGGCCTGCTAACTGACTTGTTATTTTTGGAACGGGAAGATGACAAAAACGCCCGCAATGAAAGCTGCTCCTAATGCACTTTTGTGTTTTCCGCAGATCCAAGAGGACCAAGAGGGGCCTGAGGAAATAGATGCAGTCTTTGCGATCATCAACAAAACTCAAAGCAAACCTCACTCCCAACCCTTTTCCACATGAAATATACCAATGTCACACACATGCACACACGCCGGATACTAAGTAAGTTTCTTTCGGCTTGTCCCTTTCGGGGTCGCCACAGCCTGTCATCTCAGACGAACGCGCATATATGTTTGGCACAATTTTTACGCCGGATGCCCTTCCTGACGCAACCCTTCTCAGGGAGTGGAGGCCCCAGTGGGTTACGAATCCACAACTCCTGGTTTACCAAACCAGTGCTCTAATCCCCACTGAGCTACAGGGCCTCTTCGCTGGATACTACAGTAAAGAAAATAAGTATTCGAACACCCTGCTATATTGCAAGTTCTCCCACTTGGAAATCATGGAGGGGTCTGAAATTTTCATTGTAGGTGCATGTCACTGTGAGAGAGATCATCTAAATAGAAAAATCCAGAAATCACAATGTATGATTTTTTTTTCAATGATTTATTTGTGTGATACAGCTGCAAATAAATATTTGAAGACCTGAGAAAACTAATGTTAATATTTGGTACAGTAGCCTTTGTTTGCAATTACAGAGGTCAAACGTTTCCTGTAGTTGTTCACCAGGTTTGCACACACTGCAGGAGGGATTTTGGCCCACTCCTCTACACAGATCTTTTCTAGATCAGACAGGTTTCTGGGATGTCGCTGAGAAACACGAAGTTTGAGCTTTCTATTGGGTTTATGTCTGGAGACTGGCAAGGCCATGCCAGAACTTTGATATGCTTCTTACGGAGCCACTCCTTGGTTTTCCTCGCTGTGTGCTTCGGGTCATTGTCATGTTGAAAGACCCTGCCACAACCCATCTTCGATGCTCTGACTGAGGGAAAGAGGTTTTTCCCCAAAATATCACAATATGGTGGATGGTGTTCTTGGGTTAGAACTCATCATTCGTTTTCCTCCAAACACTGTTAGTGGAATCGTGACCAAAAAGTTCAATTTTGGACTCATCTGACCACAAAACTTTCTCCCATGACTCCTCTGTATCATCCAAATGGTCATTGGCAAACTTGAGACGGGACCTGACATGTGCTGGTTTAAGCAGGGGAACCTTCCGTGCCATGCATGATTTCAAACCATGACGTCTTAGTGTATTACCAACAGTCACCTTGGAGACGGTGGTCCCAGGTCTTTTCAGGTCATTGACCAAGTCCTGTCGTGTAGTCCTGGGCTGATTCCTCAACTTTCTCAGGATCACTGAGACCCCACGAGGTGATATCTTGCATGGGGCTCCACTTCGATTGAGAATGACAGTCATGTTTAGCTTCTTCCATTTTCTAATGATTGCTCCATCAGTGGACCTTTTTTCACCAAGCTGCTTGTCAATTTCTCCGTAGCCCTTTCCAGCCGTGTGGAGTTGTAGAATCTTGTCTCTGGTGTCTTTGGACAGCTCTTTGGTCTTGGCCATGTTACAAGTTTTAGTCTTACTGGTTGTATGGGGTGGGCAGTTGTCTTCATGCAGATAACGACCTCACACAGGTGCATCTGATTCAGGATAATACATGGAATGGAGCTGGACTTTTAATGGCGTACTAACAGGTCTTTGAGGCTCAGAATTCTAGCTGATGGACAGGTGTTCAAATACTTATTTGCAGCTGTATCACACAAATTAATCGTTGAAAAAACATCATACATTGTGATTTCTGGATTTTTCTTTTTAGATTATCTCTCTCACAGTGGACATGCACCTACGATGAAAATTTCAGACCCCTCCATGATTTCTAAGTGGGAGAACTTGCAATATAGCAGGGTGTTCAAATACTTATTTTCTTCACTGTATGTACTACTACTGAATTTAGGGATTTAAACAAAGCATTTCAAGTTTCTCCTGTCCAATTTTTTTTCTTCTTGACTTTGTGGTCAGACTGCTTAGGCTTGGTTCTTGATAGATAGAAAACTGCAAAGTGGAAGCAGTGCGTGAATGAAACCCCCTCCAAAAGCCTCAAGCAAAGAAAAGATGAGACGACTTCCTGAAGAGAGACAGGCTCTGACATAAACGTGACTGTTAAGATGTGCCTCATACTAACGCTCACATGCTAACTTCACATCATGGGACAAGGAGACAAAACAGAAGTTGCCGGATACATAACATGCTGAGATGAAGTGATGGAATTGCAATTAAATTTGAAGTGGCTACTTGAATGCATCCATCCATAAGGTCCATTGACTGTTTTCAACAAGAGCAAACACAATGTTAGAAATGTTTAATATTAAGTACACCTCCTGCACATAATGCCAGACTACAGTATAGATGGATAGAAGAAAAAAAAAGTCATCTTGTAAAAGGAACCATGTAGTCATGCTGTTATTGAACAACCTTAAAAAAGCACCAGACATTGTAGCATCAATGAGCAAAAAAAAAAAAATACAACTTGAGATATAATAAACAACCAAACAAATAGAGCAGTTAATATCTGCCTGCATTTTTGTATCATTTGTAGCACAAAACTATACATATTTTGTAGTATTTTGCAGGCTTAGGTACAGTTATTGCGTGACTGAGTGATAGTAAATGCTGATAATTGTATGGCTCAAATTATATACATTTCCAGACAAACTTAAGAGAATCAGTGTGTTCAAATGTCAAAGGAGTTGAATTAAATCCATCCATCCATTTTCTGAGCTCCTTATCCTCACAAGGGTCGCGGGAGTGCCTGAGCCAATACCAGCTATTTTCGGGGAGGAGGCGGTGTACATCCTGGATGCCAGCCAATAGTAGGGCATATAGAAACAAACAAGCAGTCACACTCACAATCACGCCTATGGGAAATTAAGAGTCTCAAATTTCAAGTTAAATCTATTAATGAAAAGCGTGAACAATGATTTGCAACCATGTTCATTTTGTTAGGCCAATAGCATAAATTTCTCAATTCATTTTTAATTTACTGTCAGACGAGCAATAAAAACTTTTTTTTTTCTTTATGTCTGTTTAGATTCTCAGTCACGCAGGTCATGGTAATCTGCAAAACCAGAAGTGTTTTCCAAAAATTGCTTTTGCAATCGCGATGATGCTATCAATCAGGGTATCAATTTTTTTCCCCCATTTGTATTCTCAAATTCATTTATTTAAAAAATCTTTAGCTTTGCCACAATACAAAATAATCACCAAAAGACAGTAATACTGTTTTTTAATTCCTCAATTTATTCATAAAACAGAACATGTTTACAAAAAAAAAAAAAAAAAGAGCAAACAAACATAAGATAACCGTTTGATTTTGGCTTTTTGTAGCAACAGAAAAGAAACATTCAGAGTTAATTGTACATACTGGTAAATATACTGTCATGGTGAGTTTAATAAGTTGTCGGTAGTGGCTTAATATATATGTAACATGTTTAGTGCCGTTTAATGTCAAAGATTACCACTGAGTTAGAACATTTTAAATAGTGACGGTTGGAGGAGACAGAAGTTTCTTCTCCTGATTTAAAGTCTTGGGCTAAGCTAGGCTAGGCTAAGCAAAGCTAACTGTATTATGTGGGATAAGTTCTTTAATATCATCAAAAGCAGTAACTTAGTTTACCAATATTAATAAAAGTTGATGTTTCGGGAGTGAAAGGGATTAAATTAACAACAAAAACATTCCCATTTTTTTCCACACTTCCATTCACATTCATCTTTGAAAGATGTGATTGTAAGTATTTACCCTTTTTCACTATATTTATTACCTACTCGGTTAAGGCCATTAGAAAAAAAAAAACACATTAACCAAGCAAAAAAAAAAAAAAAAAAAAAACACACACTTGCCCATTTATACACACTTATGCAAACCAATTCAAATTGAATACATATACTGCAAGATTCTTGATGTTAAAAGCTTTTTTCTTCTTCCTACACGTTATAGCAATAATAGGTTTTTGAATTTTTAAAGCTCTTTGAACGCTTTGGTGGTGAAGGTGGTAATTTTACCCTCCGTGTTGCAAGGGTGAGGCCTTGACACTGTCTTAACATGCTGTTTTTCATCTACACGCACACACAAACATGCATGAAAAGAGGCAGAGACAAAAGGAGAAAGGTTTGATTCCCGCTGCTGTGCATTTACCGGTTCTCGATTGTGAACACGCAAGCATTCTGGGAATATACCTCTGGGCAAACGGAGCATTGCTCGCTGGGCTTCCATCAGTCGATAATCTGCACAGACCTGTATGCTGCCGTGGTGCTGTCGTTGATGAATAATGACTTGCTCATTCCTAACTGCGGATCAAACGGTTAAAAAAAGAAGAGCTCGTAAGAGAATTGCAGATTGCTCCCAATTCACCTCTGCTTATCCACCTCCGTCATCACACGTGTAAAATATAAAATGTGTTTTTTTTTCTTTTTGATTGTCAATTACTCCCCCCAAACTAAACTTTAAAGTGATACAGTTTTGTGTTGTAGTAAGCCTCGAATAAGTAATGCTACCCATCTAGAAGCAGCGCTAAGGCTAGTGTAGTGTCACTAGCATCATCAAGTGCCGCTAGCATTGTTATTTTATTGACGCTATGGTTCATATGCACATTAGCCAGAATTATGGTTTTGGTCACAGATTTAATGTAGCGGGGGATGAGTGAAGTGAGGCTACATTCAAATCTTGGTAGCAGTCTCGACACTAAAACGCTCCCCTTTAACATTGTCCTTAAATATTGGAAGATCAGAACATCACTACAGTATTACGTTTTGCATTTTTCTTCAATTGACATGCAACCTTTGTCGTGGGTGTTCAAACATACTGTACAAGTCATTTAGTATGTCAGACTTCTCCCTCTGCCGAGTAGTAGTTCATGCGGACAGCTTCCTGACAGCCACACTGTAGAATTTCAGTGTCCTGACCTTTTGGTAATCTCTCGATTTCCCTCTATTACTCCTCCCACAAAAGACAGCGAGTGCTGGGAACCAGTCTACCAGGATTCCAACGACGCTGTTTCTGTATTCACTCAACAACTTGGGTGGGGCTCGCCAAAGAAAGTGAGTGTGCAGCCAAAGTCATAAAACACGCGAGAATACACACAGCTGGCCATGTCGTGTGGATGTGTTTGTGTGTGTGTGTATGACCCAAAAGAATTAGTTTTTGTCGTTTACCTTTTTCAAAATGCTTTGCATGTTCTTGTCGTTCCATAAATGGTAGAGGAGCACAGACGCCGCTTTGCTGCTTTTGGGAAAACCGCTGGAAGGAAAAGAAAAAAAACAAAACAAAATGGATGTTATATGTTTGGCATATTGTAATATTGGTCACTGTTTAGTGTCCAAATAGCACAAAAAAGTGTACTTGAAGAGTTAGGTTCTAATAATGTAGAATTTAAATACAATGTGTGTTGAGACGATCATTTAAATGAGCGGGCACACCGAGTGGCGTGGCCGTACGCAATTGAAGCGTCGCATTGGGTGTGGGATGCGGGAACTAGTTTTCATGCGAAGCAACTAGTTTTGGCGTGATCCAAATCACAGATGAACGTCATTGCGACGTCAACAGCCAAGAAACAAAATGAAATGACATCATAATATTCATATCAGCTCTCACAAACTAACTGACTAAAATGCGCCAAACCACATCAGTACCATATTTATATTGTTTTACAATAATACTTTGTATAATTTTATACACAGTATATCTGCGGCTAACAAGTAAAGGGTAGTGGGTCTGTCGCTAAAATGCACAAGTACAGTTAATGAAAGGGGTGATCATTGTCAAACATCCGCAGTCTCCTTTAGTTCTAATACGTTTCCTCCTTTTGTAAAATAGAATAAAAATTTATTGTCACTGTTTATATAGTACAGCTGCAATGTAGCTATTCTGCTTCTTCCTTGAGAATGGTGCCATGCCGTACAGTGCATATGGTGTCTTCGAATATCAGTCAGAACTCCAGTTACAACTTCAGTTGCAAAGAGTGGGTATTTATGCAAGGCTCCATCAGCAGCTGTGCGGGTGTGAGTCACTGACAGTCATTTGTTTGCAATGTGTCCAGTTCGGCTGCATCGCTCGGTGTGCTGCGGACCTCAAGGTTTGTTTTGCGAATACCACTAACGCAGATTTGATGAGTTCCTTCCTACCCATTCCCGCTGAGTCCAGCCAGTGATGAAACCAAATCGCTGTCGATAAACTTCTTGTTGGCCTCCGTGTCCGCCATAATCAGATTCCGCACTGTGTTGCAAGCCGTGGCTACGCTTTCATCAGAGTTGCCCAGTTCTCTGGGGCCAGCAGAGAGGAGGCCGGTGAGTTCCGGCAAAACCTGCTTTGCTACAGAAAAGACGAAGGAGATATTCAAGACCACCTGGAAACGCGAGGACTGGAGACAACGCGTGGCTGGGTGTGAACAGCTGATGCTTCTCACCCATGGAGGCTTGCAGGCTGCTGGTTCGGCCGATGTTGCCTAGTAGGGAAATGGCGGCTTTCTGCAGGCTTTGCTTAGGTGACCTCAACAGCGGGGTAATGTGCAGCAGACCCCCCAACTTCTGGACCAGAATCTGGCTCATGGCGCTGGACCCCTGCATCAAACACAATTAAATGAGCTGATGCTTAGTCTTCCTTTGAGCAGTGAATGAATCCTACTTTTCTTGTTGGAATTTCAAGTTCGAACAAGAACTGACTACAGCCGCATCCCAGTCATAAAAGAGTGTGCACACTTGTGCAGATTATAGATCCAATTTATTGGTTTCTTTTTTTTTTTTTTTTTTTTTTTGGATGACAAAAACCTGGCATTTGAACAAGGATGTGTAGACCTTTCTTATCCAGCATGTTCTGAATCTTGGATTCACTCACCAGTTCCTTGCTAGCAGTTAGGTTCTGCAGTGCGCCACAGCACGCCTCCAAGGTGGCATCTTTCTGGGACGAGCTCAGCAGAGATAAGTAGGTCTGCATGGCTTTGGGGTGGCACAACCACTTGGCACCTTTTGGGTCACCTTCGTCCAACATGCCTCGAACAGCGTCAAATGAAAACTGAAGAGAAAAGGAGACGAAAGGTCACCTCAGACAAAAAGGTGAAGGGAGCGGGGAGTGGGATTCGGTTGCTATTTACCTGCTTTTGAACCTTGCCACTCTTGGGGCTGAAGCAGCCAACTGTGGGGCTTTTCCTGCCCGATTGGCTCTCCGTTAAAGGGATGAAGTCAGCAAAGCACTTGGGTGACTCGGCCTCCAGCTGGTAGGTCAAATTATGGAGGATGCAGGCACAGTTCTCCACAGACTGCAACAAGGACGCAGAGGGAGGATTGAAAGAAGAAAGAAAGAAGAAACTGGAACATTGTGGAAATCCTAATTCATTTCGATATCTGGATTTCACATTTTGCATTTAACTGCTGATATAAATGACATTTTCTACAATAATCAGATTTATTGAGATGGGAATCCCAACTGGTGGTTCTGGTCCCAAAAGTGTGTCCCGTACCCATTTTGTGAGGGTCAGAAACAGTTTTTTGTTTTTGTTTTTTAAGTTCACACACTGAACAGCAGGAAAATGGCAGGAAATAATATTGCCTTGCTTTTCAGCCAATGCTCGACTCTGTAAACAAATACAGTGCAGCTTAGCCTTTGGCTAGCGGATGCCAAGGGAAAAACATGCCTTTGGTAGTAACTACTGTATGTTTTCAGCCCCCAGAAGTTCTTTCTTGTTCTTAACATCTATGAAAGTGAGTCATGTCTATGCAACAATACGGAAATGTTGGTGTCAGGGTGACAACAGTTGCGAACCACTGCATTAAATCATTTCTACAGGTATTAAGAAAGATTTAGTATAAGCTGTCTTTCCTTCAGGAGGTCTACTGCATGCATCGCAAGAGAAACAAATACTACAAAAACTCTCTACGGCGTACTGATGCCCAAGGCTAGATTGACAGGAAAAGCCAGTGCAAGCCACTTAAAAGACACTGAATGTGCGTGCAAAAGAAATGAAGCGTGCACTCATTATATAAACTGTGAGAGTCACATGAGACGTGGGAGTTAACCTACGTAGTTCACAGTACCAAAAATTCCAGTCAGGCAGCTGAATGATGCTAATGATGTAACATGAGCCCGAATTTATTTATTTAAAAAAACTTGTGTGTTCCAGAAGTGACTTTCTAGCTCTCATTCGATTTCGTTTCAGATATCATTTGGACAAATGTGAGAGTCATCGGCATTTGACAGCTTAGTCTCTGCATTTTTTGTTAGTAAACAATTGCTTTGCCCTTTGACAACTGAACAACTTGCAAAATTGCCTGTTTGCATTGAGTTTTTGTCTGTCTGTGACTGCAGTTCAGCAGGAGTTTGAAAAGCTTGTTGCCTATTATACTCTCAGTTGTGTTTAACAATTTCCACTTTCTCGAAACTGTGAGTGACAACCATACAACTTCGCAGTGTACTCCTAAAGTCCTTGGAAGGGAGCTGCTAATTTGATGTGTGCGAACGAGTGCTGACCGGGAGCAACTAATGACTTGTGTGACCAATGAGAAGCACCCATTTTAAGATGTGAAAATGCGTGTCGGTAACCTTGTCATCGGGGTTGTCGTCAGCAACGCAGGACTGAAGGTAGCACATCAGGGAGTCGATAAGTCCACGGCAGTCTCGCATTGCCGTCCGCTCCCTCAGGTGAGCACAGCTCAGGTTGCTGCAAACGGTTATGTCTTTGCTTAGTCAGGAGTCTGAGATTTATCAGCATCAAGTCACAAATGGCTTTTGAGCGTTAATTTGAAAGCCTTGATATCATTCTTAAGCTCCATGTAGTAGTGCGCTCTCTGGACATAAGTAGAACTGTCTCACGAGCAAAACTCTCCCCTACAACATAAATATGACATTTCTACACACGAGTAGAAGCACATTGGCATACTAGTTCACAACTACATGCTACAAGTGAAGCAAAACTACTTGTGCGCATTTTGGTGTTCCTATTAAGGTCCATACAGCTAATAGTGCATGACACATATGTAGGAGTTGGGCATTCTACGGTCACTGGAGCAGCACGGTAGTTTAATGATAAAGTCTGATTGCGTACTAGTAGGCTACTAGTACCGGAAACAAAATTACACTGCAGAAGTTATACTAGTACATCCTAATCATTCTGCTAGTGCACTGAATTGTGCTACTTGAAGAAAAGGTTATATTAATACAATGGCCTTGAGCTGGATAGGAAGCACAATGGTAAAGATGTGTCTTTCCCTGACATGCAAAGGTGCACTCACCGCAGGCAGCCCGTGGTGTTGTAGAAGACCTCAGGGTGGATGTTGTTGGTGGCGCTGTCGTCCGACCAGCGGGTGAACGGCACTACCACGTTCTCCGTCAGGGCGGGCAGGGCCGTGGCTATGAGTTCTCCTTTGAGCTCGTCGGCAGATGACAAGTTCCACAGCAGGCCTATGCTTGTCAAAGAAAAGATTCGGTCCATCTCACCAAAAAATGATATTTTGCATCAGTTTTATGAGCGCACCTGTGATCTGTTTCTGGGTCTCGCTACATTCTGTCTCCTTCAGTAACTGCAGCGCTTTCGCTATGCCGCCGCACTGCTGGACCTGTAGCTTATTTTTGTGGTTCTTGAAGACTAGGTTTCTCAAGGCCCCGGCAGCGGCCTGGCTCACGGCAGGACTCGGACTGCGCAGCAGGGACACAAGAGTGGGGATCCCCCCGAGCTGGAGAACCTGATAAGAGAAACGCTTACATTAGTGCACAGACGTGGATAACAAATCCAACATATGATTGACTCCTTTGATCATTTTAACATCCTATAAAACTCTCTTTTTGTGATTTCTGGTATTTCGAAAAGGTTTAGTTGCGTGGAAGAGTTTGTGCCTAGTCCTCAGCGATGCCGACTTACAGGTGCATTTCATAGGCTATTTGACAACGCACCTTTGACATTAACTCCTTGCGCATGTTAAAATATTTGTTTCTACTCTTCCCAGTATTTTGTGTGTTTGAGGTGAGAACGGCAGTCCCAATCTGGGGCGTGGCCGGTTAGTAGATCAGCTTCCACGTTTCTCAATGTCTCGTATTCGTTTCCCTTGTACTAAAAGTCTCAAGAACAGCAGTTTGTCACTTGTAATTTGTAATTTTCTGAAAAAGGAGTTCACCCTTTTGTGATCTTGAGGCTGGATTATTATGAAACTTCGGTAAAAGACTGTCCAAATAAGTCTGTAAAGACCAACTGGTCCAAATAGTCACTGGACGAGTTCCAACTGAAACCAGGAGATGAGATACTAGCTTTGATGCACTGGCTACCAAAAACTTTAAGTCCAGTTGGTAGAACCTTTAGCTATGTGGTTCCTCTTCAAATGAACCATTTTCTTGGCATAGTCCTGAGGAATGACACTTTCTCTCTATTCAAGACCAAACATAAAAGTTTCCTGATGGCGAAGATTAAAGTCTGTGATGATTCGGGCTCATCCGGGCTCATCTCTTGGTTCTTTTGCTGGAGCTCTAGACTGTCATTTGGCATCTCAGCGAAGTCAGGAAACGGTGGCGTTGGGAACGGCCCAGTATCGTCAGTCTTGCCTCATCGTGGGCCTCTTACCATGGTTGCTAGGCCTGTTGTTGTGCCTATTGTTCTCTCGCCCCTCTCCTGGCTGCGCAACCCCTCTTTTCTTGATTCCGTTTGATCCACCATCCGTCCCTCTGCTCTTTCTATCTCAAACCAGCTGACAGAGGCAGATGTTCGGCCCACGGAGCCTGGCTTGAAGGTTTCCCCCTCACCTGTTACTTAAGAAACTAACTTGACAAGACGTCCCTGATCTTAATGGAGATGTAGCTTCTTATAATAGTAATCTTAAAAATATTATCTGGTAATAGAGTCTGCTACGTGCTCTGACCTCGTGTTTGGCACGATCGTCTTTAAAAGTGGTTTGCTGAATGATGGTAGCACCACACTGCTGGAACTTCTCCTCAGGCCGAGACAAGAACTCTACAGCTTCCTTGATGGTCAAGTCTGAGACATTCAGGGAATTATTGACGCTGCGGATGAACACATGTTTTTGGTTTAGTAAAGTGTATGCATTCCTTCTGTTGAAAAAAAAAAAAGAGAGAGAAAAACTCACCCCGATTGTTGTTCAATCTTGGACGTTTTGATGGTCTGAGAGTGGTCGGGAGGCGCTTCCAAAAATCGCTGCTGGCCCGCAGCTGTGTGGAAGCCATTGCTCGTTGAGTGTGTGCTGAGTCTCTTCACGTGACTCTGGCTCGTGTGCCCTTTAACTCTCTAGCAAATAACACAAGCATAAGTACTGGGATGAATGATGAAAACATGTCAGCAAGTTGCCACGAGAAGGAGCGATCACCCTGATGCTTGCTGGAGCCAAAGCGGGATCGCTGCGGCTGGGTTTCATCCCAGTGGGATTTTGAGGCCAGTTGGAAGGGTTGATTTGTTGATCCCATGCACTGGAGGAGCTGTGGTGTCTGGCTCCCAGGCTTTTGGTGGACAGAGACCGACTCTTTTGGGCATACTGCTACAAAATGAAAAATATTATTTGAAGAAACAGCAACATGAAAAAAAAAATCCTTACCTGATGGATTACCATGTAATTCCCGCATAAAAAGGCTGCATGCCTTCGCTTTTGTTTTCCTCTCCGGTTTATGTTGAGGGCAGGAGAAAGCACCGAGCAAGACCAGGTGACATAATACGAGCAACCGGAGACTCACAACCAGATCGGCTAAACACAGAAGTGCTTTGTGTGCATACGAGCTCAAGCCCGGTTCAGTCCCGGTACAATGAAACAGCTTGATCTCTTCTTTTGCGTTCTCGGTTTGTTTTGGCCGTGAGCACCCACCATGTCTTGTCGGTAAAATGTAAAACACAATTAATCACTGGAGATGATTACCACCGAATGCAGTGTGACTTTTACCATTGACCTGTGCATAGCCTACTGTTATTTGGATTTTTTTTTGAAAGCATGTGTTGTTTTCATATGTGGTCATGGTAGTTTATTTTTAAAGATAATGTTTTATCCAATCAGAGGCACACAAAACAGTTGAAGATCCCCACTTTATTTGCCTATAGTCCGTACAATAATAACAATTCAACGTGTTGTCATGTTGTTCAAATGTCTTGTGACAGTCCAAATGAAAACAATAATCCTAAAAAACAGTAAACGCTTTCATAAGTAAGGCTAATGACTCACCCATTTAACAGACACACGCTTCAATCGGATTCAATTCCCTAAACATTAACTCGGGAGATATTCGGGATTGTAACTGTCTGGAGATGTTGCTCCCTTCAAGCTTTTCCTGCTCGACATTGCAACAAACGGTAATGACTTGCTGATTTTGTAGAAATGTAAATCATGTCATATGTCTAATAATTACCACCAAGTACCAGCCAAAGTAGTTTTCACTTCCACATCCAGTAACATAGCAAAACTTGCATACGCTCAACTCGTCACATTCAAGAGGCCTGACTAATTGTTTGGCTCGGTTAACTGGCCCCCATGTTTGCTTGTCACATCACTTTTAACCGTTTCACTACAACTGGTCGCTTGGTCTACTGGAACTGAGGTTTCAGTGCCGCTCCAGCCACCGATCTGTAGGATTTATTTGACAACATGGAGCGATAATAATAAGGACGAAAACTAAAATGATGTGAAAGTGGGGATGTTGACAGTTAAATGATGTGCAGTCAGTCCCTTTGCCTCATGGGACTTTTGGGTTTTTCGAGGTCAAAGCCCTCGCCCTTGCTTTGACTTGGAAGCAAACATTTTAGCTATGAAGACTAACTGGTGGTGGTGAACTCGATTCATTTCACAACAATCCCGTCCGACTTTATTACAAGCAACAGTTTGCCACGTAGAGAGAAGAAACTACTGTCAAACCACACAAAACCAACAGTAAATAACTAAAAAGGATTACACATTGTTTAAAAACAACCTCAGTCACAGAATGTCTCTTTGTTTTATTGCTAAGACGTAATGCGAAATGCCAGAGACGTGCTAATGAATAACATTTATGTTATGGTGTTATAACGCTTCAAGCGATGGTTATTTTGGGCAGGCAGCACACGTAGACAGACAATATAACAATACTCATGGCCATACAGTCTTTGTCCTCTGTGAAAAATTACAAAGTATTACTCCAGCTTGTTGAGTCACTCAGTTGTGAAACTCTTTGTCTCTATGACTGCACTATACTGATACTCATTGGCTAAAGTGTGCACACCCCAAAAAAATTACAAGAGTGGAAATGATTTTTACACTTTCCAGTAATTCCAGTTGGAAAAAAAATATTTTGAGATTGAGGCCCGTCACTCAATAAACTAAACTAGTATCTCAAGGCCTTTACATAGATGCATGAGTTGGGAACTAGGTGTTGAGCGTGATTCTCTCCAGTGAGACTTCTTCGGCCTGATATTGATTCATCCATTTTCTTTAGCAAATTTCCTCACGAGTGGAGCAAACGAGCCGAAGCCCAGCCCAGCCAATTTTGGGCGAGAGGGGGCGCACCCTGGATTATTCGGCATCCAATCACAGGGCACATCCAGAGAACCATCCATTCACACCAAGTTGGAGTTTGCAATGCATGCATTCCACGTTTGTGATTCATTAGAGAATAATACAAAATGGGAAAACATCACGCAAGGAGACCAACCCAGAGATCATCCTATAACGCTTCAGAATCAGTGGCTTTGGCTCTCTTCAAGAGTACATGCAGAAAGCGGCGCGAGTGTTACTCAAGAGAAACAATTACCGCTTTATTGTACGTCGCCATCTTGGAGACATTGCGGCCGAAGGTGCCGTTGGCTTTGCTCGGCAAAAACTGGAACGTTCCAAACTCGTCCAGAGGTGACAAGGCTGGCAAAGTAGGGCCTGTGAAAAGAGGACACTTATGATGGTGGGGAGGAAGGGGGGGTGGAACAAAACAGACAAAAACCACACAGCACATGGCAGCATGCCAAAGGGACGATTGTCAAACACGTTTGTCTGGATTAACAAAAAGAATCAAAAGATGGTGAGGCCTCTTAATGAGCATTAAATACGCATGACAATTTAACAACAATTTTAATTCTAAACTTTAAACCGAGTCGTGTCTCCACCTTTGTCGTAGTGTACAAACACAAGTTCAAAGAAAAAATAAGTTGGAAAAAAAAATTACTCGTGGATTTCCCAAATCGTTGCTTGGGTGGGAGACAGACGTGACATCATGTCACCTGCGTGAACGTGTTCAAACACAGATATTTGTCAGCAGGCGTGATTCATATTGGGGAAATTCATTGCACAGAATCGGGAAAGGATTGGGGAGGGGGGTAGTGTTCCCGTTCCGTTTCCATGGTGTTCAAATATATTTTTACTCATACACTTTCTTCTCTTTGCACGTTCAAACCCAACAACATGAGTCATAGCTACATTATTCTAACAGGTTCTCAAAAACTATAACTACGGTAAAGCGATAAGTCAGTAAGAGCAGGATCAGAATATATTCAATAGATTTACTCTTAAATTGTTTGACTGCACATTGAAACATCTTCTATTGAATAAAGCAGTAATGTAGACATGCTAGTGAGGTATCAAGCAGCTTGACGATAAGAGGAGGGGTTATTTTATTCTTTCTGTACTCATTTTAAAGTTGAGTTAAACATTACTTTTGGATTTATTTTTGTACAGAAACAAAAAAAAAAACAAGTTAAGAGTGCCAGTTTTGAAACGTGACGTGACATAACTGCAACCAGCCAGAATTCTGAACTTGCCCTTCCTTTGTTTTCCTGATCCAGTTCAACCCGAGACATGTGCCAAATATTCATCCCTGCCAAATATGTGATAATTTCAGGATGGGCTGTTCGCATTAGGCCTGTGGCGATTTTATCAAGTGCCCACGACATTTCGCACATGGACAAAGTGTCAGCAAATCATTACAATAACTGCAAGAGAGTCTGTAGAACTGATGAGACCCAATCGTGTTCAATTCCAAGACTCGCAACTTTAATGAATGTTTTTTTTTTTCGTGTGTGCGTGATTTGCTTCCTGAACTTTTTCGCAAGCACTCAAGGGGTCCTAGAACCTCTGGGTCACATTCCTTTCTTGGACTGAGCAAAACATCCCTGCAGCGAAAAATGGGAAAAAGTCCTTGAGTAGACGCGGTTGCGGACCTCCCGCACACTGCACTGCTGTCGCTCGTTGGGCATTTTTTTAAAAACCGAATTCCAACCAAAACAGAGCAATAAAATGTATCTGTCTCGATTTTCCAAGACCTCCAATTTGTTGTTGAAACATATCTAATTGGTAATATTTAAAATGCATGGCCATGAAAATGAATTTTACCACCCTGGAATGTAGAAGTGACCAAAAATTATAGATGAAATCAAATGTAGATAATATAAAAATGTAAAATGTGCTGCAGTCACAAAAATGGAAGGTTCCAAACAGTACTTCAACAGTTCTTTGGCTTGTATACATCGCTTTTGAAGTGCTACTGTATTTAGCACCATACTTTTATGAATGCACCCATTGTGGTGCTACTTAGAACTAAAAAGCGACAAAAGAGACAACAACAAAAAGGCCATTTGACGATGCATAACTTCCAAACTAGCTGAGATAGTTTTGCCTCTGCTGCATTCTGCGCAAGATTATGACGAGCAAAGTTGTTCCGTACTTGTAGCAGCGCCGTTCTTGCCGTGTTTGGACTTGCTCCTCTTGATGGTCTGCACTTGATCCAGCACCCGGTGCGCTCCCGTGTGCAGCCGGGCGTCGGACGGCACAGCCAGGGAGGTCTCATCCACGCTGCCCAACCTCACGGCCGAACGCAGCGGCTCGGCAAGCATCATCGTCGTCTTCTCGGTGCTCGCTCGCTCGCTCGAAGGAAACACTTGTCGTCTGGACGTGCGCGACAGAAAAACAGCAAGAGGCGGGGTCCGGGGCCGTCAGCCGGCTCCACCCTGCGCCTCCTGCGCCGCGCCCAAGCCAGCTGGGACCGCCGACGACTGTTCGCTCCGTCACGACTGCAAATTTGCACACCAAAGCTTTCTACGCGTACGCGCGCATTTCAGCATATTTTGGTTTAGGGTGTGATACATATATACAGGGTGTCCCCCAAAAATGTATACACACTTTAAATGATTGTAAACTCATTATAATTCTAATAATTTTAACATGCCCTGTGTGTGTGTATATATGATTCAAAAACAATGCATACATTTAATCAATATTTTGACAGAGAACAATGGGGAAGAAAAAGTGTGAAAATATTATCAAAATTAACATTTTTTGCACCCCAGAGACTATTGCGCCTGGACTGCAAATTACCTTAACTGGTTGTTAAAAAAAATTAGAAAGTATTGTGCTATATGAGTACATTTAATTTTGTGTGGTACAATAGTAAATATAGTGAATAGTAGTAGTACATAGTAAAAGGAGTTATTGCTGGTATGAAGTGCCTGTATAAAGAAAGGTCAAATTGACCCAGGAATGCGATGGCAAAAAGTGTTGAATTATTGCTGCTGGTGCAATCACTTCAAACTCAACACTCTCTCTTGGGTGCGCTTGTTTTGGGGAGGACACACATAAATGCTTTACAAATGGCTGAAAAAATTTGTTAGAGGTCATCTACCTTTGTGGCTTTGACTCGGCTGTGTTCTTTTCGGTGCGTGCAGGAGCTCGTTTCGTCGTTAAGGGAGTCTTGTCCATGGAGAGTCGTACCTTTGACTGTGCTTTTCTGTGCTGCTTGTGGTGGACGTTTTGAGTTCTGAAAATGTCCAAAGAATTTAAGAAGGCCTAATACGGTAATTAAAAAGGACAACGTGGTTGAGGAATTTTTCCTATCGGTGCCTGGCTTGACCAAATCGCATCGCTGAACAGTCAGTCATGTTTTCTTGGGATCGGATCGATGGCAACTGAAAACTTTTGGCGGCCCCTCCAACCGGCCTTCATCAGTTTCTTCACATAACAGCATTAATTGTTCTTTACAGAGGATAAAGAATACAGTATGACAAAGTCCTGCTATACTGTCTGCCTCCATGTGTTGTTCCATCATCTATGTTCAATCTTTTACATGAAGTGCAAACTGAAATATAAGTATAATCTAATAAAGGGAAACCCAACTTCATTTTATGATGGTTCTGCACACAATTTAGCAGTGAATGATGTTGACTTATGGATTTGAAGACAAAAAGGCTGAAAATGTTCTTGTTTTTAGAGCATGTCCTACTACAACAAGCCTCAATTAAAAAAGATGAGTCTTTTGTTGGCGAGTAGGCGTCTATCCTTTCTTATCCACGAGACTTAAGGGTTTGTTTTCTTCAAGAAGTTTGGTTTCACCGATTCAGCCATTCTATTGCCTCCCACTTTTGGGGTGCTAGTTTTTCCAATTAGGAATCCTTTCCTCGGTTGAACAAGACCTGACGTGTGACAAGCTTTTGCAGCCACTGCGATATGAAGATGTCATTTTTTGGCCTTGGGGGTGATTCTTCACATTTACCTCGAAGTTGCCGGTCCATACTTGCAACGCTGAACATTTTGTGCTCACTGCACTGTGCCCCCCCCCCCCCCCCCCCTGAGCGCAACTCTCGCAGGTAGACAGATGTGAGGTGATGAAGCCTCTCGTTTATTTAGAAGCTTCTTTTGTGCGTTCCACTTCAGCAAAACAGATTGTCTTAACTGTAACATTTGACGAGCAGATCTGTGAGAAACAATGATAATATTCCGATGAAAAATACGGATTACTTGTTTGGGTTGGGCTTCAGTTGCATTCAGATCTTGTGAGACTGAAACACCAGACAGCAATTGTGTGTTTACGTTGACCTTCGGTGTTGTGACGGGTCATGATGACTCACTGCTTTGAGTTTCTTCTCCACCCATGTATCTCTTTCTTTCTGCTGGCTTGGATTGTAAACTAAGAATTAGTCACTGTCCTAAAGTCTCTCCTCTTTTCCAGCGAAGGTCACGACTGTCGGTTATCCCGCTTGGTTTTAATCTCGATCAAACCATTAATGCCATTCAAACAGCCAGAGGAAGATTACGTTCGCGGTGGAACAGGTCATGGCACGAGCATGCTTTGCAAAGCGCATCATGCGGAGGAGTATGAGAGAAAAAAAAATTTAAGCACAGTAATGTGAGCGCCTAACCGGATTGTTTTTGGTTACATACGTGCAGGTGTAAATTTTCCCACCACACCCTTCACACCTGCAAAGCAACCACTGAATTTTATGACTTTAAAGTTGCAGTGCACTAACAATGGGAGGCATTATGGATGCTTACAATGGCCCAAAGGCTGTTACACTATTGGTTGAAAATACCATTTTTGCCCCCCACCCCTCCCAAAAAAACAAACAAACAAACAAAAAATTCCATATTAACTGGCATTCAAAAAGTAAATATCTAGACTAGTGATTCTTATAGTATGCAGCCTCCCTCTAGTGTTACATAAAGAAATCACTGCCTGAATACAGCTCATTTGTGTTTAACTGAGAAGTTCTATATATTTGCATTACATTTTTATGAACTGCTCATTTTTAAACATTTAGGTAAATTTTTTGAACTTGTGCAGTAATTTCTATAGATTTAATCAAAAATTCATTCATATCAAAAATATTTCAAATTTCCTAAACTTGATTTCTAAAGTATCCGATGGCATTGTCCTGTGCTAGAACTGGAAAATATTAATATTTTACTAAGAGCAATACAATAGTGTCCTGGGAATAAAACAAAAAATCAATTCATTTTGGATCTTTCAATGCACCTATTTGTTGCAAATAGTGTAGTGTAAGTTAATTTGCTATATTAAGGATATGGCAGTAAAAAAAGCTTGAACGAGTTTTGACAAATACTGATGATGATAGATGAACTACTCCTACAAATAGTCACAATCAATCCAGTAAAAACTAGTCACAATATGTACTCAACTCAGCTGTAAAATTGGACCGTGGATCATATAAAAATGAAAAACTACACAAAGAGTTGTGTCTGACTGATCTAGACGTGCTCCCACTTCAAGTACAACTGACCATGTGACAGTGTATAAATATTAGTGATGGCTAACATATTCGCCAGTTGCTTGGCAAGTGTATGTACAGTAGATGTACAAGCTTTGAGTAAATGTGAAGCAACAGTGCCACCAAGCAGATGTAACGCGCTGTGCATGTTGTACAAACAGCTCCGTTGTGGAACAAGTGCCCTTTGCGGCGTTTCAAAAAAAGTCTTTCAACTACACAAAGATACGCTTAAAAAAATTGCATTAAATGACATTTCACAGCCCGGACATTTGCAATCCAAAGGTTAATTGAATAACTACAATGGTATTTCGTGGGTCCTACAAACTCAATGATTGATTTTATTGGCACAGCCAAAAAGCCATATAATCAATGTACTTCATGAGCAGATGTGAATACAGACAGGAGAATACGGCAAAACGGCGGAACGTGGAAAATGGGGTTATTGACGAGTGAATGTGTTGGCTCAAACGTTCATGGTGCCAAAACAAAAAAAAAAAAAAAAAACATCATTGTCATTGTTCACATCATTGATAATCCTGCTGGTCGTTGAGGGTATGATAGTCAACCACCAGATGTTGCTAAATAACGCTTAAGTGTACAGCAAAGCAAAGACATGCCAAAAGAGCAAAACATAATGCAAGTGTCAGTTAAGAGGACTTCACCCCAGTGCACTGTGGGTTACCCTAACACGGACTGTACCATGCTGGCATACATAAAACAAAAGACAGACTGCTAGCATTTTTTTTTTGTGATGGTAAAAATATCATTTGCTTTTACACAAAAAATATTTCACTTATTTTGGCTTATAAAAAGTACCGTTAAATGTAGTGTACACGTCCTATACAGTGCGTCAGTGCTCCTCAGGTCAGGGCTTTATGAAAGCACATTTGAATCCCAACTCACACGGAGGTAGAAATAATGTAGCAAAAGCAAAGAACAGTCCAGGGAATTATCAGCCTTTCCCACCACTGAGTCCTTCGCCTCATTGAGTTAAGTTTGTAGACACAAACACAGAAGCAATTTTGAACACTTGCTTTAGATTTTTGTTCTTTTCTTACTCCCGACCAACTCTTAAAAAGGACTACTCATCACCATTGGTTTCATTCAAAATGCGAATTCCCATCGCTTCATGTATCATTCTTTTGACAGATTCGGGTTATAGTGGCATTAGAGAGAGAACGGCTGAAGGCAGTTGTCATGGTAATTAGGATAAGTGTGATGAAATGGGGGGGGAATCTAAAATGACTATATAAAGTTTACACACCACAATAAATGCCACATTTTTGCGACATAAAAAATGAGACCAAGAAAAATAATTTCAGAAGTTTTCACGATTAATGTTATTCATGGCCTGTGCAACTCAATTGAAAAATATATATTTGAGAAGTAAAATAAAAATAAATTAGAATGGGGTTGCAGAAGCGAGCACACGCTCTAATACCTTACCTGACAATTTTGGAGTCACTTTTGCCAGCACGAACCAAGGTCAACAGAGGGCTGTCATGTTTGAAGGATGTCAGTGAGGTGAAGGGTACCAAAGAATTTTAGAGGCATTAAAAAAAAAAAAAAATCATGAATTGAAGAACATGGCACTACCGAGAACTGCATGTCACAACAAAATTCATGAAAAGACTAAGAAAATTCATCAAGGAGAGGCCAAGAGCAAAACCAAAGGAGCTGCAGAAACTTCTGGCAAGTAGTGGCTGTTTAGCACATGTGACAAACATTGCCCCTCTTCTTAAGTCAGGGTTGGAAAAATGGAAGCCTTATCTTACAAAAACATCCCCACTCTACTACATTTTACAAAGGTGCGCTTGAAATCACTCAAACGCACTTGGGGGAATTTGTTTTGGTCCTTTAAATTCAAAATTGAACATTTTAGCCATAATTCCAAAGGGCAGTGTTTGGCACAAACACAACACAGCTTATCACCAAAATGACATCAATACTTCAGTGGAGCATGACGGCAGCATCGTAATTTGGGCTGTTTTTCTGCAGCTGGACCTCAGTCAAAGAGGAGGGAATTATGAACAGCTCAAAATTACCAGTCAGTGTTAGCACAAAACCTTTAGGCTACTACAAGAAAGCAAAAACTGTCAGGAAAAGACAGTATACATTATTTGAAGTTAATGGAAGGGCACTTGATATTTACAGTATATTCAACAGTCGTCAATGGCAGTGAATGAGTTGCCAGGAGTTGTGACCGCTGGCTCACAACCCCCGGTGTGCACACTTTTGCAACCACATGATCGGAGTCTGCTTAATTTCAACTTCCCTTCAGGAAAATGTTCGAACTTGGGTGTATAGACTTTACTAGCCTGTGTAAATTCAAAGTCATCGCTCACTCTAAGTCATAGGTGTCAAACTCAAGGCCTGGGGACCTTATACAGCCCGCCGCATGATTTTGTGTGGCCCGCGAAGGCAAATCATGCGTATCAACTACCATGATTTTTATTAAAATCTGTCCCAAAATTAAAATTTTTTATATCATAAATGATATTGAGACATTGCAAGCATTTTTGTGTTACCAAACCTCAACAATGGTTGGAAAAACCATTACCATTGATTTCTGATTCCAAAAAGTTAAAATTTCATGTGCAAATATAATGAGGCGAAAGATATACATTACTTCACAGTCATAATGGCCCTCATAGGGAAACCGTAACTACAATGAGGCCCGCGACTAAAATAAGTTTGACACCCCTGCCCTTAGTTATTTCAATGACATGTCGGCTTCGCTGGCAACGACCTCAAACACGTCGCCATTCGCAGATCTGTTCACTTTGAGCCAACTAACATGCTTCAGCACTTTTCTTTCGGAGGCTAGCTAGTCTTTGTGAAACTGTATAAACAAGGACAACAGAACATGAACAGATTATTTACACTTTGCTTTGATTTTAGTGTTTCATATAGCGTGATACGCTTGTGTACTTTGCAGTGATAGGGAGGCGTACACTGTGTGCGTGTGTGTGTGACAATCTGTTTTTCGTGAGCCGAAAACGGCTGACTGATGCAACCCAGGTCTGACAGTCGGGACAGTCTTTGCACGGCCGTTACGCACTAGTCGTTAACGAGTCGGTAAACGTGGTACTGTGCTCCGTGTTCACTGGTGGAAACTTCAAACACAAAAGCGATACACAACAGAGTCTCCTGAGTTTCTCTGTTGGACACCACCTGGTGGATGACAAGAAGAAAGCGCAGATCAAAACATGACCAAGTGGCAGAGCGAACAACCGAATTGTGTATCATCACAATCTATATAAACATAGCAGAGCTATGTACCGATTCACTTCCTGATCAATGGGGGTGCTTTGCATGCATCCATAACAAAGGAAATGAGACAATATTCTTTGGAAACTATTCTTGGGAACATTTTGATTTTAAATCACTAAATTTTAAACAATGGCCAAGAACATTATCGCGGGACAGATGTTGCAGTATATTTTGCAACGGGACACAAATAATTTTACATACTGTTCAATTGCACATCACAATCAAGTTTACTAAATCAGATCAATCTAATTTGAAAAGACTGAATTTGAATTGAATACGCATGGACACTAGTTGAGATTTGTATACTGCAAATGTGGTTGTATACATGTTTTGTCTGGAATGGTATTATATATTTTATTTCATATTTCCCCATTGTGTGAGTGTACGTGGGTGAGTGGGTTGGTGGCGGCACAATAAAATAAATAAATAAACAAAAAACAAAAAAATATAATAGCGTGCCTAAAGTCGTTGCCCGGGTTAACAACGCCTGCCCCTGGCACTGCTAACCCTGCAGGGCGTCGGTGGAAATAAAGCAGAACTGGAGGTAGATATTGAGGTTCTTGCTCGGAGTGAGCAGGTTGGATAGGATTAGAAATGAGCTCATTCGAGGGGAAGCCAAAGTTGGATGTTTTGGAGACAAGGTTCGAGAAAGCAAACTTAGGTGGCTTGGATATGTTCAGAGGCGAGAGGGTGAGTATATTGGTAGAAGGGTGCTGAGGATGGAGCTGCCAGGCAAAAGACCGAGAAGAAGACCAAAGAGAAGGTTTATGGATGTGGTGAGGGAAGACATGAGGGCAGTTGGGGTTAGAGAGGAAGATGCACGAGATAGGCTAAGATGGACACACTGTGGCCAACCAGGAAGGGACGAGCTCACAGGAAAAGAAGAAGAAGAAGTGTGCCTAAAGCAGCTCCCCCCCCATTTCTATTTTTTGATAAAAAAAATAAAATTTTTGTATTATTAAATTCATTTATGAAATTTTCATCACAGTGCCTGGACAGTAATATCAGACGTTGACTCCCCTGAACCCAATTACCCAGAACAATCAGTGGTACTCCCATAAGAAGTCAGTGTTCAGTGATTTCCATAACAAAATACAGACGTTCAGTAACATTTAGCAATCTGGTAATTATAATTTCCGTCATTATCGCCATGTTGTTTACAGTTGAACTCCGCCAATATCTCTAGCAGTTATCCTGAAATGTTTATCTCTCCCATTAGACATGTTGTCTACTACTGTGCAACGCTCCCAAAGTTGAACTCCCCTCCAAACAGAAACGGCACATACAAAAATGAATGGGTTGGTTGACAGCGTACTGCAATATGAAAAGTACATCACTGGTCACAAAGCTAACATTCCGAGGTAGCCATTTCATTTCTTAAATATCCATCATCCATTTCCCAAGCCGCTCGGTGACAAGGGTGGCGGGAGTTCTGGCGTCTATCCCAGCTGTCATTGGAGAGGAGGCGGGGTTCACCCTGAACTGATTGCCAGCCAATTGCAGGGCACATTTAAACAAACAACCAGTCACACTCACAATCACACCTAGGGGCAATTTAGAGTCTGTAATCAAAGCATGTTTTGGGTACGTGGGAGGAAACCGGAGTACCTGGAGAAATCTCACGCAGGCACGGGGAGAACATGCAAACTCCACACGGGCGGGAGTGGGATTTGAAAACCGGTCCTCAGAACTTCGTGGCCAACGCTCTAACCAGTTGCTCCACCGTGCCACCCATTTCTTAAATATTTATACTGAATTTATGAGGAAAAGAAGGAAGTAGTTTTCACCTACAACGACATGTTCAAATTTTTGTGACATAATCACTGATTCCACGCGCCATCGTGCTCACAAATCTGCACAGTCGAGCATGAAAAATCATCAGTCTAAAATTTGTTACAAGTAGAAAAAATAGGTATTGAACAACGTCGCTTATTTTATGTAGTCTTGACATGAATTTGTGTGTTTAATTCATAAACGTTGTTGACTAAACAAGCCTGCTCCTAAACAATCAGTGTTCACCCGGAAACAGCAAAGTTAACCGTACGGAGCATGTTAGGAAGTTACAGGGCCCTCGCCATATGTGAACGCGTACTGAGTCTGGTGAGTAAAATGTTTTAAAATGGCAAAAAAAATGTCTGTTTATCCTAGCATATGATTCTGGACTATTATAGACTTTTATGTATATTACAAGAATTTGTAGTTGATTCCTGGCTTTAGCGTGACAAACGTTTCGTCGGAAGTTATACCGGAAGTTGAGTGAATAATTATTTACAACGGAGACAACTGCATCTGGGTTCCGCGTCAAACCCACGCTTTCTCGCCATCGGTTCATGCTACCTGTGGATGCTACGGAAAATTTACAAGCCTTTGGGATTATCTTCCAAAAAACAAAGGTTGGCAGTGGTATTAGTGCAGCTTGTCAGCTGCCATCTTTGACGGACGCCCATTAAGGGGAAAGACGCCCAGCACAACTTTGTCTGCTGTCGGAAAATCTACTCCCCGTGTAGGCCAGAGGCAAAAGATTTGCCAGGAATGGTTTTCTAAATTGAAGTGGCTCAAATTGAGGGACCCAATTTTTTTCTGCCAATGGTGTATTGACAGTGAAAGAAAAATTTTTCTGACACACTGAAAATCATCGGTGGCGCCGAAGTTGGATGACTTTGTGAAGCATCAGCAGACAGCTGATCACAAGTTTGCTGCAACTCCAAAGACGTAGTTGAAGTAGAACGTGGCTTCAGCAGGCATAACATTGTAAAGACGTCCTTAAGGAACTGTCTCAAAACAGAAAGTGTAAATGAACTGTTCATCGTTAAAATTGAAGGCCCTGAAAAAGAATGGTTTGATTTTGATACAAGTTTCTGTAAATGGGTGAGCAGTAAAAAGAGGAGAATCTTTATGGCAGGAATCATGCTAAAACTTAGTGTTGAACAGTGAGGTTATTTTCAACAGTCAGGAGTACAGAAGAGGATTGAGAAACATTTTTATTTTTATGACACATCTTAATGTTCATTAGATTCAGTTACCAATACAAATATAATTCCTTGTATCACATTTATGATTGAAAGTTATTTGTATGCATGTAACCTGAAGAACAAGAAAGAGTATTAGTCATGTTAGTAGACCGTAGTTTGACCAGCATGTGATTGGCTATTTTTTGGCTATGATTATAGAAAAGTGGCTAATGAAAATTCATTTTGGAAAAAAAAAAAAAAAAAAGCTAATGAAAAAAGGTTAGCAACCAAAAGCGCAAGTTCAGAGCTTCTTCACATACGGTGAGCGCATTTACGTCGAAAGTCATCAACACAATGAGCCATGTCAAAGGAAATTCACTTACACTGAAAACATTTTGGGGATATAACACAAGTAATGTTCCAGTATCAAACTATAAGTATGCGATTCTGATTTGATACTTTGAATTAATTGATCTAAATTCTAACGTTAGACTAGTCTGTCCATATATCTAAATGTCAACGGTCATTTTCTGCCATGGTACCGCATTATCTTGAAATTGAAAACTTTTTCCCCGTACATACTTTAGGAAGATATAGATCATCTACTGCTAGCTTTCATCAATGGATTGACAATAGATAGCGCCGTAAATTACGTGAGATTATAACAATACATCACGATTGCCGACAGGATTGTACAATGTTGTTGCCACTAACGCTGATTATGTTGAACTAAACTTTCAGCATTTTCAAAACATTGCGCGTATAGACCGTTCATTTTTACACATTGACAGGCCAGTGTATTTAACTTTTCTTCAGATAAAGTTTGTCAGATCAAGAATTTTTATTGATGAAAAATTTGAAAGGCTGTTTTATATCATGTTCTACTAATATCAGTTCAAATGGGAAATTAACATTTCTGAATTTTATTTTTTTTCTATTTTAGTTATGTGTTTATTTTATTTTTAATTTACAGTTATGTTATATTAATCCAGTAATTTATTTTAAGGTCTTGAGATTCCATCCGTAATGACACCCGCAACTTTATCTGCGAGCATGACTGACCACACCCATACATTTTTCAAATGTGAGTGACTGCTGTAAGTACAAACATTACAATATGATAAACGGCTTATCGCACGGTGTGTGGGGTTATTTACAAGCGAAAGTGGTGGCTCCAACTATGATGGTGTAAAAACTAAAACCCACTCTTGTCACGGCTCACGTAATTAATAATCTTGCTAGCGGCATTAATTCCACACTCCCAGCCACATAGACCAACCTGTAGAATGGTGAAGTTCTCCAACACGCTGTTCATCATGTATTTTTCTGGTAGATGTTTGAGTTTGTGGATGAAGTTGATCATATATTCACACATAGGCGACCGATGAATGCGGAAGACAAACTTGCCCCCTTCCGTATGTGCGTATTCTGTCTGGAGTGTGTGTGGAGAAAGAGCGCTGACAACTTGCTGGCATTTTGATGGTCACCTGCATTGAAAGTGCTTTATAGCTTTGCTTACCTCAACTTTCTCCACCACCTGTTTGCCAAAGGAGCAGACCTTTGTTGAGACACTGATTGTGATATTCTCTGTTCCACTGTACTGGCTGCTCACACCATAGAATGCACTTGATCCTTCCTCAAGATCACTGCTCAGGTCTGCCTAAAAAAAGCATGACCAAAATGTGGCTCTTTTAGAATGTGGACTCTAATCGAAGTAATACTACAAACAGTATCTCAAATTAGTACGTGAATGAGTCCTCTGTAAACTGCTACTTTTCCTCCCCCGTGTGTCCGAGTACGGTATAACCTCACTAAGTACTCACATTAAACTCTGTGGTATGAAATTAATAAGCATCCCATTTTGTATTTTTGCTCAATCCGATGGTAGTGAAAGATACTAACCCAAAACTTGACAAGAAAGAAAGCATTGTGGGGCCCCTTTTCATACAGTTCCTTCAGTCCTCCTTTCTTCTCGGAAAACTTGTCATAAATCTGCCTGACATCTATTGACTCCAATACAGGGTCACTGTAGCTGGGGTTGGATGGGCCAATATGCACAAAGAGATGCTTATACTGCAAGAGAGACAATCCAAAAGGTAAAAAGGGAAACACGTCCAAAAGATAGACCTGAACGTCCAGTGATGACTGCCTGTACCATATCTCTCTCTTTCTGAGTCTCCATAAAAGCAGAGTACTCCAGAAGCCGTAGTTTTCCTGAAGCAATGGTTCTGTCCTGCCAAACAGGAGCCGCGATTGCTGTTGGTCGAGGGGGAGGCAGGGGCTCGTAGCCTGCCAAACATGAAAACGTCTTGCGGTTAAGCTTACATTTTCCGTCATAAACAAGGCACCGTCGAGGCATATCTTGGAGTAAATTCAATACACAAATAAGAATAAATTATAGTATAGCAATAAATGATAAGATCTGCTACATGCATTAGGATTTTTCAAATCTCAAGATAGTGAATTTACGATGGACCCCACACATCAAGATTAGTGCCATGCACTGCGCTACAGGATAGTTATTCAGTTTGATATTTTGTACTTACTGACAGGTGCAGGAACAGGCGCTGCCAGTGTTGTGTATGGTGGCTGTGCAAAGGGCTTGATGCTAAAAGAACAGGCAAGATTTAGAAGCTGTACAAATTCCAGATGGCAAGATTCTCTGATTCCACTTCAGTGATAGTGTCAGGCAAAAAGGATGCTTACTCCTGAGAATGCCCAGGCTGGCCTGGCAGGTGGCCGGGCCAAAACTAGACCAAAGAAAAGAGCGGCGAGGGCATACAGCAAAATTTATTAGTGTGCCTTTTATCCAGATGTGTGCATTTGACGTGTGTCTTCTTACCCTGACGGGTGGAGGAAAAGAAGCCTGGCTTTTCATCACACTTGCTGACACAATCTGAGCTGATGAAAGATTGGCCACTGTTTGTAGTGCTTTGTCTTTGGAAACCTGGTCCTGAACATGGACAAGAACAAAAACTATGTTATTCTACCTTGACAAATCCAGAGATATTAAGTCAACATGACAAAGAGTTCACACTCATGGACACTCCTGACAGAAAAACCAGCTTGCATACACGATACTCCATCCATCCATTTTATATACAGCTTGAAACCTATCCAAAGGTATATGGGTCTCCTTGGACTGATGGCCAGAAACTCACTCACACCTAAAAGACATTTTCAGTATTTAAATAACCAAACATGCATGTCCTCAAATACTTCAGCATGATGCAATAACTACGAGGGATCCAGAACAGAGTGCAAAGCAGATACAGTGAGATGCCAAAGCCGTAGATGCTAGTAGAGAAAACTGCAGCCGCCACCATGACTGTACTAAAGGCACTTCAAATAAATATTTATGTATATAAGCAGATATTTTGTATGCAGAGGTTGCACTGCATCGAGGGCAAGTGTTAACTGTGAAGCCAAATTAAGCACAAAAGCAGAATGATGTAATAGTATGACCAAACTTACCAAGTTCATGGCCTACGGCAAAGAAAAAATGTCAAATTAAAAATTCAGCATCCTCGCAATTAAGAGTCAAAAAGGGGAATTGCCGTGCTTTACTTAACATGTATACTATTGTCCAACACACTTGAAACTGAAATAATAAAATGACAGTATATGTGACTGTCATGTGAGATTACAACGAAAACAGACCACTAAAAGGTACTTTAATGTATTTGGCTGACAAAATATATTGATGCAGGACATGGTAAAACCACACAAAAACTCTAGACCGGGAAAGGTCTTAAAAGCTGAGGGAAAATGTCCAAGAGGGTGAACATGGAGAACATTAAAAGCAGAAAAAGTTCCAAGAATGCATGAACGACGAAGGCTCATCAAAACTTCCCCGCATTTTCGCATATGCATGCTGGGTCACGTGACACTTCAGTCAACCAAGCCAGCTACTGAATCTCATGCAACCAGTGCTCGTGCATTATCAAAAAACACCGACTTTGAAACATCAATATAAATTCAGAGCGGATGCCTTGACAGAATGGAAAGAACATGAGCAGGAGCACCTGAGAAGTAATTAAGCTGTGATAACCTGAGAAATCCTTAACTGACCAAATATGCGCTCAGCCCATTCGGCCATCAATGGACAAATTCGGAACATACTGAATTGCAGTACAACAAAACCAAATTTTATTAACATTATGGTCCATCAACAATCATCTACAGCAACGTCAAAGCCCCAAGAATGGCATTCAAAGTCCCAAAGGCCCATCATGCACTATTTCCTATTCACTTCCCTCACAGTGCTGCGTGTTATATTTAGAAATTTGGTCAAGTTAAATATAGCAAATAAATGTTATTTACATGACAAAAAAAAAAGACATGCCAGTCTGCCTTGGCTCATCGAGAGGGTTAATGTGGCATGCAGAGCTGAGACTGAAGCAAGGCAGCGACACCGAGTGCGTGTACCTTCAGCTTAGAGTGAATCTCACGAGATTTTCGTTTGGCCAAGACTTGCAGGTGACTAGAGACCTGAAGGCGGGTGTAAAGGTGGGAAGAAAGGCAGCATAGAGGACAGGAGAAAGAGGAAAAGGAAGACGACAGAAGATCAACACAGAGGGATGCAGTTACTCCGGCGAGTGCCCACCTTGATGCTCGCCTGGTATTCACGAACCCTCTTGCGTGCCAGAACCTGAATGTGACTAGACACCTATTTGCCAGGGTTAATATTAGAAAAGACATACTTTTACAAGGATGATCTATGTTTTCTTGTTGTTTTTTTTCCCCATTGGTATGGATACAAAACTCCAATAATTGGTGGCTCACAGATTGCAGCATTTTAAGTAATTTAGTGTACATACCTGTTTGCGTGTGCGTGTCTTTCCTGTCCGTAGCTTAATATAGCGAGCTATCAGCTCATTTCGACCTAGACATGAGAAAGAGAAATGATCATCGCAATGGCACTCAAATGATATCCAACAGAAAACACCAACTTTATGGAACACGGAAATACTGGCCAACGTTAAATCATCCTACTGAAATGGAATCCAAAATTTGAGATGTGAATTCAGAGAAAACACAGTATAAGCAACGTATACATTTTGGGCGTCTTTCCCAACAATATTTCTGTCTGGACTTCATGTTTAGAATCAGAACTTGACACTTTTAGAAAACAGTATAAAATTTGAGCGATAAAATGATGAATTATCTCAACCAAAGTTATGTCAACTTAAATATAGGAGGTGGTCTGACAATGTCATATCTGCATCAATGGATATCCAAACTGTATTTGTATGTAAACCTCATCCTGAAATGAAGCAGTGCATATGAACGTCACGGTAAAAATAGTCTGAACCATATGGAGGATTAACTTTAGACGGCTGCAAGGCTTTTATAGACTCCCTTAAATTGAAAATCAAAGTTGGTAGTTGCTGCTGGGAGAGGGCCATAGAAGATGAAGTGAAAAATGAGAATGGAGGTCATCATAGTTAATAGGCTCCCAAAATGTGGCCAGGACAAACTGCCTGTTCAGCTACTTCTATCCCAGCCTTCCCAACCACACCCAAACAGCTGCTCGTTTACTCACTGCTGCAAATATAAGAAATAAAGAGGAGAGAGACAAAGGTGATCTAATCAAGCCTCACTGACCTAATCCAATCCAGGCCAAAACACACACATGCTAACAGCATCAACATCACCGTGTCTCCTTCTGGGAAGTCGTGTCGCTGAGTCATAACAGCTTAGAAGATTTACCAGAACAAAGAATACCCCAAATGTGACGAAGGAGGGTGACTCAGACACATGGCAGTCACCTCCAAGTCCCAAAACAGGACCGAACTTCAACTGGAGCCCTTAACTCCTCCAGAAGTAGGCTTTCCTTTTGCTGAGGAGAATCTGCTGTAGCGAAAATTTAAAAGGCAGTGGAGAGGAGCTGTCATGAATGGAGACAGGAACCAACTAACATTATCAACCTTGAGCAGCCATTGCCAAACAATTCTTGCCGACTCGGCCAGAGACCGGCTCAGCCTTGTCGACAAGGCCAAGCTGGCGGAAGTGGATCGGACGGGGTGGCGGTTTGGCCGTGATCGCATATCATCTGAATATGGCTCGAAACAATAGGGTAATATTGCCCCGGTAACTTCACTCGGTTGTGTGCTGTTCTCCTTTTCGAAAAGAGCTTCCGTGTCTGAAGGGGCGTGTTTGTCTCCCATAGTTAGGGTGCACCGCGTGTTTTCAATGGCGAATGTCCGGGTGAGGTGACGGACTGGAGATGCAGCTAATATGGCGACGACTCGGATGTCGAATGACACTTCCGCAACTTTGCGCATGGATGACGCGCTCTCCGCTCATATTTATTTTTTCATGTCGACATTAAAGTGAATAATGTTATATGTATTTTTCATTTCACTATTTTAGAATGTTTATAGGGATGACGCTTGACCTTTAGTTGAACACCAACCTGATATTTATTGCAGGAAGCATGCCTTCTTCTATTGTATGAATGGCAAAATGTGAACAAATACACAACTTTATTTTACCATTTGCCAGATAATGCAAGAGCATTTAATTGTTCTGCTCGTCACGATATGTCCCAGACAAATACAATAATCAATTTAAAAAAATCAAATAAATTGGTGGGAATCACTGGCCATCATATACATTATGTAATGTCAATGTGCTTCTTTTGGCTTTCCATTCAAGCTATGAAGAGCTTTTTAAAATGTCATATTCTACTAAGATAAGCTAAACACACAAAACATTTATCATGAGTCACAGGAAAAAAAAAGTTTGCAAGTTTTGACAGCGTTGATAAAACACCAGCTCACTATGATGTCAGAAATGGATTCATAAAATAAAAATGGGTGCTATGTGCTTTTCCCTACAGTTGGCAGACAATACTCATGGAGACACCTCCGGGTGGCATCCAAATCAGATGCCCAGCCTCCTCATCTAGCAGCGGTTCTACTCTGAGCTCCTCCTGGATTAAGACTTTGAACCAGTGTTTGTGAAGTATGATGATATTTTTCTCAACCAGGAACTGTGGGATGCTCAAGCCATTGTGTGCAGGCGTGTTGTCATGGTGACGCTGCCACAACTCTCGCCTCATCTCACACACCGAATGAAGCAAACGTGGCAGGAACCCTTTGACGGTGTGCTGGGCGATGGTCTGGCCCACATTCATTTGGAAAGGTTAGTGTTTGAAATATCTTTTGTAACAAGACCTGAATATTTTCAGATTCACCTTTTATTGGATACTTTGGCTGGGCAATTTTTTTTTTATTTTTTTAAACTAAAAACTTCCTCACCATACATCTTGCCCTCATCTGAGAGTATTATCTTCCTCCTGCCGCAGGGAGGGTATATGGCCAGAGCTTCCTGAAAGCTCTGCTCGATGTCTGGACTCCACACCCCCTCAGGGTCGCCGTCCAATCCCCGGTCTGCTCCGTCACAGAGTCCATCTCCCTCGCCGCCGCCCTCCTCCTGCGCCCCGTCAGGGCTGCTACGGCAACTCCACTCCGACGCAATGATGACGGCTGCCGCCAAACCCTGAAAACGGAGGACATTTAAAATAGACGAACTCATGAAAGTGTCACTAATTATCACTTACTGTACTCCACAGAAGAAAAAAAAATTATAAATATATATATATATATATATATATATATATATATATATCCAGCTTTGATGGAGATGTTATTTAACCTCTACTTTTGTATGTCCATCGATGATGTCATTAAGGGGGTGGAAGTGGCTGCCTTCCTCGGAGCCACAAACATACAAACCTACAGATGCTGTAAATGCAACCATATTCTGTTCAGTCTATTTTTGGTTGGGGTCACATTATGCAGTGGCCATTTTTTTCATTGCACTTGTAGAAGTCGAGAGGAGGCCCTGACACCAGACAAGTCAGTTTTTTAAGTGAGACGTCACAGAGTTTTGTTTCAGTGTTAATTAACGACAACAACAAAAAGTTAATTATTCACTCAGATGGCTAATTGTAGTACAGTGGTCATTTGTTACCATACACACAGTATTCAGGATTTTTGTGTAATGAATGATATACCATTTTAATAATGTACTATTTTTTTTGCATAGCCATTCAACAGTAGTTATAATGATCCTAAAAATTATAATACCTGATGTCACTCAGAAAGTTGGACTGTGAGTGAGCCCTGCCATGAGCACAGAAAAAAGACTGCTAGGATTTGATGGCTGTGAAGACTCTCATTCATTCTGGGCAATTCATTTTCAGGGCATTGGATAGATCAGAAATGGAATCTTCAGGTCCTCTTGGAAGACATCTCACTTCTCATCCAAGCAGGCTTCATCAGTTTATGCAACAATGCTTAGTTAGGACAATAAAAATAAAAAAAAAAGTCATTTATGCCCCCTTAAAATGGTTGCATAGATGTATTAATTGAAAGCCTTCAAATGTACAGGAAACTTTTAGTAGTTATATTTGAACATTCTTTAATGGACTTTACATTGATTTAATGGCTGAAATCGGTACTAGCTGATAATAAGCATATCGGCTGATTGGCTATGATGTCATAACACTGATCTGATCACTGACATCATGGATAGTGTCTGCAAAAGACGTTTACTCCGTGTCACCATCGTGTACAGTATATTTGAATCCAAAAGCTGGTTTATTTTTAGCCTTGTTGCACGGCTTTTGCTGTGCTACTGTAAATATCTGACAGACAATAGTTATTTAAAAAAAATAATGTCAGTGGTGTGCGACAGACAACACGTCATGTGCGGATCACACTACAAGACAAATTTGTTTTTTCACAATTGCACTGTTAGACTACTCCAATAAAATCTTGTAGTCTGATACCACCCTGTCCTGTCTTTTATAATCCTGGGGCTTTATCTTTTCCACTCAAATGTGACCAGATGCACTTGTTACCATGGGAATGACACTGTGACATTTGTAAAATAAGAACAAAATGGGGAAAAATGTGTGGCGGTGGTCACCAGTGCTCAGAAGATTACGTTCATTGAAGGCTTGCTTGCGGTATGTTCATGTACTTTTAATACGATACAGCCCGCAAGCAGGCCTCAAAATGTTACTTAGCCTTGAGTAGCCAACGGTTGCATGTAAATTAGACTTTATATAAATTTTAATTGGCCTGATCAGATCGGAGGACAACTGGCGTTTTTTGATAATCAGCTGATCAGTTTTGGTGTCATAATTTGCAGAGTTGATCGCTGAATTAATTGATCAGCTCTGAGAAATACAATTACTCCATGTCACCATCGTGCGCTGTATTTTAGATACTATATCAAAAGCTAGTTTATTTTAATATTGGAGTATTTATATATTTTGTCTTTTGACATGGAACTGTGAATATCTGATGGCCAAAAAAGTTACTTAAAAAAAATACCTCCATGGGAAAGAAGGCTGAGAGAAAACACGTAATGTGCGAATCACACCAAAACAAATTTGCTCTTTCACTATTGCACTGTCAAACTACTGAAAATCTTGTATTCTGATACATACCGCATCCTGTTTTTTTTTTTTTTAAATTACAGTATGTAATAATATTCCTCGCTCGGAGAATCTTCTGCTGGAGGTGCTGACGGTATAACTGAGGATTTTATCTTTGAGAAAAACATGGTTATGGGGAGTTGTTGTCTTTGTTTTTTTCTTCTGCTTTAAAAGGACATAACCCCGTCAAAACAATTGCTAAACTCGACAGCTTGTAGCATATTACCGTCATTGTCTTGTGCAAATTGTTGCATTGCCCTTGCCATGTTGCACAATTGCTGCAGGTTCTCCAAGGTAAGGCCACGTTTTTCACTTTCTTTTTCCTCTTCGTTTTCTTCCGGACTTGCAGACTTTGTCATGTCAAGGAGGTGGCTTGTAGCCTGGCCTCCTTACTTCCTCCCTGAAACGGTATATGTGTGAAGGCATCCTTTTCCAAAAAACGCCGATTTCGTCCATGTTGAAAACCTGCTCAGGGAGGTAGTCTCCCTCACTGATCAGATTTGGAAAGTCTTCCTCCACATAACGACGAGCACCATCATTGTCGATGGAGGAATCTTCACCATACAGAGGCATGCTTCTCAGGCCATAAAGCTTTTGAAATTTTCAAACCAACGTTTGCTTGCCGAAAACCTTCGTCCTCGAGGGAGTGAATCGCTCCTTGCTGTACTAGTGCTGGCTTGAGGTCCATTAGCACTTTCTTCAGCTTCTTCATCATCGTCACCAGGCAGGATTTGATCGTAAAGATCTTTAGTATTTGTCCTGATCATCACCGCCTTTTTTCTGCAATCCGCTATCTACAAAGCTAACGCAGCTTCCATTCTAACAATCGTCTTATTTCGCAGTCACCACACATTTTGCTTTCTTATTAAGTTACTGAAGCAGTTTTACAGAGTTTATGTAGCACACTGTGGATTCATTCATGCCATAATTGCGCACTACAAAAGCTTAACTTCTGCTGTCTTTGATCATATCCAAAAGTTTTACTTTTTCGCTGATCGTCATCTTCCTCTTGGCCGCTTTGGAGGAAGCTTTCGCAACACCACAGCGCTTTGGCGGCATTGTGTGAAAATGGCTGAAAGGAAGGACCAAGTAAAGGGTGGGACAAAGCTGAAGCAACTGTTGCTTGGTGAGGCTTCAATGATGCGCAGCCAATCAGCTAACAAAATAAATCCACGCATGCTCTCGTTGGTCGATCTTGCACTAGGGAACAATCACGCACCTTGTTTCAATGTGTCTTCCCGAAATATGCCAATATAGCTGCATTTTCTCAAGTTAATTTTTTGATGGATTTTTTATGGGGGGGGGGGGCAATTAGACAAAGCACTGAAGCCACAAAAAGTGAAGCGCCACGTAGTGAGGGAACCCTGTATTTTTTAAATTGGAAAATTTCACAGCATACCAACTAACAAAAATACAATAAAAGGTTGATACGCAGTAATTACGGTCTGCCCTTTCTGCCATCGAACAGAAGACCATTTATTTGTTCTGTCACTATGCATCATTGGCATAAATGGAACAACAAAGATACAATATTTCTTATAAATGAATACAGTGGTACATGTACTTATGAACAGCTCTAGTAACAAAAAATTCTCATTATGAAATGCCTTCTCGGAAAAATATTCTCTATTTACGAAGGAAAATTCAGGATACGAAAAGAAAAAAAATAGCTGCTGGATTCACAGCCCCCAAATTCCACCGAATGCAAACATCCTGTGTCTTGGTTTGAAAGTGGCGTGATAGAGCTGCTCTGCCATTGGCTATCGCCGGAACATCTTCCTGGCATCCCATTGACAAGGAGGAACATAAATCTTTACCCTAATGTGCCATGACACACTGGTTGGGAATCATTGGAATCGATAATACCTTTGAAGACACTGATACAGTACACAAGTCTATCCAGCAAATGAACAAGCAAATTTAAATAGAGTGGTCAGTTATGTTTTCTTTCTTCTTTTTTTTTTTTTTTTTTAAACATGCCAATCAGGCCCGAAAAATATTGATCATGTTCAGACTAATTCTTAACATACTGGTTCAAGACATACATTGTCATCATCTTATTATTGACGGATTGTATTATTGATGTTAACGTACTGTTGGTGAAACTATACTTTGCCGAGATGCCAGGACAGCAGCACGTATACAGCTTTTGTTGCCAGGCGAGCATTAGCTTACAGTCCCATGTTCATCATCATCAATTTTACTCCACAAGAACTGATGAGATCAAAATCAACTCAGATAAATGCAGCCCAACTCCAATATTAGTCCACTTCCTGAGCAAATAGCCCTGGTAAAACTCACAGAGCCAAAATCTACTCCACATTAAAAGCCCGATCCCTCATCTGCACGGGCTGCATGAGGAAATTACACATTCTTCTGTTATTGTTGAGGATGCTCCAAGTCCCCTGAAAGACACGAGCAGACATCTGCAATACAAACCCGGCTGGTGTGTAATGTTTTCCAGAGTGCGGCTAACATGGTTCACGCCACAGTCGGGCCACAGTGGATCAGTGTGGTCGCGCAGCTTCCCCTGCTGCAGTGCAGGCTTGTTGGACAAGCTCGGCACAGGGCTTTCCTATTTTCAATCACTGGCGACAGGACTGTGCTGTTGCCATAGAAATTGGGCCGACCCAGAGAGCAAAGTCTTAAAGAACATTGTGATATACAGGGGGAGGGATATACGTGCCGGACTTAAAAGTTGTTGTGCAACAGGTCTTAAAAGTAGAAATATTTTTTTTTCCTGCCTGCAAATCTGTTTGCATTAGCGATGGGAACAGAAGTTCTTTTGACTGTAGGGAATGCCTAAAATTGTTTCATTTTCATGAAAATTAGTAGCTCAACACATATGTACAGTGCTCTTTCATTCCCTACAGAGTGAACACGAGTCATGTGAACAGTATATTTACACTATTACATTGATGCGAGCAAGACAATAACTTAAGCAGTATGGTTACTGAATGTGTATCAAGTCCTCCATGGCAGTTTAACTTTGTTTGTCCAGGATGTGAATGATACAATGGCATTACTTTTACCACAGTTTGTGAATATTATGTTCTCCAGAGCCAAACATTGATGGTGGCCTGATGTCGCGGGGAAGCTATGTCGCAATATCAGGCCACATCCTACCTATAGAGGCTGAAGCAGTCCACTAAGATTTATGCCGACCAAAAATGGCCCAAAAGATATTTTCAGTTTCAAACCTGAAGAATTATTACCCAAACAACTCAGCTAAAAGCGTATGTTGTGATGATACCAAGGAAAAACAGCGACTGGCATGTGTGTGACTGTATAAAAGTTCAAAAAGCTTTGGCTAATCTGATCGCTATTCATACCAGCGGCAGCGGGACCACAGAATGGTGGCAAGGAATAAGGGCAGCAATACAAAGAACAGCAAGCTTCATCACCACATTATCATGTCCAGTAAACAACTGTGTCCTAACAAAAACTGCGTTTATCAATGAAGTTGGAAGACAATGCAGACCGACACTACATACACACAGACACACACAGACACACACACACACAGACACACACACACACCACACACACACACAAAGAAAAACATGCAAACTCAGCACAGGAAGGTTAGAACTCACATGTGAACCACAACCTCTGAACTTCGAGACAGATGTGCTAACCACTCACTGACCATCCTGCTCACACACCACTTGATGACAGCCCCCTAAATTGGGTTGGTCTACATGCCGACATCAATTATTAAAACTGTAAATATAACAAACAATGATCCCAAAACAGTTTATGATTTTAAACTCATGCTACCTGCAGAAATAAATAGCTTACAGATGATTTGATATATTTTCAAATGTAACTGAGTGCACATGTACATCCAGTGACACGCCTTTCTAACTTCCACTAACAATCCAGGCTAATTTTCTCTTTGATGTAAAAAGCTTCATCTCTCAGTTGAAACTTATCATTTCAACGTGGTTACTTAACCCCAATTAAATTACTACATTCTTAAATCAGGGACTTGGCAGCACCTTAGGGTTTTTCAGACAGAGCTCAACTACCTCTAAGTGCTGAGTTTTCACTGAATAGTCAGGGGGAATGTGCCACACAAAACAAAAAGTAACTGCCTTTAATTTATACAGGGCGGCAGCTAAAAACTACCTTTGCGTCAAACATGCTCCTCAACTACCTTAAATATGATATACTACTAGGTTTCCCTGTACAGCTGAAAATGTTGTGCAGGTGTGGGTAAAGTTACGACTGACGTCTGTACATTAGTAGTACAGTACACAAGTGCAAAAGACTGGACACGACCATGTTAAGTGGGGATGGTGTCAAGAAGGTGCAGTATATTGTGCACTACGCCGCATACAGTACAGTAGCTCCCTGTGGTCAAAAGGTCAGATGTTCAGTGCAATAGAGGGCCAGAATAGCTGCCAGGGAGCTAAATAAAGCAATGAGCTCAGCAAACCAAGAGACACGCGCAAACTACTATAAAAACAAGCTTCTTGCTTGAATGAGAATACCACCCGCCCGCTCATTGCATGGCGGATTCACGATTTTGGTTTCCACTGCCTCTTCATCATGCAATGTTTTTAATTTACGAGGGCCCACGGGCTCTTTCTGAACGGCACGAAGCAGCGAGCACGCGAGGAAACACAATTTTCACGTACGCGTTAAAACTTTTCTTAGCTGTTAAATCTGCTAGCACGAGAAAAAAAAAATCGAACGCACACGGCGCTTTGAGATAGCTGAGGAAGGCGGTATGGAGGTTGAAATTAAAGCTGGAAAAAGTACAGCAATGTAAAATAAAAAAGGTGGAGGGGGGGGGTCGCGAAACACGCAAGAACTTTCATTATGGTTTCAAACCGGAGAAGAACAAGACAGGCGGCAGCTAACGCAGACATGCTACGGCTGCTAGCTTGCGTGCTAATAATAGCGCAGAGCAAGTCAAGCAAAGTTGCGAAAAGTTGCCGAGGAGGCGGAGAAGCACCACGCCGCAACGCGTAAGCCTCCTGGCACTCCGAGCCCCATGCATCGCTGCGCCGGCCACAACAATGCCAAAAACGTCCTGGCGGCACAACGAAATACGGGACGTCAGCAAAGACAAAGAAAGTTTGGTGATCGAGAAGAAATACTCACCTTGGGAAGGACGGATTTGGTGCTCTGCCGCCGCTGGGCTGGCCCACGTTCGCCTCTTAAAAAACAAAATTAAAAAAAGATATATATATTCCCCAAAAGGCCCCACTCGCCGAGAACAAAATGCAAAACAATGTATTTGACAGCAAAAGGCAGAAATGCCAAGGAGGAGTTTGCGATGAAACGAGGGCGCCGTGCACGTACTTGCAAGTCAGAGGCGTGGCGTCCCCGACACGCAAACGCAAAAGCAGAAAGTTTTGCTGGCCCAGCAGCACAAACTCCTCCCAGAACAACACTGAGCGCGGAACTTTTGGGATTTACTCTCATTTCTCTCCCCCAGCCCACCATAACATACACTCCGTGAAAACACACCGTTGTATTTACACTACTATAAACACACTTCAAAAGTTCGGGGGTCACCTAGAAATGGATCACATTCCCATACGAACAACGTCTACACTGTTTTTATCTTCATTGAAAACATATATATAGTTTTTACTTTGTCATACACATAATATAATATACATATAAATAATAAAATAACAGAGTGGGGCTTTGAGGTGTGACGGTCTGAGCGCTCCCGGTGCTGTAAATTGTATTGCCAATCATTTCAATATTGAAATACTGTAAATTGAAATCCCATTAATCTGCAACATCTGCAAAACATTTTTGTACTGTGTTTTTAATGAAAAATAGTATGTTACAATATTTTACTTGGTAAAAAACAACAACTTTTTCCTTCTACTTGGTAAAAAACAACAACTTTTTCCTTTTTTTTTATTTTTAAACACATTCTTTCCTTCAATCAAATGGACATTATTGTGCTGCACCTTCTGGTATGCACAGCCACCCCGGGGCAATATAAGACATCTATCCATCCATGCATTACTTGAGCCACTTATCTTCACAATGGTCGCAGGAGTCCTGCAGCCAATCCCAGCTATCTTCAGGCAGGAGACAGAGTACACCCTAAACTGGTCCTCAGCCAATCACAGGGCACACACAAACAACCATACGCAATCACGGGCGATTTAGAGTCTTCAATTAACCTTTTATCGAGGTTTTTGAGATGTGGGAGGAAAGCAGAGTGCTCGAAGCAAACCCACACAGGCACAGAGAAAACATCCAAACCACACACAGGCGGGGCCGGGATTTGAATCCCGGTCAGAACAGTGAGGCAGACGCTCTAACCAGTTGTTCACTATGCCGCCTAGTACAACACAGACATACTGATATTAGAAACGGTCACTCCTCACTACAAGCACAATGCACGACTGCCTCTCAGTTCTGTCAACCGGGTTTCAAATCCAGCCTCCGCCTGTGTGGAGTTTGCAAGTGCTCACCGTGCCTGCGTGGGTTTTCTCTGGCCAAACTGGTTCCCAAAACATGCAGGATGGGTTCAATAAAAACTCTAAATTGCCTGTTAGTGTGAATGTGAGTGTGAAAGGTTGTTTGATTATGTGTGGCCGGTGATTGGCTGACAACCAGTTCAGGATGGCCACCCCCTTTCTCGATGGTAGCTGGGATAGGCCCCAGCATGCCTGCAACCTGTGCTAGGATGAGCAGAAGAGAAAATGAATCCATGGAATCGTCAGTAAAAGACATTAATATTAATCATTCTCTGCAGAGGATAAATAACATATGCCCATGAGTATTGTCTCTTCGCCCTGGATGAGAAAAAGTGTTCCTTGCCTGGAGGCTGTTTTTTCCCCTTCACTACTTAAAAGTAAAAAATACTCCATCTGTCAGAAATCTACTTTATGTGGAATGTCATGTGACCAAACCAATTGATGAACACATTAATGACGTATTTCAACCTGAACTTGCTCAAAAACCAAACATAAACATAATTATGATAATAATACAGTAATAATAATCATAATTATAAAATATTTATGGCTGTGTCTTTGGGCACAAGTTAAATAGGCCTACATACTTTATGTATATCACTTATCTATACAAACATGTTCGACTGCATGCAAACATGAACAAAGCCTAAATATCGGACATTTGTAAGTGACATCATACTTTTCAGTGGTTGTACACTGGAACTTTTATCAAAAATTTTTAAATGCCCATTATGGTCCTCATTAAAAAAAAGTATACAAGGTGTATACATCAGTCAAAAATATAATGCTGGAAAAGACAGACACAATAAATTAAAAACAAAATATATATCGATGAATACAAACTAATTTGTGACATCTTTAACTAATGAACAATGGAATGTATTCAACCCGTTTAATGGGTTTAAATACTTAAAAAAATGGCTATATAATTAAGATCAAATGTGAGATCACCAACTGCTTTTGTAAAATCTACTTTCAAGCGAGGATACATATTTTCCTTTGACTTCATTAAAACTTTGTGTTTAAACAAATGTGAAGTGAAAAGTAGGCAAATGAATATGTTTAATCTGATTACTTTGAAACAAATACCGACTGCAACATGAAGTGCTCCAGTGCAATTGCAAAAATAAATATTGATGCAGTAAACATATACAGTACCACATTGTTTTAGTGTCTGTACTTTGCACACATTTACCCTGCCTGGTAGAAAAGTGATGAAAACCATCGTAGACCTTAGGGAGGATTGAACAATTAGAGAACTTCTCATTATGTTGGATATTCCAAATTAATTTGTGATTTATTTCAAATCACAATAACACGTTCATTCTTGCTGCCGGCTGCAGTTTTAGGTAGCATCAGAATACCTGCATCCAAATAAACAAACATATCACACACATTCAAATAAAACACATTTGAAGGAAAAGAGTGACAAATGTCATGACTTCATGAAGAAACCGAACTAGACAATAAAATTAATGAGGCCGCGTCAGCCTTTGTTTAATGATTGACATCATACACCCACAACAAGGTGAAGGTAACGAGGAAACGTGGATGCCTCCAAAGACGGCATAGCACAGGGATTGGATTGTAAACGGAGGTGGAACGGATTCTCGGTAAACTGGCACAGGTTTGAAGAGGGGATTTCAAATGTTCAACTGTATTTGGTCTTGCAATAACCTTGAGGAACAAGTTTCAACCCTTACACATGAGCTGGACGCCAATTGGTCATGCAGGAGTCATTTTTAAACTTCAGCCTACCTTCACTCACTGGAATCAGATCAGGGAAAACTGGAGATATTTTAAAAAGTCATAACGGGCACCATAATAATAATAATAATAATAGTGAGGGGAGTAGAATGTGACTATTGAAGACAAAAGTGATGGCATGCTGTTGCCAGTCTCTTTACAGCCATGCTCAACTTTCATTTGACCACTGGAGGACAGTATTGTCCTACCATGTCAGGCATTCTCAAAAACAAAAGTCAACACAGACTGTTAGAAATAATCTCCACCATGGTTTACATTTGTTTTACAGGTCCCGGGAGAGGGGTAGCAGATGTTGAATATGCACTAAATGTACGAGAGGGAAAAAAAAATAAACAAACACTTTGCTGTAATTCATTTGATTGTGATGGTTGCCTTAGGATATGACGAATATTTTTTTGCTCCCCTGTGAGGTCTACAGGCATTAGTGGAGATCAGGTTCTGACAGTGGTTAACTTTCCCTGCTTTTACAATAAAAAAAAAAATCATTGAATTTTTTGATTCAAGGGTATCCGAAAAGAATAAACGAAGCATTTGTGCACTGACATCACTAGAATTTTTCAACTTTTTTGAGTTTGTCAGATATTATATTGGTGGAGGAAATGACTTTTTTTTAAAAACACATTTAAAATACTTGATTTACATTTGGAAATAAAAAGCAAAATGTTATTTTTCTAATGATCCCACGGAAATATACATATACAGTAGTTTCACTACTATATATATATATATAATATATATATATATATATATATATATATATAGTACATTATTTTCCCCTGCATTATTGTATGATTTGCACGTTATCTGGCAAAGTCATGTAGAATTGATTTAAGTAGCAAAGGTCCCGTTATCGGATATAGCCGGTACAGGATTTAAAACAAAACAAAATGCGTGAATTTTTCATTTGTTTTTCTTTTTTTGGCACCCAACCTTACAAACAATACAATAGGATTGCTCAGATATTTTTTCTTCTGTGTGTACTGTATGAAAAAGGACCACTTCAATTGACTCCGAAAGCGACCTTCAATACCAGTCCAGCTGTCACTATGGTCGCCCTCACCGCCTTCTCTTTCTTGCAAAGGGACAGAAGAGTCAAGAGTTGGACAAGCGCCAAAAGAGGCCGGCTCACCATGCAGCTGAAAGTTTTACGAATCGCGCAGGAAGAGAACCGAAGCAGCCATGGAGAAAGAAAAGGAGCATAAAAAAAGTCCCATGAGAGCTTCTTCCCTTCTCTTTCTACAGCTATTCCTTGTTCTAGCCGCACTGTACGCGCCTGCCTTCTTTGGCAGGGAGTAATTCTAGGACTGAAGGACAGGAGAGGTGGAGGGGAGGAGCTGGGTGGGTACTTTGGGTTCAGAGAGTTCAGCTGAGGAGAGAAATAAATTCATAAACAACAAAGGAGATGTGACGTCAGGTTGGAGGGGCCGTCCGAGCTCTTGGCTGAATGTGAGCCTTCATGGAACAACTGGATTGTTAGTTCCACATGTTGTGTTTGAGTACAGTACAGCTGTGTGTGTGTGTGTGTGTCCTATCTCCGAGAAAAGACTCAAGTGGAGTTGAGGCAGAGAACTCGGACTGTTGGGGTTGCTCCGCTATCTCCTGGGTGAGTTTTTCAAGGACTGGGAGAACCCTGGGAAAAATGTGCCTGCGTGTCGTAATAAAGTACAGCCAACAAAGTGCCGTCTTCAGGCTCTTGCTAGAAGTCGAGGGGCCAGAAGAAAAGGCATTCCTGTTTTTTTGCATTTTTTGAAATGATGTCAGCTCCGTCGTGAGTTCAGATTGGTCGGCCTGTGTGCTTCGTGGATAGCGATTGGTTGGCGGGTTCGTGCTTTCGCCAATGATTAAGGTCGCCCAAAGGCAGCTACTGCAATTTGGAATTCCTTTCCAATGCTGACTCCTTTAATGTATGAATAACATGTAAAAGTAGTATATCTGAATGTCTTGAGGGAACGTTGGAGTGAGGGAAAGTTGATCAGGTCGCGTCCAGCAAACTGGTCCACAAGTGTCCACGTTTATTGTTTCATCTTCAGTATCTATCAGACATGGCGAGGGTGAACAATGCAGTGCTAGCTCTCGCCATCCCTCCATCCGTCCATCTGTGCGGGGCGGCGTACGGACACAACGAGGCAAGCGGTGTGTCTCGAGTGATTGACACGCCGGCAGCTGCATTTGCCCCCGTGTTTGTGTCACTGCATCTGCTCACGGCCATTCTTGTGACTTCTGACTGCAACCCTCTTTCTTTCCACACTCCCTCTCTCCATCTCCTCCCCTCGCTTTTGGCCTTCTCTCGCGACGGCATGTCCCTCCCTTCCGCTTTCTGTGCCTGCGCAGCCGCCTCCCTTCGCTCTCCGTCCCTCTTGGCAGCGGTGCCAAAGTAGGCAGGCAGACGGAGGCAAACGCAGCACAGGCCAGAGCAGAGCGCCAATCCAAAGGTTTGCGAATTGATAACGTGGATGTTTACAACTTGCATCTGTTGTGTCATTGTCTCTGTTTGCTTTCCTTTGTTTTGTTTTTGTATTTTTTTTTTTTTTGATGCCGTTACTTGGTGAGTCTGTTTTTGGCACCCTCCTTGGTTTCCCGCGTGAGCTGGAGTCGCCGGTGCTGGTTTCAGATGTGTGTTTGTAAGGCTGTGTGTCACCCTGTGCACGAATAGACGTTCTCGCGTCAGTAGGAGAGCATTGTGGGAAAAAAAGGGGCGTTGCTCTTCGAGGGTGTGCTCCACTCCTCTCTTTTCCCTTCTTCCCGCCATCATGGCCCTCTTCTGCTCCAGTCTTCCAGCCCGGGCCGCCGCTCACGTATTGGGCTTCAGGTATTTTTCCCTTTTTACCCCAAAACACCTCTTGCTGCTTATTTCGCCACCCTGTAATGTTGCTTTCATACTTCCTCTGTCCTCCGTCGTGGTCTTGGTCTTGTAAATGTGTTGCCCGTTCTCAGCTGCCACGCCGCACGCCGCCATTTTGGCTTGGTGGGCAAAGCAGGACGAACTTTTGTCGAGCTCAGAGGGTTGCATGGACTCCCTGCCGTCTCTTGGGTCCCTTTGCGCTCTCTTGGCTCTCTTCTCTCGTGCTTGTCTTCCCCTGCCTTTCTGCTCTCGGACCAAGTGCTGAAGAATCTTTCCGTGTTTTTCCATAACGAACAAACAGGTGTCGCGCCGTAAAATGGCGGGCGCAAGTACAGACGAACTTGACGTTGGTTCACTTTAAAGCGTTGACCAAATGTGGTAAGTGAGTTTAACTCTCAAAGGATCAGAAATGAAGGATGACTGAAGCACTCTTATCATGAGCTGTTTTGATAAGTAACACAATGTTTCTTATTCCCTTGACGCAATATCTGCACTTTTGTCTTTGAGGAAAACGTTTTTTTTTCTTGTTCGGAGTGAACAAGCACGTTTCTGCTTTGTACAATCCAGTGGCGTGACATTCTTTCGAAAGTGGGAACTGTAATGTTTGTCTTATCATCTTTGGATGTGTGCTGAGCATTTGCATCGTGAAATGGAGTCACGTTGAACACAGCTGACACAGAAGAAGAAAAAAAAATGCCTTTGTACTATACATGCTGGAATTAGAAGGCCAAAATTGACCATTTGGACAACTTCTTGCTACCTTTCAGAGAAGACAAACAATCACCAATCTATTTACTTTAACTTCATCTGTATTTCTGCCCCTCTTGTTAATACTATATCTCAATAGCATTTGGTTCTAATATGGCGCCGCCATGCCACGTGTTGCAAGAAGGGCAAATATGGGCGGGCGCCTTGATTCCTGCCTATTGGCACATCATTGCCTATTAGTCCAGATGGTGGCACATAAGCCGGTGACAATCAGTCGCTGGCTTTTATGTGAATTACGATGCAAACAAAGACCTTGATTGGGCAGTCGGTTTAGGAGCCTTGTCATGTAAGCGTGATGAGAGAAAGACGGCGAAGAAAAGGAGAGACAACACGGGTGCCTGAGAGATGGGAGTGGCAGAGCTCCCTCCCTGCATTCTCGCGTGTCCTCAGATGAACTTTGTGTGTTTACTCATTATGTTTCTCCTCGAGGCAGTCAGGCTGACTTCCTGCTTTTACCTGATTGGCTGATATCTTGGCTGACCTGTTGCTGTTGGCAGCATGTCGACAGGAAGTTTCTGGTCTCAAACAGGAAGCTGCAGCTGTTTGAGCCGAATCATGCCGTACCTTTGTGTCGGGTGGCTTCCATCTAATGAGAGGGGTGTTTGGTTCTGAACATTAAGCCTCCGCTACTAGGGATGAGCAAGTATATTTTGATTTTTTTCCCCCCACCAAATATAATGGATTTTCATTCCGGTATCGCCAAAGGAAGTACCCACTGCACACATGTAAACAACGTCATGTTGACTTCGTCCGACAGCAAAAGAGTGAGTTGAATCAATAACACCTCTGCTGGTTGAAGTCAGCTAGTGCACCACATTGGAGCCCAGTTTCTTTAATATGTGGAATAAACTCCGGCACTTCCCCAACCCTTGTGAGGATAAGCAGATTGGAAAACAGATAGATTTCTTGGAATTCTTAATCAATGAATCGATGACTCCCATTCTAAACGGTAAGCACACGTTTGATCGAGATATCAGTGAAGATCTCGCCAAACTAAACAGAGGACAAAACTGATGAAATTAATCTGTCAAGCTTTAGGAGTTGAATGACTTGCCATTTTTTATAGGACACTACAATGTGATGAGTCATCTCAATAAAACAATGACATCATTGACATTTCATGATGAGTCAGATGTTGTGTCAATGAAGCAACGATGTCACTGATATGTATTCGGCATAATATAGGTGTCCCCAACCTTTTTTTGCGTCATGGAATAGGATCGGCATAGAAAAAAAAAAAGAAAAAAAAACCTAAACAAAACCAAAAAACAAGTGATGAAAACAACGCTGCTTATTTGTTGTATTTAGGAGGTGAGGTGCGCAGTTCTTATTTGTCAATGGGCCAGCCGGTCTAATCTTATGGTACATAGCATCGTAGGTTATAAGACAGGACATTTTAGCCAGGCTCCGAAACAATGAAGCTTTTCTTTATTTTACTTGTGATTTTTGGTATTGAAGGATATATTTGGATATTTTGCATGAAAGCGGTCTCATAGTTGGGAAAATATTTCCACATGCATGTCGCATTTTGCTGTATGATGTTATAATGCAATTGCGACAAGACGGCGTCATAAAATGTTGGTGCATGTTGTGATATGAATAAAGTTTTTGTTCTCAAACAATTGCTGTCCGCACACTATGGGATTTTGATGACGAAGCTAGAACGTCGACTCATGCCGCTGCCCTTGTTTTAAGACGCCAGTCCCATGGTCCCACTGGTCGTAATTTTTTATAGGGCTAAAATGTCCGATTGGAGGACGACATGCTAGAAACACGTAGTTGGTGGAAAGTTGACCTCAAACTTTAAGTCGTAAAGTCGACTAGTCAACTAATCAGTTCAACTCCTACCGACTTTACATTTAATACGTCAAACTGTCAAGTTTATAAACGGTCACCTTTTAAAAATACAGGCTTATCTTCGTGAGAAAAGATGGTGGGACAGTTTCATAGTGACACAATGGAGCATTTACTACCGCATTATCTGAGTTACTCACGTTTGCCTTCCTTTTATTCCCGTTGGCCTGCAAAGCGTCAGATGTACTTTCATGTAATCAACGTAGCAAAGCAGGATCCACTAAAGTGACGGTTCAGGCCAAACAACTGTATCACTGTGGCTGAGAACATGCATTTGTGTGTTGAGACTAGAGCTAAAGAACATTAGGTGCAGGCAACATGCCAAGTGGGCATTAAGGGAGGTCTGTACCAGTTGCATAGCAAATATGCAAACTTAGATGCATGCTTTTTAGATCATCTTAACTTTGGGAATTCTTCATTCATCCAATTATGTGGCAGAATCCCCTGCCAACACCCCAGCCTTGCCGTCGCCTTCCTCCCTCATTGAAATTCTGCCAGGCACACAGAAACTGCCCATTCTTGGCATCATGCTCGGAGGAAAACTCAGAGACCAAAAGAGTGACAGAGACACATTCTTTTGCAGTTGTCTGATGACAACTTGGTGTTTGTGCCAAGCATTCTTACGGCAGGAAAGATTGATGGGAATTTCCTTGACTCATTGGCCTTTGATCAGATATTGGCCATTTTTTAGGTGTCTCCTCATATACGAAAAAAATTGTGTTCTACATAAATGTGACACAACTAGAGCGTTCTCGCAACTGAGCAAAACCAAAGACCATTTGTTATATGTTAGCCAAATTGATTGACTTCTTTTACGTTTTATTCACCGTTGGCGATATTGTTGGTCACCGGCAAAGCTATGGAACCCCATACCGAGTCATAGAAAAGAAATTTACGCCATCACCTGACAAGATATCGTAGTTGGGGAAAGAGAACCAGAAACCGGCTTGTTGGTTTCTTGGCTTCATGCGACTTAACAAGATTCATCCTGATGCTGGCTAATGCAGTTGCGGTCACAGCTTGTTCACCAAACTCATCGAAGCATGACTTTACAGATTGGTCTGGCCTGCTGCAACAGAAACAACAAGCCTTCCTCAAACTATTCGTACGAAGCTGGAAGGCTAGAACTGCCTGCGACGTCTAAGTACGGAACATTACAAATTTGGGCTCAAGTCCAAGAAGATACGTGATGAATGTCAAAATAATTTCAAAATCTTTCTAAATCACACCGTCAAAAAATGCTGATTAGTTTAGTTTTTAATTTTTTTTCCCAGTCTGTCATGGTAGATTTATGACATCATGCAGTCATTCCCATGGGACACTCAGAAGAGCTAACATGTCTGACTGAAGGACTTGAGTTTCCCGAAATTGGTTCAGGATCATTGTAACGTACCTTTAGTGTCCTTATCAGAAAATGTAGCAGAAATATGAAATCCTGCGGTCTTATTAGAAGGGGGCGAACATTTACACACATACGACTATAATGACACAAATGTCTCCTTATTTTTTTATGCAATTTATTTCAATTGGATGCATGCGATTTTGTTCTTCAGCTAACTACAATGCATGTAAAAACAACTGGTTAAATGATACAAAATATTTGAAAAACCAACCACACAAACAATCATTATGTTACTGTGGAAAGTTATTTGGTAAAACAAGTAATTTTCAAAATCTTACTGAACCTTATTAGGAGAGGCCCCGTAGCTCAGTGGTTAGAGTATTGGTTTGATAAACCAGCGGTTGTGGGTTCATATCCCACTCGGGCCTTCACTCCCTGAGAAGAGTTGGATTAGGAAGGCCATCTGGTGTAAAAATTGTGCCAAACTGAGATGACACACTGTGGTGACCCCAAAAGGGACAAGCCAAAAGACCCCCCCCCCCCCCAAACATTATAAGGCACTGTACCTTCCCCTTTAAGAAACCCTCATGTTTTCAGTGGCATTAGGCCCAGCATTTTGTCTTTCTTCTGTTACATACCAGTACCCATTTCTCATAGCATAACATCTACCTAAAATAATGAATAGGAATATCACTGGAAAAGTCCTAAAGGCAACTTCTAGTGGTATTGACTCAGATGTTTTTGGATTGCGATACAACTAACCCAGAAGCAGACTTTTCAGCCATTTGACCCACATTTCCCCCTAACTAGCCGGTGTCATATCAATATTAGTCTATCTTTCATTGGCTGTCAGGAGTTGTTTTCTTCCTGGCCAAACACAGCCTGTACATGTGCCATTGGCACTGTTGCAGGGATGGGCATCATGCCAATGGATCCCACCCCTCCCCACCTCTGCCAGTCTGGTCTGGTCCTCAAATCAGACGGAAAGACTGTGTGGACGTTAACGATTGGGCGCTCTCGACCTGTGTCAGGCTGTATGCTAATTAACGTTCCTCTGACTCTTTGAAATATCCAGTAACCCTTTTCTTCACTCCCCCCCCCCCCCCCATGTTACCTCCCCGACCTTGATCTGCGATTGTGTTGTCTGAACGATTTGGCTTAGTGTCGCCGCTTGGCACAAGTTCGAGTCGCCATCACTCGAGACGGAAAAGCATCAGGGAACGGCAGAAGGGAAAAAGAAATGTTTTATTGCAGAGATAAAATGGCCGGTGCACAGGTCGCCATTTTGTGTTTCCTTGTTTTGTTTTGGAGAGCAGAATCCCAGCCCTGTATCTGATCCGAGGCAGCTGGCGGCAGCCATGTTTGCAGACACGCTAGTATGTGTGTGTGTGTGTATACTATATCTGAGAAGCAGCGCAGGGATAGCCCGCTGGAACCACCTCAGTTTTTGGGAAAATCAGAAATGTGCTGCTAGCAAGGAGTCGATCCATTTTGTTCCCCCCTTATTTCCTTTTCGATCACGCGAAAGAGTTTCAGGAAGCCAATTAGTGTGTAATTTGTTTGTCTTTCCCACATTTTGCCCGTCAGTGTGCTCGTGTCCTTTATATCTTTTACCTAATAATCAAATCAGGAACAAGCTGAAACATCTCCTTCAGAGTTTCCAGGCACACATCAGGCATAATTGTTACGTAAATAATGTTTTCAGTATTAATTCTATTCATAATTATAAATATGGTAATTTAGAAGGCATGTATGATGATGGAATTTATTGCTCTGTATGTATTTGGGCACAAACTCAAAGATCACCCTACTGTCTGTTTTTCTTGTGCCATCACAGGAGCGTGACCTTGACGGCTCCACCGAGCGAGGCAACATGAATGCTGCCCTTGGGCCTGAGGTAGTAGATTGAATAGTTGTGAGGGTTGTGTAGCCTCTTTTCCAGATAACTATACAATCTACTGTCTTTCCCAAGGAGACAGCTTACTCAGCCAGTCATCGGCCAGGCGGCAATTGCGCTTTCTACATGTTGCCAGCATGCGTAGATTATTGTGGGCATTCCTGCGTTTGATTTCCAAGTGGCGGATTAGGTGACTTGGCGGGTGGATGCCCATTTGAATCGGGCTTTGTCAGAGTGAGGTAGTAGGTTGTATAGTTTGGTGTGTGGGTCTGCACCCTGCTCAGGTGATAACTATACAGTCTATTGCCTTCCTTGAGAAGCCCACCGACAGCAAACTGATTACGTCATTGGTTACCTGCAATTTCTGTTGAGCTGGCACATATTTAATAAGAGAAGAATCTCATGGAACACCAACAACTCTCACAGGATGTACATTTTATGAGGATTTCACCTTAATTTACTGAACTCACAAATTGAGTTATTTGAGGCCAACGGTGTAATTGTATTGCATGTACGGCAACAAGCACATACACGGGTTAATAGTGGCTTCTGCCATCCACTGGAAGAGCATTTAATAGTTATACCTGTCACGATATGTCGGTGGAAAAAAATTAAATCCGAGCCAATTGAGTGAAATTACACAATTTGCAAACACATACCTGATGATCTCTTATGCCACAATGGTTTCAAAATCACACTCGTCATAGTGTTCATGTCCTTGTATATGTCATGTGACTGTCTTTCATTTTGTAAATGAAAATAAAGTTTTTTCAAGTGAGTCTGCCTATCTTGCCCATGCATGAGTGGGCGTACCAAAGACATACATTGTAACACTGACGCCTCGTTAAACTGATTGGACCTTTCCCACGACATGTTGGCCAGACGAATGCAAGAAAATGGACTGATCTTCACATAGTAGCACCCGATAATGTGCAAAAAGTTAATACTGTAGCTCAAATTCACAGACAGACATTTCTAGATATAGGCATCACAAAGAACATACGGAGCTTTTCATTTTGATGATTATTGTTTCTATTCATTTTCTTGTATGCACAGGGACCAAACCAACACGTAGTTTCTAAATTATTTAAAAAAAAAAAACATTTGTTTATAGCAACCAATGCATGTAAGTAATTTTGATGATAAATGGTGCAATAATAATACTGACCATTCCATCTATTTTTGCCAGAACCTAAAATGTAAATGTTACCTGGGTTTCCTACGTAAATACAACTAACCTTTATATTTAGCTGATTAGAACTAAAGGATGTGGAATTAAACGATTTATCTTGATTCAACGCATACAACTCATGGCACTCACTGGAGAAAAACTAGCCAAAATCAACCCGTCTGACAGTGACAGCTGTTTGTCGTTGGGAAAGTTACATACCATGACAGAAATAAGCTAAACAACAATCAGACTAAAGTAAGTTTCTTTCGGCTTGTCCCTTTCGGGGTAGCCACAGCGTGTCATCTCAGATGAACGCACATATTTGTCTGGCTCAAGTTTTACGCCGGATGCCCTTCCTGACGCAACCCTTCTCAGGGACTACTGTACTTAAAATAGTGAACTTGTGTGAATTCGGAGGCGGTTTCATTAAGGGGAATTTGCAGCAGTGGCCACAAACATAGCTCATTCAGTTTGCAAAGTTATGTTAATGACAAACAGCAAAATACAACACAAAGTCATTGCTCATTCCTACCTGAGAAAGGTAAGCCCACGAGAGCTAGCTTTGAACGTAAAACAGCGAATCGCGCCACTTTTCCACTTCCAACATGGCGACGATGTTGACGTAGATGTACTTCAGTTTGGGGATTCTGCATGTTTATGGCGGCACTGTGGTTCCAGTTGGCCGAGCAGTCTTGGACGCCCTCTGGAGGACACAATTCCAAAGTTCACGTTTTCCTGACTTGTTCGCGTTTTTGTCAAAGCGAAATCAACTCCACGTCCTCCTCCCCTTCTTGCAATTGCCTGCATAACTTGTCATTTATTTCTTCTCAAACAGGACCGCAGGTTGCCCAGAATTAACTTCAGCACAAAAAGGCAAATTCAAAGGGCCACAAAGGGTTTTTTTCTAAAATTGAATCAAAGATCCACTTATTGAGGTCGGTTAGGCGATCTGTTATCTCTGATAATCAAAACAATATCTCCTTTACATAAAAAAATAATGACGATAAAACATGAACAAAAATTAAAGGTTATTCCCATCAGTCACGGCCCTGTTGCTTTTTATTGTTGTAGCGTTACGATGTGCCAAGAATCCTGCTTGTTTAATATGACCATTTCAGTGCGTTTATTTTTGCCGTTCGTACCTGAGAATTGTAAAGAAAGGTCTCTGCAGAATATTAATGAAAATGTGTGACTGTGTAGCAGTATAAAAACACATGTATATATTTTTTTATTAAATAGTCATTATTGTGTCTAATATTAAAAGGAAAACTAAACACCAATCGTTTGTTAAATTTAATTCTTATTAAAAAAAAAGACACACATGATCAAAAACTATGGCATAATTATTGTAGGAGTAGAATTATATTTTAGAATTAATGTGGCCCAGGTGAGATTGATTAGATTGTCCAAATGGTTTTCATCATACAGCCATCCATCCTACCATGCATCCATTTTCTGACCCTCTTATCCTCACGAGACACCAACAAGGACAAGCTATTTCCAAAATACTTAATATTTTGACAGCAATGATGAAAAAGCTCATTCTCAAGGCATTGAATGGATAAAACGAAAATAGGAACAATTAAATGCTTTTCTGACAAACATCTGTATGACAGAAGTAACAAGACAGGAAACCCAATATTTGTCAGGAGATGAAGAGGTTCCACTTATAAAGCAGATCTTTGAAGACAATCTATCAGATTTACATGAGGTTTCATTGTGCCAGACTTGTCTCTGCCTGCCAAATACTCAGTATTCATATCTTGCTTCTTGTGGAATGAATTTTTGTCCTACACGGTGTCGGTGTCCCCCCGGAGGCTTCTCAGCGTCTTCTCATCAAACTGATACATGAGTTTCCGCTTCACTTTTTGGATCTCGCCCGTGCGGGCGTAATTCCTCAGCGCCCGGGCCATTTTCTGGTAGGTCATTGTCTTGCGATTCCCTTTTCGCTGACCCCAAATCTTTGCCAGGTGCTCTTTGTTTTGGGAGGAGAACTGGAATGTGCCCAGAGAGGTCTGGACCCACCAGATGCAGCTTTGCATGGATGGCGTTTGCAGCATTTCAAACAGGAACTGGAACAAGCGCTCCTTCCTCTTTCCTGTCAAAGAGGAAGCGGATGTGAATAAAATCACGGGGGGACAAAGAGGATGTCGAAATCAAAGCGTCATACACAAAACTGCATCACTGAAAAAATGTACCCGAGATTGGAGCCAGAACTAAGGGGTCCTTTTTGGGTCTGCCTCCGCTATCCGAGCTCGGAGAAGGAGCCTCGTGGTAGTCGTGGTACTGGGAACTACTGGACTGAGAATCTGAGTCGATACATACGTTTGCCTTGGTTGAACACGCAACGTAATCCTAAAAGCAAATTTGTGCAATCACAAGATGTTATTCTTGATTTAATTTTTTTTTGTCTTCAGCAGCATATCATTGGCCAAAATGGGGTGAGCCATCCCCATCAAGTCTCGTTAGGCTGTTTGATTCATTTCACAAGTCGCCCAAGTTTACTACGCAACGTCTTGGATGGATTTCCGCCTTACCCATTGGTTGTGATGCGGCCAGAGCGGAGGCGCTGCTTCCACCGCGAACTCCTTATTAGAAGCACCACAGTGCCACTCATAGGCATGTTGGCCTGACCAGCTATTCTCTATGAAGGGGGCAAGAAGGTGAAGCCACACTGACATACAGTGAAGGAAATAAGTATTTGTACACCTTGCCATATTGCAAGTTCTCGCACTGAGAAATCATGGAGGGGGCTTAATTTACATCGTAGGTGCATGGTCACTGCGAGAGAAATAATCTAAAAAGAAGAATCCCGAAATCACAATGTATGATTTTTTTTAACGATTTAGTTGTGTGATACAGCTGCAAATAAGTTAATGAACACCTGAGAAAACCAATGTTATTTGGTACAGTAGCCTTTGTTTGCAATTACAGAGGTCAAACGTTTCCTGTAGTTCAGGGCTCAGCAACCTTTTTGGGGCTGAGGGCTACTTCGTGAGCACCGATCATATGAAGGGCTACGTCACCTGTTTGCGGCAAATTTCAGACTCAGTTCATTACATGTACATGAAATATTTTTGTTTTAGTTTATTGTAGTAAATTACATAACAGGTACTTTAAAATTCCCGTAAGCAAGTCAGAAACATAATTTAACGCACAAATAATAGTAACAATTTGTGGTCCTATGGTATTTTTAGAACATACCTCACGGGCGCCTTATGTGTTCCTCGCGGGCTACCATTCCCCCGCGGGCATTGCGTTGGTGACTCCTGCTGTAGTTGTTCAGTTTTGCACACACTGCAAGAGGCATTTTGCCCCACTCCTCCACACAGATCTTCTCTAGATCAGACAGGTTTCTGGGCTGTCGCTGAGAAACACGGAGTTTCAGATCCCTCCAAAGATTTTCTATTGGGTTTAGGTCTGGAGACTGGCTAGACCACGCCAGAACCTTGATATGCTACTTACGGAGCCACTCTTTGATTTTCCTGGCTGTGTGCTTCGGATCATTGTCATGTTGAAAGACCCTGCCACAACCCATCTTCGATGCTCTGACTGAGGGAAAGAGGTTGTTCCCCATAATCTCCCAATACATGGCCGCGGTCATCCTCTCCTTAATACAGTGAAGTCGTCCTGTCCCATGTGCAGAAAAGCACCCCTATAGCACGATGCTACCACCCCCATGACTCCTCTGTGTCATCCAAATGGTCATTGGAAAACTGAAGACGGGCCTTGACGTGTACTGGTTCAAGCAGGGGAACCTTCCGTCCCGATTTCAAAACATGACGTCTTAGTGTATTACCAACAGTCACCTTGGAAACGGTGGATCCAGCTCTTTTCAGGTCATTGACCAAGTCTTGCCGTGTAGTCCTGGGCTGATTCCTCGCCTTTCTAAGGATCACTGAGACCCCACGAGGTGATATCTTGCATGGGGCTCCACTTCAATTGAGAATGACCGTCATGTTTAGCTTCTTCCATTTTCTAATGATTGCTCCAACAGTGGACCTTTTTTCACCAAGCTTCTTGGCAAATTCTCCGTAGCCCTTTAAAGCCATGTGGAGTTGTAAAATTTTGTCTCTGGTCTCTTTGGACAGCTCTTTGGTCTTGACCATGTTACAAGTTCGAGTCTTAGTGATTGTATGAGGTGGACAGGTGTCTTTGTGCAGCTAACGACCTCACACAGGTGCATCTGATTCAGGATAATACATGGAGTGGAGGTGGACATTTATAGGCGGACTAACAGGTCTTTGAGGGTCAGATTTCTAGCTTGCAATATAGCAGGGTGTTCAAATACTTATTTGCAGCTGTACCACACAAATAAATGGCTAAAAAAATCATATATTGTGATTTTTTGATTTTTCTCTTTAGATTATGTCTCTTACAGTGGACATGCACCTACGACGACAATTTCAGACCCCCCATGATTTCTAAGTGGGAGAACTTGCAATATAGCAGGGTGTTCAACCTATGATCCTGTTGCTGTGGTGGGAGTGCACATATTGGACCACATTGCTCAAAGGCAAGGTGTGCGTGTGCACGGGCTGGACCTCCAGCGAATGCTCCTGCAGATACTCCTCGATGAGCTCCAGGTCCATCTCCGGCCAAGACGAGGGCGCCGGTCCGCTCCAAGGGCCCCGACTTGCGGCAAACCTGAACTCGGTCACAGAAGCCATCTGCTAGACCAAAAAAGTGGGCCGGTGAAATGGAAACTGACTGTGAGCTTTGGTAGCATTTTCTTGCATACGGCCGAAGTAATTTAAGAAAAGATTACCTTGTGTGGTAGACTGTGGAAGCCATATTAGTTATCATGGATTGCGCTTTGTTAAAGGGGTAATCCAGTGTTTTGCATGAACAGTGTATCCAATAGGTCATGTAATATGTACCCTATTTTGACAACGTGATGTTAAATCCTCTCTCATTTAATAGTGTTTTGAGAAGATTTTATCGACAATTCAGAATTTTCACGGGCGCTGCCATTTTCGCAAGTCACATAATGTACGTGCGTGAATGTGACGTGTACCGTGCCGCAACAAAGACTCGATTACATGGGACACCATTTATGCCCATCGCCGATTTCTTGTATTTGTCCTTGTCTGATGAAGAAATTGCAGTATTGGTTGATCGGGAAGATGGTGGAATACTTCCATACAGTTTTGAATCTGTGGCTGTAATTAATGTTGAATATTCGGATGGTTCCACAGGCGGAATGACGCGAAGTCTGTCTACTCGGAGGCCTACGCGCGACATAAGTGCGTAAACAAAGACCCCCGGGAGCTCCGGGCCGGCAGTCGCGGATGGTTCTCCGGACGGGAATAACGCAGAGTCTGACAAGCGAGCTCCAGCGGCGGGCTGCGAGCCGAGCTTTGGCGGCGGTGGAGGCCGTTAGCCCTGGACACCGAAGCTAGGCTAAAGGTTTCCGCCGACATTGAAGCTCGGCTAATTTCCTCTGCGGATGCCGAAGCTCGGCTAAAGGGCTCCGCTGCCGCCGAAGCTCTGTTAATGTCCTCCGCGGACGCCGAAGCTCGGCTACAGGCCTCCGCCGCTGCCAAAGCTCGGCTAAAGGCCTCCACGGACGCCGAAGCACGGATAAAGGCCTCCCTGGACATCAAAGCTCAGCTCACGGCCCGCCTTCGGCCGAGCTTCGGCGTCCGGGACTAACGGCCTCCGCCACCACCAAAGCTCGCCTTGCGGCCCTCCATCGGAGCTCGCTCGTCAGCCTCCACGTCATTTCCTTCCGAAGAACCATCCGCGGCTGCCGGCCCGGAGCTCCCGGGAGACTTTGTTTACGCACTTATGTCGCATGTAGGACTCTGAGTAGTCAGACTCAGCGTCATTCCGCCCGAAAAACCATCCCAATATTCAACATTAATAACAGCCACAGGTTCAAATCTGTATGGAAGCATTCCTCTGTATAGAAGTATTCCTCCGTCTTCCCGATCAACCGATACTGCTATTTCTTCATCAGACGAAGATAAATACGAGAAATCGGTACTGGACATAAACGGTGTCCCATGTAATCGAGCCTGTGTTGTGGTATGGTACACGTCACATCCGCACCCCTGAAAATTCGTAATTGTCAATAAAAATCTTCTCAAAACACTATTAAATGAGGGAGGATCTAACATCACATTGTCAAAATAGGGCACATATTACATGACCTATTGGATACACTGGTCATGAAAAGCACTGGATTTCCCCTTTAATATGACATGAGATGAATCATTTATCTGGACAGATCTTTGGAGCAACTTTAATGTAACATAGCACGTCGACGGTGGACAGTCAGAAGCAGGAGTCGAACCCCTCCGCATTCTGTCATTGGACGACCGGGTCTTCTGTCTGAGCCACAACAGCAGTCTTTATTATTTTTTTTTAATGAAAATATGATTGACGTGATCATAGAGAAGTAAAAGTAGTGATGCAACCCATTTGGGGAAAGTACATTTTCCCCACCCCTGCCCTCTTTCAAGGCAATTTTTTAATGTTGTCATCTCCAAGAATATACATCATATTTTAAAACCCCCCAAAATCAAGTTCTGGCATTTAAAATATTTGTCTAAATGGAAAATTTAAAAAACAAGTGCATTTTTTTCCACGGGACAAGCCAAAAGAAAAAGAAGAAGATTAGTTCAAATAGTTGTTTTTAATTTTTTTGTTACTCAACGTTAGCAAAGCAAAGGGAACACGTTGTTGTGATAGCATACCACTCTCAGTCAACGTAAGGTAGCCCCCCACCCCCGTACAAGCGCTATGAACAGAAACCTTTGTGAGCAGAGAAGTATTTTTGTGTTGTTGTTGTATCAAGTTAACAAAAGATTACTGTTAATGTATGTCAGCAAAAAGTCATTTTTACATCTGCATTTCAGTATATATTGTATTTTATTAATGCTATAAAGGAGTTGAATCAGTACTTCTACTTTAACCAGAGTACTTTTTTCCCCTTTGGTTCAGTGTGAGTACTTTTCCCAGCGCTGTCCACATATAGTTATGAGCGTGCATCTCATCAACACGGTCCAAGGTTTTGTTTGCTTAGTTGCTATTTGCGAGCCAGAAACACAGCAACCATCTGTATTTTAATTTGACTATCAAATCTATGCAAGTTTTTTTTTTTTTTTTTGCTGCACCAACCAGGAAACATTCAACTAACTGTGTTTGTAACTAATGCTCTTTAAAATATGCACAGCATATGAACTGGAGTTACCATACAGTCGTTGATATGATCGTTGCGAATACATATATATATTGTCTGCTCATAAAGTGACTCACAAACAACATGCATTTAAAAATAACTTACTGTCTCCATTTCAGCCAAAACAATTTTAGTCTGGAAAAAGAACACGGGAGGGGATGTTTCCACATGAAAGTTGTAAGGGATCAAGAGTGATATGGGCGCAAACGTCCTACCTTACGGCGCTGGCGATGTCCTCCTCTGATGTGTTCCCCTCAGTTATCAAGAATGTAAAGAGTCACCTGAAGGATGCCCCACCTGAGCGTCACCTCTCTTTTATAGGCTTGGCAGAAGCATCCTCCTTCTGTTCATCCTCTGACCAATCGCACTGGCTCAAAAGTATACAAATGGGAGGGATTTGACTAATTAAGGCTGATTCAGGTCAGGTAATTAGGATGTTAGTGCTCACTAACTTATCAGAGAGATAACATCAATGGTAGATTTTTTGAATAAAATTTAGCATAAATAAAGATTTGCAACAGTATTAGGAACCCCTAGACACTGTAATGACATCTAGTGGCGCTCAAAAATTACTATAGCACCCTAAATACAGTATTAGAAATGCCTGAACAAGTAATATATTAATTACATTAACATCTATGTCAAAAATGGTTGGTAGGGCTATGTTAGTAAAGTCATAATACAGAATACACATCTGACTACAGTGTCATATTTATTGAACTAATATCTCCATCAAAAAAACAATAATAGTGGGTATTGTTAAGTTCGGCACAGTGGGACATCTGGAAAGTGTTGGCCTCATAGTTCTGAGGGCCTGGGTTCAAATCACAGCCCCACCTGTGTGGAGTTTGCATGTTCATCCCCGTGCCTGCATGGGTTTTCTCCGGGCACTCCGGTTTCCGCTCAGATCCCAAAAATATCCATTCCTAGGACACTCTAAATTGCCCGTAGGTGTGATTGTGAGTGCGACTGTTGTCTGTCGCCATTTGCCCTGCGATTGGCTGGCAACCAGTTCAAGATGTACCCTGCCCAATAACAGCCGGTATAGGCACCAGCACTCCCGTGACCTTTGTGAGGATAACCAGCCAAGAAAATCGATGGATGGATTGGCCTCATAGTTCTGAGGACCTGTGTTCAATCCCAGCCTTCTCTGTGTGGAATTTGCATGTTCTCCCCGTTCCTGTGTGAGTTTTCTCCGGGCGCGCCGGTTTCCTTCCACATCCCCAAAACATGCATTAATTAGACACTCTAAATTGCCCGCAGTGCCCAACCCAGTTTGGGTTGTCCCCTGCCTCCTGCCCGTTGACAGCTGGGATAGGGTCCAGCACTCCCCGTGACCCTTCTGAGGATAAGCAGCTAAGAAAATGGATGGGTGGCTGGATGGATGGATGAATGAATTGTTAGGTTCATAAAGTTTGGGTTTTTGATCCAGTTGTTGGAAAAGAAGTAGAGCGAATAATAAGAAAAATAGCTAACGTTTTTTTTGTACCTCACTTGAGTATAGATGGATGACATTAAATTCGGTTAAATAGATCGGGCCTTTCTATGTCAACTTTGTGTGTTGTCCCCGTGCCGGCGAAAGCTTCCTCTGGCTACTGCCGCTTCTTCCAAATCATGCAAGTTAGCGTCACCGACGACCTTTTTATCGCCCATCGGTGAATGTGATGCTTATACGTCTGCTGGCGATTGACAGCTTGAGGGTGTAACTCACTTCTTGCCCAAATTAAGCTGTGACCCTGAACAAACACGGTAAGCGGTAGAAAATGGAAGATTGGATGTTTACAAGTTTGTTCACTTTGGATGTGCTTTCAAGGGATTTGATCTGCTCACATTTGAAGTTGTCATGACTTCTCAACACTGGCCAGAGGAATCGACCTTGAGGCCATGAATTATTTTTTATGAATTTTATGAATTATTTATTTATTAAAGCAATCAACAGTTACCCTAGCTAAACCACAGCTCATATTAAAACCGCTGGACTACAAGTTCACAGTCGTAGCAGTTGTACTGTCACGTAGAGCAGGCACAAGGGAACTGCAGTACAGTTGGCATCTCACTTATTATTATTACTTACTTTATTATTTTCCATTTTATTTTTACTTTTACTTCATTATTATTACTCATTATTTACGGTTACTACTTTCTTCTACTCTTCCTTTGCAATTTGTTCAAATACATTCTTGAACATTTGCAAGGTCCTTTTCCCCAATGGCAGATTTCAGCTCCCCTCAAAGATTTTCAAGTGTACTGAGATCAGGACTCACTGTTGGCATTTGAAAACAAGGCTTTTTCAAAATTTTATTTTCAACATTCCTGTGAAATTTTGAATGTGCGCTTTGGATCTTTGCCTTACTAAAGCACCCACGATCCTTATCTCAGACCAAGTTTTCTTACACTGGGTGAGACACTTCACGTTAAAATACCTTCATAATTTTCTTGTGCCATCACACTTGTGAGAGATTCAAAGCCTCCGGTTCCATGTAGGATGTTTATTTTTCCCCTTAAAGGCTTCATTGTGCCATCTATAAACGTGCTGTTTGTGTGCATTGCTATTAAACTCATTTTTGTTTCATCTCTCCATAAAAAATTTTTTATTAATTGCTATTTTGTACCAAAACAAGTTCTCTGTAGAAAAATGTTGTTTAACTTGATTCATTTCCTTCGGGAGATATTCCACATTCCTGGGTGCCAATAATGGTGAGCGCGACTGTAGATACTCTTCAGTATTCCACTTAGTACTTTCCCCAATTTGCAAATAGTGTGATGAAGTGTAAGCGCAAAGACCACCAGAATACAGAATATGCTTCTGAATATGATACAGTATCTCCCGGTATCAGTCTGTGGAGTGATGTATGTATGGTGTGTACGTGAGGAGTTATACTGTGGCACTGTATGCAGACAGTCGTGTCCACGGAGTGATAATACACTCTATGAAGTTTATTGGGAGAGGCAGCTGCTATTTAAACAGTGCTTTTTAGACCTAGGTTATCACCTCAGCGTGATAACAAATAATTAATGTACAGTGACATGACAAACTGTCCAAATTGAAGTTGTCCAAGTTTAGAGTACAAATTCATCACACTGAGTGATTAAGCATCGGCACACAACCCTTTAGGATTGAGTACACTTCAGTCACAAGTTGTCATTTAAACATGTTAAAATGACACGAGGGGCTACAAAAGTGACCAAGATAGCAGTATAAACTCTAAAACAGCAAATTCACTAAAATGAACTGTAGAGGACAAAAGTTTGCCAATTTTTTTAAAGCTTTTGGAAAAAACATGGACTGGGAAAGCATGTTCGGAAAAACCCTGAGTGGCGCAGTGAATTGAATGACAGTTAGAGTTGCATTAACTCGGATTGCACCTGCAGGATTGAAAGAAGGTGATAAAGCAAACGCTGCACTGACCCTTGTCATCGGAAACACACAAAGAGCCGAGGACACGTTCCATTAAAATCAAACTCTGGAGTCCTGAAACAATCTACTGCTAACCAGAATCTGCTGAGTGGAATGCAGCTTTTCCCAGCTTCTCTTGTAAAAACTATTGTTGTACAGTGAAGTCTGTACATTGTTGCGAATAGCCAAAAAGGATAGCACATAATGTAACTGACACTTCAATAAAATTGCTTACAATAGCATATATTAATAAGTAAAAGCCTAAAGATACCACAATCTATAATCCCAAAACCACCTTGAAATAATTACAAATTCAAATACTTGAACATAAATGGCTTACGGATGATTTGGTATGCAAAATAGGCCACGGAAGTGCACATGTATATACTTTGTGGTATCATAAATTTGATGACAGTTGCGTTATATATTGAGATATATGAGATTGGGATGCTTAACAACAGCGAATGGGGGTAATTTAAAATCTACCTATTTGTTGTGGTGATTTTGCTGAGTGTGCGCACTGTAGCTATTGTTGAGAGAAATGTGATCAGTTGCCTGGCCTTTGAGACACTTCAAGGATTAACGGTCTCCATTTGGCAGGTGAAATGGACTCGGGACTAGCACCCGCACACACACCCACACACACACACTGTTTGACCACTGGTGTGTCAGGTGTTGAGACACCTGAAAGGCTTGCGAGCGGGCTTATCAACATGGACACAAGCGGCCCAATAACAAGTGGCTGTGTGTGTGTGTGTGTGTGTGTGTCCAGGTGTAGTGGGTTAACAGTTATAGTCTAAACCCCCCACCACTCTGAGATTAGTGAACATAAGCAAATCAACCTGTATGTGTGCAGTTCACTGGGAATTCCCCAGAAAGTGAGACAAAAAAGGGAGGTTGCACATTAGCGCCGTTGTGTGGTGTGTGCTTGTTTACATGCGTGCAAAGTGATCACAGGCCCACCCATGAAAGAGGGTCCTCCGGAGCAGACCATAAATAATAACGCGTGTGTAAAGTAACAGTTGGTGATGGCGTGGTGTTGGTATTGTCCTGGGTTATCGGGGACACGTGTATGCAAAACTTGAGGTTCGGCTCAGCTCATCAGCTCGACGCCGCTCGCTGCATTGCTCTTCCCGGAATCTGCTCGTATGGTGGGCACAGCCGGCAAACTAAAAGAGAAAGCTGTCGCACAGTTTTACACCCGTGCAAACTACAAATGCAATTATAAACATGCTATTAAATGATCTATTTAAGCATAACACAGCTGCTTGAACCATTACTTTGTAGGATTAGCGGAGCAGTGGTAAAGTGATCTTGTACGCGAGGCCAGTATACATAATTCATGGGAGAATGTTGGAGATAAGGAATGGGATTGGGAACAGGCAGGGTGTCGCATTCCCACGGAAGATTGTTTGGGACCATCAGTAGGCAGCTCTATAATCTGTGGTCTCAATAAACACTCATAAACTACACTAACCCACGAGCCTTATCAGAATAACACACAAAGTCGAGCAAAGAGTGCACATAAATCTTCAGTTTCCACAGGAAGATAAGAAAAAAGACGCTCACCCCCAGCTTGGGAGTCAAATCAAGCATGGACACAGTAGTACAGAACGTTTCCTGAATTTTATTGAGACAAGGCACCCGTTTTTGCATAAAAATAAAAAACCTCTTGCCATACCAGCAAGCAAAAATGTCACGGAAAACCAGACTTCTTTTTCTTTGGGCTTGCCCCGTTCGGGGTGGCCATAGCGTCTCATCCTTTTCCATGTCATCCTATCGCCTGCATCCTCCTCTCTAACACTAACAGCCCTTACGTCTTCCCTCACAGCATCCATCAACATTCTCTTTGGTCTTCCTCTCACTTGTTTGCCCGGCAGCTCCATCCTCAACAGCTTTCTACCAATATACTGTACTGACTCTCACTCCTCTGGATGTATCCAAACCATCCAAGTCTTGTTTCTTTGACTTTATCTCCAAAACATCAAACCTTGGCCGTCCCTCTGATGAGCTCATTTCTATTTTATCTAACGTGCATACTCATAGAGCAAACCTCAACATCTTTATTTGCACTGCTTCCTGTCATCTCTTCAGTGCGATTGTCTCTAATCCATACGTACATCATGTCAAACCTTCAGATAAAACTGTTAAGCAGCTGAAACCATCAAGGAGCTGTCTTAATACCATCTGACTTTTTTCAAAACTATTGTAAAATCATTGCTATCTGATTTGCAGCAAATAATTGCTCACTTCAGTCTGGCGAGTTTCCTAAAGCTCTTAATATAGCTTCTGTTAAGCTTCTTCTAAAAAACAGAGCACTGGACGCTTCCGTGTTTGCAAGCTATCGACCCATTTCTAATCTCCCTTTCATCATCTATATTGTTGAGAACGTTATTTTTAATCAAGTAAACAATTTCTTGAATTTGAATGGACATTTTGAGAACAGGTTTCGGAACTTATCACAGTACAGAATGTGCTCTTTTCTAAGTGCTAAAGGACAGGATTGAATACTGACTCAGGAAAGGTGTCAATTTTGTTCTCGTTGGATCTCAGCGGGGCTTTGATACGGTAGATCACAATAAACTGCTAAACAGGTTGGAAACATGGGTAGGACTAATTGACCCCTCCGTACAGGGCACTTAACCGCGCCTCCTGAAGTCACGTCACCCCACTGTTGCTAACCTCAGACAAACATTAGACAAAATGGCGTCGCAGGAAGAAAAGTCGAGAGCGAAATTGTCCGATTTACCAGCTGATTTTTCACTCGCATTCTAACCGAATAGTGAAATATCGTTGAAAAGCAGACAGCAGGGCTTCAAGTATTTCAGCGAGGGGTATTTCAATGGTATTTCCATGCATATCGACAGAGAAACCATTAATATTAGCGCAAGATCTTTCCGAAGTCAAAGGAAAACCAAGAAGCCACATACATTGCATCTGCAGTTGAGTCCTACAAGGATATCTGAAGCTCACTGCACATGTCAAGCAGGGTGAGTGCATTTGTTATATTTTCCATATTATACATTTGTGGAAAACAATTAACCGTACGTAAATAGATCTTAATATAACCCAAAGACGAATTCGTCATTGACAGTTTCCTATTTTCGTGTTACCTATCACACTTGTGTGCAGAATCTGTATAATGTGTATCTGTATAGCCGTTTGTGAACCGCCATATGAAGGAAAAGAAGAAGGCGAGGCTTGATTTACGAGTTGTTTCTCTCGTTTTCTTTGTGTAACGTCACGCTTCCCTCAATAATTATTCTTGAATTAGTGCCGAACCTATGTAAGTCCCGACCGAGTACAACAATCACTACTTTAGTTTCCTCAAACATCCTTTCTTCAGTCTTGGTGTCTCGGTGCACGTCGAAGGCTTTTAGGACTCGCTAGTCCGGTTTAGCTTAGCTCTCTAGCCGCCAACAAAGAAATACGTTTGTGCAGTCAGGTCCTCACAAAGTATCGCTCAACACAGATCAAGTGTGTCAATCATTCACACGTAGCTATGTTAAGCAAGCAAAGAACTGCTAATTCATTTATATGAGACATGTATTGAAAATCAAAAATAGGGCTTAGCTTTGTGCATACATATCTGTTCCGGTTGATTTTAGATGGATTCAGTTTATCGTGCGGTCCACAAAGTTTGATCCATCAAAGACATTTTTCGTACTCAGTCTTGGAAAGGGTACAAATTGAACTCCACCGACTAGCCTATCAGGATACCTGTCATCACTATTACAAAGGCCGTTACTACACCTCTTAGCCTATTGTTAAGGATCCCTAAGACGTGATAAAACGCAAACAAAAGCTCTACTGAACCATGCGACTTTGTCTGAGGTTATGGCGGAGGACAACAAGGGGCGTGGTTAGGCACATCTCTGGCCTCTGATTGGTCAGCGACGCGGCCCGCGCAATTTCTACGGAGGGGTCAATTGGAACGGTCCTTAAATGGTTCAAATCCTACCAGGAGGAAAGGAGCTAAAGTACTTTGTAACCATTGGAAGTGCTCAGTGTCAACATATGGAAATGACATACAGTATGGGGTCCCTCAAGGGTCAATTCTGGGAGCCATTCTGTTCAGCCTGTATATGCTACCCTTGGGTAAAATTTTCCAGAACTTTAGTTTTGACTATCATCGCTATACAGATGATACAGTTATAAGTAGCTGTGTCTCCAAATGACTACAGTTCAATTGAGGTGTTGTGCCACCATCTAAAGCAGCTAAATAACTGGATGAGCCAAAATTTCCTTCAACTAAACCACAACAAAATTGAGATAATTCTTTTTGGCAATAAAGAAAAACAATTGCTGTTCCTAAATACCTGAATTCACTATTTCTAAAAAGCAAAGATCAAGTCTCGAAGCCTTGATTTTCTGATGGATTATGGCCTGTCATTCAACAGTCATATCAAATCAATTACTAAAACTTTTACCAACTGACGAACATATCAAGAGTGAAGCCTTGAATGTGTCAAGCAGACCAGGATAAACTCATCTGTGCTTTCATGTCAAATAGACTTGACTATTGTAATGGTCTTCTGAATGGGCACTTCAAAAAGAACATTAAAGAGCTGCAGCTTGTTCAGAATGCTGCAGCTCGCGTTCTGACCAAAACAAAGCGGTCAGAGCATATAACTCCAACCCTAAAGTCCTTGCACTGGCTTCCAGTCATCTTTAGAATATATTTTAAAGTTCTGCTACCGGTCTATAAATCACTAAAGATTTAGGTCCTGAATACTTGAAAGAAATGCTAATGGAATAAAAACCCTGTAGGGCTCTGAGATCCACTGACTCAGGTCTAATGATGGAGTGCTGAGTTCAAAGCAAACATGATGAAGCAGCATTTAGCTAATATAATTAAAAAAAAAAATGGAGTAAGTTGCCAACAGAGGTGACATCTGCCCCAAGTGTGAGGATTTTCAAATCCAGATTGCCCCTTTTTTTCTCATGTGTTTTAGAGTACTTCCACTTTTCATTGATATTTCCTGCACTAAAAGCTGTTTTGATTGTACTTTTTCAAATGTTTTCATTTATGTATTTGAATGCTTTTAATCATGTAAAGCTCATTAAGTTACCTTGTGTATGAAATGCACTACAAATAATTTTGCTTTGCTTTGCTTCATCCTATTAGAGAGATTCCTAATTCCAAATAACAGGTAGGTGTGTATACAGCTCCAAAAAAACATAATAGTTTGGGGCGGACCACGTGATCGGTCTCTCATAACGTAGCAGAAGATCCGCGTATAAAATGTGTTAATGTGCGCGTCGCCCAGCCAACAATGTCTGGATAGTGTTCATGCGCACTATGGCGACTTTGAACATACCCCTAAAAGCAACGTAGCTCGGCTCCCCCTCCTCCTTATATGCCACCACAGGCGCCTAAACTCAGCCCCACCATTCGCACAGTTCGGCAGTCACAGCTTCTGTGAACGCTGCTCGTCGGGCGCGGCTCTGAAGAACCCAGTCGAGAATGCGTTACTCAGTCGCGTGCGAGCATAAAGCGCTTCGGCTCGACTGTGCCTAAAGCAGCACCGCTCGGCTCTGTCATAAGCCACACCGGCTGGCCACGATGGCTCATCTCTGCCGTGGGATTGGATCGGACAGGATGCGGTTTGGCCGTGATCGGATATCATCTGAATATGGCTCGAAACAATAATGTAATATTGCCCTGAGGGCTCAAAACAATAGTGTAATATTGGCCCGGTAACTTCACTCGGTTGTGTGGTGTTGTCCTTTTCGAAAACAGCTTCGGTGTCAGAAGGGGCGTCGGAAAAATGGAAATATCTTGTTCGGCTTCCAAAGTAGCAGTCACTACGCGTTTTCAACGGCGGAAGTAACGATGACGTCAAGGACAGAGGACGCGACTAATATGGCAACAACAATTGCGCAACTTTGTGCATGGATGACACGCTCTCATCTTACTTTTTTTTTCATGTAGACATTGAAGTTAATACTGTTATATGTATTTTTCATTACAATATCTATTATAGAATGTTTATAGGGATGCCAGTCCCACTTTAAAAATACAACCCAATAAATATTTATATTATTAGGAATCATTGATTTATTTTTCATTGAGTGGTGACAAATTCAGGTTGGAATCTGCCTTTTGTCCGGTTATCTGGGAGAGCCACCAGCACTCCCGCGACCCTTGTGAGGATCAAGGGCTTGGAAAATGGATAAATGGCATTTATTTATCTTGTTCAATTATTGGTTGATCGAGTTATTGTAAATAAATATTTGTAATCTGAAACTTCTGATTCTAATTAAATCGTAATTCAATTGTACAAAAAGAAGAACAACATTTTCAATGTCTGGAAACCGTAATTGTCATGTTGTATTGTTAAATAAATGATAAAGTGCAGTGATGGACTGAAACGGAGATTCAGTACAGTCTATAGAGCTCGTGTACCTACGTCACCGAAATCACGTGACTGGCCATATTGTCGGTCCAACAAAGCATTGTTCAATGCTAAGCCTGTTGAGACGAAACAAAATATGTCTTATAGCACGACGCCCAGAGTTTTGTCCAATACTGTTAAACATTTAGAAGGTGATAATAAATGAAGGTATGTGGAAAAATGAAAGACACTGGGCATAGAGGAACCATATTTAATGGCGAAGTTTTCCCCGATAAGAAAGCGGACTGTTTATTCGCTTCCACTTGTCTTAGACAACTGAATCTACACATGTATCTGGTGAGTAAGTCGTCGAGATTTATACGGAAAAGTTTTAAAGCGTCTAAAAGTTTGGACACATACGAATACTTCGTTGCTGGATCTGTTCTCAATCAAGAAAAATCCCACATAGTGATGGAGCCATTCAGATTTTTTCAATACAAATACCAATATTTAAATAAATGATCTCTGGTTTTACATAAACTCGCATTTATTAACTATGATTGGAAAAAAAAAAGAGGACGGAGACGGCTCCTCAGTACATGCGTATTGCTGCCACCCGTAAAGGTCTGTAAACCTTCTTTGTGACAGACGGTTTATTTTCTTTTTTTAAATACGCATTGTTCTCAAATGAGTGAATTTGGCATTATAGATACTAATTGGTAATTTGAGATGAAGAATAGTTCCTACCTGAAATGAAGTGATCACTACACAGGCGTGTGTGCATTTTGGTTGGGCGTCATCTATCATGTTTAATTGCCGAAATCCATCAATCTTTTCTGGTCTTTTCAGATGGTATTCTATAGCAGTGATTCCCAAACAGTGTGCCGGAGTACATTAATGGGCCGTGAGTGCTCTTCAGGTGTGGCGTGGGAAGTTATTCAATTTTATGTAATTGCTAAAAAAATATTTATGTCCAAGAAATAATGTATCTTTATTGATCTATTTATGCCAGTGAGGCACAATGTCAGACAGAACAAAAAAATCCTCTTCTATTAGATGGCAGGAAGTACATATAGTAATCTGTCCATTTTTGGTGATTTTTCAATTGTAAAATATGTGCCTTGGCTCTATCATGGTTGAAAATCACTGTTCTCTAGAGTAAAAGTTTCTTTCAGCTTGTCCCTTTCAGGGTCACCACAGCGTGTCATCTCAGATGAACGCACATATATGTTTGGCACAATTTTTACGCCGGATGCCCTTCCTGACCCAACCCTTCTCAGGGAGTGGTGGCCACAGTGGGATACGAACCCATAACCCCTGGGTTGGTACGGGGCCTCTCACTGTTCTATAGAGTGACCTCTTTAAATATCTTTCTTGTCTGTTGTGACAACCAACAGCACAACGGGTCTCGGGTAATGTAAATATTCTCCTCCAGTTCAATGTCTCCCACAATGTCAAGCAGCTCTGTTTGACTAGCAATATGGCGCCGTGAAAAGGGTGACGTCACCTGCACGAGCTCTATTGCAACCTGTTTTTACTGAAATCTTACTCTGCTTGTTTTACAGGTAGTTCACCATGCACAAAACCTAACAGTATGCCGCTTGCTGGTCAGGTGGTAGAAACGACACATTACTACAACTAATATTTTTGGCAGAACCTGGCAGGCCTTCAAGGAATATTTGGAGAAAATTATGATTCACCCAGATAGTCATTAGATGATCATCACCCTCTTTTCTTATTTTGGTTTGTGTAAGATTTAGTTATTCAGACCGATTATTTTGTATGTATAGGCACATAGAGTATCTCAGTGTGTGCTAGGATATGTTCATCTATTTATCTTATATATACACCCAAACACACACACACACACCACACACACACACACACACACACACACACACACCACACACACACACACACACACACACATACAGACACAGTTAAAGCCAGAAGTTTACATACACTGTGAAAAAAACACTTTTTTTTTTTGTTTAACTGTCAGAAGTCAAATCAGACTAAACCTATCCTGTTTCAGGACAGTCATTATCACTAAATTAATTTCATTTTGTTAAATGACACAATAATAACATAGTTTTATATTATTTTATTTATTTATCCCCCCCCCCCCTTCATTTTATAAGCTAAAACTTGGGCACAAATGGGTCTTCCAAATGGACAATGACCCTAAGTATACTGCCAAAATGGTTAAAAAGTGGCTCGAGGATAACATAGTCAATGTCTTGGAGTGGCCATCACAAAGCCCTGATCTGAATTCCATCAAAAATTGGTGGGCAGATCTGAAGAGGCATGTGCGAGCCAGGCAACCAACAAACCTGACTCAGTTACAACAGTTCTGTCAGGAAGAATGGATCAGAATTCCAGCAGAGTACTGTCAGAAGCTTGGGGAAGATTACCCAAAACATTTGACCGAAGTCATGCATTTCAAAAGAAACACTCCTCAACACTTTGGAAATGTATGTAAACTTTTGACCTAGAAGAAAATAATATAAAATAATCCTCTTTTCCATTGTTTTGGCAATTAACAAAATTAAATAATTTTGGTGAGCCTGACTGACCTGAAACAGGACCGGGACAGTTGGATTTTACTTCAGATAGTGAGATAAATAAAAATTCCGTTTGTGCACACTGCATGTTAATTTCTGGCTTCAATTCTTATACATATAGTCACTTTTCTGATACATCTCCTAGACATTTTCCTGGTGAGAGCACAAGATGAGGGGGGTCATCGAGGTAAATGCCTTGAAGACGTTGACGACATCAAGATGGCTGCAATGACGGAGTAACCCCGAAGAATCTTTCCAGCAATGCATGAAGACGCAGATGCATGGAGCATTACGTTGAAGGTAAAATCTTGCACTTTGGGTTTGAAATATATCTATTGTGACACAAGGTCTGGAAATTTTCTGCCGCACCTCATAAGAGACTAGACAGAAACATAAGAACAACTAACCCCTTAAGTATGAGAACACATATTCAGTATATAAAAAATGACAGGATGATGCTAATAAAATATAAGTAAGAGTGGATCCATGGGAGCGGCATGCATCTGGGTTTCTTGCTGTGATTTGTACGATTTCAGGAATTTCCAGTGGTGGCAGGCCAAATTTGTTCTGCACTTTATGTCTGAACAATGGCGTAAATCAGGCAATACTTTGGCTTCCCTTTTCCAGAGAGGACGATGTCATTTTGGCACAGCTATGTCAAACGAATCACTTGCTTTGTGCTGCTGATCCTTTGGTTTGGTGCAATATGTCCACGCTTTGTCAAATAACAGCACATACAGCAATAGGTGCCTCACTAATCAACAGTTTGTAATGTTATTTAGTTTACGCACGATATACTGGGGACATCACACATTTGACATCACCGTTTAAGTAGGAGAGCCCAGCCCATCCAAACGTCCATCCATCCATTCATTTTTTTTTTCTTATCCTCACGAGGGTCGCGGGGGGCGCTGGAGCCTACCCCAGCTGTCAACGGGCAGGAGGCAGGGTACACCCTGAGCTGGTTGCCAGCCAATCGCAGGGCAGGTAGAGACAAACAGCCACACTCACAATCACACCTCGGGGCAATTTAGAGTGTCCATTTAATGTTGCATGTTTTTGTGATGCGGGAGGAAACCGGAGTGCGCGGAGAAAACCCACACAGGCACGGGGAGAACATGCAAATTCCACAAAGGCGGGGCCGGGATCGAACCCAGGTCCTCAGAACTGTGAGGCCAACGCTTCACCATCTCATCCACCGTGCCCCATCCAAACCTTTGCTTCCAAAATGTTGTAGTTATGCAATGATCTCCATAACAACTCACTTTTACATAATTCTGGCCATTTTGCACGTAAATGCTGTTACGTTGCACTGTTTGTATATTTCTAAACCACCTTAGGCTTGACGTCGTCTTGCTGTTCTATCTCGTGGCAAAAGATGGCGACATTTCATCATTATCATCAATTCTGACTTTTCACTTGGAACCCCGAGGATCAGGTTACAATATGATGTAAGATTTGATTCCGGCCCAATTAGCTGAGTGTTATCAATACGTATTATCTGTGTGTGTGTTCATAGTTACAAGACTTCTTTCTGCTTAAGGGCATTAGTCATATGACTGGAATTTTCTTTGGCTAATGTGAAGCCTCTGTGTTGCATTTCCTTGAAACCTGTCTATATCCTGGATTGCGCTGTTAAAGATTTAATCCAGAGGACCTGTATTTTATTTGTCTATCATACAAATGTCGCTAAAGTAAAAAAAAAATGTAAAAATTCCAAACTCAACAGAAATAAAATAAATTAGCGTCAAAGTCAGTCTCAAAATCTTGTTAAAGATGTCACTTAGATTTGGCAAGTTCCATAACTCCCCGGAATGTGATGTCACGCCAAGACAACATTTAGGCAGAGAGTGAAAAAGCTAGCAAAGATGATGAGGAAGTGTGTTGTATACGGCTGTTCTGTGTGAAACGCTGATGGAGTCATCTTACATAATGGCCGAAAGATGAATAGATAGGCAGGTTATGGAATAGGTTTATAAAGACAAAGCGGGCACATTGGACTTACAAATCAAAGTGGACAGTAATATGTTCCAAGCATTTCATGGAGGACTGCTTTGAAAACCCGGTACAGCGTTCACTTGGCTTCGGTAGCAAGTAATTACGTACGTGTTCAATTGTTTAGTATTGACAAGTGTCTACATCACTGTATAAATTTAGGGTACTGTTGACGCTGAGGTCTTCCTGAAATTCGACTACGGCAGTGTGCTCTCAAGTGTTGGGTGCGTTATTTAAAATACGGGCTAAATGCATGTAAATTCCTCCTCTTCAGTTCCTATCTCTTCCACAGAGCATTCCGTAAAAACTTCTTCATCACTGCTGTCTATCTCCTCGAGATCCCACTCGCAGCGTGTATGATTGTCTGTATAGGAAGCCATTTTCTTAACTGGGGTTGTCTAGATGTGACGTCACACGGCAGTAGCTTCTACAGAGCCTCGGTTTGAAACAGACATTGGAAGCATTCGGATTACAAAAGAATAATCTGCACTTTGGCGCTAATTTATTTCTTAGCTGTTGTGTTGAGAATTTTTAAAATATTTTTTTTAATGAAAAAATAGCTACATTTGTGTTATACATAAATAAACTGTAGATCCTCTGGATTAGATCTCTAAGGAGACAAGCCAGCGCTTTCAGTCACTGTTAACATTCCTCATTTGTCTTCCTACATTTTGACACACTTGATACCATCTTACTATAGTGAGTCTGGCTGCAAAAGCAGGACTGACGTTCATCGCAAGCACGCACAAACACACATGCTGCTTGTGATAAGAACATTCGCAGTCGTGATGATGCAGCTTTTGCCACAGGAATCAGTGCACTAAATTTCAGGCAATCAAGTTGTTATAGATCAGAGCTACGGTTATAGCATTCGCGAGCAAAAAAAGAAGAAAAAAGTCATCCAAAACTGCACACACGAACTGGCGCTGGTCAAACAAAATCAAAGAACATTCAGTGTTGCTGTGCAGGTATGCCTGTGGGCTTTGTTCGACTATGTCAATATATTAGCAGCCGCAAATATCAGTTCTCCCTGTGTCTGCATGGGGTTTCTCCTGGCACTCTGGTTTCCTCCCACATCCCAAAAACATGCAACATTGATTGGACACTCTAAATTGCCCCTAGGTGTAATTGTGAGTGCGACTGTTGTCTGTCTCCATGTGTCCTGCGATTGGCTGCCAAGCAGTTCAGGGTGTACAGAGCCTCCTGCCTGGTAATAGCTGGGATAGGCTCCTGCACTCACCCGACCTTTGTGAGGATAAGCGGCTAAGGAAATGGATGGATGGATGGATGGATTCAAGCCCAGTCCTTTGAACAAAACAACTATCCACAAGGAAAAAGAGACGTATAATCACCCTACATACCTTTCTTGTGTTTGTTGTTTGTCATGGAAAATAAAACCTGATAAACAGAACTGTAACACGAGTGTATAATGCTCTATTCATGAGAGGAGCAATTGCAAAGCACTGTGCCAAGATACTGTGCCAGGAGTGATCATCAAGTGCGCCTCGGGAAATTATTCCATTTCACTTAATTTGTGTGAAAATTGTTATTTATGTAACCAGAAAAAAAACCAATCTTTACTCATGAATCAATGCCGGTGACCGATAGAGACAGGATGAACAATGAAATGCTATTCCAAATACTATTTAGTGTAGCTGTGAGATTTTCTCAAAAGTCAAAAATGTGCCTCGGCTCAATTAAGGTTGAGAAAGACGATGCATTTGAGCAACAATCAATGTGATGCAGAATGTGTTGGGCAGACATTCGCAGAAGAGACAACTTGACCGCTGGCAAACTTGCTCTCCGAAAGAGGTCACTCAAATCCAGAAGAACAATTATGCTGGTTCACATTGCAGGACTTTGACAGGCCTCTAGCAGAGGTGATGAGTTCAACACTTTGGCCTCTGATGGAGGGCCTTATGGAACTCCATGACTAATCACATCTCTGGAGGCCCACTATTGTCCCAAACCCCATCTCTGCCCCCTTACCTCATCCCCCTAAACCCCACCTTTCTTTCATTTATAGTGTCCTTTTGTACTGTGAGATGCAGAGAGGAAGAGAGTGATGGGGTAAAGATGGAGGACGGGGGGTGGAAGAAGAGGAACCTTTTGTTGCCTTTCAGGTGGTTTCCCATGAAAAGCAAAAAAAAACAAAACAAAAAAAAAAAAAACACACCTGCCGCCACCAGAAAAGCGCCACGTCTCGCTTTGTTCCGCCGAGTCCACGCGCAGACGCGAGTTCGGCTCGCCGTGCCTCCACTCAAGTCACGGCGTGCACAAATACGGATCCAAGCACGCTGACATATGCGCTCAGATTGGGCCGATTTTGGTGCGTGCAAAAAAGTGAAGGGCAAACGGGAGGGGTTAGGAGATACAGGTGCGAAGGTAAAGTGGCTTGGGTGGTGATTGAGTGGCAACCCACTGAATGGACTCCTCTTGCTGCAAGGAGCTAAGGTAGCGCCGTGTGTGTCTGTGTTATTTCGAGCAGACCACGGTGAGTGCTCTCGAGTTAGTGTCAGGTATCAGGTAGCTACTTGTCTCTGTGTCTTCAAGGCAGCCGCTGTTTGGATAATGTTTACAGTCGAGAGAGCAGAGCACAGAGGAGGAGAAGGGCGAGATTGCTGCCTTTGATCCGATGCAGAATATTTGAGACAAGTATAAAAGGAGCGCAAACACGCCGGCATCTCGCTTTGTGTAAATAAATTTAATTAGGCTTGGAAATTGCTCATCAGCGTAAATGTGTGAATGTTTGTGTTGTCTATTTTTGCCCTGCGGATAAGCGTTAACCAATGAAGGCAGTGAAGGATAATCAAAGCAAAGCGTTATGTGGACAGCTTTCGATCAAACCTCCACTTCTATGCAGTTTGTTGTCTCCTGCTCATGAAAACTTCAAACAATAAATTGAACAAAGTGTTAGAACACCTTGGAACGAAATGGAAGCTAACATGTAGGATGTCCCTGTCCCCATCCTTCATGAGAGGCCAAGCGCCAATCTAGTTCATTTTTCGTAGGTTTAAGGTCACATTTTTCGACACCAAACTCCACCTAGCATGCTTTTATGGGCCTTGTTCACATACACTGGGGTACAGTCGTACCAGAATAAAAACAATATTATTTGTTTCCATTATTATGCACTGCAAATAAATCAGTGAAAGTCACTAATAACGATTTTTTTGGTCCCCCCCCCCCACCTCGGAGGGAAGTCAGGATTAGATTTGGGCTTGAAAATACAGAATGCAGTGAGATGAGCTTCTGTTAAAGATATGAAGATCTCCATGTGAAAGAGACTATGTGCTAACTCACGTTAAAGTATACAGACAACCACTAGAATTTTGTCTGATGTAGTCATGATAATTGATGATACCGTCGTATGTTAAACGGGCCAGATAAAGGTCTGATGACACACAACGCATACGATAACAGCACAGTAGCAGACCACAAGTATCATTGCTCGTTTTGCTCCGCGACTGCAGTGAGTCGGGAAAGTTGTAGGGGAGCAGTAGAATTTGACTGGGAAAAAAAAGTCGACAAGGCAGGTGGGAAAGCAAACATGAAAGAAAGGAAGGGAGCCAAAACGAGAACGAGGCAGACAGAAACAAGACTTGAGATGTGCAGAAGACCAGACATGCAGCCTTTACATTCTCTGGGTATGTGTGCGTGAAAAACAGATCCCTTTGGGCCACACAATTAAATAACGTTTAAAAGACGACAGAGCTCTGTACACAGGAAGGGGAAGGGGAAAGGGAGAGTGCAGGGAGTGGGTGAGCATGCAGGTGGATGCAGTTTTTTCTTTAAAGTGTGTGCACACCAGTGGTAAGGACTGCATGTGTTTGCATGTGTATGCAAAGGCTGGCTCTCCTTTGAACTGCTGGAATATTTGCTCAAAGGGCTTTGCAGTAAAAGAGCGCACATAAAGCATCATTGGACACCGCCGCACACACCATATTTAAAATGACAATAGACAGAGGGAGCAAAAACAGACATTCCATTACAAAGTGGAAGAAAAGAGAGCAAGCGAGTGGGTGAGAGAGAGAAAGAGAGAGAGAGAGAGAGAGAGCATGGGAGAGACTGTGAAGAACAGCCTGAAAGAGGTTTTGTGGGCCCATAACAAAGGCCCCTCAGAAAACACAGCGACATAGGAATGTTAATTAATTAATGAGAAACTATTGAGCCTCCGGAGAATGGTCGAAAAAGAAAGACAAAGATGAAGTGGCAGAGATGAGTCAAAGGGCCAGGAGTACAAAGTTATTTGCCTTTTTTAAATTTTCTTTTGAGTCTGATTACTCCTGTTTTTTCTTTTTTTATTTTCAGAGCGAATGTGGCGGTCAAATCAGAAAAACTCTTTCCTCGTCACGGCTTCGCAGATGTGCATTTGCATTTGTGCAGTACGTACACAGAAGCACCTTTTACGTTTCTTTCCCAATCCAAACGCTGAAATAAATGTCTCATACGATGAACACATTTTCCTGCACCGCACAAACACAAATGTTTTGAATATGTTTTAAAAAGCAAGCCTGTCTGCTCCCAGAAGTTGGATACATCATGAGTTGCTTATGCAACTTCCTGTGCAGGTGATGAAATTTGAAGCTTAGCGAACAGCTTATGACACAAACAGCAGGACACATTTTGCAACATCAAAGAAAAAACAGTGGTTACAGTGGTTATAAAAAGATGGCACTTTGGTTAATTTTTATAATACTAAAAACAAAAAATGATTCCGAAGTTTATGCGAGGAAATGTATCAGGGTCTGATGGTCTGAACTAAGATAGAATTTTATGGCCATTATTCCAAAAGGTATTTCTTGCAGAAAAACAGAGCTGCTCACTGCAAAGGAACACTACAGTGACCATTGGGGGTGGCAGCATCACGCGTCGAGGCCTCTGGAACTGGGGCCTAAGACAAGGTCGAGGGAATCAACCACAGTTTGAAGTAGCAGTCAGTGTTAGCATAAAACCTTCAGGCTTTTGCTGCAAAGCAAATAAATGTTAGCAATGGTTTACGAGAATGGCTACAATTAATCCGGGTTAATCAGGCGTACTTTAAAGGGTGGAAAGAGTGTGCGGAGTCCTGTTTAACATGAGTTTGAATCTGATTGATTCATTCTGAACACAGCCACATTCCAGGTCTTGTGCAACTGCATTGTTTCATTTTTTTTTTTTTTTTTTTTTTTAAATTGAGTTTTACATGTTGTAGGTCATAACTTTGGTGGACAAAGTTTTAAAAGATTTTCTTGGTCTCATTCTACTTAATTTAACAGAAATTTGTGTACACTTTTTATGTCCACTGCCTGTACATTCGTTTTTAATAAGCTCTTCTCTTCTCTACACAACAATAACAATATTATCTGTGTGTGTGTGTTTGCATTAACGTTGTCATGTGCGTGGTCTTTTGGTCAGTCCAAGAGCCCAACAATCCGGCAGCAGAAACCTGAGAGGGTGTGACTTACGAGACCCCACATTCTGATCTTACAAGTGACGGAGGGGCGCCGAAGTGTCAGAATTGCAATTTCCTCCAAACAGTCACACTCAGATCCTTTTCATCTAACATTGACGCAACAGCCAAAACACACTGCACTGCCTCCATTCCTCTTCTTCCAGACTTTTCTCCCTTTTCCTCAGCTACAAATGCTTTCACACTTCCATTCATAAAAGGGCCCTCTTGTCTCGCACCAAACTGTATCGCCCCCTGCCCCCACCCAATCCGTGTCCCTTCCCCAAACAGTCATGCTCTTCACACTGAGCCTCCAAGCAAAATAAAACAGGGCAAAGCAAGGGAGAAAGAGAGGGGCGAGTTCAGGACTCAGGGGCCCCTCCCACCTCCTAGAGATGCTCCAGCCCATCCCTAAATTACAGGCCAATGAGAGGAGCTCATTCACCACTCACACGCTCCTTCTACAATAGGTAAGGAGTGGGACGCAGAAACGGCGAGATATATTCACAAGAGAGTAAAGGGAAGACAGAGTGCATTTGTTTTGGGGGCGGGGGGCTAAAGGCCGTATGAGAAGGAGCTAAATTTGGGAGTGAAAGTGAGGGTAGCCCGAGATGAGGTTGTGACAGCGGCAAGTGCAGAGTTCCTGAAGAAACAAGTTTGTCTCACTCTTTGATTAGGATCATTCACACACACACACACACGCAAAAACAGAAAGACAGAGACAACTTATTTTCCCTGTCAACTGCCACAACAGACAAGGCCTGAAGAAAGTGAGCTGCCAGGAGCGTCCGTACAGGTGTCCAGACAACAAGTGGACGGTCCGACATGCTACCCGCGCTTCTGCTTCTCTGCGTGGTCAACGGAGTAGGGGCGTCCACCCCTGGAGTCGGGGCTTATGACCGGATGCAGGACAGGCAAGGAGCAGCAACCGCGCTGTGCCCGTCGCCATGCCAGTGTGAACAAGACGCTATCTTCCTCATGGTGGACTGCTCGGAGTTGGGACTATCGTCTGTGCCGACCGACATCAGCCCCCTCGCCACTTACCTGTGAGTAATAAAAGTCTGAAAAGAATGCACTGCTCCAATATTATCCCTTCCTGCCTCCATTTTTCAACTGTCCTGATCAGTTATTGGTCAGTCTTCACTTCCTCATCCAATATGACTGTGCATACGATATTTTTAAACACAACGTTGAAACTGGGGAAAAACGTCAGAGGGAGCAGGCAAGACTTGGCTGCGCGCTTGCATTCGCAAAAATGTTGTGTGTTTGTTTTGACAGCTAAGGAAGAATGAATGGACCACATCTTCCACTGTCATGTTTCTCAGCACCAACTGGGTACCAGTTGAGGGAAGCTGTCTGAGGCAGTTGCACATGACACTGCAGTGCATAAACTTATAATTACTGCGTATTTAACTTGTACGATACAGTAAAGTTGGGAGTGGAGACCATAAGATCAGGTGGTTAAATGTGTTTGACGTTCAATTAGTGGTTTGATGTTGAATACCAATCAACAGCTATCTTTTTGTTGTGAGATTTATGATTCATAAAGGAAAGGTTTGTGGAAAAGTGGAGAGTTTCCAAAAATACGTATTGGAAAGGTCCGATACGAGACCTAATGTGAATATAACTAAATGTGACTATAAGCCGGCTAAAGAGCAACTCCCCACCAGGAGTGTCTCGTAGTAAGATTTGAGACAATACACAGAATGTGAACGACTTTCTTCCAGCGCTGCCAGAACTTTCAAATTGCTTTTCTACGCAGGCCTCTTAGGACAGATTAGAGGCATGTCGTGATAACTGATATTGAGCTGATTGAAGTAAAATCCAGGAAACTGTGATGGAGCAGTTACTCACATGGGGATGTACAAGTATTACAGCGGTGGGAGACTTGGAATTCCAAGGAGGTAAGGAAAGATCAAAAGTTGATGTCATAAAAAATGCAGGATACAATGGATAACTCTGCGTGAATGATGCCGAGTCCACATCTGTGACGGTGGCTTCCAATTTCCAGATGTCATACGTTCATTGGGAATCCACATGGGCCAAAATCTATCCAGAAATCACTCAGTAGGGCACACCCACAAATGCGCGCAGGCAAAGTGACGACCTGAGACTCCTTCTGTGCAATACTTTTCCCTTCTTGTCTCACCACACGCAAGCACACAGCACACACGCCTACACAGATACACCCGTGAACTCCGATGATCATTGACTACAAACATCAGCGTAATTGTTCATTTCCCCTCATTACCTAACGCTGGAACTGGACCAATTAGTGAGTTTGAGGGGTGATTTAGAACAAGATAAATAAACTCTGCGACCAACCGCACATGCCCACACGCAGTTACACCAAAACACATGCTTAGTGGAGAGGGAGCACAGTAAAGCATGAAGTTGTGGGGACAGTAGGAACACGCCGCAATAAATGAGGATACGGCACTCGCTTTGGTGATCCGCATCAAACCACACAAGCAAAACATACACCCCAACACAAATGCACATCCTCTCTCTCTCTCTCTCACACACACACACCACACACACACACACACACACACACACACACACACACCACACACACACACCACACACACACACACACAGACAAACAATCTCAATACACACAGGAGACAGAGCACGGGAGAGAAAATGTACAAATGTTTGTAATTTCGCCCTGATTTATGAAGGATTACAATCGTGACAACTGCGCTCTGTCTACGGAGGTCAGATACGTCTCGCAGCACAGAGTACTAGTTCGCAGGTCAAAGGGATTTATTTGGGAACAGTCCACTTTCCAAACCCGATCCACATGAGGTTGTGAAACTGTATGACATCATCCAGTCATGTCATCAGAGAGCGCTTCAAAGTGTGCCCAACAGTGTATGCTGGAGGCCAATCACGCTATGAATCCCTCGTCCTCTTTCCTGCTGTTTATTTGCACACTTGGCCGAGCCCTCGGTAAACAGGTAGATGCACGATGTACTTTGTAATTAGTTCAGTATCATATTATTGCATGTTGACTTTGGAGAGGTATTGCAAAGGTGCTGTGAGCAAATCTGAGCAGAGGGGGCAGAGATTTCTGACGAAAAGTCGTTTCTGGGGGCAATGCACGAAATGAGCTGTCATGTGAGACGTGCGAAAAGACTGGTTCTTTGATATTAGATGAGAGGAGAGAGCCGCGGGCTCCGTGTCTACCTGTGTGTACTCTAATGCGTGTTAAGCTTGGGGACGTTGTGTACAGGACACATCAGACATTCGCTTTATGCAATAGATTAAAAAAAAAGAAGAGGAAGGTTTGGAGTGATTTGATATCAATTCAATAAAGTTTGTCTGAGTTCTGAATTCAGTGAAAGCATTTGTAAGTCAGAAGCCAGTCGCAACTCGAATCGAGCAGTGATGAGTTGATTTTTTTTTTTTTTTTCCGAGTGGTGAATGGAAACTGCAGCTAGTACAGTACCAGACAGATGAAAACCATAGCGTGTGTGTGCGCGTGTATGTGCATGCGTACACGCGTGCACGCGGATGTTAAGACCACCCAGACTGCTGAGAGAATTATGTTTTCCAGCCAGTTCAAATGAAGCAGGACTATAAAATGAACAGGAGGATGAAGAGGAAAAACCTGAGCAAGAAGTGAGGTGAAAATTAGAGTATGAGTGTAGACCATCTGAAAACTCCCCAAGAGTCACCCTGACCGTTTACTCACACACACCAGGCAGACATCCACCATCTGCGTAGTGGCAGTAAATGAAATTGTCGTGTGCGTGTCATTTAGCTATTATCTTGACGGAATGATTCCTATCAGGAGCGACTGGGGGGGTTCACACTGTAAACAACATGTCTGAGACAGGCAGATAGAAAAAGACAGCGAGACAAAAAAGGTGAATGGGGGTAGATTGTTTGAGGTAAGACTTAGAAAATGTAAAAAGAATTCAAGAAAACACAAAGAAGAAAGAGCTGTCTGTAGTTTTCTTTTTTTGTAAACCGTTAGCAGAGGGCTCTCTGTCTTGTTATCAGTGTCCTGGCTCCAGACAACTACCGGTACATATAGTCGTAGCCTGCTTCTTCCTCAAACACAAGCCTCCTTTGCTCCAGCCTGACTTTTTTTTTTTTTTACAAGACCTATGGCTGGACTTTATAAGTGGTTGGAGCAGCTACAAACATTTTATTTTTAAAATATGATTAGAATTTTCTGAAATTGTAAATATGCGTGAACTTTCCCTCAATACAGTGTGGCATCAACCGAGTGCACCGAAGTCAAAAGGGTTTCGAATTTTTTAAGTATGAACAGAGACTCCATTGATAGCATGTCTACAATCAGATCGGGAAGAATAATGCATCTCTGATTTTATATAGGACGGACAGGGTGACGAATGCCACCACAAAAAAGAAGAAGCAATTTTATCTTTTCTTGTTTTTTTGTTTTTTTATATTTTTGCCTGCTGAGTTAATTACTGAACTCTCTTCTATAGATTCCCACAGAGAACATAACAAGCTCTCTTGCTGTGATAGAAAATAGATATTTGTGCCAGAGGGGTATTGGAAGGGATTGGGAAGTTAGTGTTCCTGCTTGTGGTTTTCCTGACATCAACCTGGGAAGCCCTTAAAAGTGTCTGAGGGAGAGAAGACAGGTAGAAACATACACACTCTGGGGGGGAAGCGGTAAGTAGAGAAGAGACAGCAGCCACAAAGTCCTCTGTAGTAAAAACAAAAAACAACCAAAAAAATCCAACTCATTTGCAACTTCACCTTGAAGGGTAACTTTAATGACGATGTGGATCAGGGACATCAAGTGACGTGAGCTGATTGTGATGAGGTCAAGCATTGAATTGTATTTAATCTCTCATGAAGAACGGATCTTTTTTTGGAAATAAACATCAGTAACAGTTTTAAGCAAGCAAAAGCTTATTGCATGTGTAGCCATTGACTGACTCCTTGTACGTTTAGAGGCACAGTAGCGTGACGCATGTATGATATGGGAGCTTGGAATGTGCTGCCTGTGACGGGTGAATGAGGGGTACCTCTGACTAAAAGAACTCAGAAGGCCTACATGGCCCAAATTCCAATTCTGCCCTTTTCCAGGCCTGGGAATTCATGGGAATGTTTGCACGTGTGAGTGCTTGCATGAATCTGTACTTCTCACTTTCCAGTACAGAGAAGCTATTGTCTTTCCCAGCACTGGAATAAACTATACATGTAAATACACTCAAAGCAAAGCAAAGCAAAGCAAAGCAAAGCAAAGCAAATTTATTTGTATAGCGCATTTCATACACGAGGTAACTCAATGTGCTGTATTTGAAAACAAAGAGATAAAACATTTAAAACGGCATAAAAACAATAAAAATGACAAACAAAATATTAAAAAAAAGACATTTAAAACCACATACAGTGCAAGTAATATGATCAAAAAGTAGATATATTCTAAAAAGTATGAGAAAAAAGAAGAGTTTTCAACCTGGATTTAAAACTATTCACACTTGGGGCTGACCTCACCTCTATTGGCAACTTATTCCATTTGTGTGCAGCATAATAGCTAAATGCTGCTTCACCATGTTTGCTTTGGACTCTGCGCTCCACTATTTAACCTGAGCCGGTCGATATCAGAGCTCTACTGAGTTTGTATTCCATAAGCATTTCTTTCATGTATTCAGGACCTAAATCATTTAGTGATTTATAGACCAGTAGCAGAACTTATAAACTCTCTAAAGATAGAGAGTCCAGGTGTTTAATAACAGCAATTCTCTTTTCTTGATTGCCAAAAACAATTGTCTCAGTTTTGTTGTGATTCAGTCGAGGAAAATTCTGGTCCATCAAGTTATTTATCTGATTTAGACAGTGGCATAATACCTCAATTGAACTGTAGTCATCTGGAGACACTGCTAAATATAACTGTGTGTCATCTGCATAGCTATGGTAGTCAAAATTAAAGTTTTGAAGAATTTGACCCAAGGGTAGCATATACAGGCTGAACAGGAGGTCCGAGAACTGACCCTTGAGGGACCCCATAGGTCATTGCCATTCGCTGAGACCGAGCACTTCCAATGACCACAAAGTATCTCCTTTCCTCCAACAAATACACTTGTAAGCTGTACCACTGCCAATTGTAATTATATGTTAGTTGATTTGTGAAACAAATCAAATGGGTTTTATGTTTTAAAACCTGCTCCCAATAAAGAAAATAATTTCCAAAAAAAGACAAGAGGGCAAACTATAATCACAATTCTACGCTGCGACAAATCGTTTAACTTCCCCCTACAAAAGAGTAGCACCATTCACAGGAAATAGCATTTATAAAATAGAGCTCCCAAAAAACACACTTATTTAGTGATCCAGGGATACATTTTACATACTATCTAGGTACCCTTGTATTTTCACTGTGCAAAAGAGTGTTACTTTGAAAAGGAACTTGTCACATTTTAGCCTACGAAAATGTTTTAAAACTGGATACTACGTAAAGCTATAAAACAAATGATGAGACACGATATTGGGGTAAAATGTCAAAACTAATTTCAAGGGTAAAAATTGATTGAATTATCCAGAAGCAACTATCCAGTGGTCAGATCACAGCGGCAACAAAAAGTGGACTACACACATGTTTTCCATCAGCTGGGAATTGTGTCACTGTGACGAGATTTTCATGTCAGAGAAGAAGAAAGAAAAAATAAAATTGGTGCTTTTTACATGCATGGCACTGGGCCAAACTAAATATCTTTCAAAATGACAGCAGCCACATGTCTTCATTAGTATGGGCTAAGGCTGCCTCAATTTCAAGATTTTTATCTGTAGCCACGTTACATGCAAGGAGCAGTGATCCAGAATTAGATTTCAAACTAGATTCAGTGTCCTCCTGTTTCTGCCATTCAACAAAATGAAAACATAAAGGAGACCAACACAAACTGTCATAATTAATTTTCATTTTACAAACTAACCCTGGGAATATGCTTCAAAATTACAGGAAAAAAATATTGGAGCTAAGTTTACAGGATGTCTGCACAACTTGTAAAATTGTAATCTTTGTAAATGATTAACCTGGAATGTGGTAGAATGTGTTATGAAAATTTGAGGACTTACCGATTGGTCGCTATTTAGAACTTTTGACAAATTTTGGGATTGGCTGTAATCTCATAATTTGTCAGCGAATTTAGACATTTCAACTGAAAATCTCGTTTACCCCAGTGACATCTCACGCTGCCGTCGTGAATGTTTGAGTCTGAGAGATGCTTAGTTTGAGCTCTGTCACGCATCTTATGATGTAGTACACAGGCTACACTAATGAAGGCTCTGTTCGGAAATGCACTTCAATCTCACTCTGCTGCACTCTCGCCCATTTCTGAAGATCACGGTTAAGGCATGGGACTAAATTTCCGAAAGCACCCAATGTTTCTTGGTCAGTGAAAAAACATGTCAGCGTTGTGGGACTTCCTAGTGGTGTCTGTGACAGATAAACTATCTGCAATCTGCATTTCCTCTTGGGGGCACATCTACAAAGTGTTCCAAAACGCCAACATTTAATCAGGGAACACGAGGAGGAGCAGTGAGGTAAGAGTTGGCCCACGAAAACTTTGTTCTTCGTGCTGGCCGGCCTCCCATTTAATATTGCGGAGAACCCCGCATTCTTTTATCGTAAACCTTTGAGAGCCACCACATCTCCTTACACTCATAAATGTGTTTCTGATGTGCTATATTACTGATTTATCACGTTGTCCATACAAAGGTTGACAAATACAAACTAAGCTAGAAGTTAAAGTACTTGCTATGAGTGCTCATACAGGATCCATTCTCATTGCAATCATCTTAATTTGCTGGTAAATTGTCATGACAGCAAGATACCTGATTTGAGGTCCATTTTGGTCAAAGACTGATGAGAAATATTTTTAATAGATATATTGCTCCATTTTACGATCAGATCAGTTTATTTAAACTCGTTAATCAACTGCCCAAATCTTGATCCTGATAAGGCTAGAAATTAGCTTTATGAGATATGGCTCTGATTTGAAATGACATAAAAAAAAGACAGCCTTAGTATTCGGTATATGTCATGTAAAGACCAAGAAAATGTTAATGAACTATGAAGGCTCTTTTCACTGACCCACAACAGCTGCCTGTCAGTGCTCTCCACATGTCAGAGGCAGTTGTATGTCCTGTAGCTCGCACTGTTCCAACACTTCCTGTTCCATTACTGAAGTGCTTGACCTTCCACCCGTCTCCCCTCCGTCTCATGTGTGGGAGGACAAGAAGCGGACATAAACGTGTGTATGTGTCCTATGTGTAGTATACCAGTCTATGGAGACTTCCCACAGGGCAAGAACGGGTTTCCCATGACATGACCCCAGAATAAACAAACAGCCGCTTTCTCCACCTAGACATCCGCTTGTCACTCTCCCCAACACTACAACAAGCGGAAACGAGCATATAATATGAGGAACGGCTCCTCTTTCTGACTTATCCCTTCTTTTCTCTTCCTCCCTATCTGTTTCCTGTGCTCTTTTGTATCTCACTCGTCCCCGTGGAGAGTCTTGCCCAGGTGAAAGACTTCCTCGCCCTCTCCCTTGCTCTTTGTGGCCCTTGAATGAGAGACAGGAGAGAATAAGAGAAGGCCTGATAAAGAAAGTTCCTTCTGACACAAAGGGCAGTGTACCCCTCCCAGGAAGTCGAGAAGAGAAAGAAAACGGGAGCAAGAAAACACCTTTAGAGGGAGGAGGAGGGGAAAGACAGCATTGTGGCCGCCTAACTACACTCTTTTTGTATGGACACACATGTACGTGCAAACTTGTGTGACCATGACAGAAACTGAAAGCCCGAGTAGTTGGTCGAATTAAAAAAAAAAAAAATCATCATCGTAAAATGCAAACACAGACCTCAGGCGTGCACACACACTGACACACAAAAACCTTTTTTTGGCTCCATCTGTTGAAGGTGGCACCCCTGCATTGACAAGCAGTCGCATTAGGTGGGATAAAAGATCCTCTATCATTGTGGCTTTGACTGTTAAAGAGGTAAGCAGAGAGGATGGAACTGGCTGAATGCGACACGAGACATTACTGTCATGGTTACAGTAAAAGGCAGCCAAGGTGCGGCTCAAAGTATTGCAAATACAGAACTCCTGCCCTGTAGGCAGGGATCTGGTCATTGCTTTCCACCAAACTTGCTTGCAAATAATCTGCCTTGAACGAAACAAATCTTACGACCATTATTAGCTTATCACTGGGTGGAAGGGAGTAATGGATTTGGATTTGGAATGTAAGCAAATAAAATGATGAAGGAATTGCAATGAAGACCTGAGGGGATGGCTTTTGGGACTGCATTAGATTAAATTGTGCAATTGCGCAGTGCAACAAAAGCATCCTCCCCAAGGGCAACATGGAAGTTTGTGTGAATGCCAAGGGCACTGACACAATTATTACATTCAAAAACACATTTTTTTACTACGTTAAATTTTACACTGCTGCGTATTTTTATCCCAAGTTTCAAAGCTCTAGTTCAAGGGCATATCGGTAGTGCTAAGAACGCAGACAAGCATCTCCAGCGACCAGTCCCAATACAATACCTGCAGCTCCTTATCAACCCCGTGATCCTAAACTCTAGTCCTTCTGGATTGCTATTATGCAATGCTGTTTTTGTTTTAATTGTAGAAGATCAACAGATTGCGGATCACTTGTCCACGGATCAGTTCAGATCAAAGGCAATGGAAAATTAATAATGTGGCAATGGCATGACAGTGCGTGCAAGCTTTTACTCAGGATTCAAAATTAGATAGCTTTGATGTCATCTTGAAGACGCTCACAGCCACATTATTGCTACGCACAGATGAATGCTGTTATATGATGTACATGTTTGTTTTCCTTTGGCTTTTAAGAATACATATTATCCAATAAGTAATTTATGGATGTTGATATGCATTTGACCATGTGTTTATCAGTAACTTCCAGTTTTATACTTTGAAACGTATTTTCCACAAAGTAAGTGTGTATCTCCTTTTGTCTTGCCCAGCTTTGTCTGCCTGACACATTTGACGACCAATACTAGACACAAATGCCAGGCTGTCGATCCCATTTGTTCTGATATCTGAAAGCATATTCACCCACCAGGGTGGTCTGTCCTGCACCTTACAAAAAGCCAACATGGGTCCAGATTATGACCGCTGGCGGATGCTGTTCAGGTGAACCTGCGAGCATGAGCGTGTGGCCAGTTGTTTTGTTGCGCTACATCATCGCGCTTGTCAAGAAAGGCCACCAGCTTGGAAATTGTCCACAAAGGAGCTAGGGGCACATTCACACCTACGCACAGAGGGGCCTTTGATCACATGCTTGATAACATACTTCAGTGGTCCTGCTGACGGCGCAAAGGAATTATGATAAATGACATTATTGTAACAAATGCTCAATGTAATGCCACGCCCTGGCTGAAATTTAAACTAGTGCTGGGAAGAGAGGGTGACAGAGTAGCACAAGATAAAGGGACACAGAGCCGACGGGTAGGAACGGCTATTTCCCCCTCAAGACAAATTCTTGCAATAGTTACTGAATAAATCACTGTTTGAAGTCATCAAATGGGCGGCACCGGGGTCGCAGCTGTAGAGTTTTGGCTGCCCAGTTCTAAGGACCGGGGTTCAAATCCCGGCGGTGCCTGTGTGGAGTTTGCAAATTCTGCCCAAAAACCCCACATCCCCAAAAAACATGCATTGATTGGAGACTTTAAATTGCCCGTAGGTGTGATTGTGAGCTTGACTGTGTGTCTTCTCGTGCCCTGCGGTTGGCTGCCTCCTGGCTGATGACTGCTGGGATTGGCTCCAGCACTCCTGCAACCCTCGTGAGGATAAGCAGCTCAGAAAATGGATGGATGGATAGGAGTCATCAAACATCCAGCACTTTACCTTTTTTAGCTCCTACTCCCCCTTGACTATATCCATGCATGCACACACATACACCAAAAAAAACGTCTTTAAATTATTTATCTGAGTGCAACACGTCATTGTTTACTGTAATATTGCGTTCAGTCACTAGAGCCGTGGGGGACATAAGATGACAGCTTTTACCACTCACAACAGTTTGTGATGGGATGAGCAATTGTCTAATTGTCTTTAGGTCATCATTCAGCATTAGATAGAGACTGACATTTCCTGTGCACCACTGGCATTTGAAAGATGTATTATCCTGCAGGAATATCAGTGTTATGTAGTTTACGTTTCGGTATGATGCTGTGAAGGTAGGACAAGATCCTCAAACGCAATATTCCTGCAAACAAAAAACAAAAAACAAAAAGTAACCCCCATAATCGAATCTCCTCTTAAACATACGCTGACCAGCGCAGCAATATTTTTCCATGTATGACTTGGTGGAGTTTAACCAGCAATTATAATCGCCACGTCCGGTGGATTAGTGGAAAACAATAAAGGGTGTGAAAATGAGCGACAGATATTTCACCACACACACCCCAGCCACCAACAAACGGGAAAAATATTGTCCAAGACGCACATAGACAGCAACTACACACTCAGTCGCGCAGGCGAATTCTGCACAAATGGAATAGAGAAACCTCAGTTCTAATTGTAAAACGCCTATACACACTGCTGCGGCTGCAAAATCTTTAAACCCTTACTTTCTCATTTTCTGTTGTGGCCGTTTACTCGCGCTGAAAATATCTGCATGTCACAGCGCCAGCCGACACAATGCACATGTGGTAGTCATCAATCATAATTATCATGGTTTAAAAAAGCCACAGCTGTTATTTGATTTTAAAAACAAGCCATAGCACAGCGCCTTCCAACGATACGTCAAGTTGTCAGCAGAGGCCTTGGCCTGCAGAGGAGAAATGTCTCTGTCTCCCTCTCCGGCTTCCCAACGAACTCGTTGGAGAGCAGAACCAAACTGAGCCACATTCAACCTTTCCCCATGACTCACCGTTGTATCTTTATCTTAAAACATTTTCCTTGTTGCAGCTCGTCTATTCTGACAGTCATTGCTGTGGACTCTCACACAATGATTGTTTAGAACAGATAATTGAGAGTTGTCTTCAAGGGAAGGCACATGCCCAGAAACCGACTGAAGTCTGTGTGTGCGTCCGTCATTTTAATTAAACTATGCCGTTTAAGTGTTTCACCAAATAGATTTACAGTCTGACCATATTTTGGGATTACGCTCTGTTGATATATGATGGATGATATAACCGCCACTGAAGTTTGTTGTCACTTATGTTTACTCTGTCTTACATCGAGAACAAGATGACTTTGTTGCATTCATTTGTAAATCACTGATTGAAGCTGTACAGACAAAAAAAATGTGACAAAAAATGAAGCTGAATGAAGACCAGCCCCATCATTTTTGTCAAATACAACATCTGGAATGATTGTAAAGACAGAAAAAAATAGAAAGAAAAATGCAGAAAAGTAATTTAAAAAAGGAAATTATTGAAAAGGATGATTATAGAGTGGGCAAACATTTGTGGTGCTGTGTTTTGGTCCTGATAGATCTCTAGTGGGAGATAGGAAAAATTAAAACTAGATTTTTACCAATGAATCACAATTCAATTTGATAACATTTTCTTTACTCTTCAGGTCAGTTTTAACAGTTTTTGTAAATTATGTTCAGGGCCTATTGATGCCATTTGAAAGTTGGAAAGCACTTCTCAACTAATTTGTAATCCTGTCATTTGTAGAGGCTTACACCGCTCCGCTATATATTTTTTTTAAACATTTAAATCGGCCCATAGCTACCTTTTACGCCGTATTGCCCCAACATCTGTCACAATGCATCTGGCCTCTGTGCTGTCAGCGTAAGTGTATAATGTCATGACAGGATATACAAACAATTCAGAGGACCATTGAAACACAAAAATGGAACACAACTAACAGCCAAATTGAGTGTAGCAATGGTAATGTAATTAGCGCAACTGCAAGATGGATGGCCTACTTTGCAGTGTGACATTAGAGAAACAGCTATTTTCCGCGAACACTGGCTGAAGGGATCCCCCAATTAAGTGTCCTTGACTAACACCTTGAACCCTTCTGAGCTCTATTTTGCACTTAGACCTCTGCAAGGGTTCATAAGGAACATATTAAATGTCAGTTGAGCTATAAAAAGGCTACTTAATTACAAACCCAACACGTCTCCTGGCAAATGGATCTGCAAAATGTTGCAAGTTCATCATATGGCAACCCACCCGAACCCCAAAAGCAAGTGACAGTGTGGAGTGTGCAACAGATTGCTTCATATTAGCTCTTCTCCTAGTGAAGTAGTATAGAGTTTATATCAGAACATTTAAATACTGTCTTTTCAAATACCCAAAAAAGGATTGATGCCGTGCAATGGCTTTTCCACTCTCCTTAGGAGCTGAATATTGATCATACCGATCAATCCATTCCAGGTGAGTTTGGATGGCTTGACTTATCAAAGCTCCCAACTTTGAGGGGCTTCCAGGAGCGGAGTTTACTCTTGCTCGCATGGTACTCTGACTTCATTAGCAATGGATAGTATCATGGACACGTAGAAACACGTCTTGACAACTCTAGCAAGCTAGGCCCTATGGTTCATAAAGCCAAAGAATAGGGCTGACATAACCCCATTTTTGCATTGTTCATCAAAAGCTCCAACATGACTGAGGCACAAGGTTAAATGTGTTTCTTCCACAGGCTGCCACAGATGTTGTGACTGTACAATTTCAAACTGTTGCATTGGGTGTGCATGCATGCAGGGAAGGAACACAAGCATCACCCCCCCTACCCCCCAACCTGAGCGACCACAGCTGCGTCAACATTCATCCCCAACAAACTCTAAAGTCAGAGAATGTGTCACAGATTCAGAGAGATGAGGTGTGTCGGTCTTACAGCAATGATCAGAAAGCTGGAGCAATATGGTCTCCCGAGTAGTTGGGGGTGGGGGGGGGTGGAACAAAGCTAGGTATGATAGGAAACCGTGGGGTCAGATCAGAGGAAAGTTAGAAGGAGACATCTGGAAAAGAGAAAGAGTCATTGGGAAGAGGAGGAAATTAGCTGCCCAACAAAGATTCACTGGGGAAATGCTCCTTTATTTCCCTCTCTTCCTCCTCCTCCTTTAACCTCTATCGAACCTCTTCTCTGTTTTACTCCCTACTATGGATGACTGATCACCATATGAAATACGGCTCCTCCACGTGTAATTTACATGGCCAGACAATCTTCAAAGACCACTGATAAGAAAGCCTGCACATTGATTGATACTTTCATTCTTTTGTTACCCTCTCCTCTCTTCAGGGATCTAAGCATGAATAACATCAGCGAGATCCAGCCAAGAGTCTTCCACCGACTGCACCTGTTAACAGAACTGTGAGTATGGAATGCATCAGCTCATATTTAGTTAACAACTTTCTATAGTCACAACTCATAAATGACAAGGAAGTCATAGCCAGAGCGGCTGATCTGTGCTCCCCTCAGTGACAGCGATTGATGACTGTGGCCTGCCTCTTATGTCTCCTTAGAAACTGCCTGAAGCAAAACCTATTGCACCCTGGAATGACTGCTCAAAGGAACCTAATATTCACTTAGAGTGAATATTTGGTGCTCATAGCGTTAAGCAGGTTCTGAGTGTGCCACAAAAATCCCATGCTTTCTTGTCTGTCTTGCCAGCTGTGCAACACACATGCAGGCATGAGTCTTAGTAGAGAAAACAACAGCTACTCAAGCATCATTAGAAATGTTTTGCTATAGCCACCGAGACATTCATCATTTCAAATACTTTTATTGGAGACAGACCACACTTTCCCATTAGTTGAACAACATGAGAACTCTTATCGCCATAACACAAACAAACACAATTTAATGAACTAGGCAAACTGCTGTCCTTTAGTAAATGGCACATTTGGACAGTAAATGATGTTCTTCTCTGGCATAAAGTATGCACTGAGGTGAAATGTAAAATGGTAAAGCAGTAACAAAAAAAATGTGGTTATTGTGTGTTATGTATAGGGTTATATAGTTGTGATGTGTGTCTACTGAGTGTAAGAAGTCCAATTTTTTTCCGTTTTGTTTATTGAAACGTTTGCAGCTGCAACCTGTTAAACACGGGCTAACGATGAAAGTGCAAGTTTAGCGGCTGGATTATGATTTTGTTGACTTTAAATCACTCATCAACTGAAAAACAACGGCCCTGTTCTCAATTAAATGAGGCGAAACCTTAAAGTTTACGCACTGAATTAAAAAAATATTTTCCGTGTCATTTGTTGGCTGACAAAGAGTTTCTTTGTCATAAAACTGGCAAACATTAGTCTTGACCAAAATCTGCTTCGTTATAAAAAAAAACAACATAATTTTTATAGCTTCTTCACTACTTTTTTATGAATTGACACAATCTTGATAGGAGTAAAAGAAAAAAGAAAAAAAAAAGAATAAAAACTAGACTAGACCTAGTGTATTGTGTCCAACTTGTGTGCTCCAGGGGCCCCATTTGATTTGTGGAACAGACAGATGGGCCAGGTGCCTCCCTTAACAAAGTGTGTGTAAGATTCCCAAATAAAAATGTATGTATGCACAAAAACTGAAAATTGTGCATGCCATAAAATAATCAGCCCTATCAAACGGTGCGTATGCACATCTGTAGGAAATTTACCTTGAGAAGTATGTTTAACCACTTACAAACCCAAATTAATTCAAATATGGTCGATGCAAAACACCAGATGACTATTACTGATTCAAACTGGTCTATATTTTTACCTCAGGACAACAAGCAGCAGTAGTAGTTCCATTTATGGTGATGGCAAGAACTACAGCACTGGTCCGCTCCCAACACCACCGGCCCCCAGGCTCACCTCCCCCAATAACATGCAGATAGATGTGAAAGTGCAGTCCCACCGCCGCCTAACACATCCACAAAACACAAATACAATGAGATAAATCCATTCATCCTTTATCGAGCTGCTAATCCTCACAAGGGTCACGGGAGTGTTTCATCCTATCGCAGCTATCTTCTGAACTGTTTGCCAGCCAATCGCAGGGCGCATAGAAACAAACGAGCATTCACACTCACGATCACACCTAAGGGCAATTTAGAGTCGACAAATAATGAATGTTTTTGGCATGTGGGAGGAAACCCGGAGGGGGAAAAAAAAATCACTTTGCGGAGAACATATTTTCACTCTTGGAAAAGTGGAAGTTAAAAAAATGCTTTTAGAATATCTAAAACAAATAAAAATAAGCAAATCTGGACAAGATGTGAGACAGAGAGTCTGGTGTTCGTGCATCTTATTTGCTGGAAACGCCAGAAGAGGGCACAACTGGGCATGTTGTGACTGGCAGAGAGATACATTGTTTGATGTTTGCCTTTAAATCCCTGCCCCCCCTCCATAGATACACCTCCATTCAAATTCATGTTGTGCATTTCATCTCCATTTCACTCTAGGCCATTGCAAGTCAGTGTTACTTCTTCAGATACTTTCCTCACATTTATATGTTCTCCACATAAAAGAGATCAGCGTGGTAGGAGTGCAAATAAAATATTTTACCCCACATACAGCAGATCCTTGTTAACAATTGGTTTGCCTCTCATTTCGGTCAATATTGTTACCTCTCTGGTATAAATTTGCATGCATCTTATTTAAAAAAAAATACATTAAACAGAGGTGATTCAAGTACTGCATTTAACAAACTGCATGCTGCAAATCTCTTTGATGCTCCGTGGTTTTAATCTTCGTCTTAGCTGCCCTACCTCAAATTCTCATTATTTAGGGTCTGACTAATCCTCTAATTCCTCTCATTTGGAGATCATTCAGAGCTGTTTTATGAAATGAATGTATGATCATTTCATTTTAAATACCTGCAAAGAACAGTCAGTCAAACAAAATTATTAAAATTGCCTGTCTACAGATTGATGGAATTGAAGCAATGCTGAACCTCACTTAATGGACACAGGAATCTACAAAATGTTTCGCTTCAACTTCAAATGTTATCTCCTCATTTAAAAATAGTTTTCCACTCTTATTACATTACCTATTAAGAGGGTGTGGTTCATGGTGAAACTTATTAAAAATCATTTTTCCACTTTCCACTAAAGAACATTTAAAAAAAAAAAATCAACCTTTACATTTGTATCTCTAAACCTCCCATTACATATATTAAATATTTGTTCCCCCCGATAAACTTTGATGCTATTTTACTGTGTTTGTAATATAATTTGGCTTTGAATTGCCCAAAATATCCTTTTTCAAGATGTTCTAGTTGGTCCTATTCATCTGGCTGGCAGTTGATATGGCTGGATTCGTCAATAAGCGACGTGTCAATAAGCTTTGCTCTGATTGGCTTGCTCATCATCTCAATGTCAATATAAAAAACAATAGGTAATAACAGGATGACTTTGACTTGTGGCGGACAAGTATTTATTGCGACCTCACGTTCGAATCATTCAACGTTGGGTCTTACTCTCGTCATGAAGCAGAATTCACCAAGCGTTGGATTGTCGGCCTGTGACTCACAATCCCACAGAGGAGACATAGGTGAAATAAAAGAGTATGATATTATTTATATATTATATATAGACGGTGTGGTACATGTTGGAGCTGAGGCTACCCAAGTATCTTAACACTACTGGGATTTAACTGTGGGTTGAATGAATCAGGTGCAATTGGAAACTTTGCTTTGGGTGCCTTGAGAAGTGCAGCATAGTGTAAGTAGCATACATTATTATTATTGTTATTATTATTATTATTTTATTTTCATTTTTTATAGACGCAGGTGTCATTTATTCACTTCAAGATAAACAGCTTGCAGCGACAGTGAATCCAAGGGTTGGTGTTTAATCCATAAATACTGTACATTCAACATTATCAATTTTAAGAGTTGTTGTAAACCACAACACGTACATTTTGTAAATATTATGTATTTCCACGGCTTGGATGCAAGTGCCCACCTGGGCCGCTCGTCCCAGACCCAGAAATGCACTTCCAGAAGTCCGTGAAAGCTCATGTTAACAAAGTCACCTTGCACCAACTGTGCATAAAAACTGCACAATTCAGGTTCTGAATGCTCGGGAATTATTTCAATGATAATTTGAATTTATTCCTGTACTTGTCTGAGTTTGGCAAGTGATGCAAAGCTTTGCACATGATGCAGCTGCGTGATCACTCAGCCACTTTTTCTGAGATGAGTGAGCACATACCGACCATGAAGACGGTGGGTACTTGAATAAACACTTACCTATGTCACAAACAGAAATCTGAGCTTGTCGTTTTTTAAGCCTCATGCTGTTCATTATCTTTTGCATTTAATCGACAAAATGCATGGATCTCAGACTTGAACAAGGTCGCAGACTCATTTTGATCTGTTCCTAAAACAGGAGAAAAAAAAATTGATTTTGATAGAAGGGTTTCGTTTATGAGGTATTGGAACTGAGTTTATTTTCTAGTCACTCATCGATCAAAGTTTGGAGCGTACAGGATGGATAAGGCTTTTACTTAATCAAAATGCAAACAAAATGCAAACGTTAACACAAACCAAAAAAATTGTAACTCCACCACAGGACAACATGGAGGTTATGAGATTGTATTATTTGGGTACTTAGTCCTCCAGTTTTACACAAAGGGAGCTATCTAGATCAGTTGTATTTTTCCTTTTACTGATGCCAATATCGTGATTCCTCTGTTTACATTTGTTATTGCATAAATTTTCCCCTGACAGTTTAATTTTTCTCCAATAATTCCAGAAGTTAATGCCAGGTTAAGTGGTTGACCCTGAGACTGGACCTCTAAACAGAGGCAGAGATCCAATTTCCGTTGATGGATAAAGGGTGTAAAAAGGTCTTTGTGTGCTTGTGCACTTGTAAACAGACTGCAAACCAAGCACAACCATCATTTTAGCTCTGCTGCATTATGAGACTATTCAACGCAAAAAAATATATAAAATTTGCCTTTTGGTTAGTGCTTATTAAATCGAGGTAAATGGATGTGATGATATTCACAATACGGTAATGCTAGAGTGCTCTCTTTGCTTGCATGCCATACACCAGGCAAGGCAGCGGAACCCGACTGAACTGTTGCGTCGGCTGTGTGGTTTGGCAACAGTCTTCATGAGTGGCCGATAAGTCTGCCACTGTTTTTACTGCGGCTAAACATTTGGATCATAGGCCCACACCGTTGCAATGTCACAAATTATAGCCAATCCAAATGCACATAAGCTTCCATTTACACACACACAAACACACACACACACAGAAAAACATTTATGGGGGTTTTTGAGCGACCAAGACACTGAATTGTCGATGCACCGTCTGAAATTATATAAACAGACTATATAAAGCATCATATATTTTACACCAATAACTATATTCATAATGTGTAATCGGCCAATGAAGGAAAATGCGAAGCCTGTGACTAAAATGTATGTGAGTGGTACGTACCTTGCAGGGTACTTTCAAAGGAATGGAGTTAATGACACGCCCTTAAAATCCTGCTTTTATTTTCGCCCATGTCTACTCTCTTTAGCAACCAAAATCATAACTTTTCATCTATGTTTTTATGGATTGATAAATATGGTAAAGTACCATATAGTGTATACACAGGGCGTCCATATTCCCAATCTCTCAATGTATGTGGATGGGGCATGGGGGGGGACCTCATTTCTATGCAATGGTCCAGTAACATCGGGTTTGACCGCATTGCGCAGTGTGCGGCAGGCAAGAGAATCACTTCACACGGGTTAAGCACTGAGTTTTTATCTATGCAGCTCAAGGGCCAACAACCATGCTGAAATCAAATTAAAAGAAAAGAAAAAACAGCTGGGGCAAAGCTTTGACAAGAGCAAGACATTTTTCATTGGAATAAGATTGATTTGGAATGATCATGAAAGCTCAAGCGCAGAACATTTGCCCATATGTATGCACGTACAGCATATATATACAGACTGAAGTAATGGAAACGGTGTCAACAGAATTAAGGGTGTTTTGCTGATGTCGACCAAGACCATCAAAACATTTTCACTATCCGTCTTTACTTTTGATATAATTATCCATTTACCAAATGTAGTATCCAATGAACGCACTGTTCCGCTGTAATGTAATTTTGGCACGAGCGTTGCAGCTAATAGGGAAAGGCTGGTTGGCTGAGAGACTTGCACATCATACCTAGCATGGCTGTAACTGCGAGCGTCCCGAATCTGTAAAAGACTGACACAAACAATCACTCAACCTCCACTACACAGACAGTTCTTAATTTCCCCTTGAATGCAACCTACTGGATATTTGCAATGCATCTGCAGCTGATCACTTACTTTTAACAGGACGCTTGAGGGCCTATGTAGAAAACGGTTTGAATCTATTTTATGGGGCCTTGAGAAGGTCTACAGAAACAGTTGCTCCTGTTAAAGTACAAATTCAAATGGTCACTGTGGCCATCTTGAGCAATAGCTAAAACAACTAAAGGGGTTATACACTCTCTATGAATGAAATACAACATAAAAAGTTTATATAATTACAGTAATTTCACAATAAGCAATTGGGTACACATCAAGGACTCTAAAAGCTGCAAAAAATAAATAAAGTTTATCTATTTTTTTTTTTTTTCAAATTTTCTACTGTGGTTTAAGCCATATGACCAAATGGCACCAAAATGGCTCGGTAAATAATCAATTTTGTACTCTCAAAGCTGCATGTGGCTTGTGTCTGTATTTGTGTTGATAAACACACCCTTCAAGTGTGAGAATTGGCAGGTACACGTGAGAATGAGTGGTTCACTAGTGCAGACACGGTGACATGAATATCAAATGTCAGAGCGGGTTTGCTAACAGCCCTTGTCTGCTACCATCTGGGTGATAGTAGTGATGGCGGTTTGGAAGGGCAGCCAGCATTCTATCAGCATGCGACTAGATTTGGACTGAGACATAAGTCTGTCGGACTGAAGAACAAGAGTGTGAGGAAGATGATGCCCGCGTGTAACATGTAATGTGTGGGTGCGTGTTTAACAAAAGTGGGTGGTCTGAAGCAATGAAGTGCGAATCTGTGTTTAAACTGAGCTTCCAGCTTCTGACCTTGAGAATTACACTGCTGGACTCAATGCTATTTATTTGGACATCTTATACACACTCACAAATGACCATTAGGTGCCGTGTTTGATAAACAAGCTGATTGGATTGCTTGTATGAATGTGTGTGGTTTTTCTCCCTTAATATCCTCAAGGCTCCTGAGAATGAGCCCAGTTACGTAAAGGACATGGAAACTTGCACAAGCTGTCACACTAAACACACATGTGCATATAAAAAGGATATACCTTATCCTACACACACGCATATACACACATACGATGTAAACATATGCACGGGAAGACAATCAAATACAGTATTTAGTTTCGGTACTTGCCGAGCTGAGTCTTATTCAAATCAGACATTGCTCATCAGAATTCCCTCTGATTGCTTAAGGTTTCAGGGTGCATTTGGGGCCAATAGCAACCACATTGAAGGGAATGGAATATTATTTGCATACAACCTCAACATTCACCCCAAAGCATGGAGATGAAGTCATGGCACCACTTGATCCCTTTAGCCAAAAATATAGAATGAAGCAAAAGGCAACACTTTTCTTATGAGACTTGTAAACATTTATGTACCGTATATGCTTGTACTTAATTTTTGTCTCTTTTTCTGACCTCTTCTTTGGCCTCTAGGCGACTCTCTGGAAATCAGATGAGGTATATTTCTGGCCATGGTCTCCAGGGTCTCCACAACCTTAAAGTTTTGTGAGTAATCTCTACCTTCCTTCCAAACCACTTTGATGGCTTTGGTCTTGTTACCATGCTGGTGACTGGTTTTATCAAGAACTTCGGGTGGAGTTGTTCTCTCTCTTGTACACAGTCAAGTGCACCACTAACTGCTCTGCTATGACTGAATTAATTCCTTCACTTCTTTTAATCCCATTCATACACCTTGACAGGTATACCGTAAGGACCTACACGTCATACCACCCACCATGACTCCAGCAAGTGACAGACAAGCTGGATCCAACTGTTTTTATACAAGCCACAAAGTAGTCACGAGTAGTAAATTAGAAAAACACGTACAGCAGCTATAAAAAACACATATAGTGCAGCCAGAATTACTACAGGAAAAGCTAATCAAATGTGGCCACAATTTTATTTGGTGCCAGGTGAATCTTTGAGAATGAGCTAAGGCAGGGTGTCAAACTCATTCTAGCTCAGGGGCCACATGGAGGGAACTCTATTACCAAATGGTAAATCATAGCCTTTATGTACCAAGTTATATACTTTATAGCTTTTAAAAAAAACTTAACGATTGTGATCTTTGTTTTAATACATTCCAAAATAATACAAGCACATCTCTATTAATGCTAAAACATTTCAAACCTATTTTAATTGCGAGGAAAAAGAACACACAAACACATAATGCCTCAATTGTTTGCACAAGTATATCACAGAACACAGACCTATATCAGGGTGTCATTTCTCAGGCAGAAATACATGTAAAAATAACACAATCGTGTTCCCTAAACGAGTGCAAAGGCATATACGCTCATAGCTTTTTCTTCAAGTTATTCAGGTCCCCGGTAAAATCCACCAGTAATGCAAGGTCTTGCATCCATTCTGTGGAATGAAATTCTCACACCTGTTCGCACTTTTTTTCCATGAACTGTCCAATTGCTTCTCATAAATCAAAGAAATGCCTCAGCACAGCACGTTGGATGAATGACTTTACCTCAGTGTGGTATGGCAGGCCATTGATGTGGTCTTTCTCTCAAATTGTCAAACTGACGGTTCTTCATGCTTCTGGATTGGATTAAATTAACAGTTTTGATGATCACCTTGATGATGTTACCCATTTTAATGACCTGCAACACAAAGCTTCCAGGACCAAAATACAGTGAAAAGTCCCAAAATCACATCCTCTATTTGCAGATTGCACCCTCTTGTAACTTTGCCACAACACCTGCTTTTTTATTTGCGATTATTGAAGGTGCACCATCTGTAGCCAGGCAGACAGCACTATGACTACTGCAGTGAAATTATTCTCGTTGGGCTTTCAGGGCACACAATCTCCGCTGGCCTTCATCATACAAGTTTTTACAAATTCACTCTCATTAAGTGGTTTTGAAGCCAGTGCGATTTCAATAGTAAAGAGGTAACTAGCCTTAGCGTCACTGATGTACCATACCATGGAAGCTGTAATAAAAAGCGCTGGCAGCACACAATACAGTCCATCCAGATTGCGCTTTGAGATACTTACTCTGCCCGGGTATAAACAGTTTGCTTGCTAAACACAATTGTTATTACATCTGGTGGACACATTCAGAACAGTGGTTGCTTTTATTGAAAAACTGCAGTTCTTTTTTGTGTCCATATCCATGCCATCGTTTTATACTTTACAAAATCACCTCAAGGGCCGGGTTAAACCGGTTTGTGGGCCCGATCCGGCCCGTGACCCATACGTTAGACACCCTCGACTAAATTATATCAGCCCACACTTTTCAAGGGTCTGCATCGCCTTAGTCATTTCTTTGTCCTTTTCAAACCAATTTCATGCTTTCAGCATTTAGGCCATGCTGGTGTATCAAGAATTTTGAGTCGGAATGTGATCTTGAATAGTATAGAAGTCAATCTATTGTTAACTTCCGCGTCATGACTGAATTAACGCCTTTATTCCTGTAAATCCCACTCAGCCACATTTAAAGGTGTACTGTAAGGACCTCCTAGTAATGCCACCCAACATGATTGCAAGTGACAGAGAAGTCACTGCCAAACTACTTTTATGCTTGCCACAAATACTACAGCAGTAAATTACAAAAACATGCACAGGAGCCATAAAATATATATATCGATGTGCCCGTGAATATTCTCATTCACGTACTATGTGAATATTCTCATTCATTTCAAACAGTCCAGGTGCAATCGATTCAATGCTGTGTGTTGGGGCATCTAAAAGCTAATGAAATGTGGCCACATTTCTATTGGGTGCTAGACAAGGCTATTAAGCGGTTTCTTGAGCCTGGTCATCTAATTCAGCATTATGATCCAGAATACAAGGGCATTTGCGGGTTTAAGGAAACAAAATGTGATACTTTTTAAGGACACTTGGATGAAACCCAAGATATCTCATCAACTAAATGTTCATATAACAGTTTACTTGTATTAAATGTATTAAATATGAGATTTTTTTTCAAGGATTGCAGGTGGCAGCTTTTATTACTTCAAGCTATAAAACTCTATCTTATGTACTGTATTGTATTAACAACTCAATGAAACTTTCTTAAATTCTTCTTGTCAGCTGTTGAACACATTTGTTTGTGAGGCTCTTTGAATGTCAGATTTAAGGACAGTCATTTTTAAGGATCTGTGGACACCCTGAGAAGAATTTAATTATATTTCAATCCATCAGAAAGGAACAAAGTATTCATGCATGAGTGCAAGCCAACTTTGGATGTTCTCCTTGACCTCAGAGTAGTTCAGCTGTTGGTTTCCTTCCTCAGTTCATAAACTTTATTGGACTGTAAGTCAGTAAAATGGATGGCTGACCTTGTGTAAGGCAATTGCAAGGTTGCTGTTGATGGGCTCAATCACACAAATGCACATAGATACGCATACACTCACACACAACTCGCAGACAATACACAGTACAATAGTACCAGATGAAAAATGTTCAAACCATACAGGACTAACAATACATTCCAATACACTTCACAATTGAGCCAAAAAAAGAACCCCCCCCCCCACACACACACACACAAAATTAAAACCTACGTTCTTCATTATTAATCAATTCAATAAAGGTAGTGCATCCATGAAACTTCAGTACCCCACTGCTTTGCTGGGGTTTCACGTTTCTGGGTTCTTCATAAAACAATACACGAATCAATATCAATGACCTGGGTTGTCTGAAGACTTATTACAGCTCAGCTAACTTAAATGAAAAGAAGAAACAGAGAACAGGAAGGGAAATTGAGTATTCAATTGCTTGCCCCCCACATTCTCATTTCTCTTTTCTTCTGAGAATAACCTCAACAGCCCACCCAAGGAGCTTATTGTTTCCTCTAGCTTCACTGACCTTTTGCTGTTAGTGTCATGTTCCTATCAAAATGGAATTATTTGAAGCCTCAAGTGCCCTCACCATTTCTTCATCTTTAGTTCATTTAACTAATGTGTCATTTTCGTTCCCCCCAGGATGCTACAAAACAACCACCTTGAAAGACTTCCTGATGATACTCCGTGGGACCTTCCCAATCTGGTTTCATTGTGAGTCCAATTCACACATAGCAAACACACAGACATCACACTTATTTCATTCAGCAGGGAACACAAAAAAAAAAAAAAGACCACAACCCTCAGCAATGCATACCGCGACTGAATATACCATACCTGTGACATATTGCAGATTAAAGTCTAAAAGACAGTACAGTACAAGTACAGAGCTGTCTGAATCTCATTCTGTGTAAATGCACTTCCTGGTAGCATCTGGAAGCCATGAGGGAAACAGCAGACACTGGAGGCAAGGGAGAACATCTCCAATGAGCTGTGAAACAACCTCATTTTCCATTAATTTCCCAACTCTTCCTCTTCCACTCCTCCCTCTTCTTCTTGCACCACCCACACTGCTATCCCTTTGCTAATAATGAGTGTTTAGTGTCTTAATTGTCTCATCTGTGGTGTCAATGTACATGTGTCGCATTGTATGCCTGGATGTGTGCATGTGGAGCTCATCTGTGTATTATCCTTACCCGTCAATCTTAATATCATACCACAGACAAACCCCACATGCCTGCTTTCCACATTAATAATTCATGTGTTCTAATGCATTACGCGATTTGCTTCATTGGAGATTAGTAAAGGAGGGTTGCAGGTTCAACTCACTGTCCACCTGCTTACATTCTGTTAAAGGTCTGCTCAAATACACTGCATATTCCTTATCCTTAAATACGTGCCTAAAGGGTTACATCTTTTGTTGATGAGTCAAAATTCAGTTCTCTGTATGTGCGTTCAATGTGCGATGCTTGTGTGTAAAAAGTCAAGTACACATGTGATCTTTGAACAACTACTCCTCTTAGAGATGGCTTCAAGTCAAGAGAAAACACACGCACACACAAAGAGCCCCTGCATAGGGAAGCAGTACCTTATCATTATAGTAATGATAAACCCAGCATAGAAAGATTAAGCTGGAAAGGCTTTGGAAAGTAAAGCTTGTCGGCGCCTCTCATTGACATGAAACACCTAATTAAGTAAAAAGAAAGAGTGGCAGTACTGCACAGGATGCTCTCATAACTCAAAAATGATCACTTGATCTCAAACCAGAATTATCTTGTCGTCATAGAACTAAAACTGTTGCGAAGAACATTGTATATCAGAGACAGTCAGTAAACAGGTAAAAGAACATAATTACTGGACTATGCTAATCAGTAGGCATCAGTGAATACACATTTGCTCATCTGGAGAACTCAGACAGAGAAGTCCACACAACTTCTGCATCATGTAAGAGAATGTTCTCCACTTTCCCATAATCATACTTCAGACTTTGATGTAATGGACAGGAAATAGTTGTTGCTTTCTTGGTTTCTGTGAAACATTCCGAGTTCTGACTAGACCTTCTGGAGACCTGGCAGGTCTACTCTAAGGAACAATAATAATTTTGCCCCGGAGAGCAGTCTAAAAGTTGAAGGTTCTTCCGCAGCTTTCATCTGGTGATTTGGGTCAAGGACAAACAATGTCCACACAGGATGCATAGGTACAATGTTAAGGACAAAAATAAAACAAATAAAATGGAAATAATAAGAAAAAAAACCCTCTCTTACGAATTAGACAACAAAAACATTGGTTGGGTCATGGATGAGCATCTGCCTCTATAGCCTCTCCTGATGGAAAACGTCTCTGGGGAACAAAGCCTGCAGTTCAGAGGTTAAGTTCAACTTTCACTTTGTGTTTATGTTTGTTCGGCGAAGCCTTGAAGGAGTGACGAGGCACAGAAGGAACTGCAGCACAGGACTCAGACATTCATAGTGATAGACCGAATGAGGAAGTTTAAAGAATAACTTAACCTGTGTGATGCTGACATGTTTGCAGTGGTTTTTCGATGTAGCTAGATGGAAAAAGATGGGATTTAAAATAGAACAAAGGGAGGGGGAGGAAATTAAAATTAGGTGTGAAGGGCAAAAAGTAGAAGAATAGAAAGAGGATGTGGCCTTTGATTCTCAGATCTGCCGCGATGGACCATCCATCAGCCTGGACAGTGTGTATCCATTAGTACATTTCCATGCTGTTTATGTCACACTCATGCCAGTGTTTTGAGGACACCAAGAGGGGGACAAACGTTTGTTAGGCTTAGTCAGATTGAAAAGATTAAGAGTCCATATCCAGTGTAATAAATGAATGAATAAATAAATGAAGGTGTGAAGGGCCAAAAGTAGAAGAATAGAAAGAGGATGTGGCCTTGGATTCTCACATCTGCCCCGATGGACCATCCATCAGCCTGGACAGTGTGTATCCATTAGTACATTTCCATGCTGTTTATGTCACACTCAGGCCAGTGTTTTGAGGACACCAAGAGGGGGACAAACGTTTGTTAGGCTTAGTCAGATTGAAAAGATTAAGAGTCCATACCCAGTGTAATAAATGAATCATTTGAGCGGAAACAGTGCTTTTGTCTCAGTCACAGACTTGCGAGGATGTGACAGTGACAGCAAATTAAATGTGAAGTCACGATGAAGATTTTAAGAATCTTGACGCTCCCTTCATCTTAAATTTCACAGAAAACTGAATGAATAATAACAAGCATATTTTAAGGTAGCTGCTGTACAGGGCTGTGACGTTTTTTTTTTTCCACAGAAGAAACCATAAATGCTTTAGATAGAAGAAAAATGAAGTATGTGTAATCCTCATAATTACATCCCTGGAAGCCAAAGATTTTGAATACCACAACACACCACCACAAGATTTATCTTCTAACCCCGCAGGCGTCTGGACGCTAACCTGCTGTCTGAAGTTCCTGCTGGGGCCTTTCGAGGAGTTCCCTCTCTAAGACACCTGTGGCTTGATGACAATTCCCTGACAGAGATCCCAGTAACGGCATTGGAAGCTCTACCTTCTCTTCAGGCCATGACCCTGGCACTCAACCAGATCAATCATATCCCAGATTATGCTTTTGCCAACCTCTCAGCACTTGTTGTTCTGTGAGTATAGAATGTATTTGTTCTGTTGGTTGAGGTGGTGGTGGTTGCAATTTGTATGCAAGACCAGAATTTCAAATTCATTGAACAACAGTTGTGGCCTTTTCCTAGACATCTCCATAACAACCGGATCCAGATCATGGGCACAAAATGTTTTGACGGTTTACATAGTCTGGAGACTCTGTGAGTATCTCACACCGCTATTCATATATTCAAAGACATACATCTTTGGGCCAAAAAATGTCTGCAAATATTCCCATATTAGCAAGTATCAACCTCCAATATGTATGATAGTGTTTACAGCAATCAAATAAAATTGCCAGGAGCCATCAATTTATTTTCATTACGTGCCTTACAATAAAATTTGGGTGTTATAAGGTACTTAAAGCAGATTTTAATGTTCTTGTGAAATCCTAGTACTAAGCGTGCCAAATAATACAAAATATTTAAAGTATAATTTCATAAAAGTGTTGTGTATTGTAAGGTTTATCATATACACAACTATTGAACAACAGGACTGTTAAGAATAAAGGTTGCTGTTTAATTTCCTTAGAGATCAGTTGAGTACCCCGGTTTTGGATGTCATCATCGAGAAATGCTGAAGTCAACGTTCTCTACAATGAATTCCATTCCATTTGCAAACAAGAACACGGCCCCACAGATATATGAATGCTGCAGAAAAGAATTGTCTTGAGTAGGGAAAGAAATGGAGTCTGAGAGAAGTATCCATCATGTATGATGTATCCATCATAAGTCATTGAGGTCTTATTAAAACAATATTCATGCTGTATTGCTGAGCAACCTCCTGAAGTATAACACATTACGTGCACTCCTTTTTCTGAGTGCGTGTTTGGGCGCACATGCATGTGAGCAATATGCAATTGACACAACTCAAGAAACCATCACATTTTAAGAAAATGGAGATGAGGAAAAAAAATAAAAGAAATAATGTTTTTGTCGTTATTGTTTAAAGTGTTGAAACCATAAGCAAAGACAGGTGAAATGAAGGTTGACAGACGAGTGTCATTGACATGGGGAATGTGACGGTATGAAGGGTTGGGCACACACAGCAGCATTGCTTATGAAAAATTTAAGTGACCTTCTGGAGCAAAGTCACGCTCCCTGAGCCCCATCTTGTATTATGTGAGCCGTCCAGGAGACAAAGTATATTACACACAGGATATTTGAGCACTGACAAACATTTCACATCCCCTCAAACACTGGGAGAACACAGGGATAATGCTTTATACAAGTATAAAACAAAGACATTTTGGAAAAGAATAAAAACAAATCCAGCTGAATTTGAACCTTAATTCATATCTTTAAACTGACTGATATAATCTAGGGGGATTTAATTTCTTTTATATTGCAAAAGGATGTACATTTGTACAGTAAAATTCTCAACTTTCAGAACACTTTGGAATTTTGGCTCTTTGGTTTATAACAGTTTAGAGTGTGAGAGTCAAGCAAGTAGTCTGGATGAGCTGCTGTCTACTGCCCGCGCTATTTATTACGGCTTCTATGGTACTTTTAACGTGTGCTTTGGCACCCTCATTGCCCCAATAATCTGTCAAAAAAGAGAAAAGTGGACACAAGAGTGCAGTGTGTTCCAAGAAAAATAGTTATCTTCTTATTTATTCACGGAAGTGAATGGGAAAGCTGTATGTTTGGTGTGTTCACAGCATGTTGCAGTGCACAAAGAACACTGTATAACATTTGTTGCCACTATTTGAGTCTTCATGCTGATAAATACTACAACTTTCAAGGACAGCAGAGAAGAAAGGTGAATGAAAGAAACAGCCACCTGTCCACACATGAAAGACTTCAATGATGCTGCTGTGAAAGCAAGCAACCTCATTTCTAATGAAATTGCAGTGGCTTCAAAACCATTTAATGAGGGTGAATTTGTAAAAAGTGTTCCCACACTCTCTGCCTAGCTACGTATGGTGCACCCTCAATGATCACGAAAAAAAAGCGGGTGTTATGACAAAATTACGAGAAAGTGCAATATGCAAATGGGAGATGTGATTTTTGGACTTAACTATTTTGCACCAGGAGGCTTTGAGAAGCAAGTCATTAAAGATGGAAATGAAGTTGGTCATCAAAACTGTTTTTTAATCCAAACCACTTGACACATGCAACCCTTCAATCTGGACATGTTCTTCAGATGGTAGGCAGTTTTAGTAATTGATTTGATATGACTATTGAAAGTCGGAATTCATCAGAACACAAAGGTTTTGGACTTAGTCTTTGGTTTATCAGCGGTAAGAATGAATGAATTACACTGTACATGCTTGAATTACAATTTCTATGCACTAAAAACTCAAGTAAGCCATGAGCTTTTAATGTTTTATTTAACCATGACAACTTGATGTTTATCTTTCTTCTATAGGGATTTAAATTACAATGATCTCCACGAGTTCCCTGTGGCCATCAGGACACTGAGTAAGCTGGAGGAACTGTGCGTACACACACACACACACACACACACACACACACACACACACACATGCACACACGCACATGCACCCACCCAAGAAATTGCACCTGCCCAACATGACAATCGTGACTGCGTTATCCCCACTAATCCCATTAAGTAAATTTAATGTGGCACACGGATACAATCTCTCTCACCCAAAGCAGGTGCTGGCTGCACACAGATCCCCCACCACCCCACCCCCCACCCCGCCATCCTGCGCATATGTACATGCACGCACACACTCACATAATCTTCACTCGAATTCAGCAGATGTTCCATGCCGCACACGTGTCATATACGCACAACATACGTTTTCATGTTCAAATCTCTTGTAACCAAAAATGTTTTTCAGCTGTGCAATGGCAGGTGCAACATGACTTGCCTCTTTCACACAAACAGTGTCACACCCTCAGAAAAAAATCTGATCCGTACTGATAGACAGCCTAACTATATTGCAAACTGACTTTGGTCTCCAGGGGCTTCCATAACAACAATATCAAAGCCATCCCCGAGAGGGCCTTTGCGGGAAACCCACAGCTCCAAACCATGTGAGCTTAATGATTTTGCTCAAAGCTACATTGACAACTAAATAGTTATCTTAAGTCAACATCTTGGACAATATGTCAAACACATTTTATCTGAACAACCATAATATATTTGTATATCTTTTTGCAGCCATTTTTATGAGAACCCCATCCAGTTTGTGGGAACGTCCGCTTTCCAGTTCTTACCAAAGTTGCACACACTGTAAGTATGCAGTCAGTAGAAAATAGTTCCAGTGATTTTGCCCAAACACCATTTAAATCATTGCACATCCCAAGCAGCAAGAGTGGACGTGTGTAATGGGCTACTGAATGATGTTGTGTTAGTGTATTACCGTGCTGTGTACTGATGTGGCAAGAAAGAGTCTGTTGTAACAACATGTTGAACGGTGTGATTTATGATGTCTAGTGAGACAGCCAAAGCAGTCTGTATTGATGTTGGATGAAGAGTGTGATGGTTAAAATGAGGTGTTAGACACAATCTGGTGGACAAACAAATATGTACACGAGTGAAAGTGAGCACTTTTCCGACTACACCTTTTTTTTTTTGTACTGCAGTTCCCTGAACGGCGCCACAATAATTCAAAACTTTCCTGACCTGAAAGGTACAACCAGCCTGGAAGTTTTGTGAGTGTCACCCCACATTGAACAGTTACACAAAATAACAATTTTACCATGTTTCAACATATCTGATAACTAAAACTGAACATTCACCACGGTTAAATCATTACTAAAACCACTTCTTGGTTCACAGATGATGACATACGATAACAAAATTAGACCATTTTCCATTCTGCGCATGGAACCGTTCCATCCACTGATTTGTCACATAGTTAGCGGGCTATACGATACTCATTAAAATGACAGAAGGTACCATACAATTTAATGGTTTGGCAAATGACGAAAAAAAAAAAAAACCCTATGTCCACATTGTGTTCTGACATACATGTTATATATTCTTATGGTGTCTGGGAAGTGCAAAACAATATAAATAGAATTTCAGAAACTAAAAAAAGGCAAAAGACCTTTTGTTTCAGAATACAAGTGTAATTAAAACAATTTGACATTTTAGAAAACAAAAGAACAAAACATGAAACAAATGTACATTTCAGAAAAACTGACAAAGCCTGAAACACTTTTACATTTCAGAACACAAATGTACAAGACACAAGTCAAATTAACAAAAGCAGAGGGAAATTACAAGTGACAAAAAAAGGAATCCCATGCCCTTTCTTGGCAAGACGGGCCCCCGCTTCAACATAAGTGGCTCCTACATCACGGGGAGCGTGGGCTAACCTAAATGCTCTAAGATGACCATCCCATATACTATATGTATCAAATTTGTATGAAATAATAACAATAATAATACAAAAAGTCAGTTTGTTATGGTTAGGTTTAAGACTAGAGTTGGGGTTAAGGTAGTTTAAGATGGGTTAAAGTTAGTTTTACAGTGGGTTAAGGCTGGCACATACCGAGCGACGCCGTCGAACCCGACTGAACTGTATGGCAGTGTTCCGCGATCAGAACTTGAGGTAACAGAAATGAAGATTCTGAGGTTCTCGCTTGGTTTGAAAAGGTTGGATAGGATTAGGAAAGCCAAAGTTGGATGTTTTGGAGATAAGATTCGAGAGAGCAGACTTCGATGGTTCAGAGGCGAGAGAGTGAGTATATTGGTAGAAGGGTGCTGAGGATGGAGCTGCCAGCCAAAAGAGCGAGAGGAAGACCAAAGAAAAGGTTGATGGATGTGGTGAGGGAGGACATGAGGGCAGTTAGGGTTAGAGAGGAAGATGCAAGAGATAGGCTTAGATGGAAAAAGATGACACTCTGTACTATGTGCCTGTGGAGAAAAAGTAAAAATCTGTGACTAGAAAGAATTTCCAAAGCTATGGAGATGGCAATTTTTATTTCTTGGCAACACCCTCTCTCTCTAGAAGCCTGATGCAATGGTCTAGTCTAGTTGAGTTTGTTTTGTAAAATGTAACTGTTTCGTGTTTTGTTCATTTGTTTTCTGAAATGTAGATTTGTTTCATTTATTAATTTGCTTTTTAATATGTAAAAGTGTCAGAGTAAGAATCAGCCTTATTGGCCAGGTGTAGAAACAACACACGAGGAATTTGTCTCCGGTCACAATTTGTTATTGTTTCGCACTTCTCAGCCACCGTAGGTTTCAACCCTAACCCTGAGTGTGTGTCGGGTCAAATCTATTTTTCACATCCCACAATCACAAGAGTCTCAAAGGGCTTCACAGGCCCACAGTTGGCAGTGATTGACACAATTCCCTAATTGAATGAATTTTTCATGGAAACATCCATCCAACCATTTTCTGAGCCACTTATCCACACAAGGGTCGTGGGAGTGCTGGAGCCTATCCCAGCTTTCTTTGGGCACCCCTGAACTGGTCGTCACCCAATCTCAAGGCCCAATGAAACAAACTACCATTCGCACTCACACTCACACCTTCAGGCAATTTAGAGTCACCAGTTAATGCATATTCTAGGATGTGGGAGGAAACCGGAGTGCCTGGAGAAAATCCACGCAGGAATGGGGAGAACACGCAGTCAGGCAGGGCCAGGATTTGGACCTCAGTCCCAGAAGTGTGAGGCAGATGCTCAAACCAGTCGCGTTACTGTGCCACCTAAATCTTCCATCCATTTTCCAAGCCGCTTATCCTCAGATGGGCAGTGACTAACAAACCAGAAAACCGTGGTCAGATCAGTACCATTGCAAAGGCTAACAAATTTAAACATGAGACAAGTGAGCATTACTCTCTAGAACCTGTCGATATAAAAGAAAATTGTTAACAGGAAAGAATGAAACGCATGCACTGACAGGGATAATGGCACAAGCATACATTTTTCAGATTTTATTAAGCTTGTCAACGACAGGTTTAGGAAAAGTTCTCGTGTACCTATGTCAGGGTTATTGGAAAAGGTTGTCACTTGTGTCCACTCCAACAATTATGAGAGGACTGTCTTTCTCACTTTAGGACACTGACTCAGGCGGGTCTCTCAATTCTCCCTCTAGATCTATGTGAACAGTTACCTCACCTCAGAGTGTTGTAAGTATACATACAAAAAAAGAGGGGGGAAACTGCAGATAAACAAAAGTTAAACAATGAGCAGCGACATCAATAGTTTTTGTGTGTTGTTGCAGGGAGGTGTCATACAACCAAATACAGCATCTGCCAAGCTTTTCCCACTGCTCTGCGCTACAAGAAATGTGAGTGATCACTACAATTTCTCCTAATTTTCACAAAATCACAGTTCCCTTAGATGGCTTGCATTTCTCTCAACAGAGGGCTTCAGCATAACCAAATCACAAGAATAGAGTCCAGCACCTTCAAGGAGCTCGCCTCTTTAAAAGCACTGTAAGAAAAACTTTCTTGTTGCTGTTTTGATATTACATGTTTGATTTGGAAATGCATCATGAACGTTAGGATCCCAATAAACTGTCATTAGATGAATACTTGGAAAATAGAGGGGAAGAAACATTTATGGTATTGTGAAACACAACACTGTGCAGGCCTTTCAAATAAATGGAATACCCTTAAAAGGTCGAATTGGTCCTGTCTATAGATGTTGTAAGGTAAATTAATTCAAAAAAAGTTTCTTAGTCAATGAGTGTCTTTATCTAAAGTACTCATATGTACCTTTAGTGACATCTACTGGTCACAGAGAGAGTACTGTATTCTAAATGTAAATCCTGTTATATTTTGTTCACTTTACTGTCAGTGATTTGAGTTGGAACAAGATTCAGTGGATTCACACAGATGCCTTTTCCTCTTTGCATTCTTTGGTCAAACTGTGAGTAACACCTGGTGATGCCTATCAGTTAGTTATTTTTGATTTTTCCTTGTGTAAGAAATTTGCTGTTATGGAATGTCAATGTTTATAAATATTTCATGCCCCACAGGGAAAATACTGCATAGTTCCTCATTTCTTTATTCCTCCCAGGGACCTTACTGAAAACAGACTGAGCTCAGTGCCACCTACAGGCCTGGAGGGTCTCATCCATCTCAAGCTCAGGGGAAACATTGAATTATATGATGCCTTCAGCCCTGATCTCTTCCCTCACATCAGGTAAAACACATACATATACACATCCAGTATAGTTAGTGTAACCAGAAAGTCAGTCCTGAACTTTGAGAATAAAGTCGTAATCAGCAGCAGTCAATCACTCGAGCCACAATTGTGATCGTCTAGTTGTCATGTTTGGCCGTGTTGGCTGGTGTGCAACGGACATTACTCATTGCCATGAAACATTCTTGCTATTTCATAAAATCTCTGTGAACTTGGATTCAAATATGTGATGTGCCTGATTTCAAGTCATCGCTGGGCTGTGTGTTACAGGGTGATTGAGATGCCGTATGCCTACCAGTGCTGTGTGTATGGTTCTTGTGATAGCTACAAGACAGTTGGCCCGTGGGACACTGATCAAAGCAACACTGATGATGACCCTCACAGGAGAACTTCCGGCATTTACCCTCACCAGGCTGACACTCAATGTAAGAATACGCATTTATTCAAAACATCTATAAAAATGAATAATGTAAAACACTTCAAGAAATCGCAGTACGTATCTTATATCTTATTTATAAACATCTCACTTAATTAGTAGGGGTAGACAAGTTCATTAATAACAGTCCTCTTACATTAAAAGGATTTATTAAACACACAAAAAACAACTTAGCGTTTCTTGGTCATTCGTTATGTAATGCTCTAGTTTGAAGAGATGGTGAACTTGGGTTTTTCATTTGCCTGTAAGATGTAATCAGCAAAATTATACATGTATACAAAATGATGAACTATTTCATTCGCTGTGTGCGTAGTGCATCCCTGTATGACTCGCTTTATGAACTGAAGTATTTAGATTAAGCTTCTGACATGATTCTGATTAATTGAGATACAACTTAAGTGCCACAAAAAAGTATTTTCCCCTTCTCAAATTGTATTTTTGCATAGTTTCACCCCTTTAATGTTTATGATCATCAAACAAATCTTATAATCTGACAGGTTGCCAGAGCATGTAATTCTATCTCTTTCAATGAAGAAAATAAGTATTTGAACAGTCTGCATTTGAACAGTCTGCTATATTGCATGTGTTCCAACTTAGAAATCATGGACTGGTCTGAAATTTTCATCGTAGGTGCATGTCCACTGTGAAAGAGATAATCTAAAAAGAAAAATCCAGAAATCACGATATATGCTTTTTTTTAATGATTTATTTGGGTCAGCTGCAAAAAAGTATTTGAACACCTGTCTATCAGCTAGAATTCTGACCTTCAAAGACCTGTTAGTCTGCCATTAAAACTCCACCTCCACTCCATGTATTATCCTGAATCAGATGCAACTGTGTGAGGTTGTGAGCTTCATTAGAGACACCTGTCCACCCCATAGAATCAGTAAGACTCAAACTTGTAACATGGCCAAGACCATAGAGCTGTCCAAAGACACCAGAGACACAATTGTACAACTTCACACGGCTGGAAAGGGGTACGGAGAAACTGCCAAGCAGCTAGGTGAAAACAGGTCCACTGTTGAAAGAATCATTAGAAAATGGAAGAAGCTAAACATGACCGTCAATCTCAACCGGAGTGGAGCCCATGCAAGATATCACCTCGTGGGGTCTCAATGATCCTTAGAAAGGTGAGGAATCAGCCCAGGACTACATGACAGGACTTGGTCATTGACATGAAAAGAGCTGGGACCACCGTTTCCAAGGTAACTGTTGGTAATACACTAAGACGTCATGGTTTGAAATCATGCATGGCACGGAAGGTTCCCCTGCTTAAACCAGCACATGTCAGGTCCTGTCTCAAGTTTGCCAATGACCATTTGGATGATACAGAGGAGTCATGGGAGAAAGTTTTGTGGTCAGATGAGTCCAAAATTGAACTTTTTGGTCACGATTCCACTAACAGTGTTTGGAGGAAGATGAATGATGAGTTCCATCCCAAGAACACCATCCACCATCCCTACTGTGAAGCATGGAGGTGGTAGCATCATGGTTTGGGGGTGTTTTTCTGTGCATGGGACAGGACAACTGGACTGTATTAAGGAGAGGATGACCACGGCCATGTATTGTGAGATTTTGGGGAACAACATCTTTCTCTCAGTCAGAGCACTGAAGATGGGTCGTGGTTGGGTCTTTCAAATTGACAATGACCAGAAGCACACAGCCAGAAAAACCAAGGAGTGGCTCCGTAAGAAGCTTATAAAGGTTCTGGTGTGGCCTAGCCAGTCTCCAGACCTAAACCCAATAAAACATTTTTGGAGGGAGCTGAAACTCCGTGTTTCTCAGTGACAGCCCAGAAACCTGTCAGATCTCGAGAAGATCTGTGTGGAGGAGTGGGCCAAAATACCTCCTGCCATGTGTTCAAACCTAGTGAAGAACTACAGGAAACGTTTGACCTCTGCAATTGCAAACAAAGGCTATGCGACAAAATATTAACATTGGTTTTCTCAAGTGTTCATTTGTAGCTGTATCACACAAATAAATCGTTAAAAAATTCCTACATTGTGATTTCTGGATTTTTCATTTTAGATTGTCTCTTTCACATTGTACATGCACCTACGATGAAAATTTCAGACCCCTCTATGGTTCCTAAGTGGGAGAACTTGCAATAAAGCAGGGTGTTCAAAAACTAATTTTATTCACTGTACATCCATTTTCTCACACCAACTGCTCTCATGTCTTCCCTCACTACAGCTATCAATCTTCTCTTTGGCCTTCCTCTGGCTCTCTTGCCTGGCAGCCCCATCTTCATCATACTTCTGCTGGTACACTCATTCTATCTCCTTTGGATGTCTCCAAACCATCAAAGTTTGCTCTGTCTCTAATTTGGTCTGATCTTGGCAGTCCCTCTGATGAGCTCATTAGTGTAGTTCTCATTACTCTACCCATTCGTGGCCCTGCATAGTCACGGATTTTGCTCTCAATATTTTTTTCATAATGTACTGTACTTTCACAACCATAAGGTGCGGTTAGAAGTCTTAGATTCTCTCCTCAATAGACGGGGCACCTTATAATGTGGCACACCTTATGTGCATGCTGAGCTGAATGTAACCACGCGAATAACAGAGGAACACTGTATTTCGAGTCCTTCACCCTCATTGTAGTATCACTCTTCCCTTTTTATTCATGTACACAAAAGAAAAAGAATCAGCTTTATTGGCCAAGTGTGTAAAAACACACAAGGAATTTTTCTCCGGCAGTCGGTTCTGCCCTGGTACGACATACATATATTCTGTCTTCGTCTAATCTCCATTCCTCTTTTTTCCAGTGCATTTGTAACTGTTCATAAAAAAAGTGAGTTCCAGACAAATGTAACGCAAGTGAATTCAAAATGGTTTTTTTAAATTATCTTATTTATTTAGGAAAAAAATGTTCAAAGTTACCTGGCCCTGTGAGAAGAAGTTATGGATCTTTAAACCTAATAACTGGTTGGGCCATTCTCAGCAGCAACAACTGAATGTTAACCATTTTCTATAACTAGTAACGACACATATTCTGGGCCACTCTTAATTTACAGAATTGCTCATATTCTGCAAAAATGGAGGGTTTTCAAGCATGAACGGCCTTTTCAAGATCATGGTAATTCACGACACTGCATTCCAATTGAATTTAAGTCAGGACTTTGAATAGGCCACTCCAAAACCATTTTGTTTTTGTAAGCCATTCAAAAATCAATTTGTTGTATTTTGGATTATTTTGGTGCAGAACCCAGCTTCCTCTTGAGGTCTCAAACTGATGGCTGAACATTGTCCATCAGGAATTTCTATTAAAATGCAGAACTTCCAATCACAGCAAATTGTCCAGGTCTTTAAGGATTAAAGCAGCCCAAGATCATCACAGTAGCACCGCCATGTTTGACTGTTGGTGTGAAGTACTTTTTCTGAAATGCTACATTTATGCCAGATGTAACAAGATACACCCCTTCCAAAAAAACCTCAACTTTCATCTTCTCAGTTCATATAATATTCTCCAAAAGTCATGGGAATCATTCGTTCCCCCCCTTAAAAGTAACCTGAGCCTTGATATTCTTTTGGGTCAGCAGCGGTTTTTGCCTTGGAACTCTCCCATGGTTGCACTTTTTTTCCCAATGTCTTCTTTATTTTTGTGTCATGGACACTAACCTTAAGAGAGGTAAGGCAGCCTGCAGTTTTTCAAAAGACTTCTGAGTTTCTTTGTGGCCTCCTGGATGAGTCATTGCTGTGCTCTTGGTGTAATCCTTGTACGGCGGCTACCAATGGGCAGAGGTTGGAAGTAATGCGCTACAGCTAATCTGTTACATTGACTCAAGTAACATTTTGGACAAATTCTACTTGTTGGAGTTGTTTGAATGCAACATAGTTTTTACTTGGGTATGTATGTGAAGAATAGATACTTTTACTCCATTACAATAATGCTCTCTCCTTGTTTTTGTCCATTATGGCGTATACAATCTATTTTTAGACTCCATTATGGACTTTTGCATCGGGTGTTGTTCCGCCTATCTACTATAAAATCTACCTACCTCCGAAAGGTTGTACATATGATTTGATGACCCCAATGTTTCCAGATGATCCTGATCTTGAGGAATTTCAGCTTGAAATAGAGGACTCCAAACTTCAGGCCAGTGTCCAGTGCACTCCAACACCAGGTCTGTATTTTTATCACTACAATCACAGTTTGAGAATTCAGTTGTATTCTTTAAACTTTGCTAGGAGTAGTTGTGCTCTATTGAGTGATTTTATCTAATGCTGATGGATTTGACATTTTTGGTGTCACAGGTCCTTTTCGTCCCTGTGACTCTCTGATGGGAAGCTGGTTGGTTCGTGTTGGCTTATGGACAATCTCCCTGGTGTCTCTCCTAGGGAACTCTGTGCTACTTCTCTCTCTATTCAGCTCCCCCTGCTCCGTGTCACCACTAAGATTCACGGTGGCCTGCATGGGTGCCTCTAATCTGCTGACAGGTGTTTGTACAAGCACCCTGGCTCTTGTAGACGGGTTAACAATGGGAGACTTTAGCCACCATGGTGCCCCCTGGCAAGGAGGGCCTGGATGTCAGGTGACAGGATGGGTGTGGGTGGTTGCCTCTGAGGCAAGTGTGTTGCTACTGACGCTGGCAGCTGTGCAGTGTGGAGTGAGTGTCACGTGTGCCCGAAGCTATGGCAAATCACCCTCACTGAAAAGTGTACGTATACTTGCACTTTTATGTCTGACTCTCTCACTCATTCTAGCTTGTTTTCCTTTGCTTGGACTTGGGGAGTATGGCTCCTCACCTTTCTGCCTACCCACACCGCTACCACCTAACCCTCGGCAAACATCTTCCTTGGTTTTTCCCTTAGTGCTGATTATGATTAACACCCTGTGCCTACTCATAGTAACATGTTCATACATCCGCCTTTACTGGGAATTACTTAGAGGAGAATGTGAGGGACTGTGGGATTGTGCTATGATCAAACATGTAGCCGGGCTAATATTCACAAATGGCCTTCTGTATGTGCCAGTAGCTTTCCTCTCCATTTGCTCACTCCTGAGTCTCTTATCTCTGGGCGAGGAAGTTCTAAAATCAATCATTTTGCTTCTTCAGCCTCTACCTGCTTGCCTAAATCCCCTACTATTCCTCCTTTTCACACGACACGACTCCCAGTATTTTTTCTGGCATTGCCCAAAAGCACCTCTTCACCTTCACCGCAACTGCACCATAGACTCCCTGGTTTCAGTGGAGACAGAAAAGAGTTCCTGCTCTGAAACATCAACACAATTGTCTCTCGCTGATGCAGATACCCTGTGCAGTAGAGGCTCTACTGTCCACTCTGAAATGGATCCAATTCAACTTTCTCAGTGCTCCTCTACTTTTCCAGTTCCTCTAATCTCTTGCCAGACACCCACTGTCAGAGGTATAGACAGAGTAAAGGAACAAGGGAGCCTTAATGACAAAGAATGTCTGAAGACTTCGATTCAAGATATTTGCCACAATTGCCCAATGGATCGCTCAACCATGACTCACTCTGTTGCTCCACATCCATAAACTATCAAGCTATCTGCCTGAAAAACCAGGGCATTAGGCACTCACAAGTAATCATGTAGCACAGCAGGAAGACCAGTTCTGTGGCTCAAATCCACAAAGAATCTCTCAATCAGACCATGTGGAACTGTTGAGTTTTCTTGAGAAGTGATGCATGGTAGAGTTACTCTGAAAAGAGAAAGTGCCACAAGCCGTTCCTCTGCAACAAGGAATTAAAATACCATTATGCAAAAAAAAAAGAACAATTTGAGTACCTATCTGGTGGACTGCATCAGTCACAGACTTGCATATCTTCGAGATAGAGCGAGTAAAAGCTGAAAGCCATCCAGTAAATTTGATGCCCTGGAGAACTTGTTGCAGGGTGGACTTTAAATATATCAAGAACAGAGTTGTATGTATAAATGTTATATCACAATGTGATTGATCATGGGCATGCAGTATCAAAGTTACATATTGCCTGATTATGATTTACTATATTTGTATCTAATACTACTCGTTTTTTTACTGGACAATAAAGGGATTCACTGTCAAGCGTATCAGGTCATTAACCTGAGTAAGCTAACAATCTCAAATGTGTGCAAATAATGAATGTAATCAAGATTGTTCTATCTTGAATATCAACTCCACAAAACATTGATTTAAAAAAAATCAAAGATCTAAAGGAGATTTAGCCTTTTTTCAGTGTAGACCAACATCATGTGCAGTGTATCCAATGAAACTACCTCTGACTTAGCATGGTATTGACTAGGCATGCACCAAAACCAGTACCAGGCAAAGCTTTGTGTAATGGCATGCCTACCGCCAAGCTCACCCACCCTGCCTGGCCTTCCTCCGGCAGTGTTCTGCAGGGCAATGTCCCCAAACCTTCTCTGGATCACCGACCGGTTTAGAGGAGGCATTTTTCTCACAGACCTGTGTGTGCATGTATGTATGTCTATACATACACATGTACACTCGCATATAATTTGTTTGCAAACAATATTTTATTAGCGTGAGAAATTTGCAAGACAGCCCCATTATCAAGTATCAGTAATTGTTATCAGCAAATACTCAAATACTTTATAGATACTATGTACTCAGCACCCCCTGAAGAAAAAAAAGGGTTATTGGTGCATCACTCGTATTGACTCGTGATAGCTTTTAAATCCTTGTCTCTTTTCCAATGATAAAACACCAAATATTTCACATTTCAATATCTAAATCCCCATTTTATTTCATCAATTTGTTGCCATGTAGTTTGTACATATGATTGTATACAAGTGAAAGCATATGTCTGAATAAAACTATATTCTGTACTGGAACAATTCTGCCCTCACTGCTATTTAAAACCATCACCACAGTAAAGTGTATTTATTAAAAGACAAACATCCATATATGTATATACATCTCAAACAGCAAAATAAACAATTAAAACCATGCAGATATACTGAAAAGTCTGTGCCAACGAATGCAGTTAAATCAAAGGTGGTTGGAACTAAAAAGGGGTTCTCTTTGCTTGCTCGTGTGGCTCCTGCTCAGCATCAGAAGACGCTCTTTTCCGTGATGGTCCATTCTGTTTTGGGACATTGTGTTTGGTGCTTCCCTCCAAGATTCCCTAAACACAGACAGATGTACGTGACTTTGTTATCTCACCACTATTGTCTTGCATGATGAAATATACCAAAAATAAAAAATAAAAAAATTAAAAAAAAATGTATATCACTGTTAAAGTTTCTCAAGAGTATTTTGCTTCCATTATTGCCATCACTATGGTACTTGTACTGACATTAACAGGTAATCATTATTGTATACAAACACTGTGATTCTTAATCTATTTACAGTGAGAAATTGGAAAAGAAAATTTTGGTTTTGATTTGGCAGAAATCAAATTTGACTGAACTGAATTAACAGGCTTACCGTCACCTTCTGAACAGCATGTGCCTCTGTATATTTCCTGGCCTTCTGCAGAAACAGCTGCTTGTTGTATCTGAACTCCGACGCCTGCATTGCAACAGAAGCCGTGCTACAATGTGCGCTGTAGTATTAAACAACTCTTCTGTGTCACAAGTACTTTCACATACAATTTGGAAGTGATTTTTTTCCCCTTACAGTATGTAAGACTATCACAGCCTGAGGGACAGCTCTTTTAACAAAAAGACGACGACTCTACATGCTTAAAAATATAATCATAGATTAAAGGAGCACGAATTCTGTGAAAAGATTATGCTAATGCATTGTGTAGAAGAAGAATGATGTTATTTAAGTGACACTATATTAAACACAACTCACTATATCAGCCATGAGCGGGTCATCTGGATTCGGTTCAGCCATTAGAAGTTGAATGGAGGTAAGAAGTGTAGAAAGGTTTAAGGAAGGCCTCCAGGCTCCCTAATTAAACATGGCAAGAAATATTACACGCCACATTACTAAGACAGAAAATGCACACAAATATATATATATATATATATATATATATATAAATAAAATTATCATATCAGCCATTATTCATCCACTGTAGTATAAAGACCTCTTTTTCACGTTTCCAACTAATATGACATTTTGAAATTTGTTGGCAGTATACTCTGGTGTGTTTAAAGATTTCATCTATCCATCTACATTTAGTTCTTCACCGTGGACGCTTTGTGTTCAGAGGTATCCAAATGATCGTTTCTGTGATCCACTTTTTGTCAACTCTTCAGGCAACGTGGCTAAAACATTACCTTTTGCATTTCCTGAACAACCAAGAAGTAGACGAGGCCGTGATTAACATGATCAGCAAAAACTGTCAGCCACTCACCATTGGTGAAAATGACCGATACATCTACTGAAGCTTTTTCAGGCGCACTAAAAATATTTATGCTCACCATCTTCATTTGAACCCTGTGAAAGAATTTATCTTGTCCAAGCCAGTGGAACCGGTGTTTAAGAGGACAAATCGCTTTGGAGCTAAGACACTTCAAAACTTTTGTTCCTCAATTAAAATGCATAAATGAATCAATTTTTAGTCTTTTACTTCTTAAGACTGAAGACTTAAATTAACACAATTCTATACATAATTTAAAAATTCTGACTGAATTTGATTAGATCAATTTGCTATATTTTACATATCAACTCATTTTACCATTTACACAAGGTTTTAAGCAAATTTTAAACTTTTCTCATAAACAACCCAGGCAACAAATTGTGCAAATAAAATTAGACAATGATATTGTATTTTAAGCAAAGGACAAGCTGTTAAATTTAATTTCACAGGCTCATAATGTTGGGCTTGCAGTATGAAAGATTTTCTATTTTAATTTCGTTTTGTTTTCCTGCAATGATTTTAGAACTACTGCAGGGGTCACTATTGAGTAACCAAAAGTGTCAATAGAGTGCAGACACATTGTGGAGTGTCTCAATACACTCCTTGGGGTATCATTATCATATCACAAACACACACACACACACATCCAGTTTAGATAGAACCTTTGGAGGGAGTTTGAGAGCCTCATAGCAGATACGTCCTGAAGTGTCGATGTTTGGGTGGTAGATGGGAGTCAAGAATCGTATTTTGGGTGGCTCAAAGGGGTATCTACAAAAGACGTGACTGTTATGTCTCACTGAGAAGAGTGGGCAGCATTTAAACAGTCATAAACAAATGAATGAACCAATGTTACCTCTCTGGGATTTTGAGCTCCAAGGAGAAGACTCCACCTTCATATGGAGTTCCTGCACTGCCAAGTATCTCTATTAACCACACAAAAATAAAAATAAAATAAGAAAAAAAGCGACCGCAATTAAACCAGAACAATAAAAAAAGAAAAAAAAAATCAGCAGCTGACATTTAGTGGTGTTAGTCATATAAAACGTGGGCTATGTTGGCGGCATGGTGGAACGGTGGCGCAGCTTGAAAGCATTGGCCTCACAGCTCTGAGGTCCCGGGTTCGATCACGGACCCGCCTGTGTGGAGTTTGCATCTTCTCCCTGGGCCTGCGCAGGTTTTCTCTGGGCACTCCGGTTTCCTCCCACATCCCAAAAAAATGCAACATTAATTGGACACTCTATATTGCCCTTAGGTGTGATTGTGAGTGTGGCTGTTTGTCTTGGTGTCCCCTGCAATTGACCCCTCCATACAGGGCACTTAACCACGTCTCCTGAAGTTACGTCACCCCACGTGTGCTAACCTCAGACAAACAATTAGCAAAAATAGCGGCGCAGGAAGAAAAGACTAGAGCGATTTTCTCACTCGGATTCTTAGCGAAAAGTGAAATATCATTGAAAAGCAGACAACAGGGCTTCAAGTATTTCAGCGAGGGGTATTTCAATGGTATTTCCATGCAAATCGACGGAGAAACCATCGATATATGCGCGAGATCTTTCCGGAGTCAGAGGAGAAGCCACATAATATAATATATTATAACCCAAAGACGAATTCGTCATTGACAGTTTCCTATTTTCATGTTACCTATCACACTTGTGTGCAGAATCTGTATGTCTATCTGTATAGCCGTTTGTGAACCGCCGTATGAAGGAAAAGAAGAAGGCGAGGCTTGATTTACGAGTTGTTTCTCTTGTTTTCTTTGAGTAACGTCACACGCTCGCCTCAATAATTATTCTTGAATTAGTGCCGAACCTACTAAAGTCCCGACCGAGTACGATAATCACTACTTTAGTGTCCTCAAACATCCTTCCTTCAGTCTTGGTGTCTCGGTGCATGTCGAAGGCTTTTAGGACTCGCTAGTCCGGTTTAGCTTAGCTCCCTAGCCGCCGAACAGAGACACGTTTGTGCAGTCAGATCATCACAAAATAACGCTCAACACAGATCAAGTGTGTCAATCATTCACACGTAGCTATGTTATGCAAGCGAAGAACTGCTAATTCATTTATATGAGACATGTATTGAAAATCAAATATAGGGCTTACTTTCGTGCAAACATATCTGTTCCGGTTGATTTTAGATGGATTCAGTTGATCATGCCGTCTTCCACAAAGTTTGAACCATCGAAGACATTTTTCGTACTGGGTCTTCGGTTTTGGAAAGGGTACGAATTGAACTCCACCAACTAGCCTTTCAGGATACCTGTCGTCACTATTACAAAGTCCGTGACTACACCTCTTAACCATATCTATTGTTAAAGAACCCAAATACGCGATAAAACGCTAACAAAAGCTATACTGGACCATGCAACGTTGTCTGAAGTAACGGTGGACCCCAAAAGGGGCGTGGTTTATGCAGATCTCTGGCCTCTGATTGGTCAACAACGCAGATGACGCAATTTCTACGGAGGGGTCAATTGGCTGGCAACCAGGGTGTGCCCTGCCTCCTGCCCATTGACAGCTTGGATAGGCTCCAGCATGCCCCGCGGCCCTTGTGAGGATGAGAGGGAAAGAAAATGGATAGATGGATGAAGCTATGTGAGTCTTCTTCTTTTCCTTTTGGCTTGTCCCATTAGTGAATACAATTTTATCTCCAATGGATATGTCTACAGGCCCCCTTCTCCAATGTCAGGTTTTTGTGATATAAGATAAAACACTTCATAAAGGTGATCTATATTTTTAAAATATATAATTAGAAGCACTGCACATATACAAGAAAAATACAAAAACAATTGAGTATCCTGGAAAGCCCAATTCTAACTTTTTAAAGTTGTTGACAGAAGTCAGCTATTAGCTCAAACTTAGTCATCATACATTTCACAATTTGTGGCCAACAGACTGCAAGGCTAGACCACCTTTCATTTTAATAATATTAAATAATGATAATACTGTGGTGTTTACATAATTCACCCGCGGGACCTCGAGTTGGGGTGCGGGGTTCCGCACGGACTGTTTTTGTTGTTGCGCTTCCGGAGTAAAAGGTTAACAGAGTTCCCGCCGTTATGCGAGTAGTTTGGTGATGTCGAACAATAAAGCAAGTTCTTTTCCTGTGTCCGACACTCCGCCTCCGACTCCTTTTCTCCGGCGCTACACTGGTGACCCCGACGTCAGTCCCGGCGTTTTCGAGACTGAAACGAACATGGCAACCGCCATCCTCAAATTGCCGGAGTTTTGGGAGACGTCCGCGGCAGCGTGGTTCGCACAGACGGAGGCTCAGTTCGCCCTCCGCGGGATCTCAGATGATTCCACGCGTTACTACCACGTTGTCTCAGCACTCGGGAGCTCAACGGCGGCCAGAGCAGTGAACTTCATCACCTCTCCCCCGGCCCGAGATAAGTATGCTGGGATCAAGGCTCACCTTCTCAAGGTTTTTGAACTTTCACGGCCGGAACGTGCCCGACGTCTGTTGGCTTTTAATGGACTGGGGGACAGCAAACCTTCCGAACTCATGGAAATGATGCTAAACCTGCTGGGCACGGAAGAGCCCAATTTCATTTTCATGGAACTGTTTCTCAGGCATATGCCACCGCATGTTCAAACGGCGCTCGCGAACAGTACTGTCACTGAGCCCCGGGCCCTGGCCGAGGAGGCCGACCGTTTCTTCCTGGCAACCCAGCGCTTCTCCCCTGAGACGCTGGCCGCGACGCGCAGTTACTCACCTTCGGGCGCGGGGGTGGCATCCAGCAGGGGCCCCTTCGGCACCGACGGCCGTGCTGGCACAGGCTTGTGCTACTTCCATGCCCGTTTCGGTGCGAAAGCGAAGAGGTGCCGCGCCCCTTGCAACTACGACGCGTCGGGAAACGCCAAAGCCCACGCTTCGCAGCTGCCGTGAGCGTGGGCGCGAAGAGCCGGCTGCTGTTCGTCAAGGACAACCTTTCCGGGCGCAAATTCCTTTGCGACACCGGCGCCCAGAGGAGCGTCCTGACGGCCACTGCGGAGGACGCCGCTGGCGGGACTCATGGGCCACCCCTACTGTCCGCTAATGGCTCCCCTATCCGCTCTTATGGCATGAGGACTGTGGACTTGTGTTTCGGGAGTCAGCGCTTCACATGGGACTTTGTCACTGCGGATGTCTCATTCCCTCTCCTCGGCGCTGATTTTTTTTGTGCCCACGGGCTGCTGGTGGACCTTAAGAGGGGCGGTCTGGTGGATGCACTGACTTTTTCCACGGTCGCCTGCGTCCGCAATGAGGCGACTTATGGTGGTCTCTCCAGTTCGCTATCGGACGGCACCAAGTACCAACTCCTCCTTGGTGAGTTCCCTGGCTTGACACGGCCCACTTTCTCCTCTGCCACGACTAAACATGGGGTCGAGCACCACATTGAGACCAAGGGCCCCCCGATCCACGTGAGGGCCCGACGGCTTGATCCCGAGAAGCTAGCAGTCGCTAAGTCCGAGTTTGCCAACATGGAGCGTCTGGGCATCGTCCGCCGCACGGATAGCCCGTGGGCCTCGCCACTACACATCGTCCCTAAACCGAGTGGTGGGTGGGGACCGTGTGGTGACTACCGCCGCCTTAACGACGCCACTACGCCCGACCGCTACCCTGTTCCACACATTCAGGACTTCTCAGCCCACCTGGCAGGCAAAATCTTGTTCTCCAAGGTCGACCTGGTGCGCGGGTATCACCAGATTCCCGTGCACCCCTCAGACATTCGCAAGACGGCTGTAATCACTCCGTTTGGACTGTTCGAGTTTCTGAGGATGCCGTTTGGTCTTAAAAACGCGGCACAATCTTTCCAGCGTTTAATGGATTCTGTGCTCAGGGACTTGCCATTTGTGTTCGTCTATTTGGATGACATCCTCGTCGCCAGCTCCTTGGAGGATGAACATCTGATGCACCTCCGCGACCTCTTCGCAAGACTTGAGCACCATGGCCTGATCATCAACCCGGCGAAGTGTGTTTTCGGGGTGCCCTCTATCCAGTTCCTCGGGCACCTCATAGACAAGAACGGCGCCGCCCCCCTTCCGGCAAAGGTGGAGCCCGTCTCCGCTTTTCCCCAACCTCGCTCGGCTCGGGGCCTCCGGGAGTTCCTGGGGATGGTGACTTTCTACCACCGGTTCATCCGCCGGGCGGCCCACATCATGCGCCCGCTCTATGAGGCTCTTAAAGACAAGGCCCCCAACCGGGACGTTGAATGGACGGCCGAGAGGATGGAAGCCTTCGAGGCTACGAAGGCCGCACTGAGTCGTGCCGCTATGCTGGCCCACCCGACTCACGGGGCCCCTGTCGCTCTCACTACCGATGCATCGGACTACGCTGTTGGAGCCGTATTCGAACAGTGGGTCGGCGGCGCCTGGCAACCGCTTGCCTTTTTCAGCCGTCAGCTGGTCCCCAGGGAGCGCAAATACAGCACGTTCGATAGAGAGCTCCTCGGCCTCTGGCTGGCGATCCGCCACTTCCGCTCCCTATTAGAAGGCCGTGAGTTCACGGCATATGTGGACCATAAACCCCTCACTTTCGCCATGTCCAAGGTGGCCGAGCCGTGGTCCGCCCGCCAGCAACGCCAACTGTCGTTCATCTGAGTACACTACGGACATCCAACACATCGCCGGCAAATCCGATGTGGTCGCGGACTGCCTCTCCAGGGCGATCGTCGGCACTGTGCATCTGGGTCTCGACTACTCCCGCATGAGCGCAGACCAGGCCTCGGACCACGGGGTGCAGGCCCTCAAGACTTCTGACACGGGTTTGCGCCTGGAGGAAGTCGCGGTTGGTGACTCGGGCGTCAAGTTGCTGTGCGACCTCTCAGCTGACCAGCCTCGGCCGCTGGTCCCTGCAAACTGGCGAAGAGCTGTTTTCGAGGCGGTCCACAACCTCTCCCACCCCGGAAGGAAACCGTCCGTGAGGCTGGTGGCCCAGAAGTTCGTGTGGCACGGTCTCAAGAAAGATGTGCAGGCCTGGGTCGACTCATGCGTGGCCTCTCAGCGGGCTAAGGTGCATCGCCACGCAAAAGCCCCCTTGGAGCCCTTCGCTGTCCCCGAGAGGAGGTTTGACCACGTCAACGTCGACTTGGTAGGTCCACTTCCTCCCTCGCACGGATTCACCTACTTGCTCACCATGGTGGACAGGACGACCCGCTGGCCCGAAGCCGTTCCCCTCTCCTCGACAACGTCGTCAGACGTGGCCCGGGCGTTCATCGGCACGTGGGTTGCACGCTTCGGGACACCGTGCGACCTTTCCTCAGATCGTGGCCCTCAGTTTACCTCTGAACTCTGGAACGCAGTCGCCGAGAGTTTGGGGGTCAAGCTGCACCGCACTACCGCCTATCACCCCCAGGCGAACGGTCTTTGAGAGCGGTTCCACCGCTCCATGAAAGCAGCCCTGCGTGCCGGCTTGACGGACGGCAACTGGTTGGATAAGCTCCCGTGGGTCATGCTCGGCCTCAGGTGCGCCCCCAAGGAGGACCTGTTGTCCTCATCCGCCGAACTCGTCTACGGCCAGCCACTGCGGGTCCCCGGCGAATTCATCCCGGACGCCACAGAGCCCTGGTCCGCAGCCAGGCAACGGTCCTCCCTGCTGGAGGCCGCAAAAGGGTTCGCGCCGGTTCCCACGTCGCAACATGGCACCCCAGCTGCCCTGCTGCCCCGTCACCTGCGCTCTGCGGATTTTGTGTTTGTTCGTCATGACGCCCACCGTGGACCTCTCCGCCCCCCATACGACGGGCCGTTCAGGGTCCTGGAGCACGGGGACAAGAGCCTGCTCGTGGACATTGGCGGCAGACCCGAGACTGTTTCCGTGGACAGGGTCAAACCCGCGCACCTGGACATTGCCCAGCCTTTGGGGTTGGCCCTTCCCCCGCGCCGGGGTCGTCCCCCTTTGCCCTGTGCCCCTGCGCCTGCCGGGGTACCCTTGACCCCGCCTGAGCCCTTGTCCCGTGACTCAATGGACAGTGCGGCCCCGCCCCCCTCGGCCCCTACAGTGCACACCCGCCGGGGTCGGGTCATCATCCCTCCACGGCACAAGGATTTTGACTATGGGTGAATTCTGGGGGGGCTTGTGTGGTGTTTACATAATTCACCCGCGGGACCTCGAGTTGGGGCGCGGGGTTCCGCACGGACTGTTTTTGTTGTTGCGCTTCCGGAGTAAAAGGTTAACAGAGTTCCCGCCGTTATGCGAGTAGTTTGGTGATGTCGAACAATAAAGCAAGTTCTTTTCCTGTGTCCGACACTCCGCCTCCGACTCCTTTTCTCCGGCGCTACAATACAATGTATTTCAAGCACCCTTCAAAGAACCCATGCACACCAAACAAAATAGTGGTTACAATCATACAAGAGAAAATGGGCAAACGTGCTTGTTAACAATTATACATGCATACAATAGCTATTCATTTTACAAACAGTTCTGAGATTGGTTTTAAAAAGAGGACGTGTCAACGTTTCGGATGGCAGGAAGTACAGTGATTCAAATCAGAATCATTAAGCTTTGCTTCCCGTTGTACTGAGGCAAACGGGGTACAGTAAGTAAAAAAGCTGATAACACTTTGTAGGGACTTGAAATTTTGTGATGGATGCTAAAATGAAGAGGGAGCCAGTGCAAAGAGGACAGAACGTGAGCGGTAAGGCTGAAGTAATGGTATACGGACAAGTACAATCAATTGAAGTTACCTGATGAGCATCCTTCCTCAGGTTAATAATAAGTTACTTACGGGCCCGTAAGTCGTCAATGCGGTCTTCGATGCGCCAGCATGTGATTCCAGGAGGTGGCTCGGTGGTCAACATTGCAAGTTCTTTCTTCAAACGGGAGGCTCTCTGCATTTCTGTTAGAAAAACTCCATGTCAACAAACATGAAATGTTTACGCACGATTTGTGTGTCCAAGCCTAGGGTGTAAATGTATCTTTCATTGCATGGCATTACATAAAGTCTAAAGACTATTGGCTGTATTTGACAAACACAGCTACGCAGTGCTTACAGGTTGCTAGCTAGTTGTTGCTCGCTAAATCAATGACGCGAACTAAATGGCAACAGTATTCCATTCCGCCTCCAATAACCACACTGGGGGGGATAACATTACACAACTTTTAGTCGAGGCGATGGTATATTTACTTCTGTTAGTCCCTTTGCCCACTTGTGTACCGTTTCTCGAGGAGCGTTTAATGACGATAACAAATGAAGTCAACAACAGATCGGTTTATATTTCCCTCTCGTCATAACAACCGCTGCCGCACATTTTTTCGTCTTTGAATGAGGGGAAGGTTTACTGGCTGGGTGGAGACGGGCGCCATCTATTGTTTGCAGTTCAACGTGCTTTCGTTCTACTTTTTACTAACTGTTTACCTCAAAAGAACAGAACGCCTCTTAAAGTATTATTCACTCACTAGGTTGAGTAAGAAAACAAAAAAAACATTATTCTTGTTTTAGTGGAACAGTGTAAAATGTGGTGCTGTGACGAATAAACAGTTTCGCCCAATCAGGATATTTTGCGCACCGTCCACACGAGGATTATCTTTCTTTCGCTTTTCATTTCCCGCAAGGCTTGAATACGAAAATATTAGAGTTGTGCTTCTCGGAAGTCGGAAAAGAAAATTATTGTGTTTGGGAACGCATATTCAGTCATTTACTTTTGAACTTTAAACTTTTCACTTTTTTTTTAACTTTTCTGCGGAACATATTATGATGTCATTGTTAGTAAAGGTAAGAAAGTCAATCTGTTTGTTTTTTGAAGATTACCAGACGTCACGAATGCGAGCATTTTTGAACGTGAATGTTTTGTTTTAGGAAGACAATGAAAAAAGAAGTCCCCCCACTTTCATGCACAGAACGCAAATCAGCGTTCCACCAAGTGGGTATCTTCACAACCCACCAGGGAAGCGTCCAAGGTTCAGTACCCCCACACAGGATGATCTCTGGCATCTACCTGGAGAGCTACGTGAGTTGGCAGTTGATCATGTAACCGTAGCTATTGGAAAAGTGATTTCGAATATTTTTTGAGCGGCAACTCTTTGGAACCACCCAAAAGTTTCATTTTTCTCTCTCTTTAATGTCTTTCTCTCTTGATGACCAACTTTCACATCAGATAGAACGTAAAATATTTCCAAAATCAACTTTTGTTTGGGATTATTTTTTTTTCATTGTAAATGTTCACACTTTTTGTTTTATTTACAGGCATATAGCGAGATGGATATTTTAAATAGTATTGATTATGCATGGGAGTTGTGTCCCTCAATATACTTAAACATTCAACCCTGTTAGTAAAACCTTATTAGCCATCTAGAGAGGAAAATAAGTGAGCCTCATGACCCAGCAGAAATGACATCAAAGTCATTGCTCTTTTGTATTCAGGCAAACACTCTCTTCTATTATTTCAGCCATAACAGAGTGTCACGCAACCCTATTATTACAATTAACAAGAAAAGTTATTTATGTTACTAATAATATAATCAAGTTAATTTTTGACCAGTTAGCATACCAGCTAACACACAGTGGAGAACCATGTAGTATTCGTAATTCTGGATGCACGATTGATTCACTTGTTCTCTTATTCACTGTATTTTTTTTTTCTGATCGCCTGCTTATTTGCATATTTTCAATCCAATCCCCCACCTATTCGTATTGTTTTCTTGGAAAATGTATAATGTGAAATGTAAAATGTGGGCGGCATGGTGGATCAGCTGGTAAAGCGTTGGTGTCACAGTTCTGAGGTCCTGAGTTTAATCCCAGACCCACCTATGTGGAGTTTGCAAGTTCTCCCCGTGCCTGCGTGGGTTTCCACCGGACACTCCAGTTTCCTCCCATATCCCAAAAACATGCAACATTAATTGGACACTCTAAATTGCCCCTACGGGTGATTGTGCGGCTGTTTGTCCCGATGTGCCCTGCGAATGGCTGGCATCCAGTTCAGGGGGTACCCCGCCTCCTGCCTGTTGACAACTGGGATAGGCACCAGCACTCCCTGCGACCCTTGTGAGGATAAGCGGCAAACAAAATGGATGGATGGATGTAAAATGTGGATGACTGGTTAGAGCGTCTGCCTCACAATTCTGAGGGCTGGGGTTCAAATCCCTGCTCCATGTTTGTGGAGTTTGCATGTTCTCCCCGTGCCTATGTGGGTTTTTTTTCCGGGCACTCTAGTTCACTCTCACATCCCAAAAACATGCAATAATTTAAGACTCTAAATTGCCCGTAGGTGTGATTGTGTGCGGGAATGCTAGTTTGTTTCTATCTATCCTGCAATTGGCGGGCGACCAGTTCAGGGTGTACCCTGCATCCTGGCCAAAAATAGCTGGGATTAGCTCCAGTACTCCCGCAACCCTACTGACTCTGGCGCAGGTGGAGTTCAGTTCCCACTCAGTGGCATTGTGAAAGGTTGTGTGTTTCTAATTTTGCCCTGCAACCAACTGGCAACCAGTTCAGGATATATTCCACATTTTGCCTGAAGTCAGGTGGGATAGGGTCCAGCGCTCCCTGACCTTGGACAGGATAACCGAGGCTGAGAATGAATGGATAAATGGTTGATTTCTCAAAAATATGAATGCCCAAAATGTCCTCCAATTCTGGAATGAACCGTTCCACATAACACAAACACTGTTTTTGAAGTGAGTCTCCTCATCCAATTGCAACAGGGATAAATCCATTTTTGTGGGATAAGCAAGATGTCTCCCACTGGCTCCACTGGGCTCACAAGGAGTACTCACTACGGAGGCCAGAGAAGAGACTCTTTGAGATGAATGGCCGAGCCTTGTGCCTGCTCACTAAAGAGGACTTCAGATACCGCTGCCCCAGCTCAGGTAGAGCTGAGCAGAGGTCTTACACATGACTAAGTTTTACATTTGCTTATTCCACAAGTGCCACGTGTTTGCTCGCAGGAGATGTTCTGTATGAGATCCTGCAGTGTGTGATTAGGCAACGGAGAGGTTTTGTATGTGAACCCCCAAAAACGTCTGACCCGAAAACTGAGGAGTGCTTCCCCCTATCTCCAGATAACATGAAAGGTCAGACATTTATTTGATCAGTTTTCCACCTTGATCAGATTAATGGTTTGTTCAGTGCCTCCCATGCAAACACCTCACTCAAGAATTCACACATGGAATTGAACATTTAAAAACTTGGACTCTGCATGCGTACTCTCAAGACAATAGAATGTAGTTTGCACTGTTTTGTTGTTAATTTGGGGACCAGCACTATAACAAATAGTGTGACTGTTTGATTATTAATAACGTAACAAACCCGTCAGCGTGTCAAACTGTCAAACACAGGCCCTTCTAAATGGTAAGTTATGAATGTATAATTCACCAGAGAGCTGAACAAGAGTATGCTAGACTAGAATTTTATGCATTCATTTTCATGGGCTGTTGAAAATAAAAAGGCGGTTTCATTGTCGAAACCCGGATAAATGCCAGCATGCTTTAGGAACCAATAATGCTACACCTTCAGGAAATAGAAATGGCCATACAGTTAATTTCGATGCACCCCTTTTATAGCTTGAAAAAAAACTTGAGCTGCTGCTGTAAAAAACTTGCTTTCAGTTTTACTCCTCACAGTTGCAAAGGTTTAACGTTATCACTGTTTCAATTTCACCAGCTATTGTGAGATGTTTGTGACTTTTCACCGATTGTCGGCTTCTCTATTTCGGTAGCTCCACAAAAACAAGACAAAACAGAAAGGAGCCTCGGAGAAGAACCTGTCAATTTGTCTTGCCAAGAGAAGCCTAAAAGACAAATGCACAAACCTGATGGGCGCTTGCCAGGTAACGCTTTGTTCCCTCATATTAAATCACCCTTCAAACATTCACAACCACAATTCAAATACAGCACTGTAGTTTAAAACTAGCAGAATGCTGCAGTAACTGCTTGGAGCGTCTGGCTCACAGTTCTGAGGACTGGGGATTCAGATCCCAGCCCTGCCCGTGTGGATTTGACATGCTTTCCCTGTGGCGGTGTGGGTTTTCTCGTGGCACTCTGGTTTCCTCCCACATCCCAAAAAGATGCATTAATTGGAGACTCTAAATTGCCTGAAGGTGTGTTTGTGAGTGCGACTGTTGTTTGTCTCTATGTGCCCTCCGATTGGCTTGGCGACCAGTTCAGGGTGTATCCCGCGTCCTGCCCGATGATACCTGGGATAGCCTCCACCATTCCCGCGAACCTTGTGACGATAAGTGGCTCAGAAAATGGATGGATGGATGATTCTATTGACTTGAATGCTTACAAAGGAGTGAGACATAAATGCAAACCTCATAATACAAATGCTCGAGGAAGTTATAATTAAAGACTGTCAACTTATTTCAAGAAGTTGAAGCCATTTCGGAAGAGAATCAACAATATAATCAATAAAGCCAGAAAAATATCTCACCGCTCAAATCAGAATTAACAATGGAACTAATTGTAGAGGAATTTTGCCACTATTTCTCTGCAATCTGTAGCTTCCTGTCTTGTTATTCTAACTCTAACGGTAACCTGATCCAAAATAGATTGTCAAGTACATTTTTCTTGAGAACTATCTCACCAACTGATGTTCAACAGATGGAATAAATTCAGCATGCAGTGCAGGTCCAGATGGTCTGGAGATTAAGTTCTTTAAACTTGTCTCACACGTATTGTCCTTTCTCCTGGCTGACTGACTATTTAATTTATCTTTGGGAACTGGTAATACTCACTCATGCTGAAAATATGTCAGAGTAGTTCCTATCCATAATGGGGGTGACCCCACAGACCTCAATAATTACAGACATATCTCAATTATTCATAACCAATGAAAATATCCTAAAAACACATTGTTAATCTTCTTCTTTTCCTTTCGGCTTGTCCCGTTAGGGGTCGCCACAGTGTGTCATCTTTTTCCATCTTAGCCTATCTTCTGCATCTTCCTCTCTAACCCCAACTGCCCTCATGTCTTCCCTCACCACATCCATAAACCTTCTCTTTGGTCTTCCTCTCGCCCTTTTGCCTGGCAGCCCCATCCTCAGCACCCGACCACCAATATACTCACTCTCTCACCTCTGAACATGTCCAAACCATCGAAGTCTGCTCTCTCAAATCTTATCTACAAAACATCCAACTTTGGCTGTCCCTCTAATGAGCTCATTTCTAATCCTATCCAACCTGCTCACTCCGAGTGAGAACCTCAACATCTTCATTTCTGCTACCTCCAGTTCTGCTTCCTGTTGTTTCTTCAGTGCCACCGTCTCTAATCCGTACATCATGGCCGGCCTCACCACTGTTTTGTAAACTTTGCCCTTCATCCTAGCAGACACTCTTCTGTCACATTACACACCAGACACCTTCCGCCAGCTGTTCCAACCTGCTTGGACCCGTTTCTTCACTTCCTGACCACACTCTCCATTGCTCTGTATTGTTGACCCCAAGTATTTGAAGTCGTCCACCCTCGCTATCTCTTCTCCCTGTAGGCTTACTCTTCCCCCTCCACCTTTCTCATTCACGCACATATATTCTGTTTTACTTCGGCTAATCTTCATTCCTCTCCTTTCCAGTGCATGTCTCCATCTTCCTAATTGTTCCTCTGCATGTTCCCTGCTTTCACTGCATATCACAATATCATCTACAAATATCATGGTCCAAGGGGATTCCAGTCTAACCTCATCTGTCAGCCTATCCATTACCACTGCAAACAGGAAGGGGCTCAGAGGTGATCCCTGGTGCAGTCCCACCTCCAACTTAAATTCTTCTGTCACACCTAAGGCACACCTCGCCATTGTTCTGCTGCCATGATACATGTCCTGTACTATTTTAACATACTTCTCTGCCACACCAGACTTACGCATGCAGTACCACAGTTCCTCTCTTGGTACTCTGTCATAGGCTTTCTCTAGATCCACAAAGACACAATGTAGCTCCTTCTGACCTTCTCTGTACTTTTCCACGAGCATCCTCAAGGCAAATAATGCATCTGTGGTACTCTTTCTAGGCATGAAACCATACTGTTGCTCGCAGATACTTACTTCTGTCCTGAGTCTAGCCTCCACTACTCTTTCCCATAACTTCATTGTGTGGCTCATCAACTTTATTCCTCTATAGTTCCCACAGCTCTGAACATCCCCTTTGTTCTTAAAAATGGGAACTAGAACACTTTTCCTCCATTCTTCAGGCATCTTTTCGCCCGCTAGTATTCTGTTGAATAAGTTGGTCAAAAACTCCACAGCCATCTCTCCAAATTGCTTCCATACCTCTACCGGTATGTCATCAGGACCAACTGCCTTTCCATTTTTCATCCCTTGTAGTGGATTTCTGACTTCCCCTTTACTAATCATTGCCACTTCCTGGTCCTTCACACTTGCCTCTTCAACTCTTCCTTCTCTCTCATTTTCTTCATTCATCAACTTCTCAAAGTATTCTTTCCATCTATTTAGCACACTACTGGCACCAGTCAACACATTTACGTCTCTATCCTTAATCACCCTGACCTGCTGCACATCCTTCCCATCTCTATCCTTCTGTCTGGCCAACCTGTAGAGATCCTTTTCTCCTTCTTTCGTGTCCAACCTGGTGTACATGTCTTCATATGCCTCTTGTTTAGCCTTTGCCACCTCTACCTTTGCCCTACGTCGCATCTCGATTACTCCTTTCGCCTCTCCTCAGTCCTCTCAGTGTCCCACTTCTTCTTCGCTAATCTATTTCCTTGTATGACTCCCCGTATTTTGGGGTTCCACCACCAAGTCTCCTCCTCCCCTTTCCTTCCAAAAGACACACCAAGTACTCTCCTGCCTGTCTTTCTGATTGCCTTGGCTGTCGTCGTCCAGTCTTCCGGGAGCTTCGGTTGTCCATCGAGAGCCTGTCTCACCTCTTTCCGGAAGGCCGCACAACATTCTTCCTTTCTCAACTTCCACCACATGGTTCTCTGCTCTACCTTTGTCTTCTTAATCTTCCTAACCACCACCAGAGTCATCCTACACACCAACATCCTATGGTGCCGAGTTACACTCTCCCCTACCACTACTTTACAGTCAGTAATCTCCTTCAGATTACATCGTCTGCACAAAATATAATCCACCTGCGTGCTTTCACCTCCGCTCTTGTAGGTCACTATATGTTCCTCCCTCTTCTGGAAATAAGTGTTCACTACAGGCATCTCCATCCTTTTTGCAAAGTCCACCACCATCTGTCCCTCAAAGTTCCTTTCCTGGATGCCGTACTTACCCATCACTTCTTCATCGCCCCTGTTTCCTTTACCAGTATGTCCATTACAATCTGCACCAATCACAACTCTCTCCCTGTCTGGGATACTCAGAACTACTTCATCTAGTTCCTTCCAGAATTTCTCTTTCAACTCTATGTCACATCCTACCTGTGGGACATAGCCGCTAACCACATTATACACAACACCCTCAATTTCAAATTTTAGTCTCATCACTCGATCTGATACTACATTCTTCGCCAGCTCTTCCTTTAAAAACACATCGTTAATACATTCTCTAAATATCTTAATGAGCATAAATTATTATGTCCCCACCTATCTGGTTTAGACTAAATTATTTGACCACCAATGCTTTCCCAAAATTTACCACATATAATCAGCATCTGATCATAATATGGCTGGATGTGCTTTCTAATGCATTTGACATCTTTGATTATCTTTTTTTTTTAAATAAATTACTTACTTTTGGACTTCCCAATATCCATCCATCCATTTTCTTTCTTCATTTTTCACGAGGGTTGCGGGGAGTCCTGGAGCCTATCCCAGCTGTCAACGGGCAGGAGGGGGGTACCCCCTGAACTGGATGCCAGCCATTCGCAGGGCACATCGGGACAAACAGCCGCACAATCACACCTAGGGGCAATTTAGAGTGTCCGATTAATGTTGCATGTTTTTGTAATGTGGGAGGAAACTGAAGTGCCCGGAGGAAACCCACACAGGCATGAGGAGAACTTTCAGTCTATATTTCTCTCAGTCTTTGTCAATGACTTCCCATGAGTCTGTTGTGACTGCCATATGCATTTGTATGCTGGTGATACAGTAATATACTCCAAGAGTTCGGACATTATGCAAAAAATCTGGTTTTAGTCAAAGAGTCGAACAAGGGTTCGCTAACGATATGATTCTTTGGAATAAGAAAAGAATTATACTTCATATTGTCTTGCTCTCAAACAGATTTACCAAAAAACTGGTATATTACTTTCAGTAATTGAACGGAATTAGAAAAAGTGGAGGAATTTGAATATTTAGGCTTTTGGCTAGATTCCCCTTTATCTTGTAACCCTCATATCAACTTAGTCTTAAATAAAAAATACAGTATAATGTTTTTAAGTTCTGGATTTCTCTTTAACATTCTTATTTTGCTTGCTTATTATTATTGGCCTGCGTTGATAGGCCCCACACGAAAATGAGATGATGCATCTCAAGAGGCTATCCTTGATATGTTTAAACTAACACAATAGTAAAAGAGAATGGGGGAAAAAAACGCAGGTTTTAAAAAGCTGTACTTTGGGACAAGCTGAGTCAAAGCAACAATGATTGTGTTGGATGTGTGCCTTTAAGTACTGTGGCTTGGTGAGTGATAATCAGGATCATTCCTGTTTGATTCTCCCTTGACTTTCCTCAAGGGGGAATCAAACGGGCCTTCCTTATCTTTGTACATTTGTGTGTGTGTGTGTGAGACTGTACTTTTCAGCAAACAGCTGAAAGTTCATTTTCAACTGTTGCTCTTGTTCCTCTCACTAGAAAAATGCATAAGGTCAATAGAAGTACAGTAGTGAAAATTTAAAATACATATTCTTTCAACATGGAGAGCCACCAAAGTTAGTGAAACAGTACATTTGAGTCGCCAGAACATTTCAAACCCTGAAGTGTTTTTCTTACACAGTAGATGCAATGCTGATTAATACCTGATCATATTTTTAACCTTTTCCTGTGATGTAAGAATATTTACCTGACTTTTTGTCCCTTTATTGAAGCAGAGTGCAGGCTACTGTGGGATTATGTTTATAAACTTCTGTCCGATGACCAATATCAAGAATACATCAGATGGGAAGACCGTAGCAGCCGAGTGTTCAGGGTGGTGGATCCCAACGGCCTGGCCCGTCTCTGGGGACGTCACAAGGTGAGCACCGAGTTCTGTGCAGTTCATATTTGACAAGTGGTCCCTGCCGCACTAATGATGGTGTGTGTCTTCTGTAGAACCGAGACAATATGACCTATGAAAAAATGTCTCGGGCTTTGAGGCACTATTACAAACTCAACATCATCAAAAAAGAGCGAGGGCAAAAACTCCTTTTCAGGTCTCCTTTTTCTTCTATTGGCCACTCTGCCGTCATCCTCTTAAAATGTTCACATTCTTAAATAGTGTTTCATGTTATTTTTGATTACTTTTAGGTTTCTGAAAACACCACAAGAGTTCGGGAAAGAGCTGGATGACCAGCTAGAGGCCCCAGCACACTTGTCCCATCGGGACAGACATTTTCCAGACAGCAGTCCTTTTTCTGATTTCAGTGAAGAAAGTTTTGAGGTTTCCCCTGATCGTACCCCTCCAGAGTGTTTTCCAAGTGGTTTCCCGGTGAGATAGAACAACTGTTGGATAACAAATTATATGAAACTTTTTTTTTGTTGTACATCCTCTTGCATTTTCTTTCTTTATTATCCCTCAGAGGAATCATTACTTTTACTTTCATTACACTAAACACGATTAAGAGGGGAAAAAAATCATAATCATTATTAAAGAATCATGTTTTAAAATGGTCATGAATGTATGTGTGGCAAATTGTAATGGAGTACATACTGTGTGTAATTATTTGTATGAGAAATCTATCGAAACTTTGTTTTAATTTAAGTCATGTTCATCAGCAATACTAATCGTGAAAATTAAATGCAATTTCTGACTTCAGTGTCTATCCATCCCATTTCTGTCCCTCATGTCTCTCGCGATGGGTCACTATTGTCATGACCTATTAAATACTTATATATACTATAGAGTATATGTATATGTTGTGTTTATAGTAAAACCTACAAACTTAGAATTTCAGTTGTGATTTCATATGTGCTGTATCTGCAGATGAAATAGGGGCTCTCTTTCCAAAATGCACATGAGTTTACGTTTTCTGAGTACCAAGCGACATCCAGACGGAATCTGTTCATAGTACGGAGAGTAAAGTTAGTATTTTGAGTTATCCAAAAATATTTAACAATAATTATAATACCTTATGTGTCGGCGAATAGAGCATGGAGAGTGTCTGTCGCAGAAATGCAGAAATGGAATCCATGAATGGAACAAACACCTTCCTTACATAATTCCTTCCTTCCTTCCTTACTTTCATTATGATGTACAGTTTGTGGTTCAATAAAATACATACAACTGCTTCCCAAGAAAAACATAGGGAGGCAGTTTTTCCATTGCAGCAAGATTATTAATATGTCCGACGATCAATCACCTGATGTGCAGCTGGGAGTCACCCACTCTAATTTTGTTTTCAGGTTTAGTCACTTTTAGCTGCAGGGCTTGGTGTGTGGTGGGCTTTAGTTATATCAGTTGTGGCTGGAATTAAAACAAAGATCTATTTTTTGAAATACGAGTTTCTCAGTCCATTTACCATTTATCACTCTGTGCAACTACTACTCTAACTAAAACACAGCTGACACTTCCAACGTGTCATCTGATCTGCTAGACTAGTTTAGAAAAAAAACATACTGTAAAAACATACATACATACGGTGTATATATATATATATATATATATATATATATAGTTTTCTCCGGTCACTCCGGTTTTCCTCCCACATCCCAAAAGCATGGAGTGATTGGAAATTGCCCTCAGGTGTGATTGTGAGAGCGACTGCTGTCTGTCTCCATGTGACCTACAATTGGCAGGCACAGCTGGGACAGGCTCCAGGACTCCTGTGACCCTTGTGAGGATAAGCGGCCAAGAAAATGGATAGATATATATTTACAAATTTGAAGATACACGTCCTGATTGAAATCTACATTCCAAAAGAAGGCTTTTCCTCTAATGGTGTCACATGGAAAGTAGTTTCAGACAAATAGACAGTAAGAGTGTTGTATGCACGTAAGAATCACATGTGCTTGACTAACATGGTATGGCTAATTGAGATCTTTTTAAAAAGGCGTCACACCAAAACCTTCTCCCAGTTTTTGCTTGATAACATCTGTAAACTGGACTTTTTTTTTAGGGGGGGCCACTCCTAGACCGCGTTAACATTGAACCAGAGACATAGTTCTTAAATCCACGGGTGTAAAATGGTCCTCGAGGTATCCAGCGTCAATTTTCGAGAAGCGCCTTCATCCATTTCCTTTTCTGGATCTGGTTTTCTGGCCACCTACCAGTTGGGGGTTGCCCAGTGCTTTCTCCATAATGCACCATGGATACTACGCAAGGCACCGTGTATCCTCGGTGCATCAGCGGGCTCTTTGGTAGCTGCTGCCGTTGTCTGTGAAATCAACCTGAGTAAGTGGCTCCGTCTTATCTTATGAGTGTTTTTCTTTAAATTTGTGGTGAAAAAACATTGTTTCTGATTGACTTTTTCTTAACATAATCCCCAGTTACGATGAGAAATGAGATGCTGCACTTTGCAAAAGCAATGAAGGACTTTACACTTGGACCGTTCAACCCCTCTGTTGATGTTTTGTGCTGGTTAAAGTATGTTTTGCATAAATATCTTCCCACTGATGCACATCTCCTTGCAAATGGCCGCCTCACTGTGGGTGTGACCCGCCTGGATAATGGCGAGTACACCGTTATAACAGAGTACCATTCCAAAGATGATGTTGTACAGGTGAGGTGGACTACAAATTGAACAGTTGATTTTTAGCATGTTTTAAAGAATACAAGAGCAATGATTTAAGGCAGTTCTACTTTTTTTTGCCCCCTACTCTCTACATCAGACTCTCCTTTGTAGCTGCTTTGTCCCAGGATATTGCGGCATGCAGCCTCCCTCCCTGAATGGAGTAGTGAGTATTTCACAGCTTTGAAATAATGAGTTATGTGTTTTTTAGGGTTTCATTTAACAATTATTTTAATCATTGATTAAACTGGCAATTAGTTTTTCAATTAATCCATGAATCAGATTGAAAAGAAAATGTTTCAAAAGTTCCCACTCTATATTAAAAAGCAGGACATTACTTCAAATTGACAGTCCAGAAAATTCACATACATACTTTTGCAACTTTCCCTATTAAAAAAGTTAATGGGAAGAAAAAAGAATGCACAAGCCAAAGTTGATTTTGAGCCAGTTACTGGTTTGGTCTGTAACAACGCAGAAAAAAAGGGAAAAATGTTTATTGTTGTTTTCTAGAGTAAAAGATATTTGCATGTGTTGTTTTGATGAAATGCAAAGATAATCAGTGTGTTTTATTATTATAATAAATCAAATTGTGGATATTTACTGTTGAGAGGATTTGGTGAGTTTTAAGATAAACGATTTATCGATTATTTAAAATTGTAAATCAATTAATTTGATAAGCAACTAGTTGTCAATGAATTGATGAACGGTCTGGTGTATTTTGTACAATCTTCCAGCATTATATGGATGGAGGTTTCAGCAAGATCCAGCCAGTTCTGGCACCACCTAGCCGTACTTTAACAGTGTCTCCATTCTCTGGAGAGACTGACATTTGTCCCCCAGACCAACCCTGCATGTTGGACATGGTGGTGACTGGGCTCACCTTAAAGGGCAATTTGGCTAACGGCTTAAGATTCTGGAACGCACTCTACCCCATAAAGCCAGAGGTGAGTCTCTTAGTGTCAACCAGTTGCTGAAGAACTGATATTTTCCTTTTTGTGCTCCAAGTAATTACAAGTAGAATATGTGCGTGAATAATTAACATGATGGTTTCTTTCACTTTAAAACCTCATGATTCACCTCCAGGCTGTACTTAAAGGAACACTTTGTCCAATCTAATAGGAATTGGAGCACACATTAAAGTTAGTAGATGATGGTTCAGTGTTTCTTTTAATGACAGAGTTATCCACTGATTTCACCAAGAAACATCTCTAAATTGGAAAAGTATTATCGAAATTCCTCTCTCGCACAGACATTCCAATGAGCCCGGCTGGAAAACTGATAGCCAATCAACGTTTGCCACACCTGCAGTGCTTGCTGTTCTGACCCCCAATTGCTTGTGGATTTCACCAAACAGAGAACGTCCACTATCTGGCATTTTGTGACCGATTTTTGTGAAAAATAATTACAAACAAACAAAACAAAAATAGCATCATGTACAATGTTCAAACCTATGTGTTTGAGCCTGAATATACACAGTCGGCAATTGACGTGTTGGAGAGGGGGTGTGGCGCGAACAATGAACAATAATCCATTATATGGACTATGAAGATGTACTTTTCAAGCAGCCAGCCTCTCGCGATTGACCGGCGTCGGGGTGGATGGGCCTTTGTTGTTCACGCCGATCACTGTAAATAGTAACTGGGAAGTGTTGTCTGCTAAGAGCCAACAAAGCGAGTATAACAGCGAGTCAATACTCCGTGTTGTTAATACTCCCGCCATTGAGCAAACAAAACGAAAATAATGTTTAATGTTCAGGCGTTTGACACACAAGCGGAACTCGACTTGTTGGGAGGGGCGTGGCGCTGCCGACGTGTAGGTGGGTGGTGGTTGCACGTACGGATCGGCATAAATAGTAACTGAGAAGTTTTGTGTTACACGTATATATCCATACATCCATTTTCTTCGCCACACGAGCAGGAGTGCTGGAGCCTATCCCAGCTGTCAACGGGCAGGAGGGAGGTTACACACACGCAGACACGGGGAGAACATGCAAACTCCACACACGGAGGTACGGGATTGAGCAGCTCCCCCACCGTGCACCCTCATAAAGTATGTTGTTGCTTACACAGTACCAGAACGAGAGGCTATAACTAAGCGGCTAATAACCAGTAATGATTAGATGCATGCAAATTTCCCCGCTGATGAATGAACCTCAACTGTGACAGCCACAGCTTTATCCTGTCAGGTCGACCTCACAGGAGGATAAGGAAGGAAAAATTTGGGTGCGTTTTCTCAGTTTTGTTGCACAACACGTCGGCATCTTGATTTAGGTAGAACGAATGGTCTGTAACGCTAAGCACCGGCGATGTCAGGGGCGGGGTTAAGGATGTTACTTCCAGGTTTGGCTTTGAAAGCTGGGACATATCCAGATTTTGCATGGATTTCAAAAATGTTCTTTATTTTCAATTTTTTTTTTCAATTAATGTCCAAAATATATGTAATAATAACATTACTTCTCATTGAAGGGTTTATTGTACATCTGAATTTTGAACAAAGTCCTCCTTTAAAGTTATACACATATCCTTACAAAACGATGTGTTCTTTATTCAGACGGTGGAGCAAGCCTATCACAGTGGCTACAAAGATGCCATTCATTTTCTTCTGGGCAATGGTCGGTCAATTACCTCTGAAAGGGACACACACACACACACACACACACACACAAACAAAAGCTGTTCTTAAATAGATAACTAGTGTCTAATCTATTGATCGTTTTTCCTTGCTTGCAGAGCTTGTGTCAAACATAAAAAGGATCGCAATTTCTCAAGAACTAGACAGCTACTTTCACACAAAAACGCAAAAATTTGGAGAGACCACTCCAGAGGAAGAAGAGGATGATGAAATGGAGACAACAGCATTGTCCTTTCTCCAAAATAATGAAAGCAAGCGGTCCAACACTTCTGCTGAACTTCAATCCACAACTGGAAAACTAAGAGTGACAGAACGTCCTAACTCTTTGGACAATGCAAAGAATGGTATCCACTCATTTGAAGTTACACTTAGCTGAACTGCATTTCAAAAACCACTCAAGTCAAATGAGAGTATTGATGTTACAGTTCTGATGGGCAATGTGGCGATATATGAGCGCATGCTGGGACCTTTTGGATTCTTGACCTACTTGCTGCTGCCTTTGATGCTGTTGTTCCAGGCACTGGTTGAGACTGAAGAAATGTAAGAATGTGATCACCATTACCACCACTTTCTCCATCCCTGTTAACTTTACACACCAATTGAAGAGTTTGTTTTCAAAATGAGACATATCCGTTTTTTTCATTTTGAGAAAAGGCCTTGGTATTGAAGTGAAAACAATAAACTCACTTTATGTTTCTAACTATTGGGGGATGGAAAGAGATGCTAAAGAGTAACTAAACACCATACTATAAAAAAATATTGGCTTTAATATTCACCGAGTTTTTTTGATGACAAATTTCATTTTTTCTCCAAAATGAGACATATCCAAACATTCTATTCTTGGCAAAGTGAGACATATCCAAATTTCGACTTAAACTTTCAGGAGCAGCTGAATTTTTTTAAAAAAAATCAGTTGCTTTTGATAAGCAATCATGAAAACTATTTGCCTTTCAACATTTCAAGCATTTTAAAATAATATTTAAGACCATGACCACCACATTTAGAGAGTTGGGTATCAGAAATAAGGGTCAGTCACCAGTCACAATTTTCACAATTAGCTCACTAATCTCAGATGTTGAAAAAGGAGATGAAAAAATGGGAATTTCTTTTAAAAAGGTGTTTTTCAGTTATTTAGAAACTGTTTGTTTGTTCAGTATGAGGTCTTGGAAAGGCTGAGTTTACATCATTGTAATTTTGTGTATCTGTATGCGATTCTGCAATCCGACATCTGCAGGCATTGTGTCACTCAGTTGATTAATTTTGTTTATAAGTTGATGTGAGATCATTAAGAAAGTAAACTGCTTCAAACCAGTCTACCAAGGTTAATATGGGTTGCGAGGGATACCAGCAGAAAAAAAATAGGTAGTCGATCTCATACACACATCTCCAAAATGAAATCAGTTTCAAACTCACAAATTCACTGTTTGAAATCTGACTCATTGAGTCTGCTTTCTTTTGATTTTATTTATAGCTGTCGCTGTCGGGGGAAAGAACACTGCAGAATAGGATGTAACTCTGTAGTAATAATAACAGTATTCATAATGCTCATAGACAGAAATTGAGTCTACTCCAAGGGTGTTGATTTCCTTTTAATGTCAACTTTTCTTAAGTCATAGCCGATAACTTTCCTTATAAAAAATGGCAAAAAAAAGATTGCATAGAATTATAAAAATTTATTCATTCATTAATGATCGTTGGTGAAATATTTTGAACAACAAAATTACTCTTCAAGCATTACACAATCATAGACAAAACAGTATGTTTATTACATTCAGATACAATGGTACTTGGATGAGAACTGAAGTATTAAATTGCAATAATTTCATAAAGAATTAAAATTAAATAGGAAAAGCACCCTCACAATGGGACAGCATGCAAGTAAACCAGCACAATCACTGATTCATTTATTCGATATTATTAAACATTGATAAACAAAATACAAGACTTAGTTCTCTCTCAAACGTGGGCGCAGCCATTTTGGATGATGATGTGGAAGATACTGGAACTTCCCTCTAGACGAATTCTGATTGGATGCTGCTTGCTTCAGCAGCGCACGCTGATTGAACGAAATTATATCGCATTTTGCTCTAAATAAGATCTCGATATGTCGCATTTTGAAATAAAACGCGATCTTCCTTGGCTGATATAGAACGATATGTCGCACTTTCAACAAAAATCAGAGTATCCCGATAACTACCATTCGGAGCTGGATAATTTTGACGCGAGTTTCGTAAATCTGAAAAAATGCCAATGTCGCGTTTTGAAAACAAACTCTTCAATTGGATTTACAAAATTTGCCAAAAAAAAACCTTCAAAAGTGATAGTTATTTTTTATAGCACCTTTAAGAAAGAGTGTTGGATGTAGATTTTATAAAATGCATTATAAGAACAATTAAATAAGTAGAGCCAAAAAACCTCTATGTGTTAATCTTCGTGGCAGGCAGTGTGCTTGGCAAAACAATGTATCAAATAATTGTATTTTTTTCTTTCAGCTCTAGTCTTGTGAAACAGTTTTGAATGGGTTTGTCAAGGACCAAACATACATTTTTGTCAATGTTTTACCTCACATTCTCAAAACACTTGAGTATCTTAATACTCAGTCAAACAATAACATGTGGGGCTTGTTTTAAATAAGTTATTACACGTGTCCCCCCAACTCTGATATATCAGACATAAAGAAAAAAAATACCAGGTTGAATCGCTGACATTAAATGAATAAAATGTCACATGACATTTCTTTCTTGTTAAAGGCCGTGAATGCTATGTTAAGATTGTCCTGGTACGTTGAGATGATGTGTTATTCTTAACTGGAAGTGTCTTTAATATGTCTAAAAAGCAGCATGACGCACTTTGAGGTCTTTTCTGTCCCGCACAGGGTCAACTTGCTGTTCCAAAAGAGTGCAGAATTTGCTTTTTGGACTTGGTGCAGCCTCAGACAGTTTGCATTCTTCTTTTTTGGTATACTGTTCTTTACCTTCAAGAAAAACCTGAAGGACAGGTTAGACACCTTATTGATTGAATAATTACACAGCACAGTCGTAATGCTTGATGCTTTCCGAATTACACGTACTGATGTGTTTACTGCCTGGTATCTGCTCTGGTCTACCATACAGGGTATTGCCCATCCTGCTGATGTTGGAGTTGTTGAAGCAAGCTCAAGACGAGGTTCCACAAAAGCACAGTCGCCCTCCGCGTCACAAGGAGTCATCTTGTCCTGCTCACTCTGAAAGTATCAAGTGTGGAAGTATGCGGTCAAAACCTCCATTACGCAGTTTATGAAATGCCAGAATTAAGAATGCTAAGGCTTGTTTTTTGACACACTCCAAACAGAAAGCATATTCGTTAGTGTTCTCAACTATTCACAATATGTACACTGTGTAATATGTGCTGTACCATATATACATACAATAAACCCTGAGTGCATTGTGCATATTTTCATTGAGGAGTTGAATGGTTGGGTTTATTGGTTGGGTTTATTCTTTTGTAAATGAGTGCCTCATTTAAATTGTGGTTTGTGGCAGTAAATTGGTGCCTGACGATTTTTCCTCACATCCTCTCCAATGGACTTCCTGCCTTGAGTGATTGCCCTTGATCATGCCATTGTCATTTGTGTGTGACTGGGTTTGGGTGCCATTATCAACGTGTACACAGTCGTATTACTGAGGTGACTCAATAAAGCATTTCATTTTCAGAGTTTTGAATGTACACACAAAATATGTGCAGACATATACTGTGGTTGGTAACTCAGCATTGCCCTGGTAAAGTCAGGCATCAGACTCCCAATTCATTTCAGGACTGTTCCTATTTTGTTGAACGTCCGATGACTATTCCGACCTTGTGGTGTAGGCTGTAAACGTATCCTACTGTATGTGAGATTATTTGACAGAGGAACTACTAAGATTACTTCATGTTTGGTTCATGTTTGGATGCCACTTTACAATTAAGATTGCCGGAATTGTTTTGCTTCAGTTGGCTGTGTCCGGGTAGACCCACAAAAATGAACGTTTGTGCATCTTGTCATTCCTTGAGCTGTTTTTTTTTTTTTAATGAAGTTATTGGACTTAAATAATAACAGTCATCAATAAACCAAGTTCAAATGTTTCCATCTCCTCTCTGCTCTTTTATTTGGGATTTTGTTTTACCATAAACTGCATATTCACATTTTACCGTTTGTCACAGTAATATAAATACAATGCTTTGGAAATTTTATCCAGTAAAACATTAAACAGAGTTTCTAATATCTGAGAAACGCACAGTGTTTCCTCTAATTGAGGATATGTTCACAGTTTTTGAATATTTCTGTGTCCCTGCTGGAATTTGAGATAATTCCTTCGGAGAAAGTTAGAAATGTCACCTACTTCATCTTTCTATGACTCCGACTAGCACATATAGGAAGAAAGACCTAATGATTTTAATGCATATCATGAAAAAAATACTTGTGCACTGTGAGCAGCTGAACAACTTGCTTGTTTTTTTTTTACGTTCTCAGTCATGCTGCAGTTGTTGAATTTTTAACAATGGTTATCCAGCTGTTTATGCATTGCACTCCATTCTTTCACTCACATACATTCCAAATGTACTTCGCATTCTAACCTTGATTTCCTTAATCATAATGCAGACCTATCCTTTTTTATTCAATCAGAACAGAACTAATAGTTTGCCTGTACACAGGTTCTTAAAATGCAATTTTGTAAAATAACCACTGAGTGGAGTGTTGAGCACAAAGGGTGAGCCACTTTATTCTCACTTATGTTAAAGCATATGTATACTCTGTGTGTGTGTGTGTGTATATGTTTATATATGTATATATATATATATATATATATATATATATATATATATATATATATAATATATATATATATATATATATATACCCGCCTGCGTGGAGTTTGCATGTTCTCGTGGGTTTTCTCTGGGCACTCTGGTTTCCTCTCAAATCCCAAAAACATGCAACATTAATTGGACACTCTAAATTGACCCCTCCGTGGATATTGCGCAATCCGCGTCACTGACCAATCAGAGGCCAGAGATCTGCATAGACCAAAGCCCGTTTTTGCTCCCGCCATTTTCTCTGACAACATTGAATGGTCCAGTATAGGTTTAATTAGCGTTTTATCGTGTATTTGGGTTATTTAACAAAAAATATGGTTAAGAGGTGTAGTCACGGACTTTGTAATAGTGACGACAGGTATCCTGAAAGGCTAGTTGGTGGAGTTCGATTCGTACCCTTTCTAAAACCGAAGACCCAGTACGAAAAATGCCTTCGATGGATCAAACTTTGTGGAAGACCGCATCAACAAATAAATCCATCTAATATCAACCGGAACACATATGTTTGCACGAAGGTATGCCCTATATTTGATTTTGAATACATGTCTCGTATAAATGAATTCAAAGTTCTTCGCAAGTATAACACTGCTGCGTGTGAACGATTGACACACTTATTCTTTGTTGAGCGATATTTAGCGATGATCGGACTGCACAAACGTATGGATTTCTTGCTGGCTCCCAACCGAAGCTTAACCAGACTGTGTTTGCACGAAGATATGCCCTAAATTTGATTTTTAATACACGTCTCGTATAAATGAATGAGACATTCTCCGCTAGCATAACACCGCTACGTGTGAACGATTGACACACTTATTCTTTGTTGAGCGATATTTAGCGACGATCGGACTGCACAAACATATTGATTTCTTGCTGGCTCACGGCCGAAGCTTAACCAGACTGTGTTTGCACCAAGATATGCCCTAAATTTGATTTTTAATACACGTCTCGTATAAATGAATGAGACGTTCTACGCTAGCATAACATTGCTACGTGTGAATGATTGAATGAAATCAGAAGCATGGCATCTCTCTCAGTTAAGAATGTATTGTATTCAGAATATATAATATATCGTTGATTTGAATGAAATCAGAAGCATAGAGTCTGTCTCAGTTCAGAATGTATTGTATTGTATTTGCCATTTTTACTGTTTGTCTTACGTGAGCGCACGTGGCGTGACGTCACTTCAGGAGGCGTGGTTAAGTGCCCTGTACGGAGGGGTCAATTGCCCCTAGGTGTGATTGTGGGAGTGACTGTTGTCTGTCTCCATGTGCCCTGTGATTGGCTGGCAACCATTTCACAGTGTACCCTGACAACTGGGATAGGCTCTAGCACTCCCTTGACCCTCGTGAGGATAACTGGCGAAGGAAATGGATGTGTGTGTGTGTATATATATACTGTATAGACTGTAAAAAATCCATAGTTTTATTGACTCAACACTTGAAGCAAACAATGTAAAAATAAGTGCAGGATTTTTTTTTTGTTTGTTTTATGCCCAATATTGTTTGCTGATAGTTGTAACGCGACCCTAAATTTTAGGATCATGATGCTTGAGTCTAAAACATTCTTGGGTACTGTGAGGTCATTGACTTACAGATCCCTTAGAAGGATATCCTGTCCCTCTACTCACCTTTCAAAGTCTTGTCTGAATGGATGAATGAATGTGTTGGTACTGATCTGGAACAGACTGTTTAATATCTGCTCCTGTGTCATACAGATGGCCTATTACCTGCTGGTAGATCCTCTTATATAATGATTGTGGGTGGCTCATCTGCATAACACACACATCTGCTGCTCTTCTGCACAAGCCATTGATCCAGCCAGTCAGCCAGAAACCAGAAAAAAAAGAGTATTTGTGTGTGTCTGTACCACATGCATCTGCATTGTGAGAAGTAAAATTACAAATACCAAATGTGTTTCAAACCCATCTCGTATTCATCCTATTTTAGTTGGAAATGTCAAGGAAAATGGAAAAATTATACTTTTGTGGTCTTTGGTGACACAAACTGTAGACAGTGGTGCAGACAAAGTCCATGCCAGATTTGATTGAAAGGGGGCCACCAAAATGCATGATAATTGAGTCATGACAGTGAAGTATATAGTGAAAAACATCACTTAAAAGCTCTGGAATGAAATAAAATGTGAGTCTACAATTGTTAACGCAGACATTAAAATCAGATACAATATTTCATTCAGGAGTTTAAATATTGCTTTTCAGGCTTGTAGCATCTTGATGTTGCACTTGTATGCTACTTCCTAGAAAATTATATTTCTCCTATCATACATGCAAGCTTGTGTTTGTGTATACTTTATCCTCTGATTACAGGGAGGTTGAAGGCATTAAAGCCACGTTATGTGCTTGATGGTGTGTAAAGCCCTTCCTCATGCCATGAGCTCCCTTGGTGTACGGCAGGAGATGTGCAGCATTAAAAATCAAAGTGCTTTGGCAAATGTGGTTAGGCTCTAGATTCTGAGGCAGCTTAAATTTGTCAGATGTTTACTGTACAGTACCTTTAACTTGAATTGTTTTATACATTCAAGGTTTACTTTGGTCTATTTTAATTTATTTTAAATTAAATCAACCTAGGATTTGAACAGTGCCGCCAGTGCTCCACTCAATTTGAGCATAAAACTCAGTTCTATAATTCAGTAGGACCCCACATGTCAAGCATTGCCTCTCACAGCAATATAATGTGAAGAGGAACTGTGGTGTAAAGGCACCAAAATAGTTAAAGAAATGATGACTGGAGAATTCATAAATGAGGAAGACCTTAACAAGATCTCTGCAATTGGCTGGAAACCAGTTCAGGGTGTACTCTGTACCACCTCTTGCCTGACGATAGATCGGATAGGCTTGAGCACTCCTGTGATCATAGAGAGAAGTGGTATAGAAAATTGATGGATTATTTAAACGGTGGGAAAGACAGAAAAAAGAGGAAAATGAGTTTGAAAATGTTTACTGAGAAGTGTCAGAATGCTTGTGACATACCCTGACAGTTTGTTTATCTGTCTTGAAGTTGGGTAATCTGTGAGGCCCGATTGGGATCATTCTCATTAATCCTGTTCACGCAATCACCAGAGTGAAACAGATGTTAGATTTTACTGGGAAACACCATTTACATTTTAATGAATGGTGTGTGTGTGTGTGTGTGTGTTTGTGTGGATCTGTTAGATTTTACTCAGAATCCCATGATCCAGCACAATAATAAACAGATTGATAGTTGCTGTACTGTTTCTAATCCAGTCATAGTCATCATCATTGGAGCTCCAAATAAATAATTGACCTGATAAAACTTCAGCGCAGGTCATATATGAAAAACAAAACATGATAGCGTGAGCGCAGACTATTAACCTCCACTAAAATGTTGTTCGGTTCCGTGAACATCAACTGACAAACTGTTCAACAGATTTCTTAGAAAAAGGTGAAAGGAGGCAAACAAGAACTTAACCTGGAAGGAGACTGCATTCAAAGCAGAAAGACTCCAGCATTACTGAGGGTTCTCATGGATGAATTTTCCTATTGAGGGTGACATTTCCTTGCATGTTTTCTTTGAATTCTCTGTAAAGTGAAAATACAAATGTCTTGGCAGAGTACAGAGAAGAGTTGTGAAGAGCCCTGCCGAATTTGAATGATTAAAAACACCACCAACTGTATGGCAGAAGGCAGGGGACCTTGGCGATCTGATCCCCAGCAACAGGCGCCTGCTCTAGAGATGTGGAATGTCACCTCTACGCCAGCGAAGGAGGCCGACCTGGTGTGTAAGGTTGAGAAAATCTGACTACATTCAGTCAGACTCGCCAACACACATGGCTCGGGCTCTGGTACCAGTCCTTTTGAGAGAGGGGTTGGTCTCTCTTCCACTGTGGAGTTGCTGACGGTATATTTATTGCTGCTCAGTGATTGAATGTTGGGGTTCATCCTGGTGAATGAGAGGAGATCCTCCCTCTGCCTTCAGGTGGGGGGATGGGTCCTGACTGCTCTTTGTGCCTAGGCAACTCACAGCCGTTCAAACGGCACCACACAGCAGTTGAAACTACCCCAATTTTATGAGATGACAAGGCAAGTAGTGTGCCCCAGAGTTTTGGGCAAAACCCTCTGAGATATCAAGCCATCGATCGAGCAGTACATTCATCGGCTGTCCGTCGATGCAGACGACTACGGGCACGGCCTCTCGGCAATCCATCCAACCGCCGTAGCCGACGAGATCGCTGGCTACACACCCAACATCATGTTGGGCGGCTACCCTCCTCCAGTAGCCAAATCCGAAAGTCAACTGTGCTCAAAACCACCTGTGGAGTGCCCTGGCCGATGTGGCTCACTTTCTGGACGTTGGTATGGAATAACGACTGTTGTTCTTGGCCACAACAATAACCCCCCATTTTTGGAGTCCTTACAAACGGTGATGGAGAGGCCTGCTTCTGGGAACTCCATCATTCCACTGTGGGACTTCAATGCTCACCTGAGCAATGACAGTGAGACCTGGAAGTATGTGATTGAGAGGAATGCCCCCCTGCCAGCAACGATGAGATCCTGAACAGTGTTCTGTTATTGGACTTCTGTGCTCCTTATTGAACACCATGTTCAAACATAAGGGTGTCCAGATGTGCACATTGCACCAGGTCACCCTACATCGCAGTTTGATGAGTGAAATTTGAAAATTACCTTTGGCACACCAGAAGAGCTCTCATGGCACATTTAACGTGCCATGACATGCTGTTTGGGAGCCACTGGCTTAGATGATAATGCCTCGAACGAATTTTGCAGTTTTCTTTTGACTTGTTCTGATAATGAATGAACGGATTGCAGGAAAAACTATCTCCAGGGTGTCCCATAAGTCTCCATACACCAGATATACATTCAATATATATATGGTTCTAACATGTATTTCTTTATATTTCAGTTAACCCAAAGACCATATTAGAATCAAGAGAAACAAAGTGAGATCATCCTGATGGGCGGCTCAACAAGCAGTCGTATGGTTGCAAGCGCATTTAACAGAAAACGTGAGATGAGTATCACACATGACACTGTGGCAAAACTTGTCAAGTTAAAAAATGAAAACGGGAAGTGGATCAAGCAAGATGTGGTCAAAGACATACACCCATCATATTATAGAAGCAATAGAGCATATTATGTAAATAAAAATGGTTTATGTCAAGATACATTTATTTTTCCTACATATGGAGACTTATCGGACACTCTGTACAGTATTTAGTATGTTTAAAACAGAGACTCAAAGCACACTTGAGTTGATTGTTTCACTGCCACTGCTTTTTTTTTTCATTGCGCAAACATCTTTAATAAATGTCCTCATCCATTGAGCCAAGAGATAAAAATAAACACATCAATACACTGTGTAACCACCTGCAGATCTGCTGACGTCAGCTGCTTCAGGACACTTCCGTGAGAGTGATGAAAGAGCATATTATGATCTTTTACTATCCATGCACAAACAAATTTGCTTCTTTTTTCCCCCCTTCAGGGAATCGGATTGAATTGTATCTGTTAGCTATTCTTATATATAATTTTATTGGCATAACTACTAGTTTGGCTCATGAGCACATTAGACCCCAATGTAATTAGGAAACTTTGTGAGATTTTTATTTATTTTGTTGTATCAAGCTTTCAGGAGCTTTTAGGATTTCCTACACCTGACAAAAAAGTTGAAGTTCCGACAGGTGGAGTTATCATTTGAGTATTTTTCTTTGTAATTAACAGATGGGTTACCACCCAAAATTCTGTGAATAGGCAAACTTTTGAATGTGGGCATTCACTTTACAAGGCCTTATACTTGAGCTTTTGGGAGCATAAAATCAATGAGTTGGCCCCCCGTGTTAACAAATATTTGCAAGCCACTGGATAGGTTGGATGGATGGATGAACAGATGGATGGATAAATAAGATCCATCTACCACAGAAAGGTTTTTAGTATCATGTCAGTTTCAAATCTATACTGACGTGAAGAACAATTTGCTCAATTCGCCCATGAATTATTTATTGAAAGATTTTGTTTGCTTGCATGGAATTGAAACTCGTCTTACCTCTTCACAATAACTTCAACTGCTAGAAATGACAGATAAATTTGAAACACACTAAATATAAGTATAATGATGTCATAACAGTGAAAAATGTTTAACCTAAAAAATGAGGACGACCACTGCGTTGCTTTGCAAAAAATCTTCACGATACTAAAAGAAGAGAAGAAAAACACTACTTTGTATTTTATATGGGAGGGAGGAGGGGGGTTAGTGTTGGCTCCAGATTTATTCCGAAACCATGATATGACTATTTCAGCCAACCTTTCTAGACGTTTAATTTTTCGCATGGGTTCCGAGCATTCTGGACCCAATCTTTGGGCAAGAGGGAGGGTACTCCCTGAACCGGTCACCAGCTAATCACAGGGCACTTATCCACAAATCATTCACATTCACACCTATGGGCAATTTAGAGTCTTCAATTAATCTACTGTGCGCGATTTTGGAATGTGGAAGGAAACTGGAGTGTGTGTGTGTGAGTGTTTCTTTCGGCTTGTCCCTTTCGGGGTCACCACAGCATATCATCTCAGATGAACGCATATATATGTTTGGCACAATTTTTATGCCGGATGCCCTTCCTGACGCAACCCTTCTCAGGGAGTGGAGGCCCCAGAGGGATACGAACCCACAACCCCTGGTTTACCAAACCAGTGCTCTAACCACTGAGCTACGGGCACTCCGGAAGGAAACTGGAGTACATGGAGAAAAAAAACCCACGCAGATATGGAAAGAAGATGCAAACCCCACAGAGGTGAGGCCCCATTGGAACCCTGATCCTCAGAACTTTGAGGCACAGCGGCCACAGAACCACCATTTATAACACCTAAAAAGACAATTCATTAGTAAGAAAAAAAAATATTGTTCCGACCCTTGTCAAGGTAAAAAACAAAATACTAATTTAAAATTTAAAAAATTTAAAACAAACAGTTTTCAAACATGGGGATTCAAAAGAATCAAGAACTGCAAAATGATTTATTACTTTGTGGATTAATCTGCTCATTACCCTTAGATTCATTATGAAACATGGACAAATGGGATGTCATTTAGTACTGTTATTGTTTAATTGATTTTCTTTTTCCAACATTTTTACACTTTATAAGCGAAAAGTGTGGAAATTCAAGCAACTTCTAAACAGTATTGATTTTTACGTATGTCCTTCTGTCAGATGCCATTGGCTTTATTCAGTGAAGTGCTGCTCCTTTGTTTGGTACCCAAGTCTGCCATGATGGCTTGCTCAACAGCATCTGCTAAGGACATCTTGTCCTCTGCTTCAGTCTCTCTGTGATAGAAGTAGTTGAAATTGGAGACAATGACAGGAACAGGCAGAGCTATAGTCAGTACACCTGCAATGGCGCACAACGTCCCAACCATTTTACCACCAAGCGTGATGGGACACATGTCCCCATAGCCTACAGTAGTCATGGTCACCACTGCCCACCAAAAGCCATCAGGTATGCTGACAAACTGGGTGTTCGGCTCGTCTACCTCAGCGAAGTAGATGGCGCTTGAGAAAAGGATGACTCCAATAAAGAGAAAGAAGATGAGCAATCCCAGTTCTCGCATACTGGCCTTGAGGGTCTGTCCCAGGATTTGTAGCCCCTTGGAGTGGCGCGAGAGTTTAAAAATACGAAACACCCTGACTAGACGGATTATCCGAAGAATGGCTAAAGACATATTCTGTCCGGAGCTCTCCTCTGTCTTTGTAACCAGTTCTGTCACCACTGTGACAAAATAGGGGATGATGGATATGATGTCAATAATGTTCATTAGATTGTGGAAAAACTCTCTTTTGCTCGGGCAGACTACAAATCTTATGCAGAGCTCAAAGAAGAACCAGGCAATGCAGGCAGTCTCAATAATGAAAAATGGATCAGAGAAAACTGTTGGCATCACACTAGGTGCAGCCACAGGAGTGTAAGTGCTGGAGAGGTTGATAGGCTTTATGGAGGTGGGCACAACTATGTCAGTGTCATCTCTGAATTCCGGCAGCGTTTCCATGCAGAAAATAATGATGGAGATTACTATAACGAGCACGGAGACCAGTGCAACACACCGAGCTGCATTGGAGCTCTCTGGGTACTCGAAGAGCAGCCAAAATTGTCTTGAGATGTCATTATTAGGTAGTGGTATGTCAACATCTCTGAGGAATCCTTCTTCATCGCGAAACTGCTCCATGGCTTCATTTCCCAGCTGGTAAAATATGATTTCATCAGCAAACACATCCAAAGGAACATTTGCTGGACGTCTGACCTTACCCCCAGACTGGTAGTAATACAAAATCCCATCAAAGCTGGGTCGGTTCCGGTCAAAGAAGTACTCATTCCTCATTGGATCAAAATAGTCCATTCTCTTCTGAGGATCTCCCAGAAGTGTATCAGGAAACTGGTCTAATGTTTTGAGCTGAGTCTCAAAGCGAAGACCGGCAATGTTAATAATGACTTTTTGGTCTCCATCATCCAGTCCTCTTTTATCCACAAAAAGGTCCTCGCAGCACTCCTTAGCAAGTTGGCTGAAGATTATCTCACTTTCCTTTGTGCCTTCACTGCTTAGGAGCAGCTTCCAGTTGGAGATCATGCTGGAGCGACTACTTCTGCCCTCTATGCTTGGAGTAAGCATCGGGGAATTGGGTACTTCCAGTGTCTGGATAAATGGGAGTGGTGTTGATGATGTGGATTCCCACATGCACGATGGAACAGGACTGGGCTGGGTTGATGTGCAGGTGGTAAACTGCGGAGCTCGCAGTCGGTAGTTGCTTCCTGGTGTGTCTTGTTCTGGCCGTACATCCAAAGTAAGTGTTGTGGTCTCATCCGCGTAAGTGTCCTCATCCTCGAGGCTACCATCGAGGTCATCTAGGCTCCCAAAGTCCACCAGGGCCATATCCATGACTCCGGTTCAGCCAAAGTACACCAACAGGCCCCAAGATTTAAAACAAAACCAAAACATACACAGCTAGATGAGTGGCTCAGTCAGCACATAGCAACTTCTGGACCCTCATTCTTCTTCTTTTTTTTGCTCATTCACACCTGTGGAATGAGAGACATTAGAAGTTAATCACTTTGGCATAGAATTGTTATCATGACTATTTTAATACCCTCAACAAGGCAAGTTATGTTGGAGCCAAAAGAAATATCCAAATACAGAGCAGGGAGTTTGAATGACAGAAAATTAGACAACGACTCCCTTCTTATTTTTCTTGCTGCATTCTGTCGCAGAGGAGGCACAGTCATTGTAACCATGAAAAGAGTACCATCCACGGAGAGCTGAGTTATCTAGCTAAAATGTCACATTTTCAAAGTTATAGAGTACTAAAGCATTGGGAAGAGACTGTCAAGAGGCAACCACTGCATTCTGAAGATGACCCTTGTTCAGGGTGTAAAGTGGATAGTGCAGCGTCAACGGAGCTCTGCATATCGTACATTAGCACTTGATGAGGATAGGTTTTGCTTCCTTATATTACCAACACAATCATTCAAACTGCGCAATTACTCATTCATTTGAAATGAGAAGTATGGAGATGATATGCTTAATGACTGTGGCTTTCTCAATTATAAATGGCATGCTTATACTCTTTGTGTATCATCGAATGTGGCCTGCCAATGCTCAATTAAAAAATGAGACTTGAGAGGTGTGACAAAAAGACAGACCGATCGTCCATCTGGGAGTTGGGGAGTGGGGGGGGGGGTTGGCGGGGGAGTCTGACGTGAAAATTCTCAATGAGAATTGATGTGGGTGGAAGAACTGGGTGAGAACAATGCAAAATAAGCTACACAATAATAATAAATGAGATTGATGGGTAAGATATGGTATGGGAAGCTAGTGACTTGAACAGAAGGATGAATTTTTGGAATACGAACAGATTAAAAACTGAAACTGAAAAAAAAATAGTTTGCGTGTATAACTGAAAAAGCTATATTTAAATTAGAAAATTTCTCAAAGATATAAGGCCCAATGGGAACAAAGCAGCATATGTCCCTTTGCTCAAGGTAATACTGATCTATTTGGAGCACCCAATATCCTTTGATTGTCCAATTTCTATTCATGTGAATCACCGACATTAAGCATCTGACTTCATACAAAATAGCTGCAAAATACGGTCTTTGTTTCAAAAAGTAATTCTCAAAACATCCTGTTCTCTGGGGCTACAAGGACCTTATTTACAGAAGCACAAACACCATATTGTAATTTGCAAACACGCTGCTTATTATAGTTAATGGAATCATCTTAATTGTGCACCGGAAATAAGAGACTTGGTTGACAATAAGGTCAATATTCATTTTGATCCAATATAATGTGATATATAGGACAATATGATTTTTTTGATAGTCACAATGAATACTGGAATACTCAATTTATCAATACATACTCATGTAAAGGAGGTTTTAATTTGTGCGACCTCACCCTACATGCCCTTTTTTTAATGATTCATTCATGACATCAGTAACAAAAGATGAGGCAGACTCCATCGCTCTGCTGTGTAGTCCAAACAATCTTTCTTCATTAGAAAGCAGAACTCTTTTTGGCCGTTGCAGATCTCATGAATGTTCAAATGTCAAATTCCAGGATGCACAAATTACAGCAGCATACCACTTTGTCAGCACACTGTAAAAGACAAGGGCATGTAGGAAGCTGACTTTAGTTTGTGACATGAGCATGTCTGAACAACTTCGGCAGGCTTCTTGCCAACACCTTCTAATGTCTTTATCTTAACTTGTTTGTTATTCTCACAATAAAATATTCCCCCTACTTGGATATTTATTTGAAGAAAAGAATAATGTGAGTGATTAATGATTGTATGACAACATGGTAATGGAATTCATTGAAAGGTTATCAGGGCTTGACAAAATTGTGCTAAGTTGACAGACAATAGTATACTCTTGTAGTGGGGGGACGATTCAATTCTGAAGAAACTCCATGCCCTTGGACTTGTGGCGGGACAGCCTAAAACAGAGGTGTCACATTGGGCCCACATGAACGCCTGGGGCTCTGTCTATTCTTGTCATTCTATTAATACACAGTGAGTCAATGAGGGAGAAAGCCATAACATAATAGCTTGCAGCACATGTGACACTTTAATGTACTTGAACAACAGTGGCTCACGTCACAGGAGATACTGAATTTTGCACCACAAATATTGTATCGCATGCTGCTCTGAGAAACATCACATTATAGTGAGCTAACCCCTGTGACTTCACCAGATGTTTGCAAACATGAACAGATGTTCCGCTAGATCTAGCTTAGCTTCAACTCTTCCATAGCCGGGCAGATGTGCTTATTGTATACGTCCAAAATTGCAACTTCTTTCCTATAAATCTAGTTCATAAGTAGAGCGGATTTGGGTGTAGGAGTAAATAAATCTGCATGCACTCACTCAAGATTTTATTTGTTCATTTTAATTGAAGAAAATAAACTCTCCTGGATATACATTTTGAGGTTGTGCATTATTGGGGTGTGAGCACACTAAATACAGCATTGGTCAATATATTACAAATTACATCGTATCCTCAGTGTCCCAGATGTTTGTAGCTGAGTACAAAAAAGTGTGATGCATTATGAGGTAATTTAGTCTTTTGTCACAAGAACCTCCACAGACATTGTTGGGTGCAGCTGACTTTGGACATTGTCAACTCTTTCTTATGCCTGCTTACAATTTGGTGGGAGTGTGTCTTTAGTTGTGGGAGGACGTTAGTTGGTAGAGGTGATATTTTGGGACAAGATTCTTGGGATTAATGCAGGATGAGTAGCACAGTGCCATAAGCCGAGGGATCTCTTCTGTCGGATCAACACAGATGCCAGCTCGCCATCATAGATAGGCAGACAAGCGCAAAAAGTACATGCGCCCCGCCCCCCAACCCTGCGCAAGTACACACACACACACACGCAGGCACGTATAATGTTCTAAAAACAAGATTAGCACTTTTAAGCATGTGCATTGTATTTGGAAAGTAAACACCACTGTAGATCAAGGTTTTTCAGTGATGACCTGGACACCCTCCCTTGCTGTTTAGTGTAAATATTTTTTAGAAACCAATACATAAAAGAGCCAATCAAAATCACCTCGAGATATGAGTTGAATTCATACTGTGACCACGCTTGTAACTCAAATCATCTGTCCCCATTGAATTGAATGAAAATGCCGTTAATATTTTCCAGCCTACCCTCAAAAGCTCAAACTTGTGTAATGAGTTTTTCAATAAGAAAAATAGACCTCTATAAATTGCCCTTAGGTGTGTATGTGTGTGCAAATGGTTGTTTGTTTCCATGTGTCCTGAGGTTGGCTGGGAAACAGTTCAGGGTATATCCTGCCTCTGTCTCGAAGATAGCTGGGTTAACTTCTGCCTCACAGTTCTGAAGACCAGGGTTACCTGTGGGTGTGGAGTTTGCATGGTCTCCCCGTGCCTGCATGGGTTTTCTCGGGCCACTCCGGTTTCCTCCCACATCCCAAAAATATGCGTTAATTAGAGGCTCTAAATCCGTGTATGTGGGCACGAATAGTTGTTTGTTTATATGTGTCCTGCGATTGGCTGGCAACAATTTCATGGTGTACCCCCCCTCCTGCCCAAAGATAGTTGGGATAGGCTCCAACGGTCCCATGACCCTTGTGAGGACAAGAGATTCAGATAATGGATGGTTGGCTATAGATGGAACAGGTGAAAACAATTACTTTCGGTGTTCTTTGCTGAGAATAAAATATATGCATGCGGTATTTATTATATTGTCTATCTACATGGAATGCACTGCTGTTTGTCGTCAAATATTGGTTGCCTAAAGGGTTTTTAACCGTGACGCAGATGCTGTTTTTGAGCAAATCTACAGCATTTTAGACTGTTTGCATTAAGGTAAACTGTTATAGTCTGGAGGAAAAAGTATGCGGTGGTTTTAAATAAAGTGTGTAATACTATTTGTTGATTTGATAGTACAACTTCGGCTGGCAATAAACATCTTGATGCCACACTTTTAAAGGTTTGTCTGCCACACTGGGGCTTGTTTCTAGTTGAGTACACTGCCACCATACAAACATTGATATCTCAAATTTGTGCGTGCAAATCAAAGCCAATAATTGGCCGAACAATGGCTGGCATCTCCAAAAACTAACAAGTTGGGACAGTCATATCTCAAGGAACCACATTTATTAATATGAATCCAACTGACCTCCTTGTAAACTTCCCTAACCCCTAACCCCAAACCTCTCAATAACAATGTACAAATGTGCTACATAGAGTATATTCATTATTTATATTGTAGAATTTTTGTAGCCTGACCTTCTTGCGATGCAACATCCAATCATGGTGCAGTGGAGGCACGTCCTGGCTAGTACACGAGTGGGATTCCTCATAGTGCAGTTTGCGTGTACTAGCATCTTTGCTATAAGTTGTCAACACGAATCATGTATTCTCCTGGCAAGGTTTCAATTCATCCAAAGTGTAATAAAAGTATCCTCCAGCATTTTGAGATAGAGAAATACAAGTTGCCTCTTATGCTACGATGGCAGTTTGAATGGGTTATTCATGTTCCTTCCATGGCAACACATGGCATCGCCTATAAATGAATGAGGTCATAATTGAAAGGTGATGAGCAAGTTAATGGTGGTCACAAGTTTAAAGCCAAATTATAAAAAAAAAAATGAAGATTACATGCTTGTATTGAATGTAGGTGTCACACTATCATCTTTTTAGAATCAATTCTCCAACTGATTATTTGTAGAATAATCTAATAATAATCCCCCCATGTATAAATGATTAAAGTTTTACGACTAACATGTATTTTAATTTCATTTGTAAAGGACGGATTTGGATCTTTGAACAGAATATGCTGGTACTGAGTGTATGGTATAAACTTGGTGTACAAATTTCTGTATTGCACATCTAATAGTGTCTCAAAAATCCCTTACACACAGTCCTCTACCATTTTTGTCAAAGTTTATTGATAGCACAATGTTGCGTCTGTCTGCAATAAATGTCCGTGTGAAACATTGGTTTTGGGGGCGTAAACATTGTTTCCAGAACATTTTTGGGAGTTCCAGCGGATCTTCGAGGCAGAAATTTTGCAGTATCTATTTTTGAAATCGACTAGCTGAATTTTTAATCACTCCCCCAACCCCCACCCTACTCCCAGCCAGATTTTATTGTGTACAGCTACATTGGATATATTCAAGGATTTATACTGTAGATACAGAAAGTTGACAGGGCACGGTGGTGAAAAGTTTAGAAGCAAAATTGTGAAAAAAAAGATGTTTGTATTTTTGTATCTCCCATATGTGGGACTCTAAATTGACCATAGTTGTATATTTTAATACTTATTTTCCTATACTAAAGTATGTGTCATTTGATTAACTGGCACCCAGTCCAAAGTGTACCCACAATTTCGCTCAGAAAATGAATGGCTATGGTGTTGCATACACCTAAACCAACACTTTGCTGAACCACTTCTGGGCTAATCAGGAAAGAGCCAACTAAATGTTGACAAAGTTCAGAATGGTCAAAATGTCGACCATTCAAAAACAGCCGCATCCACAAAAAGCTGACATTTTGCAGAGGTGTGTCAACGTTGCATACACAAGAGATGGCTTCTACTCCAGGATAATACACAGCACGTCTGTGCTCTTTCCTCATCCACATGTGTGGCGCACATATGTTGTTTATGTGTAGTATCCGTGAGGCATTTAGAGGATGCATGCTGACAGGGGGTGTGTCAGCAGGCTCCAGGCCAAGATTCTGTGCACAGCAGCTGGGTTCAAAATCCGTCTTTGGCCTTTTCACACACGCACGCACGCATGCACGCACACTGAAACAACAGCTTGAGCAAAACAAAATCACTTCCAAATAAAAGAAAAGCGTCTTGGAAAAATGTCTATAAACAGCAAATATAAGCCTATTTAGGTTCTATACATACACAGAAATACTAGTGACTCGACTATAGTTTGCCAATATTTTTTGATTTGACTTGCGAGCCCAAACTTGAGATACAAGCGCTGTATGGTGGGAGTAAATTCAACTAAACTCATTTCACAATAGAAGGTACACTATGGCATACAGTGAACAATGCGTCAAAAAAAGAGAGGCTTCAAGAAGTTTTATGCCACTCCCAGTTGACGTTTACTGTCAAACGTCTACTGAACAATTGCTTAAAAAAGGACACCCAATGGTAAAAAAAAAAAAAAACATTTGAAATGATTGGCACTGTTAGTTGCAGTTTTGGAACGCTTTAAACAACATATTTTAGCAGAAACGGTGGACAGGGAGTAAACTGATAGACGCCTGTTTAAAATTCAATGCCCAGGGACGGAAACACTATTATATGTCTATAAACATCGTGAAAACATTAGTAATTGTATTTACTCTAAACCTGTGAGCATTGTTGTTGCATTGCTTCCTTTTATGTAGTATTTACCACAAATACTGTGAGAACTGTAAGTGTACGTATGCTAACAAGGCCAAACGGGTTTATCTGAAGTCACCTCATTTACTACCAAATTCACAATACCTTCCCGCCATTCCATCTTCCCAGAGAAAGAGATTAAGTCTGTCTCATTTACAGAAATGTTACATTATTTTCCAGAAGCCCACTTTTTATGCCAGACAGGGAAAATATAGCCATCTGGACCGACTATTACACTAATCCCAGATGCCACACAATCATATAAAGCAGTTGTGAACGCAGGAAAAAACACAACACTCTTTTTACTCTTTGTGTGTGCTTTTACGCCTACTGCTTTCTAACGTTCAATGCGACAAATCTAGTTGTTTAACAACATTTAAAACATGAAGGACTTTTACATCTTTCTGTGAGCTGTCACTTCAACTTCATGGCTGTTCAAATGGTGTGGACTCAGTAGTACTTCCAGATACCTTTAAGCGTGAAGTAATGTGACACTTGAATGGGAATTCAAAAGTTATAGATTTTATACTATACATTTGTCGGACTTAACCTTTACTTCTTAGAAATAATAGCTGCATCATTTTACCTCTAGAGTAGATCCAGTTATCCTGGATTCCAATAATTAGTCATGGGTGTATGTTACTGACAATCATAGCTTTTGAAATTGAAGAGTAGAGGATTTAAAGGACAGTTGGAGTCAATTTGTGTATCTCCAGAAATAATCCACAGTAATGTATAGTATCAAATCAGGTGTTGGACTGACTCTTCGTATCCTTTCCAGGGCCCAAAAAATACATGTTTATGTTCCCAAGCTGTAAAAGTCTAGAATACAAAACCACCTAATAAGATTCCATGGTCTCGTAAAGGTAAATCGATATAACTGTTTTGTGAATGACCACATGAAATGCAAGGTCCAGCACTCCTCCGACACTTGTGAGGACAAGCGGCGAAGAAAATGGATCAATGGATGGATGAATGGATTGATATGAAATGTGCAAAAGAGATGACCAATGAGCAGGGGGAAGGATGGTGACACCACATCTCTATTGGTACAGGTGAATTTAAGGTGAACTTGTGTCACTGGCAAAGTAACAATTTAACAAAGTGGGTGTTCAAAATTAACCCAACATATTGTAAATGAAAATGAAGCACATGTTGCTCAGTCAGTTTCTTGCACTTGTGCAAGGATGGAAAAGTCACAGAAGCAGCTTACCTCAGTTGCCACTGAGACCTTTAAACTTGCCGACTCTTCTAGCGTAGGTCTGGCTCTCCTGGCTCTAAGGGTCGAACCGGAGGTGTGGTGGGCGCACACTGGACGCAGCCGGCACATCCGCAGCTTGCGCTGTTGCACCAGCGCCGCGAATACGGCCCCCGCGGGCAGGTAGAGGTCATTCTGGAGCCAGATGTCGTAGTGATATAACGAGAACATTATTATTCTTTATTTGGCCAATTCCCCGCATGCCCTCCTCGCGCTCATTTAAAAAAAAAAAAAAACAACAACAACAACTGTGCAGAGGGTTGACAGACTAGAGAGAGAGAGAGAGAGAGAGAGAGAGAGAGAGAGAGAGAGAGCGAGAGAGAGAGAGAGCCAGAGAGAGAGAGAGAGAGACTTAGGAGATTAAAAAAAAGGTTGTTTCCTAACCTCTGTCATAAGCTTCCTCATGCTCTCTTGGCAGCACTCCATCGCAATGACACTCATTCTCATTTCTGATTAGGGCAAAAAATCATTCATATTAATAATAGTTCAATACCAAGGAGACCCAAATATGACAATAGGAGGTAAAGGTATCATATTATGTTTCATTCTTCGATTTCAACTTAGATAAACAAAAAACTGAATCACCCATGCCACCAGCATGAACCTTCACTCTTGTCTTTCTGCTTTCCTGCTCTGCTTGCTTGCACACGCACTAAACACACTTGTCATGCAGAAATTTTCCTTGCGCACCACAATCCACCATAACCCCATATCATATTATCCTCTTGTTGCTTTTTGTTTTGTATGTTCAGTGTTTCTTCGTTATTTTCCTATCCACCCTGGCGTTACAGGACTTTAAGAGAGCATCTTTAGCCCCTTTTCGAAATAAAATTTGTCAATACAATAAGACATTTCCTGAAACCTGTCATAAAAGCAACAATAAAGAATGCAGAGTTCTAAATGTATTTAAAATTATGGTGTAGAAACCAATTTTATGTCACACTTGGCTTCTGTGTCTTGGAATGTCAATGGCATTTGATCATAGGCAAAGATAATTAAGTTGCCTCATTGATTGTAATTTTCCTGTTTTTTTTTTTTTTGGGGGGCATTTTATAACTGCAGACAAAGAGGAGTCTCAAAGTCCATAAAGGATTACTTTTTACAATAAATATTACAGGGGTGGATCCAGAAGCCCGATATATAATTATACAGGTGACAAAATTTAACAGGCTTTATACAATTGTCAATGTGTATGCTCCAAATAAAGATGATCCAACCTTGTTTCACATGGTCTTTTCAGACTTGTTAAACTTCTATCATTATTATGGAAAAAGCTTTTAATCTTACGAATCTTAAAAGTAGCAACCAGTCACAATGTCTGAATATATTTCAATAGGATATGGATGGCTTTGGTCCCGTTGACATATAGAAGATGAAAAACCCCCTAAAAAGAGAATCCACATTTTTCATCTTCCTCTCTAACCCCAACTGCCCTCATGGCTTCCTTCACAACATCCATCAACCTTTTCTTTGGTCTTCCTCTCCCTCTTTTGCCTGGCAGCTCCATCCTCAGCACCCTTCCACCAATATACTCACTCTCTTGCCTCTGAACATGTCCAAACCATCGAAGACTGCTCTCTCTAACCTTGTCTCCAAAACATCCAACTTTGGCTGTTCCTCTAATGAGCTCCTTTCTAATTCTATCCAACCTGCTAACTCAAAGCGATAACCTTATCATCTTCATTTCTGCCACCTCCAGTTCTGCTTCCCATTGTCTCTTCACTTCTACCATCTCTAATCTCTACATCATGGTTGTCTTCAACACTGTCTTGTAAACTTTGCCTTTCATCCTCGGAGAGATTCTTCTGTCACATAACACACCAGACACCTTCCCCCAGGTGTTCCAAACTGCTTGGACCCGTTTCTTCACTTCCTTACCACACTCACCATTCCTCTGGGTTGCTGACCCCAAGTATTTGAAGTCCTCCGCCCTCGCTATCACTTCTCCCTGGAGCCCCACTCTCCAATTTCTCTTAATCTGAAAGTAGAATCAAATTTGGGACCCCAACCAACATGGCATTGCCATGCATCACTATTGGAGGATTCAGATTATGATACTTTTGTGAGGAAGGAATGGGATAAATTTCTGAAATTCAACAACTCACCCCAAATCCCCATCTCTGTTGTGGGAAACCGGAAAAGCTCTTTTGAGAGGTAAAATAATATCATGTTCTTTCTGATGAAAAAATTAAACACCTCACAGAAGAGTATGGATGGATGGATGGATGGAAGGATGGAATTGTCATTGCACTGGTCTATAACGGGAACTGCGACCGGGTAAAGGCACTCTGTACAAGCTTAACACAGTGTGGGATGTTGACACATTCTCATCTCTTATCTCTTCTAAATGAAGATTTTACATATTGCACATCTGTGACTCTTATAAGGGAATAGTTCCTATAAACAGAAATCTCTCTTGTTCTTTGTTCCGAATGTTATACCAGGGCAGCACCAACTGCTGGAGAAAAATTTCTTTTGTGTTTTTACACACTTGGCCAAAAAAGCTGCTTCTGATTCTGATGGATGGATTGAAGGATTATATAAAAGAGTGGATTTTCTATAACACTTAGGGTACACTAACTTTGAGCACAATAATAAATCTGTAAAATTCCTAACGAAAAGTCATTAAATTCAGCTATTCAACAAACAAATGGCAACTGTACCCAGTCACTGCTAGAAATAAATGAAAATGTTACCAATTTTTATAGCAGCTAATAGACATCTTCGTACAATCCAGATCAAAAAGTAATAGAAACTCTTAAGGATCTAAACATTTCTCAATTAAATTTACAAATCAGACACAGCCTTGATGCTACTTTAACATCACAGAATTATATAACACAGAAAGAAATATGCGGTTAGGACAGGCCCCTGGCCCAGATGGAATCCCTGTTGAATTCATTAAACATTTTTGGCCAATACGTTTTTTTTTTAGAACAGTCAATAAGATAAATGATAAAGGTGAATGTGCTCTATGAATACAGCTTTAGTTAAGGTATTACTAAACCCAGGTAAAGACCCCACTCTTCTGGCTAATTATTGGCCCAGGTCACTGATTAATGTCGATTTCAAGATTATCTCAAAAGCCTTCACAAAGAGACTTGAAATGGTACTCTTGTTGATAGTACACTCTTACCAGATATCTATTAAAGTTCAACGTTTCACACATATTGTCAGATGTTTGCTAAATTTAATAATCATGTCAAACTGTAAAAACCTAGCTGCAATTGTGATGTCAGTACCTGGAGAGAAAGCTTTTGATAATGTTAACTGGGCTTTCCTGTTTCGTAATTCTTCACATATTTGACAATTGGAAGTACAGTGGTGCCTATTGTTTACAAACATTATGAAATACTTCATATGCATGTTGTTAATGTGAGTGTTTTTTCTTATTCCCGCTTGGTAAAAGTCTTCAACACCAAAGCTTTTGTGAATGTATTTGTAGCTCAAATTTAAACTTACGTCATTGTCTTTAGCCTTTAGGTCACCTCTACCTCAACCTTAGTGTTTCTAGAGCATGTATACACACCATTTTCAATGACCACACAATAGACCCTCAAGTATTTCATTCACACCTTACACCCATTTCGAGACCATAAATGAAAATTTCACAGCCACAAAAAACTGATGACAATTCTGAAGGCCCTTGAAAATATTTTGGATTTGGACTTCCAATTGGTGACATTGAAGTAGTGGAGCCCAAAGTGATCACTGGCATTACATCAACAAATCAAATTTCGGTTTAGCTCAGATCCCACTTAATGGTGATGTGAATGGTCTGTCTTATGTCCCCAAAGACTGAACAGCATGAGCAGTTTAGAAAAAGGATGGCTGAATGGAGTCAAACAGGTCATAAAAAATACATAAAATTGTTTTATACCACAGCTACCCAACCATATCTTTTTATCTAGATGTAGATAACAATGGACCTTTCCGACTGGTGATCTTAAGCTCCGCCCCCCTTAGCTACAGTCGCCATGTCCCGGAAGCTTCCAAAATGGCGACTGAACAAAACAGGTATGAAGTTGATTCTCTATCGCATATTCCAGATAATATTGCGGTATTTTTTTTTGCCAAATGCGCCAGACTTGTCCAAGAGAGTTCTATAGAGAGGTCTCAACTATTTCACGCAAGGATATGTACACGGAATTAAGATTTTGGATGGAGCAGGACGCAATATCAGAGTTACAGCGAAATGTTGGCGATCAATGCTAAAAAGTTTGACGCCTCACAAAATTCATTGTGAAATCCAACAGGATAAAATTGTGGAATCGTACTGCACATGTAAAGCAGGGTAAGTACTTTTTACTTGGAAAGATCATGAGTAATATCATTGTATTCTTTATAAGTGAGTTAGGTTCAATTTTCTACAAGTGCATTTATACAATGATGATTATCTCAGTCAGTACCGTAGTCACCAGATGAAAAAGTTTGACTTGGCTCGTGATGGAACCCAGTGCTCTGTCTTAAAAGTCTGTTGCGATACAAATGGGCAAATAGACATTTCTCTTGCATGACGTGGCGCATTTACGCATCACTAACCCACCCCTTTGGCATAAAACATTACAGACTTCATTCAGCAGGTAAGTGATCCACTAACAAAGTGAAAATTGTTCTCCTGCAATGTATAAAGCACTGATAATAATGAAATCAAACTCAGAGAAGATACTTCTCCCTCACTTACCTTCGAACATACAGCCTTGTGTTTGTTGATTTAAAACCTTAATCCACCGTAGAAATTTTGTCAACTGTGCTTTAGGCTTTGGAAGATGAATTAACTGGGCCCCTTGTAACCTAACAGGATATCTTTCATCAGAATTGCATGTTCCCCAAGTGCATCTGAGGACCACTTTCTTCGTAACATTAACTTTTCCAAGCACACACTACTGACAACCAGCATTGCTTGTGGGAGAAAATGGTGAGAGGGGCGTGTCAAGCCAGGGGTTAAGACAATACGCCTGTCTGATTGGCTATTATTGTACGAGTGATTGACAGTTCGGAAAGGTCCATTACTGCATAGTGACCAAACTTTACCTAAACTTTAAATGCAAAAATGAGTCTTTGACAAAAAACAAACAAACAAACAAACAAAAAACTGCAACACACACACAAAATAAGGAGGGTAAAAATAACAGGAAAAGTCCAACAAAATGAAATCTAATCTCGTTTTAACTGTTCTCCATCATTCTTCAAAAAGAATAGCACAATACCTGAATGTTAACCACTGAATTTGAAGGTTTGTATCCTATATGGCTCAGTCAGAGCGATTCACTTCATTGTTAAGTGTCATCTTAAGCCCCAATCATGTGACGTCACCCCATCACAAAACACATCCCTATTAGCTGACCTTACTGACCTTTCTCAAGCATCAGCCGCCAGCGTCAGATTGAGTGAGACGATGCTGCCTTCTGCTGGCCCCACTGCTTAGTGTCGTGACTCGTTCACATAATATTGATAGACTGGGGTCTAGACTTAGGGGTGTCAAACTCATTTTTGCTGTTGGCCACATTGTGGTAACAGATTCTCTTCGAGGGCCATTATGACTCTAAAGTATGAATGTTGATTCAACTCCTTATATTATTAAATGGACGACAAATTGATGAATAACTAGTTTGGAAATAAAAAGTCAAGGGTAATACAATTATCATTGAAGTTATTGTACTGTAAAAAGGGTGTCTGTAACAAAAACATGGTTGCCGTATCATGACTATTACTTTTTACATAGGACATTTTGTCCATATTTTACCAAGAATAATGGTGTTTTAAGCAAAATGATTTGATTTCTCGGGCCACATTAAAGGATGTAGCAGGCTTTATCTGGCCCCCAAGCCTTCAGTTTGACACCTGTGGGTGTACCAATTTTATTTTACGACACCCCGTTCTGAACAAACCAAATTACAGCCACGTGTTTTATCCCTGGCTATGGGGGCTGACTGTCACCTGTAAATCACTCTTCAGCTAACAACACTAGAAAAGAAAAACAACTTCCAAAATGAACAGGTGCTACTGAGAAGTCGAGAGGTAAAAAAAAAAAAAAAAAAACCTTGAGGAAGTGACACCCGCACATAAGAAAATTTTGGATATTGACAAACACCAAAGACCCAATGATGTAATGAGAACTTATATTTGAAACTTTGTGTTGCTTTAGGTGAAAATGCTAGTTCATTAATTGCTAATGTTGTGAAGTGTCAACTAAGGCCTCGGTGTGTTATCTTATATTACAAAGAGTTGAAAATTTACATTGTTCAGTGACTAAATGTTTCCCATTTATTTTGAGGGAATCAAACCTGGGGCCTTGCTCTCACAGTGTGCATTTTTAAAATTTGTAATTTTGACCAAATCCAAACAATTAAGCAAGAGGTTGAGATCACAAAATATTTACTAATGGACCATGTCCACCATTGTGGTAATAATAATAATACTACAACTAATAATAATAAAGCTAGCACGGGATCAGCTGGAAAGCGTTGGCCTCACATTTCTGAGGTCCCGGGTTCAATCCCGTACCCGCCTGTGTGGAATTTGCATGGTCTCCCTGTGCCTGGGTGGATTTTCTTATGGCACTCTGGTTTACTCGCACATCCCAAAAACATGCAACATTAATTGGACACTCTAAATTGCCCCTAGGTGTGATAGTGAGTGCGCCTGTTTGTCTGGATGTATCCTGCGATTGGCTGGCGACCAGTTCAATGTGTACCCTGCCTCCTGCCCATTGACAGCTGGGATAGGCTCCAGCACTCCCTGTGACCCTCGTGAGCAGCAAATAAAATGGATGGATGGATAATTGATGCAGGAATCACTCCTTTTACATTTCTAAATGTAAACATTTCTGAAAGTATGCAATCCCTATTTGAATCAGAGGTCAGATTAGGGTCTCTCCACGCTTGCTGATAAAATTGATATTTACATTTGCTCATCCTAAGGAGAGAATTAATTGGACACTCTAAATTTCCCCTATGTGTGATTGTGATTGTGGCTTTTTGTCTATATGTGCCCTGTGATTGGCTTGGAACTAGTTCAGGGTGTACCCCGCCTCCTGCCCGTTGACACCTGGGATAGGCTCCAATGCTTCTGTGACTCTCCTGAAGATAAGTGGCTAAGAAAATGGATGGGTGGATGGCTAAAAATAAAATACAGCTTGAAATTGAAAATGAATTTTATGTTGTTGAAATACATTTTTTTAAAGTACAATGGTGGATATGTTCCATTAGTTAATTTTTACATCTCAACCTCTTGCTTGACTGGATTTGGTGAAGACCCCAGGTTTGATAGCCCCAAATTGCTTCATGCTACCCTTCAAATTGAGTTCAATCTCACATGGTTCTACCTTGTGGATAACCTTAGTAATGGTCCCTCGGCTGACGATACCACACTGTGACAATCACTAATTTATTACTTGATGTAATGTCATACTATGTGTTTTTAATTTTTTAAATTATTTATTTTTAGTCTATTTTAACACAAACTGTCTTGTTTTTAAACCATATTATATCCGTAGCTAATATTAATTATTGATATTAACTTTCTATTGGTAAGATGTTAAAAATCTGAAATTTATAGACACATTATGACGTTAGAACATTCAACTACTAACTACTTTGCATCCACGTTATTTTTACATTGCTAGATGATTGCACAAGAAATTATTGTTTCATGATTTCTCAAAAGACCAGATAAAAATGTCCCCACATATTTCACATTCAACTTCACCACATTTCAATAAATCCAGGACGTTATCAGACGATTAGCACAGATTGGAACTAAATGGGGAATGGTCAAGCGTTAGCCTCACAGTTCTGAGGACCCGGGTTCGATCCTGGCCCCCCCCCGTGTGAAGTTTGCATGTTCTCCCCGTGCCTGCGTGGGTTTTCTCCGGGCACTCCGGTTTCCTCCCACATCCCAAAAACATGCAACATTAATTACACACTCTAAATTCCCCCTTGGTGTGATTGTGAGTGCTGCTGTTTGTCTCTATGTGCTAGCAAACAGTTCAGGGTGTACCCCGACTCCTGCCTGTGGACACCTGAGATAGGCTCCAGCATTCTCCGCGACCCTCATGAGGATGTGAACTTGCCATCAATTTCTGAGCCGCTTATTATTAATATATATCCTTCCATCTATCCTTATTATTATCCATCCATCCATCCATCCATCCATTAACCCCACAAGGGTTGCGGCAGCCAATCCCAGCTGTCATCGTGCAGGAGCCGGGGTACAGACGCAACTGGCTGCCAAACAATCGTAGGGCGCATAGAAATGACCAACCATTCACACTCACAAACACACTTAAGGGGATTTTACAGTCTCCAATAAATGGATGTTTTTGGGATGTGGGAGGAAACCGGAGTGCCCAGAGAAAATCCATGCAGGCATGGGGAGAACATGCAAACTCCACATAGGCAGGCCGGAATTGAACCCCGGTCCTCAGAACTGTGAGGCTAATGCTCCAACCAGTTGCATTGCCATTATTAATATTATTATTATTATTATTATTATTATTATTATTATTGTGACATGGTTGGACAAAGCTAATGGAGTGAGAGTTAAGAAACACTTGAGTTCTGGATGCAATTGTAAAACAAACTACTGTCTGCTAATTGATGCACAATTCTATACAATTCCATAATGTAATGAACTACTGATGCTTCTGGTGAATACTTTTAGAGGTATTAAAAATAATTGCGGAAAGGAGACGAGTGCCAAATGTAAACACATGTACACACCTGCAAAGAAGATAGAGGAGGTTAAAAAACAGAGAGTACTGGAGATCTGAAGGGGGGCTCATGCATGGTTTGCATAGTTTTAGAGCTCATGAATAATTCATGCGGCGCAGATATTTAAAGCTGTCTATATCATGCTGCAGTGTGTGGGAGGTGGCTACGGCAGGTGAAATGGAGAAGTCTGTCTGTTCCTCATGAAAATGTCTGCCTGAGTACAAAACAACACGAGCCTTCTTCTGGCTTTGTCTCATAGATGGGACCAAATGCACTCACACAGCCTCAAACTGGATTAAATGTGAGGATAAACAAACGGAGAACGGATCGATGGATTTTCATTTCATTTACATTAAATACTACCAAAGAACAGATTATTATCTATTATCTGTATACTGTCACGTCACATTTATCAAACTTGAACTGATTGACGCTATTGTTCGTTTGGGGCCAAAGGTCAGTTCTTATTTGTTGGTTGAATATGCGAGGAAGACAAAAGCCGGTCAGTCAGTCCTGGCAACTGGTTCTTACATTGCAGCTGAGGCAGGTCTTCTGTTACATTAAATCATTTTTATGGAAAATTGGCTGATATATAAATACAAATATAAAGAAAGTGAAGACTGGACTTAATATTTAAAGCAATCCAATCAATGACACATCCAGATCTTTGCTGAGAGCAACAAAACTTGTATGTACCTCCTCGTGGCCACGAGGTGTCAGGAAAGATCACGTGCAAAAGCAAAAATGATTTGTATGTTTTATTCCCTTTTTGACCTAATGACTCCCTGGAACGAAATGCATTGACGTACCAGGATACCTCGAGGAAAGCCCTAAAGCTTCCGTCACTCACTTCTACAGGTGAGCTTTTTCTGTCTTTGTTTGAATGCCTTAAAACTTAAAAGGGTAACATAATTACATTCAATTGCACTATTTCAGATATGTATGTGTTAATGTGTCTTAATTCATTGAATAGTGCAAACTATATGTTCACTTTTTGACTAGCGCAATTTAATTATAACACTGCAGGTTTTAGCTTTGAGTTTTTATTTAAGTGGACTTCCTCAGGAAAATGTAATTTGTACTGTATATAAAAATGAAGCCCCCTCTGATCATATGATGTGTTAATACTCAATATATGCCATACAAAAAGAAAAGCACACTATGCAGCCCAGTGTAAACTCAAATGGGCTCCTGCGCTCAGATGTAAGTAAACTTTGATGATGGGAAGGATTCGGAAGAATGTGGGTCAAAGCCACTAATCAATTCACGACACAAACTGTCGGGCTGGAGCTCCCTTGTGGCGTTTTGCATCTGCATCTTGGGTATTCCCTCGCTCTTCTATTGGTGCAGCCTTTCTGCACACATTATTTTCCAAAAATCAATAAACTCAAAATATTAGAATGCCATTTAAGTTCACCAACACACAATCTTTCATCTATTTGAAGCAAGGCGCAGACATTCCCTGTCAACAGAGAGGGAATTAGCGCTATGTGCTATAAATAGAACACATAAGTGCAAGGGGGCTTCCTCTGCTGCAACAGGAATGATGACAAACGCCTCCCTTACCTTCTCTCCCCCCATGCGAGCATTCAGAAATTCCCCCGTGGAACCTGCTCTGATATAAAGAAAGTTTGTGTTGACAGCTCATTAAAATGACTGTGGATGAAGTTATAAATCAACATTTACTGCGGTGATCTAATGGGGCCAGCATTCGCAGAGGTCACTGGGGACTGCTTCATACGACATACAATTACGCCCCCGTTTGTGTACAAGAAAAAAATACGGGGCAGCACCCTGGGGTGTTTGGTGAAACTGGGGTATACTGTACTGTACTTCCAGATAAATTGATAAATAGGTGAGGTATCGGGAAGATGACTCTGGAAATGTAGTTGGTTACACTTACAAGTTACCATGTGCGTATTGTTTAAATTACTTTCTCAAAGTAATATGATCACATTTTGATAACTTTTCTTGATTTTAAATGAATTCATCTAAAGGCTGCCTTGGATGTTTCCTCTAAAATGTTGATTCAAATCACACAAACCTTTTCAAAATCTCAAACAAACTTCTAATTGTCTCACAAGGTCTTGCCTCCATGTCAGATTTGGAAAATTATGTCATGTTTGAGACTGTGGCAGATAGCACATGACCAGAGACAACATGTCAGAGTGATCCCACCCCCATAAGATAATATCAAATCAGAATTTAATTTTGTATTTTATAATTATCTCTATTAATGTATAAATCATTTATATACTTCATGGAGGTTCAGATCCTAAAGTTCGAAAAAAGAATCAGGGAATGCAAAATAAGGCCTTTGGCAAGCAAAACCTTATTGCTGATAAATTGTGGTGAGCTTCCCCTCCTTACTTCTTCCTCTCAGAATGTCTTATTTTAAGTGATGTGACAGAATAAGTAAATTTCTACATCCATCCGTCCATTTTCTGAGCCGCTTATTCTCATGAGGGTCGTGGGAGTGCTGGAGCCTATCCCAGCTTTTCCTTTTTTTTTACACACATGTATATATGGGGGGCGGCACGGTGGATCAGCTGGTAAAGCGTTGGCATCACAGTTCTGAGGTCAAGGGTTCAATCCCAGACCCACCTGTGTGGAGTTTGCATGTTCTCCCCATGCCTGCGTGGGTTTCCTCCGAGCACTCCGGTGTCCTCCCGCATCCCAAAAACATGCAACCTTAATTGGACACTCTAAATTGCCCCTATGTGGGATTGTGAGTGTGGCTGTTTGTCTACATGTGCCCTATGATTGGCTGGCAACCAGTTCAGGGTGTACCTCGCCTCATTCCCGTTGACAGCTGGGATAGGCTCCAGCACTCCCCGCGACCCTCGTGAGGATAAGCGGCAAAGAAGATGGATGGATATTTATGGGCCTGGCTAGTAACTTCCAGTTAGTGCTATCCTTAGCTGACTTCCTGGAAGGCAGCCAACTGTGATGGGCAGAGGGTGCATCACTCTGGATAATGTGTACAGCAGGGCTGCGTTTGAGAGGCTTACGCTTGTGTTTAGGAAGCTGCCACAAAGAGGGAATCATGAGAGGAAATGTGTGCTTAATGAAATGTGAGAAGGCCGGAGAGAGTGGAAGAGCTGAGTCGGACTAAGACGAAAAGACCAGAGCAATGGCAACAATTTTTCTGAAACTACACTAGTAGACCAACAAATAACACAGGTTCTGAGGTTGTTTATACGTGTGCCACTTTCTGTGGACGCAGGAGACATGAACGGTTTTCTTTCCTCAGTGCCAAACTCTCTGCTTCACTTTCCCTATACCAGGTTTATAAATAGAGCACTTTGCTTTTGCTGTGAATCACACACAAGCAGTTTAGAGAGTCACTTAAGAAAAGCGCATGATAAAGTAAGGCGAAGGTTTACAGTTGACTAAAATGTGTAATGGGCACGGGCCCCAGTGGTGATTTCATCAATACTGTACCGGAACCTTCTATTGCCAAGTGGCCGACTCTGCCCTTGCAGGCAAATGAACAGACTCAGCGATAAGTTGTGTGCTATTTCAAAGTATGTTGTTTAAAAAACAAAACCAAGAGAAATGGCGATAAAAGCATCCATTTGTGTGAAATCAGAAAAAAAGACTCAATAGCTCGACAATATTGTGTTATTGTTTTATCGTTATGACAATATAATTCATATTACATTTAAAGACGTCCATGTCATTTTGAAGGACTCCCTCTTCTCTAGACATTCTATACTAAATTTGCAATTATTCATCGGAAGTCCTTTCGAAGGTCATGACAAAAGCTCATTTGTAAATAATGATGATCAGCCTGCACACACACGGACAAGCTCACATTGACAAACTGTGCAATTCAATGCAATGACTCAGGAATGCGTTCACCTTGAAAATATACTTTCTTAATGATTGCGTTAAAATGTTCCTTTTACAGAGCATTCCATACATATAAAATATACTTCGGCTGTGCATCCTCCAACTTGGATGTGTTGTGAAAGCACACTTTTGTTAGCTGCTCTTCAAGCACGTGCACATGGCAGAAAACAAAGCAAATGTGAAGCTTCAGCCAGTTAGACGTCATTGAAAGCCACAATTGTGTACATGTGCTTATTGTTTGATTCCCATCCAATTTTCGTGTCAGCATCAACAGCAGATGTTACAATTAAAGCAAACGTGACACTTGCAGCCACTCTTATATGCATGTACAGACTGGAGATATGCAGTATATGCTTGCAATTGTCCATATTTATTTATTTTTGGGGGTGTACCCTCTGGTCCACTGATGCAATGTGCAGTCATAATTTACCTGTATCTCGAATACTTTCCATCAATTGCTCAAATTGACTAATCTGGTTTTAAGAGTACTGCAGTGCCCTTATGAACGAAAAATTGATAAATGCACTCAAGACAGACTAGTAAATTTCTTTCGGCTTGTCCCATTAGGGGTCAGCACAGCGTGTCATCTCATATGAAACGCTCATATCTGTTTAGCACAGTTTTTACACCGGATGCCCTTCCTGATGCGACCCCTCAGGGGGACTGGAGGGCTCATTGAGAAACAAACTCCAGTGGTTTACCAAACCAATGCTCTAACCACTGAGTTATGGGCTACAAATTGTAAAGATAATAATGCACATCAGGAAGAAAACCTCGTGTGGGCAGTGTTAATCTAACTTTTCATTTATTGATCCCCACATTAATACCTGGATTTTGCAGATAATGCATTTTATCTCTTCCTCATCTGATCTCTGCTGGATCCCCTCAGTTTATTGTGCTCTGTGCCCATGTGCTGATTACACACTCAAACTGTAGTGCGCTGAGATGAACTCAAATTTGCAGCGCGTCTAAGGCAGTGATTCTCAACCATTATTGAGCCAAGGCACGTATTTTACTTTTGAAAAATCTCACGCCACACCAACAAATAAAAATGTCACAATAAGAGGATACACGTCAGTTATCCACTTTCTGCCAACAAATACCGCATTTATTTGTTCTGTCTTTATATGCCGCTGCCATAGATAAATGAACAAAGATACACTATGTGTTGTAAATAAACAACATCATGACCAATTAAGTGAAATTAGATCATTTCCCCCTCTCCCGGCACATGAATGTGCCACGGCACACTGGTTGGGAATCACTGATATCAGGGAATCAACTGCACTTTGATTGAGCTTGACACTTGACTGAAGCAAAACAGTTGCATTTTTGTTTCCCCTCGTCATCAAGTTTGACTGTCCACCTGAAGTTGCAAAATAAGTACTTTGGAATATCTTGAAGCGCACATACTTTTTTGTTACAGAAACCATGTACAAAGATGTGTCAACAAGACATCAACGTCTTCCACATATTGCAAATTCTGCCAGTGCTTATACAGTACATACAGTGGAGTATATGTGAGTCCATTTGACAGCGTTATTCATACTAATACATGCTACAATGATTATTTCCAAAGACATGCAGCACGACAAGAGCATAATAGCATAAGTTTGATAAAAGCTAATGAATAATGTAAGCTAGTTCTGCAATAGCTCATGGGCACCATCGGAATGATTGTTCAAATTGCACAGATACAAACATTTAAATGTAGTCTATAAAAGCTGAGCTCACAATACCTCTATTTTACAACTCAAGATGCCAATCCAGGTGGCAGCATGTTCATTTGTCTTTGGCTTCCTGCTAAACCATATCTCTACAGTAACATACAAGCTCTATAAACAAACTACTGGACCTTTTTCTATGTTTTGCCCCCTTTAGGATGTTCTGCATACACATAAAAATATTTGAATCTGGGAGTTATGTTGTCTGTAGAATAATAAACAAAAATGTTCATTTTACCCAAAAGTATACCTATGAAGAGCAGATTCAGATTTTGAAGTGGTCTTGTATGATTTTTTTCCCCAGTACATGGATGTTTTCTCATGTTGCAGCGAGCAAATCAAATAAAACATTTTGTTGTTTTGTTGAATGCCATCGTTTACTGTATTTACAAAGCTCTCTAATTTCTTCTAATTGGTAACTTATATTTTTACGCATACTTTCTTGGGCATGGAGGGTTAATACAATGGTGGAATGCAATGAAGTTAAAGGACAACTTTGTTTCTGTCGGGCAGTGGTGTCAAACTAAACATTCCTGTTACTCCCGGTTTGGGTGGCAGTTAAAGAGACACTTAAAGGTAGAACTAATTTACCCCGCAAAAAAGGCACTAACGTACAATGCGATTCAGATACTTTTGTTTCCATTATTGTTTTTTTTTTTTATCATACAATCAAGCAATTATTAAAGTACCAACTGATGAAATGTGATTGATGTATGAGCCATTCCCTCTTCTCAGAGACTAAAAATCTAAGCCGGTTTGGGAGCGTGTACCTACTGCGTACTCACTAATGTATCATTGGTTAAAAGAGGACAAAGTAATGTGTTGTTGTGGGTCACACCCAGTGTATGGCACTTTCCCGTGGTCTATGCAGTGGTTTCTCCAGAGGGCACTGGTCTGCACTACATTTAGTGCTGGTCCAACAGGAAATGCTAGTGCACTTGCAGAGCCTGTACCTTTACAGATGGAGCATTATATTACTATGGCGCCAAACAAGTATTAGTATCACTTGCTTTCTCGGTTGCTCCCATCAGATTTCCCTTGACCATATGGGTGGGCTATAGTCAGTTAAAAAAAATTATGGCCTGGTTTAATCTGATTTATGTATGTGCTAATATACATTTTAAAATAAACATTATGCTAATTTCATTGTGAATTGTCTTCTTCAAACAGGTGGACCCAATAGTCTGTTTATATTGATTATTACTTCTTAGGCTACGATTTGGCTACTTTTGCCATCTGGAGAACTACTGTCACAAAAGTAAGACGAACTCCATTCGGAAGTCCAAGATGTCCCCATAAGACAGGTTACAGATCTATGCTGTGCTCCAGGTACCTAGATTGTGGGTAAGCAAGACGTCTTCTCCTGTCGACCTTTGTGCCTTCATCTGCTCTGGAGTCCCACACTGCTCCCCACAAATATTGGTCATGTGGGGCCAGACTAATCCAGTTGTCACTGACCCTACATGAGGTGAATCATCGATAAAAGCTCACATTATACATCCGTGCGCATCTTGGCGATGTTGACATAGTTGGTGTTGGCAAGAGTGCAGTTTCCCGTTTTCATGCCCTCGGGTCTGAAGTCCTCAGCGCTGTGGTTGACAGCTTCCTGAATCTCCACGTAGTCAGACTTACTGAGGGTCGACCCGCTGCCACTCCGACCGGTCTTCTTCAGGTCATCAACTGAGCTCGCTTTAGGCACACTTGGGATATTTAGATACTGAGCTTGTTCTTCACCCTCAGTCTCTCTGTGATAGAAGTAGTTGAAGTTTGACACAATGACCGGCACCGGAAGCGCAATGGTCAAAACGCCAGCAATAGCACAAAGCGACCCCACGATTTTTCCTCCAATGGTTGTCGGGACCATGTCTCCGTACCCGACAGTCGTCATGGAAACCACTGCCCACCAAAAAGCCTCTGGGATGCTGCTGAACTGGGATTGCGGCTCGTCTGCTTCGGCAAAGTAAACGGCGCTGGAGAAGAGGATGACGCCAATGAAGAGGAAGAAGATGAGGAGTCCCAGCTCACGCATACTGGCCTTCAGAGTCTGTCCCAGAATTTGGAGCCCCTTGGAGTGGCGAGATAGTTTGAAAATGCGAAACACTCTGACCAAGCGAATGACACGCAGAATCGCCAAAGACATAGCCTGCTGTCCGGCCTCTCGATCCTCCGGCCTCTCTGCTAACTCTGTGCCAAGGGTGATGAAGTAAGGAATAATTGCCACAATATCAATGATGTTCATGATGTTGCCAAAAAATCCTGCTTTACTGGGACATGCAAAGAATCTGACAAGGAACTCAAATGAGAACCAGATTATACAAAGGGTCTCCACGATGAAGAAGGGATCGGTAAAATATGGCGAGGTCTCATAGGTCATGGTGACATTGGAATTGGTTTGGAAGGGATAATTATACATCTCCTCATCTTCGTTACGGAAAATTGGCAGCGTTTCTAGGCAGAAGCTAACAATAGAAATGAGGATCACCATGACGGAGATGATGGCAATGATGCGAGCTGCACCTGAGCTCTCGGGGTACTCAAAGAGCAGCCACACCTGTCTCTGAAACTCATTGTCTGGCAATGGGCGCTCCTCCTCCTTTATGAAACCTTCATCCTCCCTGAAGATTTCCATTGCCTCCTCGCCCAACTCATAGAAGCGAATCTCTTCGGAAAAAATATCAAGAGTGACATTTACAGGCCGGCGTAGCCTCCCTCCAGATTGGTAGTAGTAAAGAATGGCATCAAAACTTGGTCGATTGCGGTCAAAAAAGTACTCGTTCCGGAGGGGGTCAAAGTACCTCATCCGCTTCTTTGGATCACCGAGGAGTGTCTCTGGAAACTGGGACAGGGTCTTGAGCTGCGTCTCAAAGCGTAAGCCCGAGATGTTGATGACCACCCTCTCGCAGCACTCGTGATCTGGCTCGGGCTCGTAGTGGTCGTGTGGCTGACCCGGATGTGCAGCCGCTTCGTCTGCGGGGTCGCCTGTCGCGACCGTCATGCTGGAAGGTGATGGAACCTGCAGGTTTCAAAAAAGGCAGGGGCACGCTTGGCCTCAGGAGATATGCCTATAAAAACCTAGAAGGCAGAAAATGGAAAACTGGAATTTCACTATGGTTTGATTGTTACACACAAAATCAACAGCAACACCCAAAAAAACGGTATTCATCAAAACAACGGAATTCATCAAAACATTCCACCGGGGCTTTTGAGAGACGGAAGCAAGAAAGAGCCCAATCATTTGAGCGCATCGGCTCCACTTTGTCTCTGAGTATTAGGTTTTAACGTGCTGTCGGATCGATATGCCATCCAGTAATATTGTATGAGCTCTTGCTGGGTGCAATTACAAGCAATAGATCTAGTTATGTACTGAGTGCTGCATACAAGCTCTGAGATTATCGTCTTTGCTTGTGTGATATGAGAGCCCCTATGTCCAAAAAGATGATTTTCAACACATTTTTAACACTTTAACTGTACTAAAAAAAAATGCAATTTCTTAGTAAAGAAAATGATTAAGAATAAAGCCTTCTACCTGTTTGATGTGCTTTTGTAAGACTGGCTCACAGTTGTTGCTCTATGCAGCACTGATGCACAACGGGACCAGCCGGAGTGTCTAAAGTTACCTCTTGCCGTCCAGCCAGCTCCTTCCCTGCTCTTCCGGCTATACATCACCCAAAGCTCGGGCTCTGCAGCAAGGCACCGGAAATAGGAAAATGGACGAGGGGTGAGGATGCAGGCAGGAGTTTACCGCCCACAGTTCAGGTGAGGATACATGCCAGGATGAATGTATGGACTACAGGTTGGTGGGTTTAACACTGCCAGTGTTCTGAAATTCATTCATGAGCAAAGTCACATTGAAAAGTTTCTTATTCATCATGTTGACGGATGGACGAGCAGAACTCTTCAAGCTTCATGTCAGCAGACTTGAGGGAGGCAGCGGGGGACACTGATGTCATTATGCATACTCGTGATTGCGATCAGAAGCATCTGCTCCAGCAAATCCATATATCACCCACTTTAACATTTGCGTGTTTTAGAACGATTGAATGTAGGTGATAATTTGTCTCAAGACTGCTTTACTCCTTGTGGGGAAGAGCATATGGGGCACATCATAAAGGCTTTATTTTCCTTTCTACTTATCCCTGAGGTTAACCACGTAGCTTCACTGAATCTTACAACATTTCAGACAACGCAGCCAAGTCCATGCACAGGGTCAGTTCAACATGAAACGCCGGTGCGGCTGTTGTTGTTGTTGCTGATCATGATGATGATGATGATGATGATGATGATGATGATGATTGGCACACACGGAAGGGAGAGTTAGTTGGAAGTGGTAGATGCCAAACATGCTTGAGCCATTTGCAGCCCTTTCCTGTTGATCCAGCCACAGTCATTTCCATGCACTAATCAAAGCAGACCATTGCGTTATGCCTTATTATTTGCATGCAGTAGTTCACCGTGATTGTCTGAATGCGCAGATGCACGAGATCCTATCCAGTTGGGCTCCTCTCAAAGTGCGCTTTGGCGGTGACGGCGCAGAGTCTCGTTGCTCTCCTCCTTCTCCCCTAATCGGACCGGTTTGTCGTCGCATGCTACGCCATATCTGGACACGGCAGTGAGGACTCAGTCGCCTGCTCGACCCGCGTCTCTCACCTGTCACTTCCATCCACCGATGGATGCGTGGGCTGCAGTTGGGCACCGCGGCGCATACTAAGAGCTTCTGCACGGTGCGCCTCGCCCCTCACTGCTGCTCTCCCCACTTTCCCGACACTCCAGTGCTCCACGTTAAAGGGGAAGCGTCGCTAATACAGGCAGAGTGGAAACAAGCCTCCTCTCTTCCTTTTATTGTGTATCTATTTAGAACACAGATGCCTATAGGTGCTGGTTGTGTGCAGATTGTATACGTATACATTTCATCATAAGAAAAACCCTTTGGAATTACCTGCATTTCTGCAAAAGATCAAAAAATGTGATTTGATCATCAACAATAGACAGTCTGCTTAAAAGAATAACACACAATTCATTTAAGGGTCACAGGAGCCCATACCAGCTAACTTCAGGAAAAAGGCAGACTACACCCTGAACTGGTCACCAGTCAGTCGCAGGTCACGTATCAACACTGAGTGGGCATTGATCCCACACTCCCACACCAAAATCAGGCATCAGTGAAGCACACCATTCAATGTTTTCTTATTTTAACTGGACAAAAAACTAATTGGAGCTCAAATTGTCTGCCAATTTGCTATCATAGCCAAATGGATTTAAATTGGTTTGCCTATCAACATTTTGCAGGGAGGATTTAAGATGGTCTGTCTGACAATTGAAACTTCGTGCCAGTCAAAGTTTTTGGGACACTTTCTGATTCAGTAGCGCTTTGACTGCTTTCTGCTGTACGTATCTGCATTTCCACCTGCCTGACTCCCAACCAGGGGAGGAAAGATCTAATCGCTTGCGCACTCACATGAATTCCAGCAATCGGAGTTCATGATTGCATCAGAGTCTTGTGCGTGTATGCCTGCATGTGGCTAATAGGTCTGGCCAGTAATTAGTGGCCAGTGATACACAGAGCAGGTCTGTAAATAATCAGAGCAATGTCAGCAGCTCGGCAAATTGCATCCATCGTGTAGGCTTGAATGCAGCCTCGGGATTCTGCATTCAAAGGCGCCTGGCAGTCGCATGAAAGGTAACATTTCTTAGGCAATGAATACAAACTACAATCTCCATACAATCTATACACATATCAATCATGCTCTAGATATGTGGTTCAATTCTAATGCTTTTTTCAAACGTTTTGCTGTATTTCCTTTTTGCCTTAATAAGTGATGAAAAGGGTTGAATACATACACCAAACTTTTTAGTTTTTTACACATTTTTATTACCAAGTATGTATGGAGTATACGTCTTCAAGCAGACACGACCAACTGCAGATATGTGATTATCCATACATTTTCTCAGCCACTTGTCCTCATGAGGGTCACGAGAGTGCTGGAGCCTATCCCAGCTATCCTGAACTGGTTGCCAGCCAATCACAGACATTAATGATCACTCTCTGCAGTAATTCTGTGAAGAGGAATAGCTCAAGCCCTGTTCTCCTTCTCTACTTTGCCATTGTGCGCAATCCAAGGACAGGTTGAGCATGATACGCAATCCTACCCCAATCAAAGTGTCACCGTGCCACCGTAATTAGAATGATGACACAGGACTTCAGGAAACACAAGCTGAGTGCACCCAGGCCCATAGTAATTAGTTTCCCACTTGGACCGAAGGTGTCTGTGGTGAGCAAGTGACACTTAACATAAGTAGTCTGACTGATGGCCTGATACTCTTAAAGCACCAGCGTCCATGATTATAAATCAAGAAAGCGCTCATCTTTGAATTGCGGGCCAATGGAGCCTATGCGGCAACGTCCAATTCATCATCCTTCCCTGCTGCTCACTGAGATGATTTGCGGCACACTCTACAAGAGTGCTAAGGTGAAGGGCATTGAGAGTATGGAAATTGGGAGGAATTTCCATTGAGTGGAACATTCAGCTGAAAACACAGACTTTGCTTCACCTCCAGTGGAAATAACACTTTCAGCTCCAGGGTAGCTATGTAGTACCTTGGATGTGGGCCAAAATGTGGCGCCGATAGTGGGAGAACTGGAATAGATTAGAATAGAATAGAATATGTAGACAGTTTGTTGCATGCTATGTGCGTATGAAAATGATTAAAGACAATCGCAGGCTGCCGTCCGTTCACACGTTTTTATTCTCGGTTACTAGAGCTTGGCTAATGCGGAAATTAACCAAAACGTTAATTTTGGCGCCCAAGTCGAGTGGGCACTTCCTCCCCACCTTCAGATTGTTCCAAGCCTCCACAAGATATTCATTGATTCAGTTTTGTGAATTTTCCTGAGTCAAAAAGATATTTTGATGGGATCCACTTCGAAGCACTGACACTATCGGCATTCAGTTGTTCCGTTCTTGGTAGCACGATGTTATGTGGTTTAACATGTCTGCCTCACGGTGAATTGCTTTGGGTCTTATCATTCCGTGTGTTGAGGTTATATATCTGATTTCTACCCACATTTCAAAAATGTGTGTGAGGTTCCTTAAAGTCTAAATTGTAAATGTGAGGACGAATACTTGTGAGGGAAGACCGCATGTGCCGTGTAATGGAATGTCAACTGGTGTTGGGTGTACTCGGAATTGGATAAGCGGTAGGAAATGAATGATTATCGCGCTGACTCTATTTGGACCTTGTCCAGTTTTGTCTTTTGAATGCTTGTCCAAATGCTTCTTTTTATGTCCTTAAAGCTGGACTTTTATTTATTGTTGCTGTCTGCGAGCTTACAATATGAGGGTACATTTCACTCCACTTTGTAAGTGCCTGGTATAAATAATAAATAATCTTGATCGTAGTGGTGAAGTCCACCCTTATCACCGCGGGAGGATGTTTGGAGGAGGCAGGGGAGGAGGTGAGCGGATAAGAGTCACGGAAAAGGCGAGAAGAGGGCACAGATCCAACTTATGACGGTGCACTGCAGGGGAGGAGTCCTGCATGACCTCTAATGCTACTGCAGCAGGTGTTGCTCAATGACAACCAACAACACGTGTACACAAGAGCACAAGTACAGACAATTACTGTGTTACCTTTTATTCCACTCTCCACAATGTTTTCTTTTTGGCTTCTTTTTGGCTTTTGTGAATTATTTCAAATCTGTTCACTTTTGACTCCTCAGTGATGTAACGCTATATTTTTAGACATGATCCTTGAAATTACAGCGGTCACTTTACCTGCTGAGAGCAAGCCAGACTATTAGCCATTACTGCTCTCTTGGTGAGATATTTCCTTACCATCACAATTGAGTACTCTATTGATTCTGGATGGGGTTTCAGTGGCAGTTGTTACTCCGAGACTGAGACGGGGCAATCCATGCATCAGGTGCTCTAGAGGTCAAAGCAGAAACTTAGACTATGATGAAAATAAACAACACTAGAATACGCAGGTGGGTGTAATAGTATTTTACAACCTTTTCCACATTAGTTGAGGAAAACAATGAGTAAACATGATTCATTTGTGAGCAAGTCATTAATGTAGAATTTCACCCCTTACATACATATTTTTTTAAATCATTTTGACCTCCTTTTATAAGGTTCGCAAGATAATGCCCAGAATGTCCTTTATCAAGTCTCTTTTTGTCTTTTTCACCAGGCAGTTGAGATGGACGGCTTGCTCATTAATATGTGACATGCTAATTACAATTATTTTGTACTGTACTGAGTAAATGGTGGTGCAGCTGTAGAGCATCGGCCTCACAGTTCTGAGGACCAGGGTTTAAATCCTGGCCCTGATTGTGTGGAGTTTGCATGTTTCCCCCGTTCCTGTGTGGGTTTTCTCCCACATCCCCCCCAAAAAAAGACGCATTAATGGGAGACTCTAAATTGCCCTTAGGTGTGATTGTGAGTGTGGCTGTTGTCTGTCTCCATTTGGCTGGCAACCAGTCCAGGGTGTAACCCGCCTCCTGCCCGTTGACAGCTGGGATAGGCTCCAGCACTCCTTGCGAGCCTTGTGAGGATAAGCGGCTAAGAATTTAGATGGATGGATGAATGGATTTTTGCACATAAAGATCGGGTATCAGAGTGACCGGTATTTCAGTATGGATGTGCACAGTATAGTACAAGTAAAAATGCAGTTTGAGTAAGGTGAACCTTGCGCTACTTACAGCACGGTCGTCTGACTTAATATACTGTGAGTCTGAATCCAGAATGACGTGAAGGAATCATTCCCACGACAAATGTTTGCTCTCCAGGCTGCGGGCGGCGGTTAAGTGCTCTCCGTCTGGTCAGTGCAATCAAATCAGCAGTTAATGCAGCTAGCTTAGGTCTGACAGCCGCACTAATCAGCCACGATTGTTTGCTTTTCAAGCGACGGCGTCTTCTCCACACCCCCCCCCCCCCCGTTGTTGTAACAATGTGATTTTTTTTGTGGTTTTAGTAAGTTTGTAATACACCTCAATCGTCAAGACCTGTTGAAGTGTGCAGGCAATGAAAATGTGGGAAAGAGGGCCAAGAGAGTGATGGAGATGGAAAGGTTGCATCCTATGAGTCATCGTGAAGGGCACACCTCTTTTACTCAAGTTGTCGTTCTTTTCCACCCATCGGTGGTGTTTTGATACATATTTGATTTGGAATACGTAAACAGTGCGTGTATGTAGAGGTAGATGTAGAAATCATCTCTGCATTAGCTTGGTGTTTGTCCTCACAAAATGTGAATATGAGCACGAGGGAGTCTGTTCTGTTCATTTGCAAAGCGTATTGCTGCTGAGGGAATCTCGCCCTGTCTACTCTACCTGCGGCTGCATACTCAACCAGATTACCCAATCGGCATTCATATTTTATGTGACAGCACTAGCAACAAGTTCTCTGGCGATAATAAATCTCAGTGGCACCGAAAGAGCTCCATCAGCCTGTAAAGAAAGAAAAAAAATAAATCTCATCGACAAAATTGATGTTAATCTGGTTACCTTTTTATCAAACATCATGTATGATTTTTAATTTTTAGGACTATCTTTAAATGAGGAATAGAAGATAATGCACGATTCACATGTAAGCGTTAAAAATACACTGTTGATAGAATACTGCTAAAGCTTAGTTTGATCCATTCCAGTCAACTTTTGTACAATTTTGACTTGTTACCACATCCTCCTCCCAGTTTTGAGGACACGGGTTTGAATCTGGGTCTAGGCCTCGTTGCGTGGATCTTGTCTGTTCTTCGCTTCGATGCTCGTGGGGTTTCTTCTGGTACTCCCTTTTCTACCCACATTCCTGCAACATGCTTGGTAGCTTAACCAAAGACACTAAATCGTCATGAGGTGTGAACGTGAGCATGAATGTTTATTTTCTCTCTACATTTTGTGCGTTATGACTGGTTGGCAACCAACTTGGGATGTACGCCACCTCTGGGGCGTCACCCTGTAGTGAGGATCAACTGTAAATTGTAGAACATTTTGATTTTTTTGCCTTTTGCCTTATTCAGACATATTTTAAACATATTTTATGTAACAATATCATTTCCCCCAAGGCGATGGTTAAACTATCAATCGTTATTTATCTATTCTACAAACGTCCTGTTACAGTTTGATAATTTACTGCTGGCTGAGCCCCGTGCTGTCTATTTATTTATTTATTTATTTATTTATTTATTTATTTATTTATTTATTATGGCTGGTTCCGACTCGTGGATCTGGTCCCGCTATTGTTTTCAACTCTTGTCCAAATTGAGTGCCTGCCTGTTCGTGGGAACACACATGGTTTCTCGGGCAGAAAGTAATCACACAGTCACGGACACACATGCACACACACTCACTATCTTCCTGTCAAAAAGTGTAAAGAGGTAACGAAGGTATTGAGAATTTCGATGGCTTCTCCCTCTGTGTGTGCATATGGTGCTAACAACAGCTCACTCTTGTTGCCATGGTGATTTCCTACTGTAGTCCATTGGCGAGCATGCACTTTCATGAGGTTATGCATATTTTTTTTCAGCGTCAGGGAGGTGTGCATATGCCTCTCATGTTTACGTTTGGCTGTACATATTCATTCTAGTGTTTGAAAAAAATTAGAAGAATAACATCTTTGCTCAACAATAGTCAACATTATTTTCCCAAGATTGTTTTTACCTTGAGCAAGGAAAACCGCAAAAACAGATTGTTTCCAATGTTCAAAAGATGCATTTTGGCATACGAAAGCGCTTAACAGCAAACATAATCAAATTATGGTCACAGTTGGTTATAAATTAGACATTATTATTAAATAAGACATTCTATTGTAAAGTTTTAAATAGTCATCTCATATACATGCTGCATCACTGTCAAACTCAACATTGATGACTTTGTCCTGTTCCGGTGCCTCCTGGATTGCATCATGAACATCCCTTCTTGCTCCCATAGTATGTCATCCTCTGTGCCATCCAAGGCGTTTGTGAGGAAACATTTTTTTGAATCCTAAGAGTCTTGGTTCCCTTTGAGGGGAAGTTCCACCGTACTAACAGTGCAGCCTCTTGCCCCCGTTCGGCTACAATCTTCATAGCGTCAGGTTGCTATCAAAACGAGAGCTCAAACTACGTAGAAATGAGCGTAATGGGCACTTTTTAAAAAAGTGAGCATTTGTATTGTGTGCGCTATCCTGTTTTTTTTAAAATGTGCCCATTACGATTGTACTACGTAGTTTCACCTCACGTTGTTTTGATAGTGACCTCAAGCCATTGAGCTATCGGTGTTTCGGACTCCCGCGCTACTTCTGGGTTTGCGGCGTCATCGGCCGAAGTGATGAAACATTTCTTTTAAAAGCGGCTGTCCAACTACCCGTTGTAGTTGCCTTTTGTTTGTCTTAGTTTTAAGTTTGAACAAACGTACGGGCAGTCGTTTCTGATGTTTGGTGCTGTAGTAACAAATATGCTACACTAACAATCGTAATTTGCAAAGTTCCCCTGAGGAGGTCAGAGTTCAAGTTGGTGGCACGCATCACCGTTATTTATATAAATGTGAAACATAAGACATCGAATATCATAGCGCAATGTGTATATATAACTTTATTTAAACCTGTACACAACTAAACAATGTGAATGTATTTTTTATTTTTTATCAATACCTAAATATAATGCACTTTATTGACTTTTTAAAAATATTTTGGGAAAAAATTCTGCATTATTTTTGAGAAATTACGCTACTTATTATTTATATTTACATACTGGACTCACACCAACTACATAAGAATTTGGTGTTCCTAAGACCTTCATTTATGTCACTATAGTTGCCACAACTTGTAATCAGGCAATGTCGTATTCATGTAATAATCATGTAATAACACATTCTGCTTTGTCATGCCTGAAGACAAATGAAGACAGTGCAACTCAAGATCTCATTGTATAGGTCATGTTCAGGACAGCACAGAGTAACACAGAACAAATAGTGACAAAACGCAGCCTTCCCTCTGACAACATTCTGCACAAGAGCACTCGGAGGCTGATGCAGGCTTCCCGCAGCAGGCATCTACGTGTTTGCGTGTCTGTGTTCCATGTACCTTTTTTTTTTTTTTAATCATTTTGCATGTGTACGTCAGGGGGAGAGCAGCGACGACTACATGTAACATATTTTAAATGTTAGCAATACAGAGCACACTGATCGAGCTAACAAAGGCATGTGGTTAACAGTCTTTGATTTGTATCACAGTTTCTTAACACTCAATGTTTGGCCTCTTTTTGCCGCTTTCAATATGAAAACGACATCTATTATCGTGTGTTCTGAGGATCAGGTAGCGGAAACGCTGATAGAGTACACGCATAAATCCTCACAAATGCAGAGAACTGTGTGCTTTGTGTTTTAAAACTGCTGGCTGTTTGCCGAGTTGCCGTTTTCTCCGACTTTTAAAACTGTAAGCAACATTGAGAATTGTCTGACACATTGTTCTGGAGGAATTTTGTCACTGCAGGCAATTTTTAATGCTGCGATGCTCCAAACAAAAACAGAGAGCGGTTGTAAAACATTAGCAACACAACTGTAAATAAAGGATGTTGTTTGATAAACTGCACTTCAAAAGTATGAAGCAGTTTATCTGTTTTCATTTGAATTCTTGCATTTTCCTCATTTTCAAGATGATCGACTGGCAGGTGGGAGCTGCTATAGGCACCAAGTAAGAGGACGCCAGTCAGAAGGCAGAGGGGAATTCTTCATCAATCAAGTTTATCCCATTTGGTCCACAGAAATAGTACATCTTACATCCTGCAGAGACAAAAAACTGTAGGTAAACAAACATATCAAAACATCAAGCACTCATTTTTTTGTACATTACCGGGCAGCTTTTGAAATATTACCTCCATGAGAGACAGTCGACGAGGGGGCATCAAGACTTCCAGGCGACCTGGATAGCTTCCACCTGAAAAAATAATATGCAAGGCAATATTGTCAATGAATTGATGCTATTAATGATCATAATACAAGATATTTTTGTTTTTTTCTCTCCTTAGGATGAGCAAATGTAAATGTCAATCTTATCAGCAAGCGTGGAGAGATCCTAATCTGACCTCTGATTCAAATAGGGATTGCATACTTTCAGAAATGTTTCTATTTAGAAATGTAAAAGGAGTGATTCCTGCATCAATTACCCATCCATCCATTTTTTTTGCTGCTCACGAGGGTCACAGGGAGTGTTGGAGCCTATCGCAGCTGTCAACGGGCAGGAGGCAGGGTACACATTGAATTGGTCGCCAGCCAATCGCAGGATACATCCAGACAAAGAGCCGCACTCACAATCACACCTAGGGGCAATTTAGAGTGTCCAATTAATGTTGCATGTTTTTGGGGTGTTGGAGTGCCCGGAGAAACCCCATGCAGGCACGGGGAGAACATGCAAACTTTACACAGGTGGAGTCAAGATTGAACCCGGGTCCTCAGAACTGTGAGGCTAATGCTTTACCAGCTGCATCAATTCTATAATATACATTTTCTCACACCCCCCCCCACCCCCTATAAATATAGGAACTGCAAACCAAAGATGAAGACACTGTGCTATAACATTATGACTTCCCGCTTGTTCCATCAGCGGTCAATACGTGGCACAGTAAAGGTGATGTCATGCATATCATAATGCAATGGAGTGCACTTTCAAAGCACTTTTATCTACGCCGTTGTAGTTCACAGCAGCTCATAATCACCCATTCAGGCACACGCTCATACGCCAATGAGCAGCTGCTGCCACACAAATATGCTGCCAGGCCCACCAGGAGCATTTTGGGCCAAGGACAGTAGACATCGACAGTAGACAGCCGCAATGGAGATTTGAACTGGCAACCTTTTGGTCAAAGTCCACCGTATGATCCACAGACCCCCCCCCCCCAAAAAAAAAAAAAAAAAACGCAAATGTGAGAAAAATTATTTTAAAATAAATCTAGATCGCCAGTAATTGCTGAAGCAAAGAGGAATCCATGTTAGTCTGGAACAAGTGAAACAAGACCAGGTATTTTGCAGTATTTGCCCAGACTGGAGAGGAAGAATTTAAAATAAAATATCACAATTGACAAATTGTCGCTCAAATATGTGTCAAGAGAGGAGATGAGCATGCCAAGCAACATTTTGCAAAAGCAAATGTCCAGTTCACTAAGTAAAATGCTCAATGATTAAAAAAAAAAAAAGGCAAGGGGTAAGTCCTGAGTGCCGGACTCCACTTTGTCTCCTTGCCAAAGGGTCCATGTAATTCCTGTTTTCCCATCCTGACCAATGAGATTACGGGGTAAACGTGTAATATCGTTTCAGTGGAGCTTTTACGTCACCTGAGAAATGCGAATGCCGTTTTGATGAGGAGGTCGCTGCTTGAACATTTTAAACAGAATAATCAAAGGCGGGGGTTGGGGGTGGGTGGCAGAACGATCTGAGTTCTATACAGTTGGAACAACAGAGAAATATATTTTGATTTGAAAAATGTATTCTGTTATTCATGACCTCATTTAATATTTGCTTTTAGTAAGCCTTGTTCCTTCTGTCTCTGATATTGTAGAATCACTTTGCTTTGGGATTAGGCAAAATTGTATGTGACTGGGGCGAGGGGATTGGGGGTGGGTGGAGGCGCCAGTTGCACGAGGCAGATGATAACTGCCTATTCATGTGTCCGAAAATGACCTCGCCTGTGGAGAAATTGGCTTTTTTTTTTCTTTTTCGGTTATTTTTGATTTCTCTCCTGGCGTTGCAATTTTTGTACACAGTTGTTTTCGAAATGTTTGTCCTGTCTCTTTTCAAACTTGAGGGGGTTTACATTTTTTCCTTCATGCGCAGACAGGACAGTTGGACACTGACACCTTTTACACGAGCTTCTCATCATTGTTTCACTTGGCGTAATCCGACCCTGTCGTTCATGTAGAAAATAACAAGATCCAATGAGGCAAGGAGGTACAGTAATTAATGATGTGAATTATACTACATATGTCAAGGAAAATGTCTTACTCATTTTAGGCTCCCTTTTCGAATATATATCTCAACTCTTTGCTTCTCTTGGTAAAAACAAACGTAGGTCACAACGACAAACGAGCCACCTGTTCTGCAGGCATGCGATGATGGCCGCCAGGGGGCAGAGATGAACGAAGCAAGGTGGACATGCTTTTCATACACAAAGTCAACTGAAGGTGAATATTAAACACGCCAAGAAAACAAAACAACAACAAAAAAGACGTCAACAAACGAGACGAGTATCTGACATGAGTTTTAGGGGATCATTCTGAACAAGCGGGAAGTCAACAGCAATAAATCTGCAGCCATTTTGCTGCTGAAAGGGAAATAAATATTTTCCATGAGGGCCTGGGGAGGAAACGTGCCTGGAACTCACCTGTGCCATCGGTGGGTGAAGAGCTCCCCCTACTGGGCGCCATCAGTGTTGCACCAAGGACAGCCAGACAGTCCATTCAGAATTCCTTGAAGGCTCTCTCTCCATGCACTTCCTTGGTTTAAGATTGCTTCACTCAAGGCCCGGAGTTCATGGGAAGTTTTGGATCATCACAGCTGAATTTCCATAAACTCGTCAATGCTTGGACAAGGTTGCGTTCACGCATTCACCGATTCGGTCCTTGAAGACACCCTGTTCAGATGCTGATTTTCACTATAGTTTCCCAGCCATCTGGGAGGTTTCTGTGGAAACAGTGGCGCCATGGCAACGGTGGTTACCCAGGAAACGGCTGTCGCCATGGAGACTGCATCACAGTGAGGCTATATTTGAGGCGTCCAAAGAGAAGCGCGTATGGAAGAGCTCGGCCTCCCTCTTTGTTTTTTTTTTTTTTTTTTTTTTTTGCTCCCCATCTCACACGTGTCTTGAGTGGGTGATGAGACGTGGCATGGCGGTCCGCTTGACCCGCACGGCACCTCCAAAAGGATCTATTCTACTCGCTATGGATTGGGCTCGATTTTCAACACGTAGTAGCACTTTGGACTTAACTTTAACGCACGATAAAGGCATAGCACAGTCTAATTGACATAGGCTAATATAAGTTAACTTGTTTTGTTTTTTTTCCTCAGACATGACTTGTTTTTAAAGACACACTGAAAACATCGAAATGATATTGGTTATTGCACATTGGCTACAACTGACGAATCACAACTCATGTAAATACGATGTGAAGGTCATTAGATTGTACATTTGTAGTGTTTATAAAGCTTTTCCCTCAGTGGCTACAACATGTGCCCTCCCTATTGCAGGTTTTGAAGGATCGTAAATTATTTTATTTTTACATTAAGAGCTCTGAAACCAATTGAAATTCTCACAATGTGAGCAGACGGGACTTTGTCTCCTTTTTTTTTAACTCCTCACTGTCTACCAGCGCTTCCATGCTCATTGACCTCCGACCCTGCGCACATCCACTCACGACCCCCGTGACAGTGTGACTGACTACACGTCGGTGAAGATCTTCTTGTTGATGTTGATGCAGTTCTGGGAGTTGTTCTGGGCGCTGGTGGGAAAGTTGGGCTGCTGCTTGAAGGCGCTGTTTATGGCGTGCTCCTCCATCACCATGTACTCGCTCTTGCTGAGCGATGAAGAGGAGCGCGTCTTCCTCAGCTCCTCGGGCTCTGCTAGTGGCTGGCAGCTTCCCACATGCAGGTACTGGGCCTGTTCCTCGCCCTCGGTCTCCCTGTGGTAGAAATAGTTGAAATTGGACACGATGACTGGCACGGGGAGCGCGATGGTCAGCACGCCGGCAATGGCGCACAGAGAGCCCACGATCTTGCCCCCGATTGTGACCGGGTGCATGTCCCCGTAGCCCACGGTGGTCATGGTGACCACGGCCCACCAGAAGGCGTCTGGGATACTGTTGAATCCCGAGTCCGGGTCATCCGCCTCGGCGAAATACACGGCGCTGGAGAAGAGGATGACGCCGATGAAGAGGAAGAAGATGAGGAGGCCCAGTTCTCGCATGCTGGCCTTGAGGGTCTGACCCAAAATCTGCAAGCCTTTGGAGTGGCGCGAGAGTTTGAAAATGCGGAAGACGCGCACCAGGCGGATGACGCGCAGGATGGCCAAGGACATGGCCTGCTGGCCGTTCCCTTGCCGCTCCGCCAGCTCCGTCCCCAGGGTGATGAAGTAAGGGATGATGGCCACGATGTCGATAATGTTCATGATGTTCTTGGAGAACGTGGCTTTGCTGGGACATGCGAAGAAGCGCACCAAAAGCTCGAAGGAGAACCAGATGATGCACAAGGTCTCCACCACGAAGAAAGGGTCTGAGAAGGGGCTGACCAAGTAGGGGAAGGTGCCGTTAATCGCGGGCGCTACGGGGATTGCGTCCCGGTTCTCGTCCCGGAATTCTGGCAGCGTCTCCAAGCAGAAGATGACGATGGAGATCAGGATGACCAGGACAGAGACAATGGCGATGCCCCGAGCCGGGCCCGAGCTCTCCGGGTACTCGAAAAGCAACCACACCTGCCGCTGGAACTCGTTGTCGGGCAGGGGCCGCTCCTCCTCCTTGATGAAGCCCTCGTCCTCCCGGAACTTCTCCATGGCCTCCTCGCCCAGCTCGTAGAAGCGAATCTCCTCCGAGAAGATGTCGATGGGGACGTTGACGGGTCTCCTGATGCGTCCTCCTGACTGGTAGTAATACAGAATGGCATCAAAACTGGGTCGGTTCCGATCGAAGAAGTACTCGTTCCTGAGAGGATCGAAGTACCTCATCCTCTTCTTGGGGTCCCCCAAGAGGGTCTCCGGGAACTGCGCCAGAGTCTTGAGCTGTGTCTCGAAGCGCAAGCCGGATATGTTGATGACCACCCTCTCGCAGCACTCGTGGTCCGGTTCGTATCGGTCCAGAGAGTGGTGCCCTGGGAGCGCCGCGGACTCCTCCAACATGTTGTCGCACGCCACCACAGTCATGACGTTGGCCTCCGTCTCGGTGTACCCGTGATTCACCAGATTGTCGCCGCGTGTTTTGCTGACGCTCGGCGGGGGTGATTGCAGGAGGCTCAGGTTGTCGTCCATGCGCGGCTCACGACGCATCCAGGGACGGCCGCCTCGCCCCCTCCGCGGACAGCCCGCTGTCTGGCGTCTCTGTCGTCCTCCTCCTCTCTGGCTCAGCTCGGTTGTCGCTGCTCCCGCCCACCACCGGAGACGTGGGGGTTATAAACATGCCTTGCACCCGCCCACAGCGTGCCGCGCCCGGTGCATGCTCCGGTATTCCTCCAATGGCAGCGCGCAAGGACGCACGCAGCAAGCAACAGTCCGCCGTCATTCAACTCGCAGCCTGCATTGGGCGTACCCGCCTCCCCACTTGTCGCGTTCCCGGGGCGCTATTACGCGCGCGCGCACGCGCGACGTCAATCCACGGTTGAGACAAGGTCGTTGCTCACATGTGGTAGAACTTGCGCACCGGGGGTTGCCCGTCAGTCAATAGAAAGGAATTATTGACCACCTCGGGTGAAACATGAAAACTGACTTGATCGCTGAAAAATATGAATTTGAGGATTCAAGCAGTGACAGGCTTGCATAAAACAGAGTTGTGAGAGTTGTGAAGGAAATACGGGAACATAGCTTGCCCCACCCCCAGATCTCAACTTAACTTTATTTCTACAGTGCTTAAAAAAACAACCGCAGTTGTGACAAAGTTTTGTAAAGGTTGAACATAAAACATGCTAAATAAAATCAGTCATCCACCCCATTCCTAATGTTTATTGACGTAATGGAGACCTCCGGCTTCACCAACCATCCAAAAATTTGTCTTGGTGCAAACAGCCAGCAAACCCTTGGGAAAGAATATACTGCAGTATCCATTGATCACAATATCACACTTTTTTTTCAAATCTTGGGGGTTGCAGAAATGTTATGAAACGGTTGCTGTCCAAGGTTCTGAAACGAAAAGTTAAAAAACAAATGTCGAAGTGTCAGTAAAGTAAATCTTGTTATGCAATCATATCAAATCATATCATGTCATACGTATTTCTTTTGAGGGCTTGTTGTTGTTGCCTTCCATACCCAGCAACCATTCCCAATCATCCCAATCAAAGTGAGAATTTTGTAATACTTCATTCGTAAAGCCAACTCACAAGTGAAAATGTTTATTGAGTTTGCCTGTATGCCTGCATTATTCTGTTGAAGAAACATTAAATATAATCTGTTGCTTGAAAACCTTCATGAGCATTTTTAACACACGGCTAAATGTCTTCAAACATGCTGAGTTACACACAGTTTCTCGATCATCAAATGAATGTCACGCCACATCTTCTAATAGTAACAAGGAAGCAACGAGACCTTTGCCTTTGTCTGCTTTTACCAGATGAGCATCAAATGATGTCTGATGACATCTTCCACAACTTTGATAACAAATACAATCTACAAACTATCCCTACTGAACAATGTATTTTGTAAAAAAAAAAAAAATGTGTACTTTCACAATCACGATAAGTGGTGAGATTGTCAAGTACATTCATTTATGTCTTCATATGGTAAGGCAATTCTGGTGAATGTCCAGCAGTGTCGATGCATTTGAACAATGCTACCACCACAAACATAAACATGGTGCATTTTGTCAAGGAACATTAGCAAAAACTCAGAGTGTGGCACAGTGCATTTATCCACCGCGCCAATAAACACAACTACATTCGCCAACTGTTAAAAGGAGTTTTTCTTTTTTCTCAACGTGTCAGCCAAAACTGAGCAACAGTCGATTTTCTTCTTAGCATCTGTTGCGCTGGATTGCATTTGACTGTGTAGGTGTCCAAATGAAGTTGCCGCTGAGTGTATTTGGAATATAAATGACTGTACACTAATGAAAGAAAACTCAATTTAAAATGCTTTACAGAAAATGTTCTATTGAATTCCTCGCTTGTTTATAAATATCAAAGGAAGGCAGGTCAAATGTCGCCACAACATAACGCTCACACCCATGTCATGTGACACGTTGACTGGGATGCAGGGACTGACTGTTTGCATATTGAGGCCACGCCGAATAAGACTTGCATTGGAACTCCACTGGGATGCAGCTCAGGGACGACAAAAGGGCCTCCAAATGTGGGTTCTCCAACTCCTCGCTAAATATAGAACGAGCCCAACTCCCAAGTTGGCCAGCAAAACTGTGTTATACCCTTGTTCATTGAACTTGAATGACACAAAAGGCAGTGAAGCAGGGCCTGGAAACATATACAGTGACGCTCCGGGGGGGAAGTAGGTCATTATGTGGGAAGACAAACTCAGACGGCTGAAGTCACGGACATCTGGTTGCACTTGGGAAAACGTCTTGGTGCTCATCCGCCCTGAGTTCACTTAGACAATTCCCGGACAAAGAACCAGGTTGTAATGAATTTACAGGATGTTAAAAATGTCGATAACGACCTGCCTCGACGTCTCAGGCCGCACTTGCGAGTAGGTGTCGGCTATACTGTTTAATTTTTGATACTGCCCCACCTAAATGTTGAATATCATAATCAGAACCAGATGGTAATCACGCCTCCTTTGTTCATCGACATGCGCTCACCACCCACTGTTCATGATCTCATAGTCCCCGATATTTGCAAATAAAAAGGCCAATTGGGGGAAAAAATGATGAAAAAACAACACCTGGGTTTCGCAGCTGCATATGACAGACGCAACGAGGAGGAGGCGGGCAACGGGCCCATACGTGGAACAAAAGCTGGCTGGACAGGAGTTGAATCACATCCTGCGGTAACCCCGGCAACAAGGTTGGTGGTGGTGTTTGGGGGGGGGGGGTCAACGGCAGGGAGGATGGAGACAGTAGGCCAAAGTCGGGCGGGCCGTGACAGGTTCGGTGATGCCAAAGACAAACAAAGACTGGCCATGCAAGGATGGCAAGCATGCACCTTTTTTCTTAAGCGTTTCCATCTGACTTTGAGTGTAATAAATATGAACGAGCGGTGGCAATTTTATGGATGCATAAGAAATACAAAAGCAGAAGTGTATAACCATACAGTGCAGGACAGCCTTCCAGTGAAATACTGCACAGTTGTGCTTCAAGTGTCAGGTTATCTGTCCTACTCAATAAATACCAGCATGCTATAATTGGTACTGCTGTTTTTGTTAGATTTCATTATCCAGTCAATAACTATTTATGTTGGAGTTGGAGGTTTTTTTTTTCTTTTTTTCTAGCCATGAAATGTTTCAGATGGTTGAGACAGCACAGCTGTCGTCTGTTTGAATTGTAATATAAGAAGCTAGGTGTGAAGTAGCAAAGAGAGTATTATTTATTTGACTGTTTTTAGTATTTTTAAGTATTCGCAAAAGTCAATTTTGTCATGTAAATCTAATCCATTCCTCTTACCTGTGGCCCCGAATTGAAATATCCTAGATTATCAGATTTGATAGTTTAGTAACAGATCTATTTTCCATCCATCCATCCATCCATCCATCCATCCATCCATCCATCCATCCATCTATCCATCCATTTTATGAGCCGCCTATCATCACAAGTGGGAGTGCTGGAGCCTATCCCATCGTCATTGGGCAGGAGCCAGGCTACATCCTGAACTGGTTAGCAGTCAATTGCAGGGTACATGGAGACAGACAACAGTCACACTCAGAATTACACCTTTGGGCAATCTAGAGGGGAGAACATGCAAACTCCACACAGAGAGAACCCGGGTCCTCAGAACTATGAGGTCGAGCTTTCCAGGTGCTCCACTGTGCCGCCTTTCCATACATTTGATAGAATTTATCTGACAGGGAGCACTGCGCCCCTAAACTGCCGCTTTTAGAATCGCCCCTGGCTGATAACATTTTATTCATAATGAATCTCAAGAGCCTGGGGGACTTTGATGAATTATTAACCCTCTTAATTATCTATTAAATAGATCATTTGAGACCAGATGAGTTTGTGTGTGTGTGCGTGTGTGTGTGTGTGTGTGTGTTTGTGATGTGTAAGCGGATGAGGACAAAAGGGAGGAGGAGCAAGAATAAATCACACTTAATGAACAAACTGGAAACAGGACATGACTAATACACTTGAAGTCAATAAGATGGAGCACTTCCTACCAAAGAAGTAAAAATAAATTTGGACGTTAGTTGAAGAGGTGCAGCAGGTGCTCCTCACATTTTTGATTCATCTGCATTTGAATCCGCAAAGACAGAACTGACAACTTTAAAAGTGCTTCAAAAGACAACTTAAAAACGTGTAAAAGAAAAAAAAGCTAATCTAGTAGTCATTGGTGAAATATGGAAATTAACATTTCGGGATTTGCTACTATAATCTCGCGAAGCCATGTTCTACAGGTCCTGTTCTTCGCTGTTACAACCAAAGTATACAACTCCTCAGGTGGATTTAAAGCATGCCGATCATATGTAGAGTTAGAGGTTGAAAAATCAATTATTGCTTGAACATTAACACTTTTTAAATATAGAATTTTTTAAAAAGAATCCATTAAACCACCCATTTTCTCTCCCACTTCTCCTCCTAATGTGGCTCCCAGGCGTGCTGCAGCCTATACCAGCTATCTTTGGGCGAGAAGCGGGGTGTACCCTGAACTGGTCGCCAGCCAATCGCAGGACACATAGATGCAAACAACCATTTGCACTCACGTTCACATCTAGAGATAATCTGGACTATCAACCAACTTCAAACATTTCTTGAGTAGTGGGAGGAAAACCAAGTACCTGGAGAAAACCCACCCAGGCACAGTGAGAACATGCAAACTCCACATAGGTGGGGGACAGGATTTGACCCCCGGACCTCAGAACTGTGAGGCCAACACTCTTCAGATATGCCTCTCCTGCGACTCTTGTGAGGATAAGCAGTTAAGAAAATGGATGGATGGATGGATGGATGGATAAATGCAACTTTATTCTACTGGGCTTAAAGAAAAAAAAGTGATTGAGTAAAAGTTCAGTGATTCTTTCACATATCGTGAGAGCAGAGGTGTAAAAGTCAAGGCCTGGGGCCCAGATGTGGCCCACCCCACCACTTTATGTAGCCCAGTAAGGCAGCAATTAGAGTGTGTCTGTCTACTTCATGTTTCTTCCTAAAGGGGGTTGTTATTTTTATGCACTATTTTTCCCAACTTTTAACAGATATTACAAGATTTTTTTTCACACAATGAATGCAAAAATAGTACGTTACTTTCAGAATTATACTTTTCTTGTTACAGTGTACCTTTGCTGTTTCTATTTCATTTCTCCCATATGTAATATGTGAACCTACGCAAGAAGTACTAGATATACAGTGAAAAAAATGAGTATTTGAACACCCTGCGATATTGATCTTCCACTTAGAAATCATGGAGGGGTCTGAAATTTTCATCGTAAGTGCATGTCCACTGTGAGAGAGATCATCTAAAAAGAAAAATCGAGAAATCACAATGTATGATTTTTTTTAACAATTTATTTGTGTGATACAGTTGCAAATAAGTATTTTAACACCTGTCTATCAGCTAGAATTCTGAGCCTCAAAGACCTGTTAGTCCGCCTTTAAAACTCCACCTCCACTCCATGTATTATCCTGAATCAGATGCAACTGTGTGAGGTTGTGAGCTTCATAGAGACACCTGTCCACCCCATACAATCAGTAAGACTCGGACTTGGAAAATGGCCAAGACCAAAGAGTTGTCCAAAGACAGATGGGTCGTGGCTGGGTCTTTCAACATGACAATGATCCGAAGCACACAGCCAGGAAAACCAAGGAGTGGCCCTGTAAGAACCATATCAAGGTTCTGCTGTGGCCTAACCAGTCTTCAGACCTAAACCCAAGAGAAAATCTTTGGAGGGATTTGAAACTCTGTGTTTCTCAGCTACAGCCCAGAAACCTGTGATCTAGAGGAGATCTATGTGGAGGAGTGGGACAAAATCCCTCCTGCAGTGTGTGCAAACCTGGTGAACAAGTACACGAAATATTTGACCTCTGTAATTGCAAACAAAGGCTACTGTACCAAATATTAACATTGGTTTTCTCAGGTGTTCTAATACGTATTTGCAGCTGTATCACACAAATAAATCATTAAAAATGTCTTATTAGATTATTTTTCTCACAGTGGACATGCACCTACAAAGAAAATTTCAGACCCCTCCACGATTTCTAAGTGGTAGAACTTGCAATATAGCAGGGTATTCAAATACTTATTTTCTTCACTGTGGTACCTCAGAGTACTGGGTAGTGTTGAGGTTTCTGAATTTAAAAGCCTCAATAATAGTGAGGGTGAGAGCAGAGGCATCCTGGGCACCACCAGGCAAGCACAGGCTTGGCGTGTAGACAGAATTAAAAAACAAAACAAAAAACATTTACACTTCCATTCTCACCTCTGGGCCATTTACAGCATTCAAATAAGTGACCTAACATTCACTGCGGTCGCAAAGAGCATGGGCACAACATCCCACCTCAGCACAGAAACCCCAGCTGACACCTGCAAATATATGCGTTACATATACGGCTGGAACTCCCTGGAAGCATCTCCGGGCCGCGTGAGCCTTCTTTCCCAAACGCTAAGTGGGTCAGCTCCTGTTTGCAGATGGCAACGTTAGCCGCTTGCACAAAAACAAGAGGCTGTGCTCACGCGAGATCGGAGTCTGTGTGGGATTTTGCGTGTGGCCCCCACCTGTCACTTTCAGCAGTCATACCTAATCAAGTTTCATATAGCGTTAGTATATCAGACAGTAGTAAAGTAACGCGTTTGTCTTCAAACGATTTGAGTGTGAGACGAGACTATGGTCCTTGAATTCAAGGTCAAACAGAGGATGGATGATGACCTTTTTTGTTTTTTACCGGGATTAACACAACAACCCCCAAATCTCTTCCAAGGTGCATCTCTCTTTATATTGGCTATGTAAAGAGGCCTTATCTGTGCATTAAAAATAAAAACAATTCAAAAAAGGTATAGAAACTTTATTGCTTACAAAAACTAACACCTGACACATCCATCCAGTGAATGATCTGTTGACATGAATGCACGAAAATGTCATCGCCCTCTTTGCGGTCGAGACGGGATTGCGAACCACGCACTGGGTAGGCCGCAAAACTAAACGAAACACCTGTGGTCGCCATCGCATCCCCAACCTTCACGCACAGAAACCCGATACGGAACAAGCACATGAGCTGTGGTCTGCCCTGGCAAACCTTTGTCACGTACGACAACACGACGTAATAAGAAGGTGGTCTAAACGTCGTGTCCTCTGGGATATCGGTAAACAAATAGCACACACACACACACACACAGACACACACTTAGTGCAAGAAGGTGATTTTCTTTTTTAGTTATTTTTTAACCCTTTGGAACATCCTACATCCGTGATTGTCTTTTTGTTAATTAGCTTTTTGGTCCCTGTTGTATAGGAGGACAATGTGATAAAAGTATTAACCCAATTTTCTCACAGCAGCTCATAAAAGGCTTTCATGACATACACCCAAACCAAAGGACACGGACAAACTGGCAATTTATCGCTCTTCTTTTTAATAGCTTTGGTAGCTGGAGTCATTGGAGAGCAGGACACTTCGAATAGAAAACTTTGCAAACTATCTAAGGACTTGCTCAAGATAATGGATTGGGGATTCTATTTTAGTCAGACTTGAAGTCAGTACATCTGTGCTTTTCACTCACCTCAACTGCAGTCCCCATTCTGTTCGAAGACAAACGAGGACTGAAGGAACAAGAAGAGGTGGGGTCAAAACGTAAATGTTTTTTGGAGATTCTATCGTCCATCTGACATTTCACTTTTGTGTTTCAGTCTGAACATCATTTGCTGAAGGTGTTGTCTTCCGGTTTCACCTCAAAGTAGACACTGCTGACATGGCTCCAAAACAGGAGGTACATATAGAGCTCGTGCAACTATGTCATCGAGGTCACGTGACTGGCCATACTGGCGGGCAAGCAAAGCATGGTTCAATGCGAAGTTGGTTGGAGACGACACAAAAATACGTCTCCCAGAGTTTTGTCCAATACAGTTAAACATATAGAAGATGATAATAAACGAAGGTACGTGAAAAAATGAGAGACACTTGGCATAGAGGACCCATATTTAATGCCAAAGTCGGTTTTTTTTCGCCAATCAGAAAGTGGACTGTTTATTCGCTTCCGCTGGTCTTGGACAACTGGTTCTACACATGGATCTGGTGAGTAAGTCATCGAGATTTACATGTAAGGGTATGAAAGCCTGGAAAAGTCTGGACGCATACAAATACTTAATTGCTAGATCTGTTCTCAATCAAGAATAAATCCCACAAAGTGATGGAGCCACTCAGATTTTTTCAATACAAATACCAATATTTAAATAAATGACACCTGGTTTTACATAACCATGCATTAACTATGATTGCCTGCGTGGGTTGTCTCTGGGCACTTCGGTTTCCTCCCACGGGAGTACCGGAGCCGATCTCAGGTGTCATCCTCCAGGCGGCACGGCACACCCTGAACCGGTTGCCGGGCAATCGCAGGGCAACATACATAACATGAAACAAAATGATTAAAAAGTATTTTATCGACAATTTACTGCTTCAACGTGAACACAAACTACAGTCACTCCAGCAAAAGTGTGTGTGCTGATGAATCCAGAAAAGAAATTTATTACGCTTGTATTAAGGTGACTCGTTATGGGAGGGCAATGTCACTGATGACTCACTCTTTCGGGTGTTGATGCAATTTATAAAAGTGGATCCCTTCTGATTTTGCATTTGGAGTCGTGTTGGAGTTGTGCCATTTTGCCCATGGCAAAGACAATTGATTCCTGGGAACTGCTCTAACAAACAAACAAACAAACAAACAAACAGCAGTTTACTCTGCATGGCAACACGGAGCAGATTTCTCAGAAAAAAATAGTTATTAAAAATCATACGCACGTAATGCATTCCTGCAGTGGAACTTCAGTTCACCATTGCTGCAGATCACAAGCAAATTTCTGATGGCAGCATTCATGTGAAATGTTCAATTGAGCAGAAAACATTAATGACTCCATGCATCACATATTTCATTGAATTTAAATTTATTTTTCAATAATTTCGTAGAGAAGGGTTGCGTCAGGAAGGGCATCCAGCGTAAAAATTGTGCCAAACATATATGTGCGTTCATCTGAGATGACACGCTGTGGCGACCCCGAAAGGGACAAGCCGAAAGTAACCTCCATCATGGCTAGAGAATGATTTCCTGCAGCTATTTTACTTCGCCATTTGTATTTTTTTTTTTTTTTTTTGTAAGTGTGGATCTTTTTCATTTTGTTTTAGTTTTCAAATGCAACCACTGTCATGCTCCTGGCATCCTCCCCAGGCTGGGTGTGATCAGCCAATTAGTCGGCACACACCTGCACCCTGTTTCGGCTGATTACACCCGGTACTTATAGGACACGGGGGACAACTAGTCCTCCGCCAGATCGTTGATTCCCATGCCTCGTTCCCGCACTCCCGTATACCTGACCTACCGTGTACCGACCCTCGCCTGTTCCCTGACCATCCCAGTAAGCCTGCCTCTTCTGATACTGCTGCTTTTCCTGACTGACTCGCTGATCATTGACCACGGACCGAATAAAGGCTTTCTGTACACTACCTGCTTGGCTCTGGAGTCGTGCATTTGGGTCCGCCCTCGAGCCTCGTTCGTGACAACCACAGAAGACTTTTACCTGAAACCGCGGGTGCAAATCTCACACCGAAACAGTAACTTGAGGGAGTTGATAAAACTCAATTTTGTTGGCACTCCATTCATGTTACAATGGAGTGATGGAAGAAGCACGAAATGAATGAACTCCTGCTTGCATTGTCAGTTTATGATTGGCCAGATCAAAGGTGGGTCGCCATAAACCTGAAGCGAAGGACTCGATAGCGCCTCTGCTGGTGGCAGTCAAGTAGTGTGCTACCTTTGGTGTCACTTGCTTCTAGTCACAATCAATAACTCAACAATCAGTTAAACGTAACATTCCCATGTTGAATTGTGTGTTTACACTGATGATGCAAAATTCTTTTGAGTATTCACTTCAGGTTGGTATGTTATGTTCATGTGAAATGTCAGCATTCTTCCCCGGGGGCCATGAACGTGACCTAGCGATAAAGTCAAATTATTCATGACTTCCATGTCTATTAGTCTGCAGACTAAAGCCATATGAAAAGGCCACCTGACTCTCCGTGCGTCACTCTGACCTTCAGAGGACTAAATTTGGAACGACACATAGAATAAAGTGAAGAATGGCGGGCCAGAAAGTAAAGCAGAAAATAGGTGTGTGATTAGAGGTGCCGGGGTTTGGTCTTTAACACAGCTGACTGTCGTCTTCCACCTTTGAAACAAGGTCTAATAGAAGTGCATTAATAATGAAAGAGACAAGAGAATAAAGCTGCCGATCAAAGCATTCCGGTCCCCACCACGCCGAGTGAATAATTCACCACGGTCACTGATTAGAAGAGGGAAGGTAGGGCGGAGAAAATGAATGTCAAAACTGGAGAAAGAGCTCGTCATAAGAGGCTGATGTCACTGCATGCCAGAGAGACAGAAAAGACCAGAGGAAGAAAGAAAGCTATTCGCTTGTTATGTAACGAACAAGAGAAGGAAGGAGATAGATGTGGCTTGCAAACAGCTCCTGACGTGACAAAATTCAAGCGAAAAAGGTGTGCTCGTGTTGCGCAAAGACGAAATGCACAGCGAAAAGTACTGCACTGCCACCGTTTGCATCAAATGGAACCTTCGTTCCTGTTGCATGCTGCAAGGCTGCCGCTGGAGTGCAGACTTGAATGAGACTGACAAAACGGGTCGGGCCAAATTCAGGATTCCGCCACATCCGACACACTGCTCACAACAGAACTGCACGGAAAAACACAATGACACAGTGATTTCCTATGTCACCAATACATGACATTTCAATTGGCAAAAAAGTGGCCTGGAACTTCCTGGCAAACTATTAGTCGTTAGGATTCCGTTAGCGCCTTGCGAGCAGATCTGGCGTGTACAGTAAACGTTGCGACATTAGAGCTGCTGTGTGTCTGCAAATGGGAAGCATTCAGAGCCACATTGTTCGCACGTGCATGCCAGGACATTCAGGTTTTGTTTCCTTCCACCGCTGGACGCCAAGAATGTTGTTTCCATTCATCAGCACTGGGGAATGCTGCAACAGGCCGTGGATTTTTTGATCTTGGTCTGGTACAGTATTGTATGTCGTGCACTTTTGAAAAGGGTACTTTGCTCAAAATTACACATTTTTTGATGCGCAAATATTTTTGGGGGTTTCTGTTTACCATGTGAAAACACAGCATCCCGACACCGTGTAAACAAGTGCTGAATTATTTTCTTCATGACCCATTTCCCCAAGCATCCTATTTCCACATGACGCTGATGTACACACGTGGATAAAATTGTTGGCTTGTTTCATTAAAAGGGGAAGCTTACACTTTTCCCCCAAATCACTTTGTCAAATGTCAGTGGGACCCGACAATAACAGATGAGAAAAAAATGATCGAACGTCAGCCCCCATTTGACCCCATTTTGTGCCTCTGATTTGGTGTGCGAGAAAATCAACCAATCAGAGGCCAAAAGCGTGTCAACAATTTCCCGTGCACTGACAGGAATGCTGATATCCAGAACTGACCTGTTAACTCGGGCTTGAGGAGCTTTGCTGAAACTAGGGCAGAATGCCCAACTCCAGAAAAGAAACAAATGCAGGGATGAACGTAGTTGCCTTCCTGAGGTGGAGGATCTTCATCTTGTTTAAGGACCCATAAATGGAGGCTGAGGCGGACCTTTCTGACCCTGGGCAGCACATTTCGCTCCTCACTGACGGGACAGTCTTGAGATTTTGTTGTACCCTGCAGTTTCAAGGCAGTCGCCCCAAAACTGCTCGTGTGTGTTTGTGTGCAAGATGGAATGTGATGAACCTGTATGTGTGTGTGTGTGTGTGTGTGTGTGTGTGTGTGTGTGTGTGGTGTGTGTGTGTGTGGTGTGTGTGTGTGTGTTTTGAAAGGCAAGACATCGTTGAGCTTTGTTTTTGCCACACATGATGCAGCAGATGGAGACGCCACGTGAGAGGTTAAAAACAATGAAATTCATCTTTACAGTCCACTGTTTCCTCATTGCCCATATACTCAATAGAGCGTCTGTTTTATCTTTTTTTCCATGCAAACTGGACCAAACACATTTTTCAATGGATGTTTTAAAGGATGGGAACAAATTCCATTTTCATGATGATAAATTCAGAAAAAAATATTGTACAAACTCAAACTGTACCACGTCCAACCTCGGCATTTGGCAAGTGCTGCAAATCTTTGTATTATTGCCATAATTTACCACTCCCTTATGAAAGCAAATGTCATACAATTAATTATTTAGAAAGCCTTAATGCCAGGCAGAGACAGCACATTTCTTCAAGGTTATCCTCATTTAGGTCCTTGATATATTAGATACTAATTATAATAATATTATTATTATAATAATATTAATTAGCAGAGCACGCAAGTTGAACATGCTGTCGTCTTAAAACGCATTTTTATTCTTTGGCTTTCAACTCAACATCAGACTCCACCCTCTTTTCATGTTTTTATTCTTTCTGTTGTTTTGAACATTGCTATTCATCACAACTTTTTATTTGTCCCATGTTGAACGGTTTTAATGTCTTATGTTTATATAATGTACACTACTTTGTATGCAGCCGTGGTTGTTTGAAATTATACTCACGATTATGGACAGTTTTCTTTTTAAGAAACTAAAACGGTATGATTTGGGAATGTGGGGAGAAGCGGGAGTCCAAGGCTTTTAAAAATATATACATAGGGTAGAGAGTCACTGATGGTGTAGTGGTACACACGCCTACCTTTGGTGGGGGCAGCGTGGGTTCGATTTCCCCTCAGTGATGGTGTCGATATCTGCCCTGCGACTGACCGGCGACCAGTTCAGAGTGCAGTCCGCCTTTCACCGGAAGCTAGCTGGGATAGGCTCCAGCTTTCCCGCAACACTTGTGAGGCTAAGCGGCTTTGATAATGACATGTCACACAGTGTATAGATATAATTGATTTTTTATTGTTGTTGTTGCAGCTTCCACTTTCCATTCAGATTTCTAGATAAGCACTAGTGCTCCCCGCTGGTCGTTAAATGAAACTGCGCAGTTATGCAGTACTTCATGTGAGGTCTCTTGGAAAAGCAGACTTAATAGAGTTTGAAAGGGAGAGGGCCTGTGTAGGTAAAC